>NC_135925.1:4275358-4887858 GCF_964058835.1 Carex rostrata
GTGGTCGATTCTGCATATTTCATTTTTTTTTCGAATTTGCAATACTCTATTTCATAAATAGAATGAAAAAAAAAATAAGAGAATAAGAAAGGTCTGACTGTGGGGCCTATTATTACAATTCTAAGAAAATGGGTCGGCCAAACTTTTTGTGCATTTTATTATTCAATACTTATATTTTGGTTAAATTTTTATCTAAGTGTTGACTTCGATTTGCTAATTGGTTAAGAACAATCTCATTCTGAATTGTGTCAAACAAATTTTTAATTAACTTAGGAAAAATATTTCAATATTGTATTAATTGATTTTATAATTATAACAAATTTTATAATAAATATAGTTATAGGAATTGAGTTGTAATTGTATACCTAATAAGTTAATGGGTTTGAACCCGATTAACTATTTGAATCCAATTAGTGCCCTCTCAGATATCCTGGATCTGCCCTGATCGCAGATGCCACAACCAAGTACTTGAAAGAGCAAAAGAACCAAATGGAAGAGTTGAAGTGACCAACTATCACTTGTTATACCATTTTGTGTTTTCTGTTTACAAAATAAAATAGTAATTTAATAGTAATATTTATTTACTTTTGCCTTTTTCCAAAAATGGCCATTTTCCACGAAGTTACTGTGATCTTTGCAGTATATGTTATACTTTTCAATCGATAGTGTGAGTATTGAAGATTTCTATAAACAAAGCAAGCTCAAGTTATAATCAATATTGATCAATGTTCTGGTGTTAGTAACTGAAATGGTTCTAAAATCAGATATTTTTTTTTTCCCGTTAATATTATCTCCTATCAACCACCTTTTGTCAAGTCAATTACACAACTTGACATCTAACATTGTTACACTTAAATTTTAACTTGCTTTGTACTAGTAATGAAGCATTTATCTTTCTCTGTTTTATGGTGTAGAAGTAATAAAACATTCAATTTCATGTTCATTATAACAAATGATGCATTCAGTACTACCATTCAAGTTAAAAAAAAAAAAAAAAAAAAAAACCGCACAGGGATGCACAGATCACGAGCCTTTGAGAGAAATGGCGATCTGTGACTGAGCCTCAGAGGAGGCTTGTTGGCTGTTGGATTTCTTTTGAACCTGCTACAACTTGATTTTTAAACTGCGAGGTACTGATTCTTTAATCACCAAGTACAACAGACCATGACAATCTGTATCAAAGGAGGCTTGTTGACGTGTCATGATGAAACCAGTAGCAGCAGGACTAATTTCCTTCACTAGACAGACACACAAGCACAATGGTGAACAGTGTTACCAGCACCAACTCAGTTGCAGCATAACAGAAACTGTAACGAAATTGATTAGCACTGAGCTCAAGCATGGTGCATGCCAAATTGCCAATTAATAGTGTGCAGTGCATAGTACCCACAAAAATCGAACAATACTATTCATTCCCAGAACCTGCGATCCTGCTCAAAATATTGTTTTGAAAAGAGAACTTCCTATGAAACAGGACCATCCAAAAAAAAAGCCACATCTCTAACGGCCTCCATATCTTCACACATAAAATGTTTTCAGTGCAAGAAACATAGTAGGATGTCAGTTGTATCTTTAACTTGAAAAATAAAGACAACATTGATAAAAATGACAAAATTATACAATTGTACCACTATTTACCCATATAAAAAAAAACAAATGAATCATGTACAGAACCTGCCTTATCTTCATATGTCTTGCCCTATAACACAGTATTTTCTTTTTCTCCTCTTTAAACATGCTGACAAGAGTCATCAGCACTGATTATTCTTTTGTTCTGATTCACCAAAAGGGAGTTCGTCTCCTTGCACCGGTACCATCTGGGTAGATTCTTGTTTGATTCAGTACGCTGCAATTTTGACACGAGCATCCGTAAAAAGCCCCTGAAGTACATGATAAAGGCAGTCACTATTTCCCTGCATTTTAAAAATAGTTCTATTCTATGAAAAAGAAGTCCAGATATACTGTCAAAGACAAAAAAAAAATGTGAATTCATTTATCCTATTTTGAATCCCAAAATAATATTTACAGGGTTTTTAACGCTTTCATAAGTGGTCATTATCGTCAGCAAAACTCAAAACTTCCCTGAATTCAACAGCAGGCAATTCTAAACATTGTTATTATGAAATACACAAAAAAGCACATTAGCCTATTATGAATACGTGTTTAGCAATTCTTATAATTTATGAATACATCAGAATTAACATCGAAGTTGTACAGATGCAAAGAACTATATTTTTATCCAACAAATTTTAACATTAAAGTTGTACAGATGAAAATTTGAATTATCCAAATTTCCAGAATTCCAATATACCTTTTTTACATTATAAGAAGAGAGATACTTACAAAGGTGAGCAGGGAGATCGGCCTCCATTGACATAGTATACAAACAAGTATGAGTCATAGTGACAACCTCTGATGTAGTAAAAATGAGACAGCTTTCTAACAAGCCTAAAGAGCATCTTCTTATAGAAATTGATGGCAGGCTGGTTGTATGAAATAACATGTAAGTATACACCCCTGCAACTTGCTATGCTGGCGGCATACTTTATCACCTCTTGTACAAGAGAAGAAGCTGGAAAGGAATAACACAAAGATGAGAAGATTAATACAAGTGCAATAAAACAAAATTTGATAAATCTGAGCATCTCCCTCCAGATCTTAGGAATATTATGCAACCCTATAAGAATGAGAAAGCTCGTGGATATCCTAAAGAAATTTAACATGCATTTTCAATACCTTTTTCTGAAAATATTTCAATTTTTTTCCAAGCTACCCTGTTTTCATCCCCATGATGGAAAAAGAATTGAGAAGGTGGGTCTGAAGCCATCTTTTGGAACAAAACGAAAGAGAAAAGCATGTGTGATGCTCATAGGCATAAAGGCATATGATAAAGTATGTCCTTACAGGTGCAAATGTAATATTTCTCATTTTGCAGGGATATACATGATATTTTTAAGTCCTGGATTTAGTACTTGGGTCTTTATATCAAGCTCAACTCGTTCATTAGCTAATCTAACACAGCATAAACAAATAAAGTATAAATAGAAAAGCAACAACTAGGCATGAGTTCAATATGATTAAGTTGCATACTCAGTCGTCCTTGATTTATACTAGTAAAGAACTGATGGGATCAGTACCAAGTAAAAGTGACAAGTAAGGAGTACTAACCTACTCCGAGACATCTATAATCATCGACTACACCAAGAGTTAGAATATAAACAAGACAGAGATCATTCCTCGATGCATTATATCTGAACAAATCTTCAATCTGTGATAAACAAAAGATTATAAGTGCCACCAAATAAATTTCCAGTTTCTCAATAAAACAAATGGCCTCATAATTACCAACCCCTGTATAGATCACCAAAGTAAAAGTTGGCAATTTTTCCTGTAAATTTTCCAATCTACCATCTCACTCTTATTACTTACAAAAGAACAAGTCCATAGAAATCCTAGTCAATGCTGGTCCTAATTTCAGTCAATCTTTGACTGAATTACTATCCCACCAAAATTGCCATTCTACGACAACTGACAGCTCAGAGTAGGGAATATTTTTGTGTTTTTGAGTAAAGTTGTTAGTTAGGAAAAAAAAATTGTACAAATTTGAATGTCTGTCAACTCACAGGACTTGAAAACTTTTTAAGGACCAAAACACAAACTGGGTGTTACTATAAGAACTATTTTTAATAATTTTTACAATTTCTTATGTCACATTACCCCTTATTTTTAGGGGCATATAAAATTTGCTTAGAGATCGTTCTATTATTTAAATTCTTATGTTGAGAACCTTACACCAACATTCAAAGGAAAAAGATCTCCAATTTTGATATCCCAACAAAAATTGCAACTGTCGTCAAAATTCTTAACAATTCAATGTGACACATTTAATAACAGGTATCATATCAGAATAGTACCTCACTATCTTTTCCAGGGATGATACGGGTGGTGACAAAACCTATGAGCTCATCATTTCTGCCATCGGGTCTGTTTATGTCAATAGCACCCCAGGATACTATACCCCGGCCATGCACCACATCTAGGAAAAACTCCCTCTCATATCTTCAATATCCACAGAACCAAAAAAACGGAAAACACTAAAACAATTAAAATTTATCATCATATATATGCAATTTGTGATTTTTGCCCTTTTCCAACAAAGGCCAATGTTTCTTTAATGGTTTCTGTATGTATAACTGGCACTTTTGTCACGTATCTTGGTACAAAGCAGGTCAAACTCAACACATAACAAAATGCTGTAGGTTACTACATGTACCCTGTCTAAGGTTTTCTGTTGAAATCACAAATCCTGGTACAAATCTAATTATACAATTATAATGGGTCGTTGGAGCTAAATCATGTGTTGATTGAGGCATATGTGCACAAGATTTTAATCGGAGCAAAAATAAATTAAAATTGAGGTCATATTTATTGAGGGTTAGTTACTGCTATTTCAGGTGTTATGCTGAACTCACAAATTTTGGTACAAACTATTTGTACAACTATGTTGGGGCAGTTGGAGGAAAATCATGTGTTGATAGAGGCATATGTGCACAAGTAAGATTTTAATTGGAGCATAAACAAATTAAAATTGAGTTTATACTTACTGAGGGTTAGGATACTGCTTAATTTGGCTTACAACACTTTATATCTACATCAATAAACATACTAAGACTAAACATACCTTACAGGAAATAATGCAATATGGATCTGTTCTAGCACATCAAGATCAGAAGGCCGTATAGGCCGGTATACTATAGTGGGAGAGTGTGTCGAGCTAGAGTCTAACATGAGAAGTTTCACAAATTAAATATCCAAGCTATTGCCGCATAAACAACATGCATCCTTTTGCATCCTGTTTTACAAAAGCCGTCAACCGCATAGTACAAACTTTGTGTAAAACAAACTCCTGCAAATCAAGATTTAATAAGTAAATATCGACAATATATGTTTTTGTTCCCATAATTAGGTAATGTTTTTACTACAATATCTATTTCATGATTTTATTGAAAAAATAAAATATATTATGTCTAATTGATATTTGCATTGTTTTCACTAACCAAAAGAGTAAAAACAAATCTTTTCTACAAAATTAAAAACTAAAACTTAAGAATCCTAACACATCCCTACAAGAAATAAGAGGTATTGAATGTACAAGTGAAAAGCACAAGATAGACCCTAGGTGGGCGGATCCAGGATTTTCGTGGTTGGGGGGGGGGCAAAAAAATATCGAATCGGGTTTAAATAACTAATCAGATTTAAAGCCATTAATTAATTGGGTATTCGATAAAAAATAATGCTTTGACTTGTACTTTTCAATACTCTTGACTTGTAATTTCTGATTGAACCACTAAATCAGCACTAAACAAGGGTAGATATGAAATTTTTCCTTTTGTATCAGTCTGAATTTGTATATTTTGAAAACAAAATTGGAGAATAAAGAGCAGAGGCTGAGAGAGGGGGTCTATTGTATTGTTTGTTTAAGTACCGTACTTAAAATTAGGACCTTTTTACCGTAGCATTAGCAACTAGCAAGCAATAGTCACTGCCAATTTTCCAAAAAAAATCAAACCGACTGGACGCGTTTTGGGTCAAAGAACGCTTTTGAATCAAAAGAGACTCACCTATTGTTCGTCCGACTTACGCCGATTCTTCCATTTAGTTTGTTCGTAACTGCTGACTCTCCGGATTTGATTTTCTCTACCGATCCTTCAATTGTGGATCTGATTAATGATCGGAGGAGAAATTTGGGCGTTAATGCGAGGAGAAACGACGGGTGAAGGAGGAGACAGACGACTGGGAAATGGGATTTGTGGTTGGTTTCTTCAACTGATTGGATTTCTTTTGTTAATGGAGACTTTGACTTTTGTGATTTTGCTATGTTAACTGTTTTGGTGGTTTATCCTCCTGCCTAAAGAGACGCTTGCGTGATTGACCAAGGATGACGGGCTACTGAATGGGCTCATGTATAATGGGCCTTCGGTTACGGTTAGGTTTTCTCATATCAATAAAAGCTTATAATGGACCTTTGGTTATGGTTAAGTCTTCTGATATTAATAGAAGCTTGTATAGAGTCCGGGCTGTCCGGCTAGTAGGACATCGGTGTCACGTGACACTAACTTTAAAATTAATTAAATAGATTTCAAATGAATAATTTAAATCTTTCAAACTAATTTACTCTATGAGTGATACGTTTACATACAAATTTTTTATATTTTTGAGTTATTTTAGTATCAAATCAAGCGGTAAAAATATTAAAAAATTAATGCATTAAAATTAACTTAAAAACTCACACATTTGACCGCTTGACTTGATATTAAATAAATTCGAAAAGTTATAAATTTTTCATGTAAACACATAACTAATGAAATAGATTGGGATTTAAACAGTTTGGATTCATCGTTTGAAGTCGATTTGATAGGTTTTAGAGTTGATGTTATATAAGCTGAAATGGCATTCGTGTTTCTTTCTTTTTTTTTATTTGAGAGGATTCATTTTTTGGAAATTTTTTACTATTTTTTAAGATAGGTAGAAAATTAGTTGATCTAAAAAATTCTGCACCATTCAGATATCTGATTTTCTACCTATCTAAAATAATAGTAAAAAGTTCCAAAAAAATGTAAAATTTGGTCTCCAAACACATATTAATATGGAAAACAAGATGAACGGTTCGAATCGACCGTTTGGATTTTGAAAACTCGAATATTGAGCCGTAGCACCGTAGATCGCTATGCAACCCATAGCACCTTAGCCTTACTCTTTTTTCATTGATATTACTATGTAAGAACTAGTGTACCGGGTGAGAACTTCAATGTGGTTCGATACATGAGAATCGGTGCAGAATTTGTTAAAATCAAAGTTCTAAATAGCTAGTTGTAGCTACGTAGTTATTATAGTTTTTTCAGAACTCAAAAGTTATAACGCTATTAACTGTTTTTTTTTAAATAATTTTAAATAGCTAGCTATAATTGTGGTATAGTACAACTATAGTTTTTTTGGACCTAACAGCTATAATCGTTATTTAGAACTCTGATTAAAATGTCGGTTGTCATCTCATCTTATGTTTATGCGGATTATATATGCTTGCTTTTGTTTGTGAAAACATCATATTTTGACATATCTGGTCGAACGAAATAGATCTAAATTTTAATTTCGGGCATCCGGCCTAGGGCCCACCCAATCCGATGGACATTATTGTCTCTATATCTGAGCCTGCCCGGTCTGGCCCACCGTGAGAAATAAGAGAAACAAAAATTGCCTCCTGTGTAAATCGAACTTGAGAGTTGAGACCTCTAGTTTACAAATCAGATCCATAAACATAATTTTTGCTTAATATATACTTGTAAGTAGGACATCCTTATATGTTAATGTTATTACATAATTAAGAATAAGTTACTGGTTCTTAAAAAAAAAATCAGGTCTTATAGTTTTGTAAATATTTTCTTATTAATGCAATCGTTAGTCAGCCATTAGTTACTAACTTTAAACAATCACTCATTGCTTACTTTAGTTATAAAAAAATTAAGAATATAATTTTGATTCTTAAAATAATTTATCATTTAGTTTTTTAAATGCTCTTTATTTACTATTTGATCCTCATTTTTTTTATTATAATATATTAGTTTTGCATTCACGTTTCATGTCATAATACTATATTTTTATAAAAATATATCAAATATTATTTTAAGAGTGAGGCTATGGTAATTTGCAAAACGCGGATTAACTCATATCTCTATTTTCAAAGTTTAAAAATTTCAATCAGAAGTATTCATGTGAAAATGTAGTTGAAGATAGGTAGAAAATCATGATCTTTACTTTTTTTTTTAGAACTTTTGTACTATTTCCTTAAGATTTGTAGAAGATCATTATTTTTGAATGGTTCGTAGTTTTAGATTAGGTGATTTTATTTCTTATTTTACAAATCATAAAAGAATTCTAAAATATATAAAATTTGATGTTAAGTATATTTTTATATGTAAATCATGTTTAACAGATGATTGTTTGAAAACGAAAATATGAATTCATAGTACGGATCATGTCCACTTTGCAAAGTATCATAACCCCACTCTTATTTTAATTAATTTATACTCTTATGCTATGAATAGTTATCTTTATTTTTAAATAATTACTATTAAAGCAATGTTAAAAAATAAGTTTATTATAGATGAAAATAAAAATTTAGTGACAAAAAGTAATATTTTTCGTATGAAAGAAGTTGTACTCGGACTGAGTAACTTTATTATCTCTAAAAATAGGATAAAAATAGATGAAAATATTACTTTTTAATGAATGTTAAATATGATATGATATAAAAATAAACTTTTAAAGATTGAAACTTTTGACAATGAAAAGATGGCAACCGAGTCAACCTGAGCAGTCTATCTTGGCTGGCGATCTGAATATCCTTACCTCACGATCGAACGGTTGTTATAACCTGGCACGAATTTCAAAACGAAATCCTTACATTTGCCATAGGCATCGGATTGAATTTGACCCAGATCAGATTAATCTGGACCGTTCGTTTCAATTTTCGTGAGTAAGGTACCTGAGAGATCCGGATCCCGACGAGCATGGGTCCCTTTTCTCTCCTCTACTTGACCAGAAGAAAATAGGGATTGGGTTTTTCCAAAGGGCTTTGGACAAAGTCTCATCCAAAGTCAAGATTAAACGTCTGATTTGTATTAAGATTCGTGCAAACATTTTTAAAACCTAATAAATTTAAATGGTTCCCTGAATCTAAATATTTATTCGAATTTTAATACAAATTAGATGGTTCAGATCAGACTTTGGATGAAAACCCCACCCAAGAAAATATCAGGTGCGGTCGTGCTGCCAAGATAGTAGTAGGTGTCGTCGTGCTTCTGATCTCACCAGTTCTATCAGATCATTACCCGTTAACAAAGGTAGAGAAGAGAGCAACTATTCTACTATGGCGCCTCCGCCGTTAGGGGTGAATGGTATCGAGATATCCGAATTGGGGGAGGGGTCCGATCATGGAAGGGAGCAGAATTGTGGTGGGGAAGAGGCCATGAAGCGATTGGAGAAGCTCAGAATCTGTGATGGAGATGAGGTCGGGATTTCGGAGGAACTGATTACAGACAATGATAGGAGGCAAGATGACGAGGTAATTAGCTTGACTGAAGTTGCCTTTATTCATGTATTTATTTTGTTTTCATATTTGTAGTCAATTAAAGGCACTGCCTTTGTTGAATAATTCTCACATGAGGATCGAGCTAATAAAAAGATTTATCTTTTTTTTTTTCTTTCATTTTTTTTCTTCTTCAAAAAGTAGATGCATGATTCAAAAAAGTTCATATACGCTGACTAATATAATTAATGCTCTGTAAAGTTCTGTACTGCCTGTAAATCTGCAAATAAGGGGATAGCTCTACAAATGCAATCATCCACACTACATTCCATGAGCAAAGAAACAAAGGGAGCTTAGTAGTATCTTATTTATTTTGGGAGAAGATGGGGTGGGGCATAGGAGACCATCTTTTTCCTTATTTGGTAATTCCAAATTATTTGAATGTCTCATCTGGACAGAACCCTCTATTATTTCCAATTCTACCCATCATGTCAATGTTGTTATCACTATTAGTTGAGGTCTGACATTGATTGAATTAGAATGAAATGGAGGATTTCAGTACAGATATGGGCATTAAACTGAATATATGTTGCAAAAAAATTGTTAAAACCAATAAAAATCAGCACCACTCATCAGAATGGTGTCACAGGAGCAATATGATGTGTCTTTTGGCCAGACCAGGAATTCAGAATATTGATATTACCAAATAAAAAATTGTGTCACAGGAGCAATATGATGTGTTCTTTTAAAGTAATGCAATGTTAGTTCACCGGCTTTCAGGGTATCTTCTTCAGGTGATTGGAGAAACACTTTGATTACGGTTCTTATACTTCCTATTTTCTTCTTCTCATACACTGCTTTGCTAATATAATGCCCAGGTTCTAGCTTTGGAGGCTATCTATCAAGACAACATAGTCATCTTGGATCACCAAGAAGGACTTCGATCTTTTCAGGTATATTTAGCCTTCTTTTTTCAAAATTGGTCCCATTAATGGTTGCAACTTATGTGGTGTTTTGACACAACCCTTTAATAAATGCTCACTTGATCACCTACGCTGTACTATACCCCTAATTTATTATAATTTGTATACTGTGAAATAGATTTTTGTTCATTGCGAAGTTCCAGATGGCATCACTGTATCGGCCAAATTCCACTCGGCTGGTACCAGCAACATCAAAGGAATGCAAACTGAAGCTGAAGTTGCAAGCAGCAGTTCCTACGACGAGGGATTTCTATATTCATTCAAAGTTACATATTTACCCCCAATAATACTAACAATTGTCCTCCCCAAATCATACCCCAGCCACCATTCCCCATACTTCACGATCAGCACACAGTGGCTCGACAAATCTAGGATTTTATCCCTCTGTGCCATGTTAGACACCATTTGGAGAGACCAACCAGGTCAGGAGGTGGTGTTCCAATGGACTGAGTGGCTCCATGGATCAGCCCTCTCGCACCTGGGGTTTGCTGAGGAAGTAGCCTTGTGGGGCCCAAATGATAACATGGTGCTTACAGATTACCGTGCCATCTCAGAAAATGTAGTGCCAGAGCGGGTTATCCCTTTCTTGATGGGGTATAATGAGAAGAAATGTCACGAGGCTTTTCTCAGTAATATACACCAGTGCCTGATTTGTTTCAGCGAGTACTTAGGTGATTTTACTTATCTGGCATTAAACTTCTAGAATGATTTATTTGTTTTGGGTTTGTTCTTGTTTTTCAAGAAGATACTGTAGAAAACATAAAGTTAAGTTTATTTTTGGTTGGAAAGTGATGCAATTCAGGGTAGTATATATGAATTACCAGTCATTGGTTTTCCAATTGTGAAATTGAAGTTTAATTGTGTCCTAACCAATACTCAGGCTCTATTAAGCCTCATTTTAATACAATTTTCTTGTTTCTGCAATTTAGCCTGATTTTCTGTTAATAAACCCTGTGATCATATTACTACACATTAGAATGTCAATTGAAGTATAACTTGAAACAAACAAAAAAAAATGAGACTTTGCTTAAATGGTATTGATTATTATCTTACAAAAAAACCACAATACCATGCCTTTCATTCTTATTGTAAATGTCCAACTCAGAACTTGGTATTATTTCTAATTTCTTTATGAAAGAACTTTGTGAAGACCCTTGTTTCTAATTCTAATATTTTGTACTTTCAAACACTTCTTTTTGATTTATCAGGCTCAGAGTTCATCAAGCTCCCATGCCAGCACATCTTCTGCTCGAACTGCATGGAAACATACTCTAAGATGCACGTGAAAGAAGGTTCTGTTACCAAACTTTCCTGTCCAACCTCCAAATGCGGAGCCCACGTTCCGCCCGTAGTCCTAAAGCGCCTTTTGGGTGACCAAGACTATGAGAGGTGGGAATCGTTGCTTCTTCAAAGAACCTTAGACTCCATGTCAGATGTAGTCTACTGTCCCAGGTGTGAAACAGCTTGTTTGGAGGATTCAAAAACAAATGATGCACAATGCTCTAAGTGCCTTTTTAGTTTCTGCACTCTTTGTAATGATCGGAGGCATGTAGGGGAGAAGTGCATGGATGCAGAGGCTCGGTTACGAATTCTTCAGGTAACTTTTAAACTCTAAACCTTAATGGTTTTTCTCAGTTTGTTGGTGTTGGGCTGCATTGGATAAACGGAGGCTGGTGATGATAAAGTTGGGGAGGCTTAATTACTTGTTTGACTCATTGATACCTGATGTGATTTTTTTCGAAGAGGACCTCCACATTTTGTCAGCGTTTGCAATTGTTACATGTGAAAGGACCTCTACCTGAAATGAGCACTGTCTGGGTATTAGATAAGAAGAAAAGCTACCAGATTCAATAATGATAAGATGTTTCTAACCCAAATAGAGAGCACATTTCGGTTCATTCAAATAATTTCTATTCTCAATTGAGTTCCTCACTTCCTGATTCCTTGCTCCACTCTGATTCTTGTTGTGCTTTTTTCCAAGGCTATATGGTAATCACTAGATAATTGCTAAGTAGAATAATATAAAGAATGACTTGTGCAAGGATAATGGTAGGGAGTTATATATCCACAGTGAAAATTACAAAGAGAGCATCCTGATTCCTGATAAATTCCTAGCAATGCTGCTTTTGCTGATCGTAAGGCAAACTTTTTCCAATAAGCGAAAAAGGATAACTGTTGGATTATCTTTGCACAAGGTAAGTAAAAATGTAAATTAAGACGAAAAGAAATAGCTAATTAAAATATTACTATAAACTAATGTAAACATTATTATAATATGACACTCCAGGCAAGGCACACCCACACCTAATCTTAGTTCAACTTTTAGCCAAAGTTGAGATTGCAACATAAAAGTAATTTCATATGGGCAACAATAACTGAACTGAAACCTGACCTTATGTGAGACTTGACATGCCCTGACCTGGCAGCCCATTTGGCCTGTAACCGCAAACCTAAAATATGCCATCCTGCTAATTCATCATCTCTGACGTAATATATTTATATATTTTTTTTTAAATGGAAGGAACGGATGCAACCCGGCGGGGCAAGGACGAATGAGCAGCTG
Organism: Carex rostrata; assembly: GCF_964058835.1. NCBI lineage: Eukaryota > Viridiplantae > Streptophyta > Magnoliopsida > Poales > Cyperaceae > Carex > Carex rostrata. The sequence goes on from NC_135925.1 coordinate 4,287,990, forward strand.
AGAAAGGAGAAGGAATTAATAAATGAATTGCTGAGTGTTAAGGAAGCTCTGAAGGATGCCAAACAGTGCCCTAGCTGCAAGATGGCGATTTCCCGCACGGAGGGGTGCAACAAGATGGTGTGCTCCAATTGTGATCAGTTTTTCTGCTACAAGTGCAACAAGGCTATTGACGGCTACGACCATTTCAGGTGATTGCTCAATTTTCCTATAATATGTATTAAGCTTAAGTAATGATTTTGGCATTACAAACTATCACTGCCCAATAAGCACTTGTGTAATTTTAGTGGGGCAACGAAACATGATTTTCGAGATATAAAACTGCACTAGAGAAGCAAGTTCCCTGTCTTCTCTTCAACTAAGCATGTACCTGTCTGTATCAGTTTTGAAGTGGTATGGTATCTGAAGTAAAGATATTTGTTTGTTTTTATATTATTTTAACTCCGTAAGCAGTCTTTAGTTAACTTCATCTAAAGACACCCGTAAAGATGCAAATATATTTTGGTTTCACGCTAGTTCATTCTTGTGCTTGTACATATTAGCTCGGTGCTGAGTGGTATGTGGTATTATCGGCTAGCCATACTTTAACTGACCAAATTGCCATAGAGAAGTTTATAAACTAATATTGCAATAATTAAATTATTAAACATTTTAACATCAGTACCAAAAACAACGTTAAAATGTTTGACATTTTTGTTCCATAAAAGGCAAGAGTGTGAATTATTCCCAAGTGAAGAGATAAACAGATGGGAGGCGCAAATGAATGCGAGACAGGTGGTTGCTCAGGTACGAGCTGAGCTTTTTGCAGGCCATGCAAACCACCCTTGTCCCAACTGTGGTCAACGCAATGCAAAGGTCAGAACTCAATTTTCTTTCTTTTGTTGTTATTTTTGGATGGAAGTCTGAAGCATTTTAGTCTGGACCCACCTTAAAGCTTGATCAGTCTAAATCTCTGTAATTTAGTATAGGTAACCTTTGTGAGAATTTGCCCAAACTACCTGACAAGCCTTTTTATTTGAGGAGTTTATGTCCATTGTCTCATGCAAGCTATATTAGAAGTGTGAGTATATATGTTCGCATGAAATGTCATAAAATACATGACTATGTATCACACTTAAAGCACCCATAAATTTCGATAAGTTGACAATAGTTATTGTGGATTCCAATCACTCTAGTATGTCTTTGTCATTTTAAAAAATAGTTAGTGCCACTATGGTAGAAGAAACTTTCAGTTGTACAACCATTGCCGCAGTTTGAAGCAACATATTTAAATAAATTCCGGACATTTTAGGACTTTTTTTTTATTTGTAAGAAAATATTCGGATTTGTAGGATAACTTGAATTTGCAAGTTAAGCTAAGAGCAAAATAGGAGCAATTTAACAAGCCCACATGTTTACAGTCTTGGCACATTTAATATTTTTTAAAGTTTTGCAAGGTTAAATATGAAATATACTGTTTTGAAAGGTATTTGCAAAGATTTTTGTGGTTTTTGAGGGTTTAAGTGTAATTTCATAATTTACATTTCTAATAAGGGGAAAAATCGGCTGTTATTCGAATGGCAGCCGTTCAGATTTTCATGCACGAATCTCGACAAAGACACTTTTTCATGCACGAATCTCACCAAAGTTGAACGGCTGCCATTGGAATAACAGACTATTTGTTTCCTCTAATAAGAGATTGGATATAGTGATACAACCCAACCAGCGATATATTAAAATTTATTTTTCAATAGCTAATTAACATCCAAGAATTTTGCTCTTGAACAGGAGGGGAACAACAATCATTTGTTCTGCTGGGCCTGTCAGACACATTATTGTGCATTGTGCCACAAGGTTGTCAGGCGCAGCAGTGAGCACTTCTCCCGTAAAGGATGCAAGCAGCATACTTCTGACCCCTAGTAAATTGATGAGAAGATTTCTTCAAATTGCACTACAGGGGTTTTTTCAAATTGCACTACAAGGGAACAACAATTATTTATTCTTAACAACATATAGTTTTCAAGGTATGTTGTTTGTCAGATAACAATAATCAATATAATTTCAATTTTGTGAGAGGACCATTTATAGGCACAGTAAGAAAATAAATTAAAGGTTTTGCAATTTTCATATTTAACTAATGTGGGATCCTTGAATTCGTACCTGTTTGTGTTGGAGGAAAGGGGATGCTATTTTCTTCACAAACTTGCATAATAGCTCTTCTAGGTCAGTATGGAGTAGGGATAACGTGCCGTTTCTGTCCTGAATTAGCTTGCAGATGGAATTTTTATAGAGCTGGTCTATGGTGCATATGCATAGCACCAGTCGGCATGTCAGATAAATCACAAAAGCAGTTATTTTAGCTTTGAGAACTCCTCGCATAGTAAGGGGGCGAAAGAAAATAAAGAAGATTGAATTTTTAATAAACCACCGAGGGAATCAATTCAAGCATTCGTTCAGCTGTTATTTTCCCTCAATTTATGGGTCTCAATGTCCTCTTTATCTCATTTCCATTCCTTTTCTCTATATTTGTTCGCAACTCGGAAGCAGATTTTTAAACCATTGGGCCCACCTTTAGCAGAAGAAATTAATCTTTCAGCATAGAAACGTTCTCCGTTAGATTCTTTAGAATTTTGGCGCAATTTTTAAGTTAAAGATGATACTAAGACTCGTACATAGATATATTGAAATGTTTAACGCAGACAAAATTTCGAGTTCTGGTACAGAAACGGTAAATCGTACTGTCACTTTTGGTTAATGCATGTTATCTCAAAAATTCAAACAGAAGCTGCAGGGGAGACAATAAAACTCGTAGCTTTGATTTGTTGAAGATTAGTTTGGAAAAAAAAAAATATATATATAATTAATTTGGTCGATTTATGCTTGTTTTGGTAGTAGAGTCGCTTCATTATACCTCTTCAAAATAAATGAAAGATAGAAAGAAAGCCAATCATTACCACTGTCCGAAAAAGAAATCAAGTTCTCCACAGTTTACCTCACATCTTCTGCCACAATTATCTTTTTAACTATTCAATCTATCTTCTCTTTCTCTTCACCCCTTCTCTACAGAAGCATCTGTGTTCTTAAACTCCTTTCACAACAATTCAGATTTCTATTCAAACTTCGATTTTGGCAGCTCTAATTACACCGTCCTTAAGCTCAGGGGCGGATCCATGTTGATTCAGGGGTGGACAAGTGGCCTACCCTGAATTCTGAAAATTAGTTTTCGAGTATATATAATATGGGTTCTTGCTCTATCCTACAAAAATGATTTGCCCTACACTAAGCAGTGGTTGAGCCAGTAAGACCAGGGCCTGAATTTTTTTATTTTGAAAAAGCTTCCTATGTCACCATTTTCAATTTAACTTTTGTCTCTTTCTCTCTGCCGATTTTCTATTTTTTTTCAAAAAATTTCAAGGTTTTGTTTCTGTCTACTTTCTAATGAAGGAGACGATGGGATATATTAAATGGAATTGTGCATATGAGCCATAGAATCATTTCATAAAGAAACTATGTGAACCGAAATAAACTAGAAAATTTCAGAAAAGTGGGATCCACCAGTCAGTTTTAATGTGAAAGAAGGCCCATTGGCCCAGACTTTTATGTTTCTCTTCTCCAGTGTGGTGACATAGAATCAACCCATTCAATTTTCTCTCCCATTTTCTTTCACCCTCTCCATTTTGGTGGGAACATGATACCTCCATTTCCTCTTAATTTTGCTTTCCGATTTGCTTTTATTTTTTTTCATGTTTTTTTTTATATTTTTGTTGCTCCTTATGTTCTTTATTTTCTTTTTATTTTTCTTTTCCTTTTTTTTACATTCTTTATTTTAATTGAAAGTATATGGTTAATCATGATTAATTTCATGAAAATCCTAATCTAAATAACTTTATGAATATTATCTTGATAGTTATTTGAGATTTTCCGGTTATCGATTTAGGAGTCAACTATATACAGTAAGAGTTCAGGTTTAGAAATTAAATTTATCCTCATAATTATTGTTTGGTTGTCATAATTTTTTTTAGTATTTTATGAGAGTGCCCCTAATGAGATGTAATTTGTCATGAAAATCTTATCAATTTTTTTTGTTATAATTAGTATTTTTATTTTTTTTGGATATAGATTTTGAAAATTAAAAACTAATGACTAATTTAGTTAATAACAAAAGTTTAGATGCATATGGAATATAATTTTTTGAAAAATATTTTTTTATCAATTTTGTCTACCTTTCTATTACAAAATAAGCTTTTATGTAATACCCGATTAATTAATGAATTTAAATCCGATTAGTGCCATGATCGAAATTCTAGATCAGCGTAAGCTTCCTCTTCACCCTTCTCTTCACATGAAATGGAGCGTGGAGCGTGAATTGATGAAGCTCTATTCGACAAGAAGATTCAATTTCCAAAGAGACGAGACTCCTTTGGCACAGTGAGAAGCCACCAAAGAGGCTAGCAGGTGCACCAAGTCGACAAAATCTTTAACCTAAGCACAACTCATAGCACGAAAAAATTGTTAACGAGCTGGCTCAACTCACAAGTCGAGTTCAATTTAGGGAAAATTTCTCCTATGCCCATAGAAAATTTTGAAATAGCCAATCTCCCCATCAAAACAACATAATATTCAATATCCCCATACAAACTTTACATTATTTCTTCTATCCCCTAATTTCCATTTAACCCTTAATTTATTTATTTTAAATATTAATTTGACAATTATACCCTTCCCTCTCCTCAATCTCCTTGGTCTGTCTTAGACTTTGCTGTACTAGTAGGCCAAAAAAATGGAATATGGTGCTCCATCTATTTACTACTTCTCGAGAGTAGAGTGTTGAACTTGTTTTTCTTTCTATTTCCTGTCTCCCCTATCAAAGATAGCCAAAGCTTAAGGCATCAAATCAAATAAACTCACAACAAATACTGGGAGTGTTCTACTCCAAAAAGGGCTTGTCGTTACAAAACTTCATAGATAAAATGAAATAAATTTTTCAATTTTGATGTGGGGCCTCTAGTTCGATTATATATTATTCGTGAGTTGACTTCCATCTCCAACAGGCCATGGATCTCTCTATCGATCTTTATTTTAGATGAAGAGTGAAATTATGATGCTACACCGACGTCTTGTGGGTTTGCTTCTACTAAACATTTTGAACATACATCTCATTCAGATCCAAATCCATATACAAATATAAGCAATTGTAACAGTCAACAAAGGAACCACTGTGATTAGTATGAAACTTTAATAGTTAATGATATACTTATATTCTAAACATTGAACTCATTCATGTTTCCCATAAGAGGCATGAGGGAGGTGCCTAGGGGTCGTTGCAATGCAATTTTGTTAGAAATATTCCAGACACATTGATATCTTAATTTAATTAAATCAATTCCTTAATGCCTTCTTGTGTCTTAAAGAGCAATAATGAACTCCTCTAATCTGGAAATAAAATGAGAGAGAGAGAGAGAGAACAGCGTGAGAGATTTAGAAGGAAGGGTATATTTGTCAAAATAATATTTAGAATAATGAAATAAAGGGTTAAATAGAAATTAGGGGATAGAAGAAATAATGTAAAGTTTGTATGGGTATATTGGATATTATGTTGTTTTGATGGGGAGATTGGCTATTTCAAATTTTTCTATGGGCATAGGAGAAATTTTCCCTTCCATTTATTACTGAACCAAGTTGCCAAGTTGGTCATTCAGGCCTAAACTGCAATATAAACCAATTTTAGTCTTCTAATAGTCCTCATTAACGTGGATCTGACCCTTTGCCACCTCTTAATGTTGGTCCATTCCTATTGCTACCGTTTGTTCTCCCTACAACATATATGCCAAGATATACGGTAAGATATTTTAAAACAGCACTAGGAAATTGCTGTATTCAACATCATTGACCGAGTCCAATATGAAGGAGAGATAACTTTACAAATTGTTCCCCAGAAATATATACCCTTCTATCAAAATAGTACAGAAATAAAAAAAAAAATACAAAACTGATCGTAGTACAGAAAACAAATAGAAAACTGAGGAAGTGTGTATCATAGAACAGCTCTGATCATGAATCAGTGGTTAAGATCATAGAATAGCTCCGGTTATAAATCGATGGTTAAGTACTGCTTCAGCAATAGGCCGCTTCTTATAATCAGGATTTAGCATTGCCTACACCGAAAGAACATGATTTTTATGACATTTGTATGAAGTACTAATTGGAATTTGCTGTGCAATGCTTGTACAGTACCTGGAGCAATTCCCAGCCAGATCCACCCCCTAGATCCAGAAATTTGACAGCTTCTGCTAACCGGTCATCTGCTAAACAATATCTACAACAAACATACATGCTCCTCAACTTATGAAATTGAGCATATAATAATTAGCACATGATGGTCACTAAAGTTTGTACTAACTATGTTTGAAAAAGGAAAAAGGAAACTCCAAAGAAATGCAAGCTTCATATTGGTACCGAATGGCTCATTTTGTATCATATGATTAGCATTGTAACTTAAAAGACTTCACTCTTAATTGTTTATGCAAGGTTTCTTCTTCTTCCTTTTTCCTTAAGATTCACTGCTAAAAGCTTCTTATGAACCCATTTACTCATAAGCCCAAGCAACAATTAATAAGAAAAAAAATAAAAGATGAATAAATACAAATTTGACTAATTTTCAAGCAGGTGCGCTTACTCTCTCATCGAAGAAAGGTCGAGCCGAAAGGTACTTTCAAGAAGTCTCTGAAATTAAGAAATTGTACAATCACTTGCAAAAAGATAAATATACCCATTGTCCCAATGTACGTCAATATGCAAGCTCAGGAGAAACCAAGTTATAGTATGGAAACATAATAGAATCTGTATAGTTGGTTGAGAAAAGTTTTTTGTTGAAGTGAGGATAAATCATCATTGGGGATTGATTCAGGCGTAATTGGGCTACCAAATTCTAAGAAATTAGGTACAGTGTAACTGCAGATTTTTTTTAAGTCATCAAATAGTTCCTGTTGTTCCCTGGTTACAAAAGGCAGAGAAAACAAAGATCTGACATGTGAAATTGTATCCTCACCTGCAATGAAATTGCATCTATGACCCCAGCTTCACAAAAGGGCACAAAGGCTAAATATGCAAACAGTAGTCCGGCTGCGTATCTGCTTGACAGGAGAGAAAAATAAAGTCGTAAAAGTTCAGTTCTTGCAATTTGCAATTAACTCAAATCATTAAGCTAAACCTTAACTGTGAAATTAAGCTTTATTTAGTACTCATATTCTCAATTGGCCCTTCACAGAAATTTTAACTAAATATAGCTGAATTTGACATCAGCTTAATCCAATTTTGTATCCAGGGATTAAAGAATCCCAATATTCTACAACCAGAATTTAACAATTGAATCACATTTTAACCAACTTTGCCTCATTTAACCTCTAATTATTCATTGTATGCCTCAAACAACCAAATATGTAGCACAATCTACCTCAAATCTGCAGATTAAGCACATGCAAATACAGTTAATTGTCAACTTCATCTCACTTGACACTACAATTTTGTAAGTATTCCATAAGCAACCCTCAATTTTAACTTGTGACATTGTTTACTCTGCACATTACAACATGCACCACAAGCCTCAACAGTGCTACTAAATCTCAAAATTGCAACTAGCCTCAATTTGACCAAATTTGATTTATTCATGTAGAATTTTTACAAATAGAACTTATTGCAAATTAGCTCCATATTGTTCACCCTATGTAAATGATAACCAATTATGCTCCATTTTCTCCAATCAGTAAATTCTAACCCACCCTCAATTGAGATTAGTTTTGCCTCAATTAGCTTTCAATTTAGTAACGTATTATAAAATTCAGCACCAACAAAACCAATGACCAAATGATATGAAAACAAAGAAGAATTTAAGAAAGTTTGTGGTCATAACCTACACAGACAGGACCTCACGTAAACAAAGAAGGTTGTTAATAAACCCTATTTACTGCCCATAATTCTAGACGATCTTACATGTCATCAGCAATAGCAAAAGCTCGCTTTTCAAAAGGAGCAATGGCACCTGCAGAAATAGCTCTACGCCACAGATCTTGTGACAATGGCCCATCACCAATTGCAGTATATCTGAAAATGTTTTATTGAAAAAATCTTTGTAAAATAAATTTTATCAATAAATTGCAGAAAAGACCCTCACCACTGCCATTCTTTAACAATATTATGGATGGTGAGGAACTAGTTTACTTGAAGTATGATCAATCAGCTATCAGAAAATTGCAAAAGAAGGTCTGGCAGAATGATAAATTGCTTGTCTTGATTTATTATTCATCATGAATTATTTTGAATGACAAGCCTGTTCAATTTAGATAACCTTTGCAATAGCATTGTACAATATCCTTTCTCAATGCATTGCTTTTCATGGGTGTGCTGCATCCGGTACTTCTGGTGTTATCAGTAGGTACACACACAGAGGTACTAGTGGATTAGCAAGTTTGTGTTCATTTGTTTGCATTAAGTGCTAGGACTAGATGTAGGAGAAACATGAGCAATATGTACTTTGTATACCGGTTTTAATGTGTCCTTGCCAGCACTGGCAAGTTTGAGAGAGAGAGTGAGAGACCTGACATCAACTGAAAAGGCTAGGTCACGCAAGCGAGGAACCAAAACAGCTGCATCTTTCTCAAGTATCGTACTACATTGACAAAAATAGAAGGAAAAGGTTATCCTAATTTTTACATGCACTTTAATTTGTACCTGCAACATTGAAAAAAAAATTGATATGGATATTTTGTTAGCAATTTCAATCAAAACCCTATATCATGTTTTGTGGGGAAGGCATATCATAATAGGATCTTTGTAGATTTAGAAACAAGATAACTACAAACTTTAAAAGAAAGTTAGGAGAAAAGGGGGAAAAACAATTACTTCATGACAACAGAAGCAGGACCTAAACTCTGGTGCAACCTGTCATTTTTATGCATGTGCGCCAAACCATTCATGGCACCATTGAGCAGCTTTATGACAAAATATCTCTTCTCTTTCCATTTTTGTCCCACGCCAAATATAGGAAAATTATTGGAAAGGCTCTTGGAAATATTTTCACTTGCAAATTTTGCATAATCGGCTGCACTGAACCTCCCATCATTACGAAAAGCTAACCACTAAAATACAACAGAAAATGTCTTAAATACCACAAGTATGATTGTGAAAAGTATTAACTGACAGGACACCAGTAGCATACTGGTCAGGTCGAGTAGCACTTGGGAGTGTAAATGGAACAGATACTTATCTGTTTCGATTGTGTTTGTATCCACCTATTATCCGTATATGTACTGCCCATATCCACAAATAAAGTATCTGTATTTGTATCTGATCCGTATTCACAAAAATAATGCGGATATGGATTTGGTTTTGGATTGCAAAATGAAGTATCCGAAATAAAAGCGAATGCTATATGGTCTTATTTACAGGATGGTGCCAAATTATCAAAATTTCTATTTGTACACCTCATTTTTAGTTTTTCTTTTCCATTTTTTTTTTTTTTTTGAAATAACCTCATGTTTGATATACTTGTCTATTATGTACATTAATAATATGCACGTTTAATTTATTATTTTAAATTGTGTATTATATTATTCTAAAAACTTGTGTTTATTATATATGCATAGCTGTTAGCAATATCCATTAAAGTATCGGTATCCAAACCGATATATGTTGATTATCAATTCCTTACCAGCATTTGTTTAAAGCGGATTTGATTTTCAATTTTAACATCTGTCTAATATCCATATCTGTATCCACTTGATGAAATATGGATATGGATATGGTTTTAGCACTATCCTCTTTGAATCTGTTCCATTTACACCACTAGTACCATTGCTCCAGACACCTGTGAGCTGATAATTGTTTATAATCAAGGGAAATTTTCATGTAAACCCTTCAAAAAACCTCAAAATTACATATTTCCTCTTCTAAAATTCATAATATCATATTTATCCTTCAATATTAAAAAAAATTCACATTTACCAATTTATTGTCGTTTTTATTAAAAGTCACTAATTCCGTTTTTGTAGCTTTTTCTTGTTGCCTGGTTTGATTGGAGTAGTCACACTGCTAACACTAATTGATTCTTTAATGAATGAGGTTTAAATTAAGTAAAATTATTTGAGGGTTAATGGCAAAATATTTCAAAAAAGTGATGATTAAAATATGACCAAACAGGCTTAGATGAAGGCCTAGTTGAGCATAATAGCACAATTGTGCATTAAATCAGAACACAAAACATGTCAATTAGAGAATTGGATAAATGAGGGTCAGTTGCACCATACAGGACTAATTATGACATTTGACAGAGCCATACCAGACCAGTACCATGCAGGCAGCAAGTACGGAATGCACTAGTATGTTCAAGCCTATAAACTAAATAATAGAACAGTGTTTCAAGTGTGTTCCTATGCCTTACAATGCACTAAAACATCACAATTATTCTCTATAAGATGAGAAAATACATACTCTGCAAAAAATTTAGATGCCCCATGAAAATGCAGTAAATTTCACATCTAACAGTATCCCTGTTTCCAGCAATAACCAGAGTTAACAGACTAACTCTTGACATATCAGTGTCGAAATAAAAATAAATTTGGGAGATAGAATACAAATGAGATTTGTCGTACTTGAAAGGGTGTATAGGACATTTTCTTGTTTAATAGGGATTGCACGAGGTTTCTCATTTTTCCAGGTGTATGTCATATTTTTTTAAATTATACAAAGGCACACATGAAGGAAAGTATTTGTAAAGTAATTAGTAGAAATTGAACCTGCTCGCCTGTGTTTGTCTCAAAAGCTCCTAATAACAACTGAATGTTCTCAGAAATATTTCTTGGGTGTTCCTAGAAGTATAAGAAAAAATAACAAGGAAAAACTAAACATTGAAGACCCATGAACCTTTCAAATTTTTATTTATCTCCCACTGTAACATGTCATCAAATTGGTCTGAACTAAGAGTACAATGGTCACAACATGTGAAGCATTTGGAAATATTTGGATGTCTTCAAAATGGCTGTGCCAGTGTGGTATAATTTATAGTGCAGTAAGATCACGGGATGATCAGTGAAAATGAAGAAACCAAAATTGTGTATGTATTAAAGAATCAAAATAATTTGCTCACTTGAAGAGTATTATGGGAGACTAGTTCATTGGCTGCCAACAAATCCGATTCCATTCCACCAGCAATTCGTCCGGGATATACCTTTTTAGATATGAAATCACAAAATAGTTAGAACAATCCTAACAGGAGAGGATCCCACAGTGCATATTACATTGATAGTATCCAAGTATATTTACATTATTACTCAAATCTTGTGATATTTTAGCAATTCACTTATTTAACATATTATATGGGTTCTACAAAAAATTTCATTTTTGCATCCTTTTGTTTGGTCAATGTTGGATTTGTCGACATATAGTGCCGAGAACAAATTGCTAGAAGAATAATAAAGGATTTCTGCAAAGTACAAACTTTACTAATGCATACATTTTGCAAAAAAAACACCCTTGTTTCTCAATATTGGATCTTTACAGCCATAGTGTGTGGCAGGTCACATAATGCGATAACTAGTCAGGGATGTGCCCAAGGCTAGTAGATAAATGGTACGATATAACATGTGGTATGGGTCTTCTCAATTCTGGTGGGTGTTTGTTGATGTAGTGAAACTTGCTGGCGAGCCCCAATGCAGACAATAAGGCACCCTTTTTTACTTGCAATTTCATTACCATTTTTAGGGTTTTTTTTTTTGGCTTCATATGTGCTTGCACCTCTTTTCTTTCTTTCCTTCTTTCTATATCTAAACAATTTTTTGGGGTTAATAAATTATTATTATGTGAAGCCTACTCTTCAAAAAAAACTAACAACTATTTAATTTGGCTTGTGAACAACATCCAGGCATCACAAACAAAGTTAAAATAAGACAAAATGATTATATGACCCCGATTTTTACTTGGAACTCAAATGAATCAACAGAAAGTTTATGCAGATTTAAATTTCTGCAAATGAGAGAAACCAATTGGTAGAGTTAGGTTCAAATGATATCATGCTTGAGTGCATATGTCATTCTAAGAACTTGCAAGTATGAGAAATGTTGGATGTTTTCATGTATAACAAAATAAGACATATTTCAGATAAATACCTTAAACTGGACATCCATTCCCTTAAGCCGACCTTTGATCACCCTTCCCTCATAAATCCTGTAATTGGTCTGTGATTAATAACCATTTATATTTCATCAGTAACATGTTAAAGTCCTGTGTAGTATCATGCTTCCTAAAAACAATGACCTTTAACTAAAACACATACTGAAACTACCCTACTTACGTTTTGCCTTTTACATTGATAGAAAAGAAGAAGATATATAATAAAGTTAAAAAAAAAAAAATCGGAGAAGAGTTGCAAGAAGCATTTCCATGTTTTATAGGGATATTAATGAAACATAATATCTCCTGCTTTGCTCAAATAAACAACAGTGCAATACCTTATTTTGACTTGGCCTTCTCCGACATTCTGAGCTCTCAACCTATCTGCTTGTATCATTTCATAATTTGAAAAGCCTTCTGTCGGAAATGATGAGTAGCTTTGGTTCAGGTAAACACCACATGTAAGAAAGCAACAGTAAATTCAATGACTACAATTGGTTGAAGCAGCAAACTGTTTTCTACATATGTAATGTCTATAAGGGGCATTGTGGATAAACACACTTACCTTCACTTTTCTGTTTTCATAAAATTATTTCCTTTCTTTATGAACTTGTCGGATATCCTTGGAGAGTTCCCAAACTAGCCCTAGCAGTCTAGACATATGAACCTATAAAACAACTACCATAATTCCTTTTACTGGTACCGGACAGGCTGACCTAACCGGACAGTGTCAAACCACAAGTTCTGAAAATTAGGTAGACCTAAAAGTTAAGAAAAAATAGTGGAAATGCTAGTCAACCAGGCGCTTATAGGCTTCTTATACTCAGTCAAACCATAAGGATGCTTCATGCTTGAACAGTGGTTACCAAATTATCTCAAGAAAATCGAAACTAAATGGAACAAAAACTAAAATAAATCAAGCTACCTACTAATATTCATAAATCCGTAGCTTCCGATTAATCTTCCCACCTCGAAAAAATTCGAATCCGTCATCAATGCCACTACAGAGGCAGTTGAATGGAGATGACCCCGGCGCCTTGTCATACGAATTTTGCAGGATTTAATTCCAAAGGGAGATTCGCCATTAACAAAGCTGGAAAATTTCCAGGAATTTCTTGGTTGGACGAAACGGGAAGTAACAGAAGTATGAGAGATTATCATCGCATAGAGTAAGAGGTGAAGAGGGTTTGTCTGTACGAGGCGCGAAGCGTAGAGGTCTGGTGGATGGAGAAGGATTTGGGGTCCGGACCCCTAAAGTAACCCAATTTTTGAATTTAGATCCGGACCGTCCGTTTCGAATCCGGGCCAATTCGGCCCGAGGTTCCAGCACGAATTCATATCCTCTCCAATACCTGATAAGGGAATCTTTTACAATTACTAGATCTGAACCGTACTTTTTAACTTGGCACGAATCTCAAAGCCCAAAAATATAGTCCCCTACAGTGACCCGAATCCCAAGCTGATTGAGATTTAATCTCAAACCGTAAAGTAAGTGATCCTCTGCAATATATGTGCAATACCTGAGAGGATACGGATTCGGTTGAGCACAAGGGGCCCTTTAATAATCGTATCAGATTCGAATCTGATGGTCTGGATCTAAACTCAAAAATTGAGTTACTTTAGGAGATCGAACTCAAGGAATTTGCGGGTGACACACCCAAGAAACGAATTCACATCATCTCCAATACCTGACAAGGGAATATTTTACATTTACTAGATCTGAACCGTTCTTTTTAACTTGGCACGAATCTCAAAGTCCAAAAATACTACCCTATTGCGGCCTGAATACCAAACCGATTGAAATTTAATCTCAAACTGTAAAGTGAGAGTGATCCTCTACAATACCAGAGAGTAGTGTTTGGTAAACGGTCCGGACCGGGCGGTTCGGTCAAAACCCGAGCACGGGCACACAGGTACAACGGGCCGGGCATCATGGGTTTTTTTTTTCAAAAATCCTGCCATGCCCGTTTAATACCCGTGCTCGTCACGGGTTCAGGGGCAGGACGGTCCGGGTAGGGGGGCCGGGCGGTCTAGTCCGTCCGGTCCGATTTTTTTTTTCCTATTTTTTTTCTGTTTTTTTTTTCTTTGAAAACCAATATTTTTTTTTTTTTTTGAAAACTTGGTAGTAGCTACCAAGGTTTGTGAGGGGGAATCGAACTCTCGACCTTTGGGTATAACAATTCTAGGACATTTTCCTAGCCAATTGTGCTACCTCCCCTTTCGAAAACCAATAAATTATAAATCCAAATTCATACCAATTAAAATTCATTTGACATAGTTGTATATTTGAACTCAATAATTTAAAACAAATCTAACATATTCAAAATAAATCTAATTACTTCACATATTCAAAAAAATTAATCTAACATCTTTATTTAACCTATTAAAAATAAATCCGAATTTCAAAAATAAAATCTAACCTATTCAAAAAAACAAATCTAATTACTTCACATATTCACAAAAAATAAATCTAACCTATTTATTTAACCTATTAAAAATAAATCCGAATTTCAAAAATAAAATCTAACCTATTCAAAACAAATCTAATTACTTCACATATTCAAAAAATTAAATCTAACATCTTTATTTAACATATTAAAAATAAATCTGAATTTCAAAAATAAAATCTAACCTATTCAAAACATATCTAATTACTTCACATATGCAAAAAAAAAAAAAAAATCTAACATCTTTATTTAACCTATTAAAAATAAATCCGAATTTCAAAAATAAAATCTAACCTATTCAAAACAAATCTAATTACTTCATATCTAACAAATCTAACACAAACTAAATAAATCTAACAAATCTAACAAATCTAATTACTTAACAAATTTAATAAATCTAACATTCAATAAATATAACAAATCTAATTACTTAACATTCAATAAATCTAACATTCAATTTAAATTCTAAATTTCTCTAAAAAAATAAATCTAACATCAAATTTAAATTTTAAATTACTCTACAAAAATAAATCTAACATTTAATATTTCAATCTAACAAAATTTAATCTACCAAAATGTAATCTAACAAAATTTAATGTAACATGAAATAAATGTTACCTTTTTAATCTCACGGGAAAATCTTCAAGAATACCTTTGTAATTCCGTTTCCGTTTGCGTATTTGTTAAATTAACAACTATATTTTTTTTAACAATAAAATTAAAATTGGAGAATAATAAAAATATTGAGATTGAGATTGAGAGAATGAGAGATGAAAATATTGAGAGAGATGTAAAAATTTGTTAGGAATGGGTGTTTATTTATAGAGTTTTGTTTGGAGGGATTGATATTTGAATTTAAAAAAAAAACTAAAAAAAAAAAATAAAACGGGTAGGGGTCCGGGTCTGGGTGGGGGTAGGAGTAGGGGTCCGGGTAGGGAATGGGAGGGAATTTTGGTTTAAAATTTGAATTTTAAACCAAAAGTAAAAAAAAAAAAAAACTGTCACAGGTTCACGGGCAGGGGCACAGGTACACGGGTTCATGGGCACGGACTCACGGGTACGGGGGTCCAGGTAAGTACGAGTTTTTTTTCCAAAAAACCGGATCCGGCCCATTTAATACCCGTGCCCGTGTATTCGTGCATACCCGTAGCACGGCACGGTCCGGTCCGGACACGGGCACAAGCGAACTGGTCCGGATTGAGCCCGTGAGGGTTTTTACCAAACACTACCCGAGAGGATACGGATTTCCCAAGAAACTCGGACGTGATATGAGAAGATTAAAATCCGACTTCGCTTGAATCCAGATCCGATCCGATCTACTTCACTACCTGACATAGTGACATATGAGACGATTCCGAAGTTAAAACACAGGGATAGGGCTGTAAACGATTCAGAATTTAAACTGAGTCGCTGCAAACGAGCAGAACCTAGCCAACCAAGGTCAGGTTTAATTTGGTTCATGTGAGAACGAGTGGAGTTAAGCTTGATCCGGACCAGGCTGCAAACGAATCAAACTTAATCGAACTTATTTCAGTTTAAGTTTGGTTTGAATTTATTTTGAATCGAATTTTTTATGAACTCAATTTTGAATCTTTTATGAACTTTTTTACGACAAAGAAGAGTGATCGTAGTCGCCGAAAGCGAGAAGTCAAAGTCGTCTAGGGTTTTAGAATTGAGAGCGAGAGTTATGACTTACGAGTTATGACTTATGACTGAGCGACCTTATGTTTTAACTTTTAAGTCATCAGCGAAAATCAATGGTTCACGTTACTTTGAGATTCGAACTAGAATAGTTTGCAAACCTATTTCGAACGAACTAGGTTCAGTTTGAATTTGGTTTGAATTAATTTCAAACTATTTTGAATCGAATTTTTTACGAACTTTTTCGAATCAAACTTGAATCGAATCACGAACTACGAATTTTTTGTGCAATAGAACTAATTTGTTAATGTTTTGTTTACCAAATTTTTTATTAATACCCTAAAAAATGTTTTTAATGAAAATACCCTCGATTTAAAAAAAAAAATGCACAACCGCCCCCTATAGGGGCGGTCCACTTTTTTTTTTTTAGATCTTAATATTTTCATTTACATAATTTTGTGGAGTTTTAGTTTTCTTATTTAGGGTGTATGCCAAAAAATAAGTCATTTGATATATTTATAAGTGATGTCGTAACTCTTTATAACTTTGATTTGATTTGTCAGTTGGATATCACAAGTCTAAATATAACACTAATTAAAGACTTGGTCTTGATTCTTAATAATTTATTTTATTCAAATATACACAAGGAAATATGGTTAGATTGCCTCAATGATGTCAACTTTTTTTGTTTTTTTGTTTTTTTAGATAATAATTGGAGAACAAGAGAGAGAATAATTAGATTATTTGATTATTGTCAACATATACCATTTGCTTGAATAATCAAACGCACACAATAAATAGTAAATGCATTTTAAAATAATTATATGGGTAATTCTTGAATAATCTCTTAGGCTTTTGAAAAAACTAATATTAGTCATTGTATGTCTACCGTTGATAGAAAACTTAAATTGAATTTTTGAGACACTAAACGATATTTTTTTGCAATTCTGATTCTGTCGGATGCCCAAGGATGTTCTCCAAGGCAAAATCCATATTCGTCTTGTCCCCCCTTTCCGAATTGGGGTCATAAGCGCAAATCCGACTTTCCTAGCCAAAGTTATGACTGTTTAAAGTTTTTTCATAAAACAATGATGCTTCCGTGCAAAAACATCGATAACGCACCGATGCTTTATGCCCGGCTTAACGACGGCAAAAGTGTATTGATGTTTCATTAGCAGAACATCGATGATGCGCCCATGCTCTCTAAACAACCATAACTTTATTATTGTCAAAACATCGATGATGCATCCATACTCTCTAAATGACCATAACTTTAAAATGCATTTACTATTTATTGTGTATGTTTGTTTATTATTTTAATAGATTTCATTTATTATTCAAATATCATTGAAATTATCTATGATTGTTCAATATATGCCCTTTACATAGTAATTATTATTACTTTTTTCAAAATTCAAAAACCGTCTCCTCTTATATTTCACAATCTTGTTCTAAATTTTGTTGTTGATGTTTTTCATGAATTATGGTTATATTTATGATTCAAAAATCATCAAAAACATCTTGTTTGGAATAAAAAAATAGTTACATTTATGTAGTTGAAGGTCATTGAGGCAATATTCTAACCATATTTCTTTGTGTATATTTGAATAAAATAAATTATTAAGAATCAATGTGAAGTTCTTAATTAATGTTATCTTTAAACTTGTGATATCAAACTGACAAATCAAATCAAAGTTATAAAGAGTTACGACATCACTAATAAATATATCAAGTGTCTTATTTTTTGGCATACACCCTAAACGAGAAAACTAAAACTCCACAAAATTATTTAAATGAAAATATTAAGATCTAAAAAAAAAAATTGGACCGCACTTATGAGGGATGGTTGATAGGGGTCAAATAAGTCGTTATTTTCCCTATCACTTAGCCTAGATTATTGCCATTTATTATATTACAATTATCTATTTTCTTAAGAATCATATTACTTTTGTTATTTTACCCTAATTTTGGAGAATTGCAGATTTCTATTACTTTTAGGCCTAAAACAGGGGTAAAACGAAGTATTCTGGACAACAAGTATTTGCCGTACGGTTTGGATGCAAACAGCATGCAAGTGAAGCAAGGAACTGGAGCAAGAATCCGAAGATTCTCGGTAGCACACGGATGAGCCAAACCGTACGCCCAACTGCAGGCTATTGAAGAAGTCATATGCACAGAAATGCAACAGTTCACTGACTTTGGATCGCTTCCCGAGACCTATACATTCCGAATATGAACTCGAAGCCTTCATAAAAGTTGTAGATCTCGTTGCCTAGTTTCCAACCCAACTTGAATCAACTCAATTGGAGCTCGGATGACGATTCTGCAGCCAAAATACTAAAGGTCGACGAGTCTGCGCGGTTCAGCACATCCGTGTGCGTACCAGTATACGGTAGCATGCGTTTTAGCATGCAATAGCGTGCAGTTCATCCAGATTCGCACGGACTGTAGTTTTTAGAAGGAATGACGGTTATCGAACAACTTGGACTCCAAGTTACTTGCTCTCCAAGTACCAATAACTCCAAAACACGTCCCCATCTGCCCTAATACGTCCAAGAAGCCTATAAATACCAATCCCTTTGTATCAATCTCTCATATTTCAATTTAGCAAGTTAGGGTTAGTTATAAGGCATATTGGAGCGGCACAATTCTGCCTAAAGGCAGAATTGGCCAAGGACAGAGGCAAGACAGCAGTAAGAAGGTAGAAGAGACTCTCAGAGTGTACTCCTTCCATATCTCTTTCTTCTCTTTTGTTGTATCATGTCTCTTTAATCTCTTTTCATTGTGTATTTACCCATGAGATGCTAGATAGAACCTTTCTAGGGTAAAGACTTGTAATCTTGAATTCTTATGAGTTTAATTTAGTTGTTTATCTATATTATCTTTGCACTATGATCTGAATTATTACTGAGATTTATGCCTTATGTTCTTGTTTATTGTGTATTTAAAGTGACCTCGTATGATGGAGTGCGCAATCCACTCATACCTAATTGGGGTTAACCAATATCCTATGAATATAAGTTATCTTATATACAAGTAGAATAGACTGACCGGTTGACTGCTTGTATTCGAATTACAGTAAGGGACCTATTAGGACATGATTTAGTAGACGAATGTCGCATTCCATTACTAATAGTGGGGTAATCTTAATTGTTGCTATTACTAAAGGCTAGAGGAAGGACCGACCAAGTGAACTTGATCATTTTGTAATATTAGTAATTATGACTTATCATTAATATTAGTAATTATGACTTACCATTAATTTACATGCAATTGTGCTAAGTACCCGGCAAGTACTTACTCAGTTAGGGTGTTGTGAGACTGACCGGAGATCAACACTAGAATTGGATTAGCAACTCTCAGATCGCATTGATACCAGTGCAGGGCGTGTGCAGTTCAGGCCAAACCGTGTGCGATTCCCACTGGAGTTGAAACCAGACTTTGTACGGTTTACCCAGAACGTGTGTGGATGGTGACAGAGCCGCATGCTACTGAGTAACTTTACAACTGACATGTATTAGCAGTAGCATGCGGTTGATGACAAACCGTGCACAATTGCTATGACAACCAGAATATAGATTAGATTAATATGAATGATAGATAGTCTGATCCCTAGAATTCTTTATTACCTTTAATTCTCTACTACTTTGATTGATCATCTTAAACACAACATAACTCAACCAAACAACCAAATACAACCAAACACAACCAAACAACCATAGAATTAGTGAACAACTTAACCTTAATACACTATCCTTGTAGATCGACATCCCAATATATATTATACGATAGATTCATACGTTTGTGGATCGACAGTAGAGTAGACATTAGGGTTATAAATATTATTAACATTGATTTCTACCCTATCAACGACCAGGTCCTCAGAGTGGACCATCCCTATAGGGGACAGTTGGAGCAGCTTTAAAAAAAATATATTTAAGATGTTTTCATTAAAAACTTTTTTTTTCAGAATATTAATAAAAATTCGGTTTTGTTTATGTTGTGAGTTGTATATAGATCAAATTTTTTCATCGATTTAATATTGTAATTCACTTTAGATCGTGAGTTGGAATATAATTATATATTTTTTTTGCAACGAGTTTCATTATATCATGATGAGCATATAGAAAAAAGTGAAAAGAAATCAACAAATAATTTCATTTTTTCTTACAATAAGTTCAGAAATGAGCCAAGGCGCCAGATCAAATTAGATTAAACTTGAACTTGTTAATGACGAGCCGATCCATAATAGAACAAGCTAATTACAAGTTTTATCGAGCTGATCACGAGTGAGTTACAAGTTTTTTTTTTTGCTAATCCTAATTGAAAAATCATCCAATTAAATAGCTCATTGACGTTAAGTGTGGCAACTACCTAGTTTGTCAAAAATATAAATAAAAGAGAGACATTTTCTTAAGTGCGAACTATCAATTGTAAACAGTAAACAAAGAAGATAGGTCTCTCTCCACACGCGACAGAAGCGAAAAAAGAAAAGAAGAAGAAGAAGAAGCTAGGGTTAGGATCTGCTGCCGATTTGAGAGTCGGTGGTGCCCCTCTCCGTTCCTCGCCGCTCACTCTGCTCACTTACTGAGCAAAGGAGGTTCTCTTTTCGAGTTGAGCTGATGAGGTTCTTCTTTCGAGCCGAGTCGACGAGCTGACACGGTTCTCCTTTTGAGGCGACGCTTCACCAACTACTACCACCTCGTTTCCATTGAGCCAACGCTTCCGCTTCGGATCTAGTCGCGGCTAATTTACTCTGTCGTCCTCGTCACGATCCGACGATGACAATAGGGATTTCTCATCTTCGCTTCCTCCAACCTCGGATTGCACTCAAGACCACCTTCCCCTACTTCATGACGGCACTTAGTAGCATCGATCTCCTTCTCGTCTCTTCTCTTTATCTATTATAACTATATATGTAAATAAGGTACATGCTTTATGGTTGTAGTTGTCTCCTTTCTCCTCTCTTTCTTCTTCTTTTTTCCTTCTTCTTTCTCCTCTTTGAGTGGTGACTGTCCCAGTCCTATTAATTCAGTTACTGGTCCGGTTTGATTTAGTACATTTTCAGCTGAGTGGTGATTGTCTTGGCCTAGTTTGATTCAGTGCCCTTTCCTTTCTCCTTTCTGAGTGGTGACTGTCCCGGTCCGATTTGATTTAGTGCCTCTCGGCTGCGCATTCCTCTGGGCGGCGTCGATTTTGGAAAGAAGAAGACGTTTTGTCCTTAAGGAAGGGTTACATATCACATGCAACTGAAAAATTACTGTTGTGTCTACATTCCCAGAAAAGGAAATCGAAAGACCAATTCGCATTCTCTGGCTTCATGTATCTATTATTTTCTGGCATAACAAATTAGATGATTTTACAAGTAGCTTAATGTATAGGTTTCATGTTTTTTAATTTAAACAAAAAAAACTATATAATAGCTATTTTGTAAATCGTTAGATCAATGTAATCGTCAGGCTTTCAACCCAAAAAAAAATTGTAAACAATAAACACATAATTTCAGTAAATTACAACCCCTGTCAAGTCTCAAACTACCATAAAGCGTAATTATTCTATACAATTAATTTACAGTACTAAATATATTCTGGTTAGGCGATCAATACGGCCAGTTTATACTGAGTGTAATTTTAAAAATTGGTGCCTAGGCTGGAACAAATGAGAAATATTAAAAGCAAGCATGACCATAATTAATGATTTGCTGACACAAGATTCTGAAAAGAACAAATTATAAGAAAAAAACAATTGGCTTTGCTCCTTTTCAAATTTAAGAGACACAAGATTCTGAAAAGAACAAATTATAGGAGTTAAATTTTTGAACTATAGGAGTCAAACGTGAATGAGAATTAATCATATAAAATATTTGTACTATGAATGAGAGTCAATTTTATAGTATTCATAGTATCTTACTCTAAACTATATATAATATTGTGTATAATTATAAAAATTTAAAAATAAATGGGGTCAATTAACTGTGTCTCCGCCTCTGCTCTACTGAGAAACAATTTTTGTACCAATCATATTATCCTGAAATATTTGCCATATTATTCAATACCTAGTTGGTCTCCTATCCACAAATCTAGATCGATCGCATACTTCTTTTTTTCCTGTTACACTCCACCCATGCCAATTCCAACTAAGCACCCCTATTTGTCCATGTTCATTTTCCTTAATATTATAAAAAAGACACCTTTTTGAGCTAATGCATGTTTCCACTAATTAGGTAATTTCTAACATGTTAATAGTAATTCAAATATAATATCGTTTTTTTTTTTAAAGAATCATCCAATTTTATTAAACTCTAGAAATAGAAGTTTCTGAATTTTGATTTTTGTCATGGTGAGTAGGTTAATTAGAAGGAACAGAGCTTAAGGTGGTATTGGAAACAAATTAGCAGGTAGGAATCTCCTTCAAGAGAACTGGAATGCAACTCTTCGAATTAAGTTAGCTCACCTCAATACCGATATCAGGTTAATTTTATTCTCCATTATTTTTCACTATGTTCCTTAATAAACCAACATAATGTTATTCAGTGTTCAATTTATGTCAAAATTTGTGAAGAAGATGAACGAGTAACGTTGACACAATCACATAAAATTAATCGTATTTCATTTTGGTACAACAATGGCATAGATTGGAGTGATGGTGCATAGATTGGAGTATCAGAGATGGTACATCCTTGTCATTTTGGTACAACAAATGGCAACATGGCACGCCGATGGGCAGCCTAGGCTTACAAACATCTCTTCCAATCAGGGGGTAAAGTTAGATGAGGATTCTCAATTCCCTGGTCCACTAAGTGTCCGGAAACAACAAAAAGTTTATGTTACTTGTTTCTAAGGGATAGGATACTCACACAGGATGTTCTGCGCAGAAGAAAAATTCAGTGCAATTTGGGGTGCATGATGTGCAGAGCATGCCCGTTAGAATCAATCTTACACAGTAACACCTTTTTTTCCTGTGCCCTTGTGTAGTAAATGTGTGGTGGATAGTATCAATGTGTTCAGGTGTCACTCTATTCAAATCTGATCTAGGAGTTGAACAGATTTGACATCAATCTTCGAGGGCTTTCAAACAAACCGGTACTGACAACAGAAAAGGAAGACAAAAGGTCTGGGCTACATGGTTCATTTGTGTGACATGGGGACTATGGAAATATCGAAATGAAAGGATTTTCAGGGGTTCTAATTTGCCACCTTGGATTCTGGCACAGAGGATTTTGCAGGAAGGAAGATTGTGGTTGACTTACTGTTAAGAAGTGCAACAGATCGAAACCAGGAAACCTTTTAGTTTACTGAAATAGTAGTTACTTTTATCATAGCTCATCTCTGTTTGCACTTTGATGTTGTCTCTAAATTTCATACTAACTCAGATAAGAGATGTAATTCAGTTTTTAAGTATAATATAACTGGCAGCTTTTGCCACGATTTCTCAAAAAGAAAAAAAAAAAGAAGAAGATATTTTCTAACTAATTTGCCAAAACATAAAAGATATCAAATTTATAATTCAGGTTAGGTAAGATACCTGACTCCGTCTTGAGATTAAATTTAAATTTTTAATTCTGAGTTTGTATGAAGTTTAAAGTGAGTTCTATTTATATTTAAACTCGACTTTGACTAACCTCGTACCGACAGACATCTGATAGGATATTTATTAATAAATTTAAGCACAAACTTAAACTGTGAGTTAAAAAGTTACTCGTGTACAATTCATTCCAAATCTACTTTTGCAAAACACGAGCAAGTCGATCATTAATCACATCACTTACATTGCAGTATACTATTTAAATAATGTAAACATAAATCCTATTATATAGATAATGTACAATGACAGCTCAGACAAGGTCAATTTTAGGCTAGTTGGCCTGTACTTGTACCCATTAATGCAAATCACAGAGACACCACGAAAAAGCACAGCAATATCCTAAAACAAACACCTAATCCAAAATATGCACTTCTTATTTATTTATTTATTGATAGCTCGTTATACGGACCCCCCCCCCCTAAATTTGCACTGTAGTCTTTAATATTTTCCTGTGTTGAGAAATAGGATCTAGGATCTCAGATTAATAATCATCATAGATCTAGAAATAGAAGGCTATGATTAAATCAAGGAAGTAAAGGGGCCTCTTTGCATATATTCAACAAATAGGTATACTGTACATAGGTACAAGGTACAAACGGTAACAAAACAGTAGCTTAGATGTTTGTAATATATATAGGAATGGTAACAGTGTAAAGAAGAAAAAAAAATGAAATAATTGTTTTCTCAAAATAATCTCTCCTCAGAAATTGCATAAATTCAACATGGTATCAGAGCATCAGTCTCTGTGACCGAAAAAATCTCTTCCAAATTCTTACCAGCAAAACTGGTATATACACAAGCAAAATCAAAACCCATAAACAGAAGTCTAGCACGTCAAAGAGATGGCTTCAGAGGGGCAGCATTCGAAAGAAGCCACCAATACCTCAAAACTCACAAACTCATTGCTCAACGGCCAAAACTATCTCTCATGGGCAAGTGCCGCAAGATTATCTCTCAGTGGAAGAGAGGTTTTAGAATTCATCACAGGAGAGTCTGTAAAGCCGGTTCCAAAAAAGAAAGATGAGGCAACTGAGGCCGAAAAAAAGGCAAGAAAACAGTGGCAATCTAAGAATGACAGAGTCATGACATGGATCATGCAATCCATGGAGCCGAGTGTTTCAGAAATATTCCTTGGCCATGAAACAGCTTTCTCACTGTGGGAAGGCATAAAAACGATGTATGGCCGACAAAACAACAATTCCCACATTTATCGATTAAAACTAGAAATCCAGCAAGAACAACAAGGGTCAAGGAGTAATATAGAGTACCTGGGTGCTCTTCAAAAGAAATGGCATGAACTTCGAGTTTATCGGCCACCCATACCAGATCCAATAGCCATTCAGAGAGAAGAAGAAGATAAAATCTTCCAATATCTCGCGGGTCTCAATCCAAGCTATGAAGCCGTGAAATCACAACTTCTTTTAACAACTTCCCTTCCCTCCTTTGCTCAAATTACCACCATGGTGGAGCAAGAAGAAAGCCGACGGCTTGCTATGAGTGGTCCACAAGTCGGTGGCAGCGAGGGACACGAGACTCATAGCTTTGCCACAAAAAACCCCAATTTCGGAAAAAAACCCTAACTTCCCAAATTACTCAAACCGATCAAGTATCAAGGGAGATAGATGCTCTCACTGCAAAAAGGAGGGTCACCAAGCCGAAAAATGCTATTTTCTTCACCCACATCTCAGGCCGAAGTGGTGGGATTCAAAGAGGGGAGGGGGAGACGTGAAAATGGCGGACTGGAATGAAGGGAAGAAGAGAAAGAAAGGGACTGAGTCGCGGACTGAGTCGCGTGAGGGTTTTTCTGCTCAAACTGAACCCAACCGGCCAATAAAAATGATTGGTTCAAGTGAACCAGGGTCTAACCCAGATGGCGCTGGCAGGTCAAGCGGGTCAGATCCGATGCAGCAGTTTTTTGAGCAGTTCTCTGTGTGGTTCTTCAAGAAAAATTCAAACAACACTTGTGGTATTGTCTCTAACTCAAATTATTTAAATTTGTATAATCAAATAATTATAGATAGCAGTGCCACTGACCATATGTTTGGAAATAAAGACCTTCTTACAAATTTAGACATGGCAAAAAATAATCAATTTGTATTAGTGGCCAACGGTATGAAAGCACAAATTAATGGTGTAGGAGAAATTGATATTTTTAACAAAAAAGTTCATAATGTTCTATATCTTGATACATTCCCTATAAATCTAATTTCCGTAAAAAAACTAACATATGAGTTTAATTGTGACGTAATTTTCTCATATAAAAATGTTATCTTTCAGGACCGGGAAACCGGGAGGAAGATTGGGGAAGGTTTTCTTGAAAATGGACACTATCTCTTGAATTTACAAGAATTAAACGTTTGTGCTTCCGCTAAATCTATTAACCAAGACATTTGGCATAAGAGGCTTGGGCATCCTTCCAACAAGATTTTAAATAGTGCACTAGATTTTTCATTTTCAAATTGTATCAATTGTGATATATGCAAGTTGGCAAAACAAACAAAGCTTCCTTTTTTCCAATCAAATAGCAAAAGTGAAGCATTGTTTGATTTAGTTCACTCCGATGTATGGGGTCCGGCCCCAATTAACTCTTATAATAGATTCAAATATTTTGTTATATTTATTGATGATTTTTCTAGAACTACTTGGTTGTATTTATTAAAATCAAAAGATGAGGTTTTCAATTGCTTTCAAGAATTTCTATGTCTCATAGAAAATCAATTTGATGCAAAACTTAAAATTTTTAGATCGGATAATGGAACGGAATTTGTAAACAAAAATTTCACAACATTTTTTAAAGAAAAAGGAATCATACATCAAACTACTTGCATAAACACTCCCGAGCAAAATGGAGTGTCGGAAAGAAAAAATAGACATCTATTGGAAATGACACGTGCATTACTATTTCAAAATAATGTTCCAAAAAAATTTTGGTCGGATGCCATCCTTTGCGCCACTCATTTAATAAATAGATTACCAAGCGTTATTTTACAAAATAAAAGTCCAATGGAAATCCTTTACCAACGAAAAATTAATTTTGATTATCTAAGAGTATTTGGTTGCGTATGCTTTGTAAAAATTAAAAGAAAAGATAAATTTGACTATATGTCAACCAAAACCATTTTTTTGGGATATTCCTCATTTAAAAAGGGATATAAGTGTTATGATCATATAACAAAAAAATTATTTACGTCTAGAGACGTTATATTTTGTGAAGATAAGCCATATTTCAAAACAATGGAAATGAGTGAGACACCACATGCAAGTGACCAAATAAATTTGGAACCAACGGTACTACCTCATGTAAATGACCAATTAGTTACACAAGATAATGACCAAGAGGTTGAGACAAGTGTTGTTGAAGAAACAATAGAAAATATTGAAACCAATGATAATGAGATAGAAGAAAATCAAGAAGTTAGACGGTCCATAAGAACACCAATATCGTCCACTAGACTTAGAGACTATGAGACCTATACGGTGCAATACCCTATACAAGAATTCATATCATATAAAAATATTTCTTCTTCTTATAATGCATTTCTCACCTCCATTGAGAGAACACTAGAACCAAATAACTACCAAGAAGCCATAATTGATCCGGTATGGTGTGGTGCCATGAAGGAAGAACTAAGAGCTCTTGAAAAAAATGGGACATGAGTAATTGTACAATTACCAAAAAACAAAAAACCCGTTGGTTGCAAATGGGTATACAAAACCAAATATAATAGTGATGGTACCATAGAACGGTACAAGGCTAGATTAGTTGCCAAAGGGTATACTCAAACACATGGAATAGATTACAATGAAACCTTTGCCCCGGTAGCTAAAATGAATACCGTTAGAATTTTATTTTATATTGCGACGAATAACAATTGGAATTTGTACCAAATGGATGTAAAAAACGCCTTTCTTCAAGGAACACTTAAAGAAGAGGTATATATGAACCTACCACCCGGCCATAAATTGGAAAACAATTCTAATTTAGTTTGTAGGTTAAATAAATCGATTTATGGATTGAAGCAATCTCCACGGGCATGGTATGGAAAACTTAGCTCTTATTTAATTTCTTGCAAGTTTAAAATTTGTAGTGCCGATCATTCATTATTTATTAAAAATGATGGAGAAAATATAACCCTTGTACTAGTATATGTAGATGATATTATAGTTACCGGAAATAACGTAGAAGAAATTAAAAGAGTTAAAAGCCAATTAAAGGAAAAATTTGACATCAAAGACCTTGGATATTTAAAATATTTTCTAGGAATAGAGGTAGCACATTCAAAATTGGGACTCTTCATCTCCCAAAGAAAGTATACTTTAGACCTCTTAAAGGAAACCGGTAAATTAGGATGCAAACCAATCTCTACCCCAATTGATAACCGGCATAAATTAAATGATGAGGATGGTGAACCAATTAAAGACATAAACCAATTTCAAAGGCTAGTTGGAAAGCTAATTTATCTAACGGTCACCCGTCCGGATATTTCTTTTTCCGTAAGCCAAATTAGTAGATTCATGCACTCACCAAGAACTCCACACCTAGAGGCAATAAATAGAATTTTAAGGTATTTAAAGAAAAATCCCGGCAAGGGAATTTGGATGAAAAACAATAATTCTAATATCATATGTGGCTATTCCGATGCAGATTGGGCTGGAAGTTTTGATAGAAAATCCACTACCGGCTTTTGCACATTTGTAGGCGGAAATTTAGTCACATGGAAAAGCAAGAAACAAAACGTTGTGGCACGATCTAGCGCGGAGGCGGAATATCGTGCCATGGCGTCAACCGCATGCGAATTAACTTGGATAAAACATCTACTCAAAGAAATAGGCATTGCTTGTGATCAACCAATGAAGATGTATTGTGATAATAACTCCGCAAGACATATCGCATCGAATCCGGTATTCCACGAGCGAACCAAACATATAGAAGTGGATTGTCACTTCATTAAAGAAAAAGTTCAAGCAAAGGAAATAGAAACACCATACGTTAAGAGTGAAGATCAACTAGCGGATATCCTCACCAAAGGCTTGGACCCGAGTTCATTTGAAAAAATTTCAAGCAAGCTAGGATTGTATGATATATACATTCCAAGCTTGAGGGGGAGTGTTGAGAAATAGGATCTAGGATCTCAGATTAATAATCATCATAGATCTAGAAATAGAAGGCTAGGATTAAATCAAGGAAGTAAAGGGGCCTCCTTGCATATATTCAACAAATAGGTATACTGTACATAGGTACAAGGTACAAACGGTAACAAAACAGTAGCTTAGATGTTTGTAATATATATAGGAATGGTAACAGTGTAAAGAAGAAGAAAAAAATGAAATAATTGTTTTCTCAAAATAATCTCTCCTCAGAAATTGCATAAATTCAACATCCTGCATTTTCAAACTAAATAAATATTCTGTTGTATTTTCTAAATAGTTGTAACACTACCCTTCTATTTTTTTCATTCACCAAGTCTCTTGATGAACTCAAGTCTAAAACTCATCGAATCAGCTTTAAATGATTAATTCAAACTGTTGAAATCCTCATACTTTACGAGTGATGCGTCTACATGTAAAAAAAATTAAAATTAAAATTAATTTTGCATAGAGTCAAGGGTCAAAATTCCAAAAATAAATGCATTAATATTAATTTATTAACCTTCTAATTTTGACCGCTCGACTTTATAGTAAATTAATTCAAATGTTTAAAATTTTCACATGTAGATGCATCACTCGTAAGGTAGACGGGTTTCAACGGTTCAGATTTATCATTTGAAGCTGATTTGACGGGTTTTAGACTTGAGTTCACCGAGGAACTTAAGAACACCCTAGTTCTACTCTCTTTCTCTGTATATATTCAAAGGTAGTCATCATTATTAGTATTCAGTGTTCAACTAGCATATAGTAGTCAATACTGTTATTAGTATTTAGTGTTTAACTAGCATAAAAATCAATACAAACTTTGTTCTTGCATTAAGAATAAAACTGTAATTATATTGCATCTCGTCATGTCAAATTGAATTTATTCACTGCTTAATGCTGCCAAACAAATTAATTAATTTGCACAAGTCTTGAAAAATAAAATCTCACATACGAAGAAACAATATGACTTAAACATTGTCAGTCTCGTTCAATATCAATTTCGGCCACTTTAATTAATAGGCTCACCGATGAACTTTAAAAAAGAAGTGGGTTTGTTTGAATTTTTTTAATTTTTAGTTTTTTACTATATACTTGAATGAAAGATAATATTTGCAACATAATCTCCATATTAAAATATACTTGGAGATCTAATTTTTTACATTTTTATAATTTATTTATTATGTTTTAGATAGGTAGAAAATCTATTGATTCTGAAGAGCCTAAACCATTTTAATATGATAAAATATCTACCTAAAAAATAGTAAAAACATACTTATTAATAAAATATTAAATTTGATCGATCTTCAAGCACATTTTTATATGGAGATCATGCTGAATAATTTTGAATCGACCATTTGAACTTTGAAAAAAAAAATAGATGTGAAAAATATGGCTTTTACAAAGTAAATTAACCCATATATGGAAAGCGATGGCAAAATAATACACATCAGAGCAGTTTCTGGTTGCCATCTAATTAAGGTGAATTAATGTCATTTGGATATAGAAAAAGTTCGATGTCAAGAAACAGGTTTGGATAGGAAACAGTTCGCTAAATTCCTGCCACACATTATATATGTCACACAAGGTTTGGATAGGAAACAGTTCGATTGTGAATTAATGTCACATCCGTAATTCAAATTCGGTAAATACCAAGTTTGTGGAGAAACTGCGATCAGCAAGCAGAGATAGATGTTTTGCCTGAAAATTTTCAAAATCCAGAACACAAAAAACAAAGACATGAATACTGGACTATACTACTTTTATAAAAGGGGAAGTAAGGTTTATAAAGATGTGTTACTTCATATGAGCGGAACTAGAAAATTTATATTATTGGAGACTGAAAAATAATATAAGTGTAATTTCTTTTTTTATAAGAAAGCTGAAAAATATTGATGCATACAAAAACAGAATTTAATCATTAGTATTTAGACAAATGGTAGCTTTAGTGTATTAACAAAACCCTACACACAACTATTTTGATAAGCTAATTAGATATATATATATCTTTCAACACTGGTAGATGGTAGCTAGTCATCATAATTATTTTATGGAAAGGACACTTATAAATGCATGTATGCCTTTCCATTTAAATTTCATAAAACCATTTGGATTTTGGATTTCAGTAAAAACCATTTGGCTAGCCTCTTGGCTTCAGAAATCCTATAAATACCCAGAATCCCCCCTCATTTATCTCATATCTCAACCTAACCTGGGTTCTTTCTCTCCTGGTACCAACAATTTAACCATGGAGAATGACAAACAAGTTGCTTCAGACCAAGAAGAGAACTTCCCTTTTAAAATAGCCCCTCTTCAGAAACCACTGCAGCAAACACGTCAATTCACTGGCACCGCGTATTTGCACCACTCCATTTCGGGACCAAACCAAAACCAATCAGTAGTTGTAAATCCAAATCTCCCATATTCATTCGGCACAGTCACCGTTAACGATTGGCCCGTGTATGATAGTCTTGGTGCCGGTGCAAATCTCGTCGCACGTGCACAAGGTATGCACGTGCAGGCTGCTATGAGTTACAATCAGATATGGTACAATTCTTTCAGTATAGTGTTCGAGAATTACAGGTACATATATAGATTCAAAATCTACATGATTTTAGTTTTTTTTTTTTTTAATAGATATATTTCTAACTTATTGGGCAATTTGGTTTGTTTTGTTAATTTGCAGCCATACATATAGATGCTTTTACACCAAATTCATTCATTTATGTATTTACGAGTCTAATTAATTTGCTTAACAACTAATAAAAAAAGTAAAAATAAAAACTTAACAAGTTCATAACAAAATGTACTGCACACCCGTAAGATGGCGGCTTGCCACTTTACCCTAAAAAAAATGCACAACACACATATACCTATTTTGATCTGGTATATACAGG
This sequence comes from Carex rostrata, assembly GCF_964058835.1. Taxonomy (NCBI): domain Eukaryota; kingdom Viridiplantae; phylum Streptophyta; class Magnoliopsida; order Poales; family Cyperaceae; genus Carex; species Carex rostrata. The sequence continues at coordinate 4,319,827 of NC_135925.1, forward strand.
GACAAAAGTACAGAACTAGAAATTTTAATTTAGATGGGCTAAAACGTAATATATATAATGTGTGGCAAGAATTTTAACTCAAATTTTCACAATCAACAAGTATAATTCTAACTACTAAACTACAAGCACACATACATTTAACATTTTAGGAAAGCTAAATTTATAAAACAATAAAACAAATAATTAAACTTTAATATACATAATTAATTTTTTTTAAAAATCATATATATGAGTAATTAAGCAATTCAAACTTGACACCTAAATCCGCCCCTTAATATCTATCAATTTTATATGCTGCAATTAAACAGCACCATACTTCAAGATCTGTTGGCTTAATTATATCTATGAAATAGGTTTAGGGGGTCCACACTTCAGGTGATGGGGATTGGAGTAGAATTTCCGAGTCCGGGGGAGTGGGCCATTGTCGGCGGCACAGGGCAGTTCACTCTGGCACAGGGAGTCATATACAAAAACAAAGTCACGTCCACTGGCGGGACTGATATCATCGAGCTTCGTATCAATGCATACTATTCCCCTGTATATACCGAATCAGAGACAAAATCAGCCCCTGCCCCCTGATCACTTGATCAGCAGTGATCAATATATTGTCATTGCGTTTTATTATTCAATATATGTTGTTTTGTAACATGGATGATTGCTTTGATGTTCTTCTTTTGTTTTGCACAAATCAAATAATGTAAACTTTGTTGTTTAACTCGTTACATATAAATACTAGTTGAACTTTCTGTACTATTTAATTCGTTACAAATAATGTAATCTTTCATCTTTTATAAATTCTTTCATATTTTACTAGTTGTTTTTCATCTTCTACTAGTTGTCTTTTACAAACTTTGATTAATTGATGGTAATAACTAAATTCAATTTATTAATTTCTTTATGTTGTTTGATACAAAGTGAGCAGCAGAATTTATGCTAACCTATATGTGCAAACAAGGTAAAAGTACAGAAGAAAGGAAAATAATAAATCTTTGATTCTTGTCACATATTCTTGCAATTGCCTTCCATATTTGGCATGCCAGCCAAATCCTGTGTGTGCCAGCTTTAGCATGTTGTAATACTCCCCATCAAGCTGGTGTGTAAATCAAGAACACCCAGCTTGCCAGCTAGATAACCAATCTGACGCTGTCCAAGAGCCTTAGTGAAAATATCAGTATGCATACTGTTCAGATGTAGGCACATGGCGTGTAGCAATTAAACCGGAATGTATTTTCTCTCTAACTAGATGGTAATCAAGTTCTATATGTTTAGTCCGCTCATGAAAAATTGGATTGGAGACAATATGAAGTGCAAGCCTGGTTGTCACAGTAGAGCAACATTGGCGTGTCATGCAAAACACCAAGATCATGCAGCAAAAACTTGATCCAACTAAGCTTACATGCAGTGGTTGTCATTGAGCAGTACTCAGCTTCAGCAGAGGAATGAGACACGACGCTTCTCTTCTTGGACCGCCATGAAATCAGGGATGATCCCAAGAATCCCGTACTGAAGTGTAGTTGAACTAGACATGACTATATCATGTCCTGGAGATCCCTTTTAAGTATTTCAGGACATGATAGGCCCATGCCATATGTGGAGTACGAGGATTTTGCATAAATTGGCTCAGCATTTCGACTAAATAGGTGATATCGGGTCTCGTGATGGTAAGGTAGATTAGACGACCCAGAAGACGTCGATATGTACTTAGATCAGGTACAAGGTCTACACCATATGATGTGAGAGGGTGGTGTTGCTCCATTGAAAAAGAACACGGTTTTGCACCGAGCATTCCAGTATCAGCTAGTATGTCTAATGCATACTTTCGTTGACATAGAAAAATGCCTTCAGGAGATCGAGCAACTTCAGTCCTTACAAAATTCTTTATAAAAGCCCCATGATAATTTCTAAGAAAGAAACAACATGAAATTTTATCTTTTAGGAACACAAATTCTTAGAAACACACAATTTGTTGTTTATACGAAATTATTGTTTCTAGGCTGGTAATCAAATTCTTAGAAACACACAATTTGTTGTTTATACGAAATTATTGTTTCTAGGCTGGTAATCAAACACAATTTGTTGTTGGTTCAGCAAGCTTCTAGGTCACTCATATATCAAAACTAGAATTTTGAATATTGAAATTTAAGAATAGTCCAGTTGATTGCGACTTCATTGAACTATAAAATCGACTTAACATTTGAAAAGAAGGATTACCTAAACTTGAATTTCAAAGATCTCGGTCGAAGCCGAAGAATGAAGAGAATATTCGAAAGAATTTAAAATGGAATTCGAAAAGATGTGTCAAGAGAGGAGAGAATTGGAAAGGTCATCAATACCAGGATATGAAATAAATGCACGGTTTCCTTTATTCTCACTATTTTCTTGATATGGCATGTTTAATACGGCCCAATCCGTTGTGTTACAGGGGTGAAAATGGAGCGGATACGGAGCGGATAATGTTGATACTATATCCGACATCTGTCGGATAATGAGCGGATACGGATACGGATACGGATAGCAAATAAATATCAAAATTCAAAACCAAATCCGTCTTAAACGGATACGGATACGGAATGAATAGTTTAAAGGATATAGATTCGAATACGGATATAAAACAAATAATAGTCGGATAATTGAGTTATATGAAATTTTTAGATATAAATATTAAATTATTAATTAATAAAACTTAAATATAAAAAAAAATGAATAATGCCTATACGTGGCATAGAGTATAAACAAGAAAATACATTCAAAAAGTTCATGTCCAATAAAAAATGCACACGTGGTGTGGAATTTGAACAAAAGATGTTTGACAGTCAGTAGGGTTGAATAATAATAATTGGATAGCTTATGTTTGTTTAAACTTTCTTCATTTGTTTATTCAATCGGGTCCAGATATAAACTCCCCCATCCACAGCCCAATCAATGCTCGGCTAAGCATTATAATATCGCTACAGCAAACCACAATAATTTCATTCACGTGTGAAACTGGAGTAGAACTAGGGTGCTCTTTACTCTAAAACTCATCAAATCGATTTCAAACGACGAATCAGAACCGTTGAAACCCGCTTACCTTACGTGTGATGCATCTACATGTGAAATTTTTAAACATTCAAATTAATTTAGTATAAAGTCAAGCGGTCAAAATTAGAAGGTTAATAAATTAATTTTAGTGCATTTATTTTTTGAACGTTTTTGACCACTTGACTTTATACCAAATTAATTCAAATGTTTAAAAATTTCACATGTAGATGCATCACACGTAAGGTAGGTGGATTTCAATGGTTCGAATTCGTAATTTGAAATCGATTTGATGAGTTTTAGAGTTAAACTCACTAAAACTTTGGTAAGCTTAAGAGCACCCTGGTTCTACTCGTGAAACTGAGGCTGAGCTGAAAAATTTCTGCAAAATAAAGTAATGGGCCAAACAGCAGCCCAATGTCCGGCGCCTAACGCCTCAACAGCCAACTCATGAAATTCCGGTTTGTAATCATTTATCCCACAACTTCAAAAGATAATTTTCAATGCACTGGGATCCTTATAAAACAAGTTGGGGAGGCTGATATTTTAACTTGACAAGTCTGGGACTCATGAAGTGAGTCCTGGATTCGGATCTGACTCAAAAAATGGGTTATGGATTCGGGTTTGAAATTTCTTTAATGGGCTTTGAATATGTTTTAATATTTAAAATTTTAAAACACCAATTTGGATACATGCGGATATCTGATCCGTTTATGGATTTCTATCCAAATCCGTATTTGGATATTATTGCACCCTTTTAAAAATTATCCGGATTCGTATCTGAAATTATCCGAATCTGTTTAATTCGGATTTGAATTACATGCAAATACAGAATTATCCGAATCTGTTTAATCCGGATTTGAATTACATGCGAATCCGGAGCGGAATACAGAATTATCCGAATCTTTTTAATCCGGATTTGAATTACATGCGAATCCGGAGCGGAATACAGAATTATCCGAATCTGTTTAATTCGGATTTGGATTACATGCGAATCCGGAGCGGAACCGTTTTCACCCCTAGTTGTGTACCTCGTATTATTAATTTTTAAAATTTCGTCAACTTTCCAGATCATCTCCATCAATTTTAAGGATCAATCTCGCATATATAGGACGATATTTCTTTGCTCCTCTTTTTAGATTAGATACATCAGAACTATAATCATTAGCGATCACATGATTTTGTTTGATTATATAGCACGGATCGCATAATTAAAGTGTATATATGTCGTTGATTTTTTATAGTGCACTTTATATATATACTAGCTAAGTGTCCGTGCGTTGCAACGGGATTAAAATATTATTTTGATTACTTTCTTTAGATGTGATTAATATTTATTTGATTTTGTCATAATGTATTAATTAATAATGAGAGAAACAAAAATTAATGAATTGTTAATAGATGAAAACACAAACAACCACATCAAACAGGCCACGGAAGATCCGGGAATGTATATCTGAGATATCTCAACTTTTGCGTAACTTTTTTTATCCGGTGAGATATTCCAACTTTTGCGTGACGCGTGTCCGGTGCCTATTCGGGGTGCTGTAGAGGGTCAGTATTATGTGTGTTTTGAGATTCGTGCGGAGCGTATTTAAACGGTTGGGATTTTCCATTATGTCACGCTAAGTTTGAGATATCTCAGAGGATACGAATTCGGACTGGAGAAAAGGAAAACGCGTGGATTTCCGAAAACGCGTGGAGAATTAACTGCAGTTACTATGCGGCGTTTCATGTAATGGATACGGTTTTAATTAAATTTAGATTTTTACACGCATGACAACATTAAACAGATGTATAAAATCAAAACTATTTATTAAAGGGTGAGATTAAGATCTATTTTGATGAGTGGCTGAGATTTATACAATCAACGGCTCAGATATTCTCTGGACAAATAGAGGATTGGGTTCTAAAAAAATTAGCATGCTATTTAGTTGGGAGGATATATATATATATATATAGAGCTGGGCTACGGTGAGTTGCGAAGTAAAGCGACTATTTTACTTCACTCTCATATTTTGCGATTTTGAAGTTCAAAACGTCGATCCGAACCGTTCATCTTGTTCTCCATATTGAAATGTGTTTGGAGACCAAATTTTACATTTTTTGGATTTTTTTTACTATTTATTAAGCAATTTTGAAAGTCGCTGATCTGATGGTTCAGAAAATTTTACTGTTTTTCACTGTTCACAGCAAAACAGCAATTTTCAAAAATGCTTAATAAATAGTAAAAAAATTCCAAAAAATGTAAAATTTGTTCTCCAAACACATTTCAATATGGATTAAACATCTAACGGTTCGGATCGGTCGTTTGGACTTTCAAAATAAAAATACGTCGTGAAGTAGAAACGCGTTTTACTTCGCAACTCACCGTAGCCTATCTCTCTCTCTCTCTCTATATATATATATATAGAGTACGGCTAACGCGCTTCCTTTAGCATATGGGTCGAAAATGCTTCCGGTGGAAATTTGAAATTTCAAAATCCAAAAAGTCGATCTGAACCGTTCATCTTCTTCTCCATATTAATATCTGCTTGGAGACCAAATTTTACATTTTTCTGAAATTTTTTACTATTTATTAAGCCACTTTGAAAATCGCTGATCCAATGGTTTTACTGTTTTGTTAAGCCACCGTTGGATCAGCGATTTTCAAAGTGGCTTAATAAATAGTAAAAAATTTCAGAAAAATGTAAAATTTGGTCTCCAAGCAGATATTAATATGGAGAAGGAGATGAACGGTTCAGATCGACTTTTTGGATTTTGAAATTTCAAATTTCCACCGGAAGCATTTCGGCCCATATGCTAGAGGAAACGTGTTAGCCGTACTCTATATATATATAAATATATAGATGGGGAGTTTGGCTAATATAACATCAGTGTCATTTTAGTCTATATAACACCAACTCTAAAACCTATCAAATTGACGTTGAATGACTAATCCAAACCGTTCAAACCGATTTACATTATGAGTGATGCGTTTATATACAATTTTTTTTAGATTTTTGAGTTATTTTAGTATCAAATTAAGCGGTAAAAATGTTAAAAAATGAATGTATTAAAATTAACTTAAAACTCACACATTTGACCGCTTGACTTAATATTAAATAATTTCGAAAAATTATAAATTTTGCATGTAAATGCACAACTAATGAAGTATATCGGTTTGAACGATTGGATTCACCGTTTGAAGTCGATTTGATAGGTTTTAGAGTTGGTGTTATATAGGTTGAAATGACACTGATGTTATACTAGCCAAACTCATAGATGGGCTATGGTACATTGCAATGCATATGCATTTTTGTGTATTGGACCATAAATCACCGATTCAAAGTCCAAATGACCGATTCAAACCGTTCATCTTGTTCTCCATATTAATATGTGCTTGGAGACCAAATTTTACATTTTTTGGAATTTTTTTACTATTTATTAAGCCACTTTGAAAATTGTTGATCCAACAATACCTTTTGATTTTACTGTTACCGTTGGATCAGCAATTTTCAAAGTGGCTTAATAAATAGTAAAAAATTCCAAAAAATGTAAAATTTGGTCTCCAAGCACATATTAATATGGAAAACAAGATGAACGATCTGGATCGGTCATTTGGACTTTGAATCTGGTGATTTATGATCCAATGCACAAAAATGCCTATGCATTGCAATGTACCATAGCCCATATATATATATAGACGTTGGCTAAGATCAAAGTGGTAGTTCCTGAGCTTTGGTGCTACCAATTCATTTTTCAATTTTCAAAGTTCCAAACACCGATCGGAACATTTCAAATTGATCTCTATATTAAAATGTACTTGGAGACCAAATTTTACATTTTTCTGAATATTTTTATTATTTATTAAGCCACTTTGAAAATCGCTAATCCAACGGTGGCTTAACAAAACAGTAAAATCAGAAGCCACTGTTGGATCAACAATTTTCAAAATGGCTTAATAAATAGTAAAAAAATTCAGAAAAATGTAAAATTTGGTCTCTAAGCACATTTTAATATAGAGATCAACTTGAATGGTTCGGATCGACGTTTTAAACTTTGAAAATTGAAAAACGAATTGGTAGCACCAAAGCTCAAGAACTACCACTTTGATCTTACCCAACCTATATATATATATATATAGAGAGAGAGAGATTAACTAATATGCTTTCGGTAGCACATCGGCCGAAGTGCTACCGGTCCAAATTTGAAATTTCAAAATCCAAAAAGTCGATCTGAACCATTCATCTTATTCTCCATATTAATATGTGCTTGGAGACCAAATTATATATTTTTTTAAATTTTTTTACTATATATTAAGTCACTTTGAAAATCGTTGATCCAATGGTGGCTTAACAAAACAGTGCTACCCGAAGTGAGAGTTGAATTGAAATAAAATTAGTGCAATAAAAGTAAATGAGGGGGGGTGTCACACCCCGCAGCCACGGGTCGTAACAGTCTCCCGCCGTAAGCATACAACGCCGTGTATACTTACAAGGCTATTCAAATCTTACTCAACAATTCAACAGATAATAATATAAACTAAGTTTATAGATACACAAATCAGAGTACACAGTCTGGTCAGAATATAATACAACATAAGTATCTCATCCGGATACCAACCATAAGGCATACCCTAAATCTATACAACAAAACATATCTAGGGTTATCAAGTGGTAAGCTACTAAGACCTACTACTCTCGTGCCTCTCCGGAATCAGTCGCACCAGTACCTGTAAAATAACCGGGAGGGTGGGGGTGAGAATAAATTCTCAGTGCGAATTTTGCCACAGTTTAGACTATTGGACTTGCAATCAAACTCTATATTCAACAATGAAACCCAAACAATAACAATGCAAACAGATATATATAATCATAAATAACAGAATGCCAATGCTCGACAACAGTTTAATCAACCTGAAACACAGTTTACGGAATTTCCAAGATGAATTTCAAACACAACATATATTTTGGCTTAACTCAATTCAATAGGGCTTGTAGCAATCACAGATGTTCTTTCAAGCTGAACCATTATCAAACCCACATCTGTAGGGTTACTGACACCTACAGATGGCCAACCGCTGGACCCTTTATCTGACACCCATCTGCAATCGCTTGGCTTAACAGTTTATTACGGTCTGGTTTCAAATCACATAAAGAAAATCCTCTTTGGAATCATTCCAATAGTCGTAATATTCAATTGACCTTCCAAATGCATTAACACGTAGGAGAATGCCACCGAGCCACAGGCGTTACACAAGTCACCCACGATTTCCATTCACATCTCATACCATAATCACCCTCCCTCGTCCCAACCGGTACTGGAAACATCGAGGGCCGTTCACCTAAGGCCATTTAGGATCCTGGGAATCCAAGTCAGCATACAGCCCGACTTGGCAAATTCATTGGATCCAAGTGCTTAACTTCGTAAATCCATTCACATACATATCAAATCAAATCGTGGTGACTTTCAATCAAATCAGATCATAATAGATCGACACAACCTACAACCATACCAGCATGCAAATCACTCAAGTCACATCAATTCGAGTTTAATTTGATTGGGCTATGCAAATGCTCTACACAATTCAATGATGCAATCAATGACATTCAACATGACAAACGAATACACAGTTTAATTCCTGAAAATAAAGTATCAAACAAGTCCAAGAATCCCGCACCTTAGTATGACGAGCGTACCGCTTAATTTAAGGATCGGGCGTCTCGAATTGTCTCGCGATATCTTGCTCGACCGAGCCTACACCTATATTATACGTTTACTTGGTTTAATTCGGGTTCAGTGGTCTATACGTTTACTTAGGGTTTGTACAGTCCCAAATCAATTCTTTTCGGTTCCTTCTTTCTTATTAAAAATCTCATATAGCGGTGCACAAATGCATCTAGGCCCTCTAGCCATATACCATTTCACTTTGGTAACAATCAATCACCGTTTCACTACTTTGGTTCTCGGATCAATTCAATTTACCGATTGGTTAAACCCTAATTTGGTCAAAACCTCAAATTAACCGTTAAACGTTCTAAAAATTCAAGATCAAAAGGTAACCTTACCGATTATAAGTCTAATCAGTTGGATTAAACTAGTCAATTCACGATTATACTCAATTTGGGTTTTGGCACGAAACCCTAGAAATCAGAATTCACAAATCGGAGGAAATCGGGAAAAAGATTGATAAATAAACAAGCAAGGAGTGTAGAGGAACTAGTCCTCGAGCAATTCGAACACAAATCTCGAGTTTAAAACAAAAACCAGAGAAATCGTAGATTTTAGAGAGAAACAAAAAGAGAAAAGAATACCGAATATGAGAGTTAGAAGAGATCCACGGGCATTTACTCGGTTCCGGTTTCGATTTCTCGTAACAATCGGGGGTTTGAGAGGAACGGGAAACTCTCTCGCTCTTTTTCTTCTCTCTTAGCAGAAATTTCACTTAAAATGGTAAAGGAATGAAGTGGGAGAGAGAGAGAGAGCAGGAATTATGCAAATAAGCCCTTGGAATCACCCAGTGCGGATCACTCACCCGCACTGGATCTGAGTGCGGACGCACTCGACAGTTTGTAGGTCCTTCCAGCACTTTCCAGTGAAAAAATCGGTGTCGGTGCGGGTCCTCCACCCGCAGTGCGGGTCACTTGACCCGCACTCAGCACTTAGTCAGTTTTCAGCATGAATTTTAACACAGAAATCACCCGCAGTGCGGGTGGCTTCACCCGCAGTCAGAACTTAGTAGATTTTTGGAATGAATTTTAACACAGAAATCACCCGCAGTGCGGGTGGCTTCACCCGCAGTCAGGACTTAGTAGATTTTTGTAATGAATTTTAACACAGAAATCACCCGCAGTGCGGGTGGCTTCACCCGCACTCAGAACTTAGTAGATTTTTGGCAGAATTTCAGAAAAAGTCCGAGCGTAATGCGAACGCACTGACCCGCAGTGCGGGTGGCCCACCCGCACTCAGTACTTAGCCAATTTCAGTTCAACACAGAAAATCATGAGTGCGGCCGCACCCACCCGCACTCACAGAAATTTCAAAGGCAATTTAAGGAAAACAGAAGTCAGTGCGGGTCAGTCACCCGCAGTCACCTACTAGTGAGGACGCAGTGAGCCTGTAAAGTCTTAAATTCTCGAAATTTCGACGCGGTTTTGATTCACACTTAACTTACTTAATTAGAGGAACCTAAATTAAGGTTTTAACTTCCATTTTGCTAGCACAATTAACTTGATTCTTGCTTTTAATTCATTTGAATTTAATTGTAAAAATTTCGTAACGTAACAGGGGGGGGGGGGGGTTCTTTGAAAATTAGTTTTGTGGGTCCAATACCCGAAGTGAGAGTTGAATTGAAATAAAATAATTTAAGACAAACAAATAAAAGAAGTTTTGTGATTTAATGAGATAGAAGTCTAGGGGCTTTCGGTATACAATAACTTGGTAAAATCAACACTTAATTGGTTTCTAAATTCAGGTTTGCAATTATGGGGTTTCTAAGTCTTAAATATAAAAAAGGGTCACTTTCTTGAATTAATGGCGTGCCTAGATAATTCAGATTTCACGATTAAGTTCTTCACCCTAGCTATCTAGACCATAAGCACATGTTAGCCTAGTTTATCCCTGAATATCAATACTTCACGATTAAGTCATTCACACCAATATTTGGTTCAATTATAGGGGTCCCAATCAAATACGAGGCTTCATGATTAAGTCTTTCACCTCAATTCAACATTTTTTTTTGTGGTTTCGAACTAAGAAATAGATTTGGTCATTTCTAATCTTAATCCTAAGGTTATTCATGTATATAATTTGGTACCATCAATTCTTTGATCCTGGCACCTTAAGTTTGTTAAACCTAAGCGGGACGCTAATTAACAAGTACACAAATCATCAGGGTTCTAAATAGCTAGCTATAGCAGCGCTATAGCTACGCTATAGCTTTTCCGAACCATAAACGCTAAGCTATGAGATAAAATTGCGCTAACTCAGCTACGACCGCTATAGCTATAATAGCTGACCGCTATTACCGCTATATGAGACCCGCTATAGCTACCGCTATGCTACATGGTTTTTTTTTTGCAATTTATATGGACTTCTGTACTTCTATTCTTATTTCTAATGCTACATGGTCTTCTACGATAAGTATACTAAACCAAACTATATGCTTCTATTTTTATTTGTGATTTATTCTATCATTCTATATCGAGAAATATTCAAATACTAATTCTTCATTTTGATTACTCTTTTTATAGTATTCATTTGTAAAATTATTATCGTTCATTTCAATTGAAAGCTGATTTTGATTATTATTATAATTATAAAATGTTTAAATATGTATATTGACTTCATTTACCTTATAAAATTATTGCTCTTTGTCTATTATAATATGTAATACCATAAAGTATAAACTATTAAATAATGTTACTTTTTAGATTTTTTTCCTTCTTATTTGCGTAATTGATAGAAAGTATAAACTTAGATTAGTTGTCATTTAGTTGTTACATCAATTCTCTAATATTTATTATGTTGATAATTAGTAGAAATATATAATATAAAGTTTGAAAAGGGAAAATCGCTATGTGTGATAGCTTTCGCTATAGCTACGCTATTCGCAATAGCTTTTTTTTTTGGTCTCCCCGCTATGCCGCTATAATCGCTATTTAGAACCTTGCAAATCATACAAGGACATGAATTATAAAATCAACAAGAACAAACATATACGTAAACAATCATCATAAAGAAAAATATCCAACTAAAGTATATTTTAACACAAGTTCATGTTTAAAGCCTAAGCCCCTAGAGAGGAAATCTAGCCTCTCATGGGTGAGCCAATATCCAAAAGAAATACAAGAGTAAACATGATAAAAACTGAGAAAAATAAAAAAGAGAATAGAGTACACCCTTCTCTTCGCTCGCTGCCCCTTGTCTTCACCTTTGCTTGCTCGAGAAAGCCTTCAATCCTTCACTCCAATCGCCTTCAATCACGCGGAGAAGAGAGAAAAATATTAAAAAAATGTGTCGAATAAACACTAAGTTGAAAGATCTCTTCCCCTACTATCTCCCTACCAATATATAGCTATTTTTGTGCCTTGGAAAACAATCCCCCGAAATCTAGAAGCACATCTGAGAAGATATCGTGAAATCAAGCCAGACTGGCATTCGTGCGGCCTTCACAAATTCTTTGCGGCCAGTGCAAATTTCTCGTGGCCTGCAGGCTGGGGATCATGAAGGATTTTGTGTGGCCTACACAAAATTTCTTAAGGTTGCACAAAGACTCGCACAAAGACCCGCACAACTCTCTGTTTTGAAAGGAAAAAAACTTGATAAATTCTGAATTTTATTTTCGGCTTGAATTTATTTTGTGTGCCCCGCGCAGAATTCCTACAGGCCACACAAACACCCATAGAATTGCTCATTTTGCTCGATTTCTGCAATTTAAATAAGGCAAAGGTAGTAACTTGGTTCTTTGGTATATTCTATATTAAACTAAGCTAATATACAAGGGATTTGGTGTAGTTTTAGAGGTAAAACCCTAACCGAAAGTATAATAATTGAGGCTTATTACTAATACAACACTCCCATTGAAGGTGTTTGTAGCACTCTAGTAGTGTCTCCATATAGCAAGAGAAGATGGTAGTTGCAACCCTAATATAACACTCCAATTGAAGGTCTTTGCACCACTCTAGTAGTGTTTCCAGATGAAAAAAGAAGATGGTAGTTGTAACCCTAATACAACACTCAAATTGAAGGTCTTTACAACACTCTAGTAGTGTCTCTAAATGACAAGAGAAGAGGGTGGTTGCAACCCTAATACAACACTCCGATTGAAGCCCTTTGTAGCATAATAGTAGTGTCTCCATATGACGTAAAAAGAGGGTAATTGCGACACTAATATAACACTCCAATTGAAGGTCTTTGTAGCACTCTAGTAGTGTCTTCATATAGCAACAGAAGAAGGTAGAAGCAACTCTAATACAACACTCCAATTGAAGGTCTTTGCAACACTCTAATAGTATCTCTAAATGACAAGGGAAGAGAGTAGTTGCAACCCTAATACAACACTCCAATTAAAGGTCAGTGCAGCACAATAGTAGTGTCTCTATATTGAAAGAGAAGAGGGTGGTTGCTACCATATTACAATACTCTAATTCAAGGAGTTTGCAGCATTTTTGTAGTAGTCTCCAGATGGGAAGAGAAGAGGATGTTTGCAAGCCCAATACAACAGTCCAAATAAAGGCCTTTGCATCACACAAGTAGTGTCAATAGATGGCAAGAGAAGAGGGTGGTTGCAACCCTAATACAACCCCTCAATTGAAGGTCTTTGCAGCACACCAATAGTGTCTCTGTATGGCAAGAGAAGAGGGTTGGTATAACCCTCTTACAACACTCCAACTGAAGGAGCTTGCAGCACTTTAGTAGTGTCTCTAGATGGAAGGAGAAGAGGGTAGTTGCAACCTTAATATAACAATCCAATTCAAGGTGTTTGCAGCACACTAGTAGTGTCTCCATATGGCAAGAGAAGAGAGTTGTTGTAACCCTAATCCAACACTCCGATTGAAGGTCTTTGTAGCACACTAGTAGTGTCTCCATATAGCAAGAGAAGATGGTAGCTGCAACCCTAATAAAACACTCTGATTAAATGTCTTTGTAGCACACTAGTAGTGTCTCCATATGACAAGAGAAGAGGGTAATTACAACCCCAATACAACACTCCAATTGAAGGTGTTTATAGCACACTAGTAGTGTCTCCTTATGGCAAGAGAAGAGGGTAAATGCAACCCTAAAACAACACTCCAATTGAAGGAGTTTGGAGCACACTAGTAGTGTCTCCATATGGTAAGAGAAGAGGGTAGTTGCTACCCAAATACAACACTCCAATTAAAAGTCTTAGCAACACAATAGTAGTGTCTCCATTTCGCAAGAGCAGTGGGTGGTTGCAATCCTATTACTACACTCCAATTGAAGGAGTTTGCAGCACTCTAGTAGTGTATCCAAATGGCAAGAGAAGAGGGTGGTTGCAAACCCAATAAAACACTCCAATTCAAGACCTTTGCAGCATACTAGTAGTGTCTCCAGATGGCAAGAGAAGAGACTAGATGCAATACAACACTCCAATTGAAGGTGCTTCCAGCAATCTAGTAGTGTCTTTAAATTACAAGGGAAGATGGTAGTTGCAACCCTAATACAATACTCCAATTGTAGGTCTTTGTAGCACACTAGTAGTGTCTCCATATTACAATAGAAAAGGAGTTGCAACCCTAATAAAACAACCATTTTGAAGGTCTTTGCAGCACACTAGTAGTGCCGCCATATGCAAAGAGTAGAGGGTGGTTGCAACCCTAATACAATACTCCAATTGAAGGTATCTCTATATGGAAAGAGAATAGGTTAATTGCAACCCTAATACAACACTCCAATTGAAGGTGTTTATAGCACTTGAGTAGTGTCTCCAAGGACCTTTAAAAGGAGTGTTGTATTAGGTTGTAAATGTACCATTAACTTACCATCTGGAGACAATACTCGAGTGCTCCAAATACCTTCAATTGGAGTGTTGTATTAGGTTTGTAAATGCCCTATTATCTTGCCATATAGAGACATTACTTGAGTTGTCCAAACACCATCAATTGGAGTGTCGTATTAGGGTTGTAAATGCCCTATTATCTTGCCATATAGAGACATTACTTGAGTTGTCCAAACACCATCAATTGGAGTGTTGTATTGGGGTTGTAAATGCCCTACTATCTTGCCATATAAAGACACTACTAGAGTGCTCCGAACACCTTCAATTAGTGTGTTGTATTAGGGTTGTAAATGCCTTATTATCTTGCCATCCGGACACATAACGAGAGTGCTCCAAACACCTTCATTTGAAGTGTTGTATAAAGCTCGTAAATGACCTATTCCCTTACTATTTGGAGACACTACTAGATGCTCCAAACACCTTCAATTGGAGTGTTGTATTGGGGTTGTAAATCTCCTATTATCTTGCTATCTGGAGAAACTCCTCGAGTGTACCAAACAACTTTAACTGGAGTGTTGTATTGGGGTTATAAACGCCTTATTATCTTGCTATCTGGAGACACTACTCGACTACTCCAAGTGTTGTATTAGGGTTGTAAATGCCCTCTTATCTTGCCATCTGGAGACACTACTAAAGTGCTCCAAACACGTTCAATTGGAGTGTTGTATTAGGGTTGTAAATGGCCAATTATCTTGCCATGAAGAGTCACTACAAGAGTGCTCGAAACACCTTTAACTAGAGTGTTGTATCTGTAAATACCCCATTATATTGCCAAATAGAGACACTACTAGAGTGCTCCAAACAACTTCAATTGGAGTGTTGTATTTGAGTTGTAAATGCCCTATTATCTTGCCATCTGGACACAAAACTAGAGTGCTCCAAACACAATCAATTGGAGTGTTGTATAAGGGTTGTAAATGCCCTCTTCTCTTCTCTTCGGGACACACTACTCGTGTGCTCCAGACACTTTTAATTGGAGTGTTGTATTAGGGTTGTAAATGCCGTATTATCTTGCCATATAGAGAAACTACTAGAGTGCTTGAAACACACTCAATTGGATTATTGTATTAGGGTTGTAAATGGCCAATTATCTTGCCATGAAGAGTCACTACTAGAGTGCTCGAAACACCTTTAACATGAGTGTTGTATTAGTGTTGTAAATGTCCTATTAGCTTATCATCTGGAGACACTACTCGAGTGCACCAAATACCTTCAATTGGAGTGTTGTATTAGGTTGTAAATGCTCTATTATATTGCTATATAGAGACATTACTAAAGTGCTCTAAACACCTTCAATTGGAGTGTTGTATTAGGGTTGTAAATGCCCTATTATCTTGCGAATTGGAGACATAACTAGAGTGCTCCAAACACTTTCATTTGGTGTGTTGTACATGGGTCTTAAATACCCTCTTCGCTTGCCATCTAGAAACACTACCCGATGCTCCAAACACCTTCAATTGAAGTGTTGTATTGGGGTTGTAAATCTCCTATGATCTTGCTATCTAGAGACACTACTTGACTGTTCTAAACAACTTTAAGTGGAGTGTTGTATTGTGGTTGTAAATGCCTTATTATCTTGCCATATAGAGAAACTACTAGAGTACTCCAAAAACCTTTAATTGGAGTGTTGTATTTGGGTTGGAAATGACTTATTATCTTGCCATCTGGAGACATAACTAGAGTGCTCCAAATACCTTCAATTAAAGTGTTGTATAAGGGTTCTAAATGCCCTATTATCTTGCCATATGGACATATTACTAGAGTGCTACAAACACCTTCAACTGAAGTGTTATATTAGGGTTGTAAATGCCCAATTATCTTGCTATAAGGAATCACAAGTAGAGTACTCCAAACACCTTTAACTGGAGTGTTGTATTAGGGTTGTAAATGCCCTATTATCTTGCAATATAGAGACACTACAATAGTGTTCCAAACACTATCAATTGGAGTGTTGTATTAGAGTGTAAATGCCTTATTATCTTGCCATCTAGAGACATAACGAGAGTACTCTAAACACCTTCATTTGGAGTGTTGTATAAGGGTCGTAGATGACCTCTTCTCATGTCATCTGGAAACACTACTCGATACTCCAAACACCTTCAATTAGAGTGTTGTATTGGGGTTGTAAATCTCCTATTATCTTGTTATCTGGAGACACTACTCGATGCTCCAAACACCTTCAATTGGAGTGTTGTATTGGGGTGGTAAATCTCCTTTTATCTTGCAATCTGGAGACACTACTCGACTACTCGAGTGCTCCAAACTCCTTCAATTGGAGAGCTGTATTAGGATTGAAAATGCCCCCATTACCTTGCTATATAGAGTCACTACTAGAGTGCTCCAAACACCTTCAATTAGACTATTGTATTAGGGTCGTAAATGCCCTATTATTTTGCAATCTATAGACACTACTAGAGTGCTCCAAACACCTTCAATTGGAGTGTTGTATTAAGGTTGTAAATGCCCTACTATCTTGCCTTATAGAGTCCCCACTAGAGTGCTCTTAACACCTTCGATGGGAATATTGTATTAGCGTTGTAAATGTCCTATTATCTTGCTATTTGCAGACACTACTCCAGGGCTCCAAACACCTTTAATTGGAGTGTTGTATTAGGATTGTAAATGCCCTATTATCTTGCCATTTGGACACATTGCTAGAGTGCTCAAAACACCATCAATTGGAGTGTTGTATTAAGGTTGTCAATGCCCTATTATCTTGCCATATAGAGACACTACTAGAGTGCTCCAAACACCTTCAATTGGAGTGTTGTATTAGAGTTGCAAATGCCCTATTATCTTGCAATATAGAGTCCCTACTAGAGTGCTCCAAACACATTCAACTAGAGTGTTGTATTAGGGTTGTAAATGCACCATTATATTGCTATATAGAGACATTACTAGAGTACTCCAAACACCTTCAATTGGAGTGCTGTATTAAATGTTGTAAATGCCCTATTATCTTGCTATATAGAGACATTACTAGAGTGCTCCAAACACGTTCAATTGGAGAGTTGTATTATCGTGGTAAATGCCTTATTATTATGCTGTATTGAGGCGTTACTAGAGTGCTCCAAACGCGTTCAATTAGAGTGTTGTATTAGGGTTGTAAATGCCCTATTATCTTGCCATTTGGAGACACTACTCGAGTGCTCCAAACACCTTCAATTGGAGTGTTGTATTAGGGTTGTAAATGCCCTACTATCTTGCAATCTACTAGAATGGTCCAAACACCTTTAATTGGAGTGTTGTATTAGGGTTGTAAATGCCCTATTATCTTACTATATAGAGACATTACTAGAGTGCTTCAAAACACCTTCAATTGGAGTGTTGTATTAGGGTCGTATTTGCCTTATTATCTTGCCAAAAAGAATCACTACAAGAGTGCTCCAAACATCTTTAACTGGAGTGCTGTAATAGGGTTGTAAAATGCCCCATTATCTTGCCATATAGAGACATTACTAGAATGCTCCAAACACCTTCAATTGGGGTGTTGTATTAGGGTTGTAAATGCCCTATTATTTTGCTGTATTGAGACATTACTGGAGTCCTCCAAACGCGTTCAATTAGAGTGTTGTATTAGAGTTGTAAATGCCCTATTATCTTGCCATTTGAAGACATTGCTAGAGTGCTCCAAACACCATCAATTGGAGTGTTGTATTACAGCTATAAATGCCCTATTATGTTGCCATATGGAGATACTACTAGAGTGCTCGAAACACCTTCAATTGGGGTGTTGTATTAGGGTTGCAAATGCCCTATTATCTTGCTATATAGAGTCCCTATTCGAGTGCTCCAAACACCTTCAATTGGAGTGTTTTATTAGGGTTGTAAATGCCCTATTATCTTGCCATATAGAGACATTACCATAGTGCACCAAACACCTTCAATTGGGGTGTGGTATTAGGGTTGTAAATGTCCTACTATCTTGCAATATAAAGACACTACTAGAATTCTCCAAACACCTTTAATTGGAGTGCTGTATTAGGGTTGTAAATGCCCTATTATCTTGCTATATAGAGACATTACTAGAGTGCTTCAAAACACCTTCAATTGGAGTGTTGTATTAGGGTTGTATTTTCCCTATTATCTTGCCAAAAAGAATCACTACAAGAGTGCTCCAAACACCTTTAACTGGAGTGCTGTAATAGGGTTGTAAAATGCCTCATTATCTTGGCAAGTAGAGACACTACAAGAGTGCTCCAAACACCTTCAATTGGAGTGTTTTATTATGTTTGTAAATGCCCTATTATCTTGACATATAGACATTACTTTAGTTGTCCAAACACCATCAATTGGAGTGTCGTATTAGGGTCGTAAATTCCCTATTATCTTGCCATATAGAGTTCCTATTAGAGTGCTCCAAACTCCATCAATTGAAGTATTGTATTAAGGTTGTATAGGCCCTATTATATTGTCATATAGAGACACTGCTAGAGTGCTCCAAACACTTTCAATTGGAGTGTTGTATTAGGGTTGCAAATGCCCTATTATCTTGCAATATAGAGTCCCTACTAGAGTGCACCAAACAAATTCAATTGCAGTGTTGTATTAGGGTTGTAAATATCCTATTATCTTGCCATATAGAGACATTACTAGAGTGCTCCAAACACCTTCAATTGGGGTGTTGTATTAGGGTTGTAAATGCCCTATTATTTTGCTGTATTGAGACATTACTGGAGTGCTCCAAATGCGTTCAATTAGAGTGTTGTATTAGGGTTGTAAATGCCCTATTATCTTGCCAATTGAAGACATTGCTAGAGTGCTCCAAACACCATCAATTAGAGTGTTGTATTACAGCTATAAATGGCCTATTATCTTGCCATTTGGAGATATTGCTAGAGTGCTCCAAACACCATGAATTGGAGTGTTGTGTTAAGGTTGTAAATACCCTATTCTCTTGCCATATAGAGACACTACTCGAGTGCTCCAAACACCATCAATTGGAGTGTTGTATTACAGTTGTAAATGCACTATTATCTTGCCATATAGAGACACTACTAGAGTGCTCCAAACACCTTGTGTTGTATTAGGGTTGTAAATGCCCTATTATTTTGCTGTATTGAGACATTACTAGAGTGCTCCAAATGTGTTCAATTGGAGTGTTGTTAGGGTTGTAAATACCCTATTATATTGCCATTTGGAGACAAAGTGCTCCAAACACCATCAATTGGAGTGTTGTATTACGGTTGAAAAGACCCTATTATCTTGTAATTTGGAGGCATTGCTAGAGTGCTCCAAACACCATGAATTGGGGTATTGTGTTAATGTTGTAAATACCCTATTATCTTGCCATATAGAGACACTACTCGAGTGCTCCAAACACCATCAATTGGAGTGTTGTATTAGGGTCGTAAATGCCCTATTATCTTGCCATTTGGATACATTGCTAGAGTGCTCCAAACACCATCAATTGGAGTGTTGTGTTAAGGTTGTAAATGCCCTATTATCTGGGTATATAGAGACACTACTCGAGTGCTCCATACGCCTTCAATTGGAGTGTTGTATTAGGGTTGTAAATGCCCAACTAATTTGCACTATAAAGACACAACTAGAGTGCTCCAAACAACTTCAATTGGGGTGTTGTATTAGGGTGGTAAATGCCCTATTATTTTGATGTATTGAGACATTACTAGAGTGCTCCGAACGCGTTCAATTGGAGTGTTGTATTAGGGTTGTAAATGCCTATTATCTTGCCATTTGGAGACATTGCTAGAGTGCTCCAAACACCATCAATTGGAGTGTTGTATTACAGTTGTAAATGCCCTATTATCTTGCTAGAGTGCTCCAAACACCTTCAATTGGGGTGTTGTATTGGGGTTGCAAATGCCCTATTACCTTGCTATATAGGGTTCCTATTAGAGTGCTCCAAACAACTTCAATTGGAGTGTTGTATTGGGGTTGCAAATGCCCTATTATCTTGCTATATAAAGTCCCTATTAGAGTGCTCCAAACACCTTCAATTGGAGTGTTGTATTAAGGTTGTAAATGCCCTATTATCTTTCTATATAGAGTCCCTATTAGAGTGCTCCAAACACCACAAATTGGAGTGTTGTGTTAAGGTTGTACATACCCTATAATCCTGCCAGATAGAGACACTAATCGAGTACTCCAAACACCATCAATTGGAGTGTTGTATTAGGGTTGTAAATGCCTTATTATCTTGCTATTTGGAGACATTGCTAGAGTGCTCCCAACACCATCAATTGGAGTGTTGTGTTAAGATTGTAAATGCCCTATTATCTTGTTATGTAGAGACACCACTCGAGTGCTCCAAACGCATTCAATTGGAGTGTTGTATTAGGGTTGTAAATGCCCTATTATCTTGCCGTGTTGAGATATTACTAGAGTGCTCCAAACGCGTTCAATTGGAGTGCTGTATTAGGGTTGTAAATGCCCTATTATCTTGCCATTTGGAGACATTACTAGGGTGCTCCAAACAGCATCAATTGGATTGTTGTATTAGGGTTGTAAATGCCCTATTATCTTGCCATTTGGAGACATTGCTAGAGTGCTCCAAACAATATCAATTGGATTGTTGTATTAGGGTTGTAAATGCCCTATTATCTTGCCATTTGGAGACATTGCTAGAGTTCTCCAAACACCAACAATTGGAGTGTTGTATTACAGTTGTAAATGCCCTATTATCTTGCCATATAGATACACTACTAGAGTGCTCCAAACACCTTCAATTGGGGTGTTGTATTATGATTGTAAATGCCCTATTATCTTGCTGTATTGAGACATTACTAGAGTGCTCCAAACGCGTTCAATTGGAGTGTTGTATTAGGGTTGTAAATGCCCTATTATCTTGCCATTTGGAGACACTGCTAGAGTGGTCCAAACACCATCAATTGGAGTGTTGTATTACAGTTGTAAATGCCCTATTATCTTGCCATATAGAGACACTACTAGAGTGCTCCAAACACTTTCAATTGGGGTGTTGTATTGGGGTTGCAAATGATCTATTACCTTGCTATATAGAGTCCCTATTAGAGTGCTCCAAACAATTTCAATTGGAGTGTTGTATAGGGGTTGCAAATGCACTATTATCTTGTTATATAGAGTCCCTATTAGAGTGCTCCAAACACCTTCTATTGGAGTGTTGCATTAGGGTTGTAAATGCCCTATTATCTTGCTGGATTGAGACATTACTAGAGTGCTCCAAACGCGTTCAATTGGAGTGTTCTATTAGGGTTGTAAATGCCCTATTATCTTGCAATTTGGAGACATTGCTAGAGTGCTCCAAACACAATCAATTGGATTGTTGTATTAGGGTTGTAAATAGCCTATTATCTTTCCATTTGGAGATGTTGCTAGAGTGCTCCAAACACCATCAATTGGAGTGTTGTATTACAGTTGAAAATGCCCTATTATCTTGCCATATAGGGACACTACTAGAGTGCTCCAAACACCTTCAATTGGGGTCTTGTATTGGGGTTGCAAATGTCCTATTATCTTGCTATATAAAGTCTCTATTAGAGTGCTCCAAACACCTTCAATTGCAGTGTTGTATTAGGGTTGTAAATGCCCTATTATGCCATTTGGAGACATTGTTAGAGTGCTTCAAACACCATCAATTGGAGTGTTGTATTAGGGTTGTGAATGCCCTATTATCTTGCCATTTGGAGACACTACTAGAGTGCTCCAAACACCTTCAATTGGGGTGTTGTATTGGGGTTGCAAATGCCCTATTACCTTGCTATATAGAGTCCCCATTAGAGTGCTCCAAACAATTTCAATTGGAGTGCTGTATTGGGGTTGAAAATGCCCTATTATCTAGCTATATAGAGTCCCTCTTAGAGTGCTCCAACCACGTTCAATTGGAGTATTGTATTAAGGTTGTAAATGCCCTATTATCTTTCTATATAGAGTCCCTATTAGAGTGCTCCAAACACAACAAATTGGATTTTTGTGTTAAGGTTGTAGATACCCTTTAATCTTGCCAGATAGAGACACTACTCGAGTGCTCCAAACACCATCAATTGGAGTGTTGTATTAGGGTTGTAAATTATCTTGCCATTTGGACACATTGCTAGAGTGCTCCAAACACCATCAATTGGAGTGTTGTATTAGGGTTCTAAATTATCTTGCCATTTGCCCTATTAACTTGTTAAGTAGAGACCCTACTCGAGTGCTCCAAACGCCTTCAATTGGAGTGTTGTATTAGGGTTGTAAATGCCCTATTATCTTGCCGTGTTGAGATATTACTAGAGTGCTCCAAACGCGTTCAATTGGAGTGCTGTATTAGGGTTGTAAATGCCCTATTATCTTGCAATATAGAGTCCCTACTGGAGTGCTCCAAACACATTCAACTGGAGTGCTGTATTAGGGTTGTAAAAGCACAATTATCTTGCCATATAGAGACATTGCTAGAGTGCTCCAAACACCATCAATTGGATCGTTGTGTTAAGGTTGTAAATGCCCAATTAACTTGTTATGTAGAGACCCTACTCGAGTGCTCGAAACGCCTTCAATTGGAGTGTTGTATTAGGGTTGTAAATGCCCTATTATCTTGCTTTGTTGAGATATTACTAGAGTGCTCCAAACGCGTTCAATTGGAGGGCTGTATTAGGGTTGTAAATGCCCTATTATCTTGCAATATAGAGTCCCTACTGGAGTGCTCCAAACACATTCAACTGGAGTGCTGTATTAGGGTTGTAAATGCACAAATATCTTGCCATATAGAGACACTACTAGATTGCTCCAAACACCTGCAATTGGGGTGTTGTATTGGGGTTGCAAATGCCCTATTATATTGCTATATAGAGTCCCTATTAGAGTGCTCCAAACACCTTCAATTGGAGTGTTGCATTAGGGTTGTAAATGCCCAGTTATTTTGCTGTATTGAGACATTACTAGAGTGCTCCAAACGCTTTCAATTGGAGTGTTGTATTAGGGTTGTAAATGCACTGTTATCTTGCCATTTGGAGACATTGCTAGAGTGCTCCAAACACCATCAATTGGATTGTTGCATTAGGGTTGTAAATGCCCTATTATCTTTCCATTTGGAGACGTTGCTAGAGTGCTCCAAACACCATCAATTGGAGTGTTGTATTACCGTTGTAAATGCCCTATTATCTTGCCATATAGATACACTACTAGATTGCTCCAAACACCTTCATTTGGGGTGTTGTATTGGGGTTGCAAATGCCCTATTATCTTGCTATATGGAGTCTCTATTAGAGTGGTCCAAACACCATCAATTGGAGTGTTGTATTAGGGTTGTAAATGCCCAGTTATCTTGCAATATAGAGTCCCTACTAGAGTGCTCCAAACACGTTCAACTGGAGTGCTGTATTAGGGTCGTAAATGCACAATTATCTTGCCATATATAGACATTACTAGAGTGCTCCAAACACCTTCAATTGGAGTGTTGTATTAGGGATGTAAATGCCCTATTATCTTGCCATTTGGAGACATTGCTAGAGTGCTCCAAACACCATCAATTGGCGTGTTGTATTAAGGTTCTAAATGCCCTATTATCTTGCCATATAGAGACACTTCTAGAGTGCTTCAAACGTGTTCATTTGGGGTGTTGTATTAGAGTTGCAAATGCCCTATTATCTTGCAATATAGAGTCCCTACTAGAGTGCTCCAAACAGATTCAACTAGAGTGTTGTATTAGGCTTGTAAATGCACCATTATATTGCTGTATTGAGACATTACTAGAGTGCTCCAAACACCTTCAATTGGAGTGCTGTATTAAATGTTGTAAATGCCCTATTATCTTGCCATTTGGAGACATTGCTAGGGTGCTCAAAACACCATCAATTGGAGTGATGTATTAGGGTTGTAAATGCCCTATTATCTCGCCATTTGGAGACACTACTCGAGTGCTTCAAACACCATCAATTGGAGTGTTTTATTAAGGTTGTAAATGCCCTATTATCTTGCCATATAGAGACACTACTAGAGTGCTCCAAACACCTTCAATTGGGGTGTTGTATTAGGGTTGTAAATGCCTTTTTATTTTGCTGTATTGAGACATTACTGGAGTGCTCCAAACGCGTTCAATTGGAGTGTTGTATTAGGGTTGTAAATGCCCTATTATCATGTAATATAGAGTCCCTGGTAGAGTGCTCCAAACACATTCAACTGGAGTTTTGTATTAGGGTTGTAAATGCACAATTATCTTGCCGTATATAGACATTACTAGAGTGCTCCAAACAGCGTCAATTGGAGTGTTGTATTAGGGTTGTAATTGCCCTATTATCTTGCCATTTGTACACATTGCTAGAATGCTCCAAACACCATCAATTGAAGTGTTGTATTAAGGTTCTAAATGCCCTATTATCTTGCGATATATAGATACTTCTAGAGTGCTCCAAACACCTTCATTTGGGGTGTTTTATTAGAGGTGCAAATGCCTTATTAGAGTGCTCCAATCACATTCAACTGGAGTGCTGTATTAGGCTTGTAAATGCACCATTATATTGCTATATAGGGACATTACTAGACTGCTCCGAACACCTTCAATTGGAGTGCTTTATTTGGGTTGTAAATGGCCTATTATCTTGCCATTTGAAGACATTGCTAGAGTGCTCCAAACACCATGAATTGGAGTGTTGTGTTAAGGTTGTAAATACCCTATTCTCTTGCCATATAGAGACACTACTCGAGTGCTCCAAACACCATCAATTGGAGTGTTGTGTTAAGGTTGTAAATGCCCTATTAACTTGTTATGTAGAGACCCTACTCGAGTGCTCGAAACGCCTTGAATTGGAGTGTTGTATTTGGGTTGTAAATGCCCTATTATCTTGCCGTATTGAGACATTACTAGAGTGCTCCAAACGCGTTCAATTGGAGTGGTGTATTAGGGTTGTAAATGCCCTATTATCTTGCAATATAGAGTCCCTACTGGAGTGCTCCAAACACATTCAACTGGAGTGCTGTATTAGGGTTGTAAATGCACAATTATCTTCCCATATAGAGACATTACTAGAGTGCTCCAAACACCATCAATTGGAGTGTTGTATTGGGGTTGCAAATGCCCAATTATCTTGCTATATAGAGTCCCTATTAGAGTGCTCCAAACACCTTCAATTGGAGTGTTGTATTAGGGTTGTAAATGCCCAATTATTTTGCTGTATTGAGACATTACTAGAGTGCTCCAAACGCTTTCAATTGGAGTGTTCTATTAGGGTTGTAAATACACTGTTATCTTGCCATTTGGAGACATTGCTAGAGTGCTCCAAACACCATCAATTGGAGTGTTGTATTAGGGTTGTAAATGCACCATTATATTGCTATTTAGACACATTACTAGAGTGCTCCAAACACCATCAATTGTAGTGTTGTATTACCGTTGTAAATGCCCTATTATCTTGCCATATAGAGACACTACTAGATTGCTCCAAACACCTTCATTTGGGGTGTTGTATTGGGGTTGCAAATGCCCTATTATCTTGCTATAAAGAGTCTCTATTAGAGTGGTCCAAACACCATCAATTGGAGTGTTGTATTAAGGTTGTAAATGCCCTATTATCTTGCAATATAGAGTCCCTACTAGAGTGCTCCAATCACGGTCAACTAAAGTGATGTATTTGGGTTGTAAATGCACCATTATATTGCTATATAGAGACATTACTAGAGTGCTCCAAACACCTTCAATTGGAGTGCTGTATTAAATGTTGTAAATGCCCTATTATCTTGCTATATAGAGACACTACTAGAGTGCTCCAAACACCATCAATAGGGGTATTGTATTTGGGTTGTAAATGCCTTTTTTATTTTGCTGTATAAAGACATTACTAGACTGCTCCAAACACCTTCAATTGGGGTGTTGTATTAGGGTTGTAAATGTCATATTATTTTGCAGTATTGTGACATTACTAGAATGCTCCAAACACCATGAATTGGAATGTTGTGTTAAGGTTGTAAAAACCCTATTATCTTGCCATATAGTAATACTACTCGAGTGCTCCAAACACCATCAATTGGAGTGTTGTATTAAGGTTTTAAATGCACTATTATTTTGCTGTATTGAGACATTACTAGAGTGCTCCAAACGCGTTCAACTAGAGTGTTGTATTCGGGTTGTAAATGCCCTATTATCTTGCCAATTGGAGACATTGTTAGAGTGCTCCAAACACCAGCAATTGGAGTGTTGTATTACAGTTGTAAATGCCCTATTATCTTGCTATGTAAAGACATTACTAGACTGCTCCAAACACCTTCAATTTGGGAGTTGTATTGGGGTCGCAAATGCCCTATTATCTTGCTATATAGAGTACCTATTAGAGTGCTCCAAACACCTTCAATTGGAGTGTTGTATTGGGGTTGCAAATGCCTTATTATCTTGCTATATGGAGTCCCTATTACAGTACTCCAAACACCTTCAATTGGAGTCTTGTATTAAGGTTGTAAATGCCCTATTATCTTGCTATATAGAGTCCCTAGTAGAGTGCTCCAAACACCACGAATTGGAGTGTTGTGTTAAGGTTGTAAATACCCTATTATCTTACCATATAGAGACACTACTAGAGTGCTCCAAACACCTTCAATTGGGGTGTTGTATTAGGGTTGTAAATGCCCTATTATCCTGCCATATAGAGACACTAGTGGAGTGCTCCAAACACCTTCAATTGGGGTGTTGTATTAGGGTTGTAAATGCCATATTATTTTGCTGTATTGTGACATTACTAGAGTGCTCCAAACACCATGAATTGGAGTGTTGTGTTAAGGTTGTAAATACCCTATTATCTTGCCATATAGAGACACTACTCGAGTGCTCCAAACACCATCAATTGAAGTGTTTTTTTAAGGTTGTAAATCCACTATTATTTTGCTGTATTGAGACATTACTAGAGTGCTCCAAACGCGTTCAACTAGAGTGTTGTATTTGGGTTGTAAATGCCCTATTATCTTGCCAGTTGGAGAAATTGTTAGAGTGCTCCAAACACCAGCAATTGGAGTGTTGTATAACAGTTGTAAATGCCCTATTATCTTGCTATATAGAGTCCCTATTAGAGTGCTCCAAACACCTTCAATTGGAGTGTTGTATTGGGGTTGCAAATGCCCTTTTATCTTCCTATATGGAGTCCCTTTTACAGTACTCCAAACACCTTGAATTGGAGTGTTGTATTAAGGTTGGAAATTCCCTATTATCTTGCTAAATAGAGTCCCTATTATAATGCTCCAAACACCACGAATTGGAGTGTTGTGTTAAGGTTGTAAATACCCGATTATCTTACCATATAGAGACACTACTAGAGTGCCCCAAACACCTTCAATTGGGGTGTTGTATTAGGGTTGTAAATGCCCTATTATCCTGACATATAGAGACACTAGTGGAGTGCTCCAAACACCTTCAATTGGGGTGTTGTATTAGGGTTGTAAATGCCATATTATTTTGCTGTATTGTGACATTACTAGAGTGCTCCAAACACCATGAATTGGAGTGTTGTGTTAAGGTTGTAAATACCCTATTATCTTGCCATATAGAGACACTACTCGAGTGCTCCAAACACCATCAATTGAAGTGTTTTTTTAAGGTTGTAAATCCACTATTATTTTGCTGTATTGAGACATTACTAGAGTGCTCCAAACGCGTTCAACTAGAGTGTTGTATTAGGGTTGTAAATGCCCTATTATCTTGCGAGTTGGACACATTGCTAGAGTGCTCCAAACACCAGCAATTGGAGTGTTGTATAACAGTTGTAAATGCCCTATTATCTTGCTATATAGAGTCCCTATTAGAGTGCTCCAAACACCTTCAATTGGAATGTTGTATTGGGGTTGCAAATGCCCTTTTATCTTGCTATATGGAGTCCCTTTTACAGTACTCCAAACACCTTCAATTGGAGTGTTGTATTAAGGTTGGAAATTCCCTATTATCTTGCTATATAGAGTCCCTATTAGAGTGCTCCAAACACCACGAATTGGAGTGTTGTGTTAAGGTTGTAAATACCCTATTATCTTGGCATATAGAGACACTACTAGAGTGCTCCAAACACTTTCAATTGGGGTGTTGTATTAGGGTTGTAAATGCCCTATTATCCTGCCATATAGAGACACTACTAGAGTGCTCCAAACACCTTCAATTGGGGTGCTGTATTAGGGTTGTAAATGCCCTATTGTTTTGCTGTATTTTGACATTTCTAGAGTGCTCCAAACACCATGAATTGGAGTGTTTTGTTAAGGTTGTAAATACCCTTTTATCTTGCCATATAGAGACACTACTCGAGTGCTAGAAACAGCATAAATTGGAGTGTTTTTTTAAGGTTGTAAATCCACTATTATTTTGCTGTATTGAGACATTACTAGAGTGCTCCAAACGTGTCAACTAGATTGTTGTATTAGGGTTGTAAATGCCCTATTATCTTGCCAGTTCGACACATTGCTAGAGCGCTCCAAACACCAGCAATTGGAGTGTTGTATTACGGTTGTAAATGCCCTATTATCTTGCCATATAGAGACACTACTAGAGTGCTCCAAACACCTTCAATTGCGGTGTTGTATTAGTGTTGCTAATGCCCTATTATTTTGCTGTATAGAGTCCCTATTAGAGTGCTCCAAACACCTTCAATTGGAGTGTTGTATTAGGGTTGTAAATGCGCAACTAACTTGCACTATAAAGACACTCCTAGAGTGCTCCAAACACCTTCAATTGGGGTGTTGTATTATTGTTGTAAATGCATTATTATCTTGCCATATATAGACACTACTTGAGTGCTCCAAACACCTTCAATTGGGGTGTTGTATTAGGGTTGAAAATGCCCAATTATCTTGCTATATAGAGTCCCTATTAGATTGCTCCAAACACCTTCAATCGGAGTGTTTTATTAGGGTTATAAATGCCCTATTATTTTGCTGTATTGAGACATTACTTGAGTGCTCCAAACGCGTTCAATTAGAGTGTTGTATTAGGGTTGTAAATGCCCTATTATCATGCCATTTATAGACATTACTAGAGTGCTCCAAACAGCAGCAATTGGAGTGTTGTATTACAGTTGTAAATGCCCTATTATCTTGCCATATAGATACACTACTAGAGTGCTCCAAACAACATCAATTGGGGTGTTGTATTAGGGTTGTAAATGCCCTATTATTTTGTTGTATTGAGACATTACTAGAGTGCTCCAAACGCGTTCATTTAGAGTGTTGTGTTAGGGTTGTAAATGCCCAATTTTCTTGCCAGTTGGAGACATTGCTAGAGTGCTCCAAACACCTGCAATTGGAGTATTGTATTACAGTTGTAAATGCCCTATTATCTTGTCATATAGAGACACTACTAGAGTGCTCCAAACACGTTCAATTGGGGTGTTGTATTGGGGTTGCAAATGCCCTATTATCTTACTATATAGAGTCCCTATTAGAGTGCTCCAAACACCTCCAATTGGAGTGTTGTATTGGGGTTGCAAATGCCTTATTATCTTGCTATATGGAGTCCCTATTACAGTACTCCAAACACCTTCAATTGGAGTGTTGTATTAAGGTTGTAAATGCCCTATTATCTTGCTATATAGAGTCCCTATTAGAGTGCTCCAAACACCACGAATTTGAGTGTTGTGCTAAGGTTGTAAATACCCTATTATCTTGTCATATAGAGACAATGCTAGAGTGCTCCAAACACTTTCAATTGGGGTGTTGTATTAGGGTTGTAAATGCCCTATTATCCTGCCATATAGAGACATTACTAGAGTGCTCCAAACACCTTCAATTGGGGTGTTGTATTGGGGTTGCAAATGCCCTATTATCTTAAAATATAGAGTCTCTATTAGAGTGCTCCAAACACCTTCAATTGAAGTGTTGTATTAAGGTTGGAAATGCCTTATTATGTTGCTGTATTTAGACATTACTAGAGTGCTCCGAACACGTTCAATTGGAGTGTTGTATTACAGTTGAAAATGCCCTATTATCTTGCCATTTGGAGGCATTGCTAGAGTGCTCCAAACACCTTCAATTGGGGTGTTGTATTAGGGTTGCAAATGGCCTATTATCTTGCAATATAGAGTCCTTACTAGAGTCCTCCGAACATATTCAATTGGAGTGTATTAGGGTTGTAAATGCCCCCTTATATTGCTATATAGAAACATTACTATAGTGCTCCAAACACCTTCAATTGGAGTGCTGTATTAGGGTTGTAAATGCCCTATTATCAGGCTATATAGAGACATTACTATAGTGCTCCAAATACCTTCTATTGGAGTGTTGTATTAGGGTTGTAAATGCCATATTATCTTGCCATATAGAGACACTGCTAGAGTGCTGCAAACACCTTCAATTAGGGTGTTGTATTGGGGTTGCAAATGCCCAATTAGGTTGCCATATAGAGACATTACTAGAGTGCTCCAAACACATTCAACTGGAGTGTTGTCTTAGGGTTGAAAATGCCCTATTATCTTGCCATTTGGAGACATTGCTAGAGTGCTCCAAACACCATCAATTGGAGTTCTCCAAATCTTTGCCTAACTCTTCCTACACCGCAAGTGTGAACTCCTACTCCTTGTTGCTTCTCTTTTTTTTTTCTTTTTGCTGCAACAAATTTAAAAACAAAAGAAAACAGAAATCACAAATTAGAAATTAAATCAAACAAAAGAAAGCTATAAATTTTTGAGTTAAGACTCCCCAACGGAGTCGCCAGCTGTAGTTACCGTGGTACGAAACCAATGCTCGACTCAACCTTTTAAATGTGATTTGAATTTTATTCGGAGTCGCCACCCATTATACAACGGGAAATACACAATCTAATTTATATATGCTCATGGATAAGCTAGGTTCGTGTCTTGGTTATGAATGTGGAAGGTGTTAGGCACCACATTCATCCGATAAATTGGTCTCTACTAATTCTAGCTTTCGAAAATTTATTTCAACGATAATATATGTTACAAAATAGGATAAGAAAGCTTGACAACAACTATAAAACAAAGGAAGAAAGAAGAAAAAAAGAAGAAGAAATAAAGCAACTAAAAGAGAATGAAAATTAATCAAAAAATTTCAAGCCACATTGCTCTTCATTCTCGTTATTAGAACGTCATGATAACTTCTTCGATGGCTTGGATGGATGGTTTTAGTATTTTGAGAACTTTGTTAATGGAATAGCATAACAAGGTTGTCACTCATAATTTTTTGAAGCTCATTATATTAGAGTTTCATGAGGATATTTGTGGAAAACTATGTTTCTTCCTTGCTGTTTTTTTCTGTGGGCCGAATTATGGACTTTTTTGCTCTCTTTTGTGCTTTGTAGGCTCTAACCAACCATGAAGATGCAGTGGAGATGTAGGGGACTATTTAGGTAAACTTTGAAGGTTTTTGAAGCTTAAAATCATGCTTAATCTGCTGCAAGATGTCATGCCCCACTGCTGCATCTGTTTTGAACAAAATTGAACAGATTTGACCATGTTAGACAAAAAGCTGTGAAAAACACTGAAATATAATTATTATAATGCAGGAACTAAATCCAAACTATGCCTACAGGTACTTAGAAGACTTTTCTTAATTTTAATGACCATTCTACACATCTTAATGGTGTTTATCACCAAGGGCAAGTGGAAACATAGCAGCAAGATTCTTGCTGCTGAAATTCAGAAATTTGCCTTGTTCTTTGATCAATTCCAAGAGGATAAAAAGATAAAAAATTTGCAGCAAGGACATGACTAGACCATATGTTTTTAATATGTATAAATGAGTTAATTTTATTTCTTTAAATCTCAATTTTTGCTGTTGAATTTGCTGCTAGAAAAAAACTGTGCTGCTGGAATTTTTCTGTTGAGTTTTTTTTTCTAGCTGCTGAGTTTTTTTTATATATGAAATAAAATCTGAAAATTGCTCTTAAGATGTGCAAATAAAGGTAGATAATTTAGGATCTCATGTAGATAGTTTTTTTTATATAAAGTAAGAGGTTTGTTTTGTCCTTAAGTTGGATGGTACAAGCTATTGATACTCATTGTACCGATATATACTTGAGATGTTTGGAGGGGGTCACCTAGGTTGCAGTAGCAGGTGCATCCAAAAAATACTCACAAAGTTGATTAGCATACTTTTAGAATGTTACACAAGTTCAAATAAATATAAACCACTTACTTACTCTAGCAAGTTTTTATTACACCGTATGGCTTTCATTATATTTAGCTAGTATGTTATGTATAGGTTCGTTGATAATGACACAAATAGCTAAGCATTAAATGACCACAAATTACTTATGAGCTTCAAGGTAACGGGATAGCACCATATATATTTTATATGCTTCAATACAATGTTTGTTGTGATTTACTAAGAATAGTGGATCCCTAGCTTTTTTCACTTGAAAATCTTTTCGTTCGAATGAAAAGAGAGATATTTTATGATAATAAATATGAGTACATTAATTTATTAATTTTTATAAGATGAAAAGTTCA
This sequence comes from Carex rostrata, assembly GCF_964058835.1. NCBI lineage: Eukaryota > Viridiplantae > Streptophyta > Magnoliopsida > Poales > Cyperaceae > Carex > Carex rostrata. The sequence continues at coordinate 4,352,686 of NC_135925.1, forward strand.
AGCACACATTGACGGGAACACACAAAAAATCAGACGCAAGTCGACACCGGTTTGAAAAGAAATTAGATGCAAGAACCCTGTTGCCCTTTCTTTTTTGTGCAGATTTTATTTTATTGATTATAAAAGAACAAACATGCTGAATTTTAGAGGAAGATGTCTCAGGTACTACAAGAATTAATAGTATCACCTTGCTAATTAAATTGTCACCATACATGATTCAAAGTAGCAGATTATGAGGTAATCGAAGTACACATCTAGGATAAAATATGGTTGCACCTTTGATTAAAGATAAACAGGAGTAACATATTTTAGTCTCACACACATATATACATATATATATTTATGATGATATCATATATATTTAGGTATATTGTGATTTGCAACGAATTAGCCAGTACGTAGCTTTTCTCTTCTAAGAATTCTCCATAAAAACCAATAAATATATTCATTTTTAAGATTGATTTAATTAATATCTAAGAACAATGTCATGTGGAATAGGCAAAAATCTTGCTGATATGTTAAGTACAAGTTGGTCTTTTGATTTGAAATAACATAAGGAGCTAGAATATAGCTGAAAAGGGATGCCAAGCTGTCTCTTGGCTGATTTTGCAACTTGCCATTGTGATTTGAATATGCATTTTATAATCAAAACTTGTCATATAGTTACTAAACTTTTCTGAATTTTTTTTGTAGTGTAATCATTCTCAAAGCATATGAAGATGTGATTTTTTTTGAATTTTTGTGATGTTATAAAATATATTTGTTAATTCTAGAACACTTAAGTGACTTGTACACTAAATACTATCCTTTCCATATTAAAAGGCTTCATTTTGGAGATGAAAATAATATATGCTTGATATAAATGGTAATGTCTTGCAAAATAAATCATAGGTTCTAAGAGTTTACACATATTTAAAAATTATTCTGATGGTTCGTAATTCTTTTGAAAACAATACTGCTAGGATCTGGTTATATATATATATTCTTCTTAAAAGACTTACTAATTTTTGCCATATATGCTAAAAGAGAAAACATGGCATGATTTTGAATGCAAACCAACATTAATCTTACATGTGAGGCAATAATATAAAACGAGTAATGAGGGTGATATTTGAAAAGCAAGCACGTTGACGATATGACCTTTATTTTCTTTTACAACAAGTAATTGCTTAGAATTTTGGGCACGTGGCAATTAATATGCGTAATGGTTTCACCTATGTTTCACTAAGTGCAACTTGTTGAGACTATAAAAGCAAATTAATTTGCTGATCCTCAATTATTCTTCTTTTGGACATATTTAGCTTAACTTTTAGAAGAGGATGCAAGAAAGAAATATATTTTATAAAATTCTTAATCTTAGTTATGTATTATCACACTTTACCCCAGTGCTAATATTTATCTTAGGTTAAGAAGGAAATATCATACTACATGTTTAGATAGCTTATCAAAGTGAGGGTTGAATACTCGTTCCCGTCATAACAGATAATGTGATACTTGCTTAGAACTGGTGTTTCGGCCTATCGAACATTTGTTCAGGCTTGAACGATGCATTTCACATTTTAAGCTAAGATTAGTAAATTAAATAACTAGTTCATATCATAATTTTGATATTTTATCTTAATTATGTGAGATAATATTTTTCTTGAAATATGTTTTTCTCACCCTATAGATATATATTTTTTGGATTTTATCTTAATTTTGTGAGGTGGTACATATTACTAGAATTTATCTTAAAATCGTGGATAGGAAACTGTCAGTAATAATCGTCATTAACGTGGATATAATTATTTTTTGAAGTATCTTTCATAATATTCATGCTGAATTTTGTTCAACCCATAGTGCATATCTTTAGTTCGAAACTAGGCAGTAAAAATGATACTTACCAAAAAAATTGATTGCAAAGCGTACCTCATTTTGCAGGTGCATGGAGATAACATTATTCATTCGTCTTGGATTTTCCAACTTGCGTTTCGTGCAAGCGCATTTTTTTATTGTCAAGATTACACAATTTGGGGTGTCTACAGCCATATAGAGACATTACTAGATTGCTCCAAACACCTTCAATTGTAGTGTTGTATTAGGGTTGTAATTCCCTATTATCTTGCCATATATAGTTCCTATTAGAGTGTTCCAAACACCTTCAATTGGAGTGCTGTATTAGGGTTGTAAATCCCCTATTATCTTGCCTTTTGGAGACGTTGCTAGAGTGCTCAAAACACCATCAATTGGAGTGTGGTTTTAAGGTTGTAAATGCCCTATTATCTTGCCATATAGAGACACTACTAAAGTGCTACAAACACCATCAATTGGGGTGTTGTATTAGGGTTGAAAATGCCCTATTATCTTGCAATATAGAGTCTCTACTAGAGTGCTCCCAACACATTCAATCGGAGTACTGTATTAGGGTTGTAAATGCCCCATTATATTGCTATATAGAGACATTACTAGAGTGGTCCAAACACCTTCAATTAGAGTGCTGTATTAGGGTTGTAAATGCCCTATTATCTTGCTATATAGAGACAATACTAGAGTGCTCCAAACACCTTCTATTGGAGTGTTGTATTACGGTTGTAAATGCACTATTATCTTGCCATTTTGAGACATTGCTAGAGTGCTCCAAACAACATCAATTGGAGTGTTGTGTTATGGTTATAAATACCCTATTAACTTGTCATATAGAGACGCTACTAGAGTGCTCCAAACACCTTCAATTGAAGTGTTGTATTAGGGTTGTAAATGCCCTATTATCTTGCCATTTGGAGACATTGCTAGAGTGCTCCAAACACCATCAATTGGAGTGTTGTATTACGGTTGTAAATGCTCTATTATCTTTCCATATGGAGACACTACTAGAGTGCTCCAAACACCTTCAATTGGGGTGTTGTATTGGGGTTGCAAATGCCCTATTATCTTGCTATATAGAGTCCCTATTGGAGTGCTCCAAACACCTTCAATTGGAGTGTTGTATTAGGGTTGTAAATGCCCTATTATCTTGCCATATTGAGACATTACTAGAGTGCTCCAAACACCTTCAATTGGGGTGTTGTATTAGGGTTGTAAATGCCCTATTATCATGTTATATAGAGACATTACTAAAGTGCTCCAAATACCTTCTATTGGAGTGTTGTATTAGGGTTGTAAATGTCCTATTATCATGTTATATAGAGACATTACTAAAGTGCTCCAAACACCTTCAATTGGGGTGTTGTATTAGGGTTGTAAATGCCCTATTATCATGTTATATAGAGACATTACTAAAGTGCTCCAAATACCTTCTATTGGAGTGTTGTATTAGGGTTGTAAATGCCCTATTATCTTGCCATATAGAGACATTACTAGAGTGCTACAAACACCTTCAATTGAGGTGTTGTATTAGGGTTGCAAATGCCCAATTATCTTGCTATATAGAGACATTACTAGAGTGCTCCAAACATCTTAAATTGAAGTGTTGTATTAGGGTTGTAAATGTCTCATTATCTTGCCATTTGGAGACATTGTTAGGGTCTGATCGGAACCTCAACCCTTATAGAGTTCAATTGATTTCAATTCAATAGAATTCAATAGAGGTGATTTTCAATTGAAATTTGTTGATCGGAAATAAAATGGAGAAGAATTGAATTCATCTCAAATTGTTGATCGGAAGGTATATATAAACAAAAGGAATGATTTCATTTAAGTGAAAATGACACTTTTGTCCTTGTTATTCTTTATGCAACAAATCAGATCTCTTTTACTGTTAAACACTTCCAAATAATGGCACTGTAGGATGACCTCCAGTACTTACATCCCCATTGGTGCCAGAATCAAACCCCACAGCTACGGTGCCCTTGATTATTTTAACACCTTTATCGGCATAGTACCCTCATAGAAAGCAGTAATTTCAGCAGTGAACAATCGAGACGCTAGAATTGTACAAGTAGTGGAATCAAATTAGATATTTAAATAACAAAGGCAGCATCAACCAACATTTGATTGAAGAGAGGAACAATAAAAAAAACTAAAGGGAAACATACATACTGCACCAAGGCTCAGCAAAGACCATAGTTTTATTTTTATTTTTTTTGTGAAAAACAAGATCTGGTCTTTGTTTACTTTATTTCATTGAAGAAATGGTACAAGCAAAATTTTGAGATTTTACAATAAAATCTGGTAAATAAAATTAAGTGCACACAGGAACACTAAGGGGACATATCACCTCATCGGCTCATCTCTACTAAAAAAAGTGAAAATGTAGAAAAAAGGAAAGTAAGAAGAGAAATATTTTGAAGATAAAACCTGATAACCTAAAACAAAAAGGAAAAGACAGTAAGGAACTGGTAATTAGCTAATTAGTGTATAAGCCTCATTGCAATAGAAATTCTTCCACCATATCATTGTTCTTCATCCTATAACAGCGGCCCACCCTTCTTTGCTTGAATTGCGGCAACTATCTTATTTGCATCATCAAATCTCCCTTAGGTAGAGGATATTGTTTACATCAACTCTTTGTACGCCAAAATCAGTCAATTTTATCGTCTGTCATAACATGCAGTAACATATTATTATGCAAGACTTTCTTAGTCTAAATAACATAAAAAGAATCTAAAATAAATCACTCGTGGAAATTTCAGAAATAATGTCATACCGATGAACCAGTGGCGATGATTAAGATGTCATAGTTGAAGGTTGCACTGCTAAGAGACTTTGAACCAACATCAGCCTTTACAATCTCAGTGCTCATTATCAGCTCAATTCCTGTGAAAATACAAAAATAGAGAATCAGCACCAGACAGAATTTGTTCCAAGCATGAACCGTTAATTTACAGCACCATGTAATTGTTTAAACAACTAATTTAGTTATATTTATATTTAGGATATAACAGGTTTGTACCCGATTTGGTACTGGTACGATGGTACCAGTCTTATTGGTTTCAAGTGGATACAAGGGGTCTATACCCTATTTCATTCTTAGCCAAAGATATACATGATGTCAGCTTCCTGTTACCTAGCAATTTCGCCTTCTCTTCAAGGAGAGGCTATGGCAGAGTGATGTTGTTCACACAAAAGTATGCACAAAGTTTCAGTACAGCAAGCTGTACCTTTTAATCTTGATTACACTTTCGACTCAGATTGCAAGTGTACAATCCTAATCGCGTAGTATTATCAGGTATCGATCCACAGGGACGGTTGAAACTTAACTGGACTTTACTTAAATTAAATAAACTCTAGAAGTTGTAAATGTGATTTTGGTGTTTTAAAAAGATAAATAATGATATTCAAAACAATAAATATTTTTGGGGTTTTGTTTAATAAGAATAAAAGGGCGTTTCCAGGGTTCAGATTTCATTTCTGTTCAGTCCCGAGGCATACGGTCCGTACGGCCCGTAGGGGACCCCGAGTTAATGCTGCAGCTACTGTTTTATGCGTTGATGCTAATGTTTAGGGTTTCTATCGACCAGATCTAGGTACCTAACCTCAACTTTCGCATTTTGGCCTAGTACCCAATTACCGGACTCAAATACTTTCCTCTTAAATGCGTTAAACCTCAACTTTCGTATTTTGGCCTAATTTATCCAAGTTACTTGTTGGTTTACTAAAAGTATCCAAGGACTTTCGCCTCAAGGAAAGTTTCACCTTTCGGGTACTCCTTGGTTTCACCCTACTTCATATACTTTATTCGGTTGGATTAAATGTCATAGACTTGGCTCCTAACACTTAGATGTGCACATTCATCTAACAGGATGACTAATCAACTCAAGCAACCACAAATAAAGCAATCAAAATACTACACAACAAGGTAAAAACAAAGCATTCAACACAAAATCCAAGTAGAATGCAAACAAAACCAAACTAGAAACTACATCTTAGCCCTAGAAATTAAAAGAAAAGAAATCAAATAAAACAAGTAAAGATAATGATAAGGGAGCTCATGGAAAAACTCGAGGAACGAAGAAGATCCGTCGCAAAACTCTCGTTTTTCTCCTCTCTACTTGTTCTCCAAGCCAAGCCCTCGCTCCCCCTAGGGAAGGTTGTCCAGGTTCAACCACGAAATCCCCTTTTTATGGTGTGGAATATCTCATTTAATACCTCAGATTACGCCCCCAGAGGCTTCCTTTTCGGCCTCCTTAAATTATGCTCATTTCAGATTCCAGCTGGATTTTCCGAATTAGCGTCCTATGGGCCGTAGGGGACCCCGTACGGGCCGTATGCCTGTGCTTTGTCTTGGAGACTTTGTGCCTCTATTGTGGAAACCTTCTGTGTGGTTGGGCAGATCTTGTACGGGCCGTATGAAAAGTAGTCAGATCCAGTTTTTCGCCATTTTTCCTGCAAAATACCAAACAAAGCATAGCAGTACCACATTTCATCGAAATACAAGTACAAAGTCCACTTTTATAGGCTTTAAAACACATGTTTCAGTGTAAATCAGGGCCGTAATTTAGATATAATATGGAGATATCAAATGCATGAACCGTTAATTTCGCCTTCCTGTTACCTAGCCAAAGATAGGTCTCCGTTTTCAACATCTTCTTGCGAAACACTTTCGCCTTTTCTTCGGTGAACGCTCCAAATCTCCACCCCGCCCCGCCACCGGCAGAGCGGTGCCCGCCAGTTTGGGGATTGGGCGCTAGTAGCGTGATTTTCGGATTCGCCATTAGAGGCTGCTGGAGCTCTGATTGAGAGAGGCGCGAGTAATGAGAAGAGGGTAGAAGAGGGTATCGCTGGAAATAAATTACCGACAGTGTTTATCAAAATGAACTCTCGCCAAATCTCTTCGTTTTTCACGGGAATTAGTTGTTGGAAAATTTTCTCACCAAATCGCATCAAAAGAAATCATCTCCTGTTGCTTCCGCTGATCCGATCAGAGAAATTCAGAAAACTTCAATTCCATTTCTCGTTTTAAAAGGGAATTGATGGTTCCGACCAGAGTGTTAGAGTGCTCCAAACACCATCAATTGGAGTGTTGTATTACGGTTGTAAATGCCCTATTATCTTGCCAGAGCCTCTAGATGTGACATTTGCATGCTGCAGGAAACTAAATTAAATGAAATCACTTTAAGTTACTTGCTGAGTTATCTAAGGGGGAAAGGTTACAACTAGTTCAATCGGTTCTGTCCTCCATTCCAGTCTATTTTATGATGTGTTTTCGACTACCACAATGGGTTATCTACCGTATTGATTCGATAAGAAGGAGGTTTCTTTGGGGAATGAAAGAAGGATCTACATGATATATTTCTTTGATCAATTGGGATACAGCCACGCTACCAAGAAAATGGGGAGGCATGGGAATATCTAACCTAAACCTGTTCAATATTGCGCTACTCATGAGGTGGTGATAGCAAGCATACTATGACCCGGAATGCTTATAGTCGGTAATACTCTACACCATTAAAAGAATTGGTAATAATCAGCAACAACCAAACCTTTGGCACATGGGTGGATCCTTTTTTTGGAAACAGCTACAAAATTTGAAATATCTTTTCACATGGTGTACTCAATGGGTGATAGGAGATGGAAGGAGGATCTCTTATTGGTTTGATGTGTGGGATGAATACCCAAGAGCATCTCTTCACCAGATTCAGGAACAAAATATCTCCCTACAGGAGGCATGGCCACGTAGGGAAGCTCTAAATCCAGAGGAAGCAAATGTATTAACAATCCATTTTTCTGATTAGGAGGATCGCATTTTGTGGAGGTGGGTTAGTAAAGGGATATACACGGCTAAGTCGGCATACGAGATTTTATGTAGTGGAGGGAAAATTAGATGTGCTTATAGTTATGTATGCAGCTAAAATTACACCATCGGCAAAAATCTTCGCATGTCTGACGCTACATGATAGAGTTTTAACAAGGGAGGTTAAGGAACAGAGGGATGAAAACTGACCTCGGATGTGTTGGTTGCCAAAACTGCCCGGTGGAGTCACTGGCACATCTTCTATTCTTATGTCCTTTTGCAGTAAAGGTGTGGTTCCATGTAGCATCGGCACTAAAAAGGCATCTCATGAAAGTAGCGGGCACCGCACAGTCACAACTATTTGGCAGCAATCTTGGGAGATAGTTAGAGTCCAAGGTGGCATGAGTAAACGAGAATGGATATCCAGATTTGTATGTGTCATATGGAATATATGAAAAAATAGGAACTGCATCATGTTCCGCAATCAAGTCATACCGACAGGCCGGGCTACTAGCATCCAGGATAATGCAAGAGATGTGTTTGTGGCTAGCTCACTGTTAATCACATCACAACTACAAGCTTTCAACCAACCTGCGCTCTAAAATTACCTGGCAGGTAAAGAGGAACGACCTTACAAACCACCTTGCATTTCACTTACAGGATCTGGGAATGAGATCATCTGCCCCCGGGGTGCAGGAATTTCCTACTACTACAGTCACTGCCGAGTAGAGCCGGAGCACTGTTAACATTTAAATTTTTAAACTGGGAGACCACCTCGGACCCACCAACAGTAAGTCTGGAGGCAGAGAATTTGATTCTCCAGATCTGATAACCTATGTATTTTCGCATCTCCAATAATGTACTTCGTAAATCAGACATTTGGTACAATTTAATCAGGTGGCAGCTTCTGCTACTTTTTCAAAAAAAACAAAAAAGTATTTACATGTACATGAAAATTTAATGGCTTGTCATTAATAACATCGGAAAAATAAACTTATTCCCGAATGATGGGCTTCAATAGATCTTCCTTCCTATGAAAAAAAAAAACGATTAAATAATCACTAGTGCATTAATCAAATGGGTAAAATTTGTACAACTTGAGTTTGTCAAATAACATAATCCAAAGTAGTGTTATAATGACAGGTAGGGTACGGGCGTGCCGGGTATATCCGGGGACGGGCACGGGTAGGGGTGATTAATGAGCGAGCATGAGCGAGTTAGGGTATGCTCATGCTCGCTCATTAAGTAAATGAGCGAGTTGTTAATGAGCGAGTTTAAATGAGCGGATAAATGAGCGAGTTGCAAATGAGCGAGCTTTTAATGAGCGAGTTATGAGCGGCTCACGAGTTATGACTTATGACTCATAACAAAATTATATAGTGTACCCACGCATAACAAAATTTGTTAAAAGTCATCATAACAAAATCCAACAAATTGTCATAATTCATTTAAATAAAATATAATAAAAATTCAACAAAAATATAATCATATTACAAAAATCAATAGTATCATCAACACTTCAACAATAATACTTTCATAGCCATCGTCCAACAAACAACAATAGAACAAAAATCAACAGTATCATCCAACAAAGTGTAATACTTTCACAGTAGCATCAACAGACAACAATCAATATATTACAAAAATAGAATAACTATGCTCACTATCTATCAATCTTAATGAAATAAGATTGATGTTACACATAATTACACAGGATTAAATGTGGCAGAGATTAGATGTGGCAAATTCTTAATGAGCGAGTTATGAGCGAGTTGGGTCATGCTCATGCTCGCTCATTAAGTAAATGAGCGAGTTGTTAATGAGCGAGTTTAAATGAGCGAGTTTAGGCGAGTTTTTAATGAGCGAGTTATGAGCGGCTCACGAGTTATGAGCGATTTACTCACCCCGCACGGGTAAGCACGGGCACGGCGGGTATACGGGTACCACGGGCCGGGCATCACGGGTTTTTTTTTTCAAAAACCCTGCCCTACCCGTCTTATAACCGTGACCGTGGTACCCGCGGGGGGCAGGGCGGTCCGGTCCGGTTTTTTTTTTCTTTTTTTTCCTTTTTTTCTTTTTTTTTCTTTTTTTTTATTATATATGCACACCCATGATATTATAATTGCATTTTGAATTAAGTCATTGGCATTTTTTAATAATTATTAGCATTTTGAAAAAATTATAATACATATAAGCCTGTGCTTTTTTTTCTAATGAATGCAATGAAGAGAAAAAAATTGTATATGCATATATAATATAATACATGTACAATATATACATATACATATAATATATGTTTATTTGTTTACGTATTGAACATATTTAGTAAAAAAAAATTGTTTATGGAGAATTGGGGGGAAATTTTGGTTTAAATTTTGAATTTAAAAAAAAAAAAGGTATCACGGGCACTAAGGGCACGGGTACATTTCGGTCCAGGTATGCCCGGTTTTTTTCTCGAAAAACCGGGTCCGGCCCGTTTAATACCCGTACCCGCCATACCCATTTACCCGCCTATACCCGAGCTAGGACACGAGTAACCCGGGCAGCGGGCACGAGCGAATCGGACACGGGCTGCCCTTCTTGGGTATTATCCAAACACTAATCAAAAGTGAGTATTCTACGTACCTTAGCTTCAGCTTGTTCGCCTTCAACTTCTACAAATTTCGTTTCTTCAATGTGATTATGGTACAAAATTGAGAGGTATATCAAAATCAATATCAGTGTTGTAAATAATGATATTGTCAAATGGACAGAATACCGCCAAGTGATTAATTAAAAATAATAAGCCGATTATTGAAAAAAATATGTGACAGTTTGATTACCGCTAACGACTAATCAATCTAAAGTGGAGGATTTTTTACAACACTGATCAATGTAATAAGCCATGTTAGAGATAAAGAGGAGGATTTCTAAGACTACATGTCAATAAACACTACATGGAAAAATACCTAAACACAAATAATATTCATATGCTTTTAATTACCCATTATCTAGAAAGAGAGAGTGAAGAGGAATGCTACCGTTTTGACAACGACATAATTTTGTTTTTTTTAACTAAAAATGAAATAAATTGACCATAAAATTCTGCAAACGTGATTTGAACCCAAATCACCCAAGACATTCGGATTCAATGTCAAACACACTTCCACTACATTATATAACAATATATGATGAAATCAAATCGAACCGTTGAATAATTCAACTACTGTGGTACAAATCAAAATTTTCTGAAAATGATGGTACAGATTTTTTTTCTTATGTTATAGATATAGAATCGGTGTTAACTCTGTCAGACTCAAGCTGTAGGTACCAAGGTATTTTATCACTTTTCCCCTTAAATTTTTGTCATCTTACTTCGAGGCACTTCTTACTGTTCCTTCTTTTGAGAGTCAGAGAAGATTAAACAATGAGAAATAGCTAATTTAATTATCGTTACTTTTACTGCCTTAAAGCATGGTAAAATCCTTTGGCTTTTTTTTTTTAAGTAAAAGACAAGTCCATTTCTTTGTGTTAATAAAAAAACAAATACACTTCTTCAAAATTTTCTTCTTTAGCTAATGCAAACTTTTAATTGAATTGATTCAGATGAATCATGAATTACAATTTACATCGTAGCTTGCACTGGGCTTGCTACCATACTGGTAAACCTTCTAACTTCTTCTCTGTAGAGGTCTTCTGTCCATTTGCAAAGAGCTGACTGGTTCGGTTCTTGGCCGGTTCTTTACCGGTAACAAAAGAGATCTTTTGCTTTCCTTTTTTATTTTTGAATTTATGCTTTAGTCTTTGTTAGTTACCTGAGTGGTTTGACTGATACAGTAACAATGTAGTTCTCATGTTTGTGTGCTATATCTTGGTGTTTTTTCAAACACGCAGTAATATAAGTGAAAATTAGATGAGAAAAAGAAAAGATAGAGGGTAAAAGGCTGAAATTGACCCAAAGAAGGAATTTACATCACGTCATCACCTGACTGGTACAAAGCCTAAACTATCAATTTTGGTTGGTTTCCAGTTTCTGTATTTCCTGTATATTTTGTAGTTAAGTAGAATTTGTTGTGGTCAGCGATTAAGGCTAATATAGGTTCTACGTCTGTTATAGTACCGCAGTGTTCAAGCTTACATAGCACAAAAAAAAATTAGAAGGCAACAATTTAGATGATCATTTAATTACGAAATTAAGAAATCTCATGGATCAAAATATATAATTTCCCTCTTGACCTGGCAACAAAGTGTGAAGAAACAAGGAACAATCTGTTCCATGTTCTGACAAGACCACAGAATCAGCATACATACCTGGACATTGGATCAGCTCCTCCTGTGAAAGAAAGCACAGAAAATGACAGGATTGCGGATTGCCCCTTTTTTTGCAAATCACATACTAAAGCACAGGAAATGACAGAACTTGTTTTATCAAATACCATTATATTGTTGTGTTACTGTGTCAAACGATAAATATCAGTATTTTGTATTTATTGCACATAATGAATTATACTTCTTCTAGTGGAGAAATTTTTTCTTTTGCTCATATTTTTCTTTTTGTACCAGAATTTCAGGCAGTACCAAAATGGTTCACCGATCACCGTCCTACAGGTCACAGGAATGTGTTGCTTTGGTACAAAAACAAGACTTGAAAGGTGCAGTATGGAGGGTGCTGCAGGGAGAAGCGGTTTTTGTCAGTCTAGAAAACATTTTCTATTAAAAATGATCTGAAAATTGGTGATGGGCTAGTTTTTGAATTGATAAATGAAGTGACTTTAGAATTCAGGGTTCAGATTCTCAGAGAGAATGTTCCTGATATTGCCTTTAACTATGATGGCAAGAGTTCAGAAAGTCCGATTATAATTAACTGAGGTTAGTAGTTATCTGATTGGTCCTTTTTTTTTTCTTTATTCTTGTTTTGGGAGAATAGCTGAATAGGGGAGAGGGGTATGATTTTATGAACAAGTTTTGCTAAATCATGTTTAAATTTAGATCTATTTCTTACCTTGGATTTGGAAAAATAGGCTTTGATTTATATATAACTGGGCCTGTCTACCTTTTGAATATTGCCTACCCTTAATTGGGCCTAGGCCTGGATTTGTCTAATTGTCTGGGCAGAGATGCAAAGAAATGGAAAGAAAAAAAAAGGGGGGGACAGAGAAAGAAACAAAAATCCCAAAGAAATTGACTACCCATGGGACTGTTCGGCAACACCCCTTAATCCTAGTTAGGATTAAGTTCTAAGGAAGCTTAAGGAACCGGTGTTCGGTAAGCTAAAGGAAAGGGCAACGGATTAAGGAAGCTAAAGGAAATTAAAGGAGGGGGGATGGTGCCTTAAGGAATGGTTAGCGGATTAAGATCCGGGCAAAAGGAGGCTAAAGGAGGTAAGTTTAATTCGTACTAAGGAACCGGTGTTCGGCAGGATTAAGCGGCTAAGAAAGCTAAAGGAGGCTCGTTTAGCCTTAAGGAGGCTTAATCCCGTCTAGCCGAATAGCCCCCATATGTCTCAAAGAAACAGACATGCAAAAAGGACAGAAAAAAAAAATTGTCTCTGATGGACAGTAAATCTGATTCACTTTAAAATCGATGTGCACCAATCACGGCGCGGGGTTCACATGAATCTTGAAGCGGATCGGACAGTTCCAATGTCCATCGGACCCAAACTTTTCTCATAAAAGAGGGTAAAGTAAGAGAAGAGAAGAAGAACAAAGTTACAGAGAAGCAGCAGCAGCAGGGCGGGCTGACGATCATCCTTCGCTGGAATTTTGTTAAAATTCGGCTAACCTTAAAAAAAATTTTGTCCACCATTGACTGATGGGCTAGTTCTGCCCTTGATAGTCTCTCTAAAAGCTATCAGGTGTTCAGCACTGTAATCCTTCCCTGTCATTAATATTAAAAGGTTTATTTTGCCTCACAAAAGAAACATGCTTTTGGTGTGTGCAGTGTGCTTCAAGTAAGGTATTATTTCCTGTCAGATGGAGGGAACGATATGAATTTTGTTATTTCTGCAAGGGGAAATTCCAAGGTTTTTGTTTAATACTAGCTATGTGTCCATGCGTTGCAATGGGAATTGCTATTATTCCATTATTATAATTTTTCAATATATGAAAAATAAGATGACATGTGATTAGTTTATGCTTCATTTCTTTTTTCGAAAATTATAAATCCAAGCGACACCTCATAGATTATTTTTATCAAACAAAGTAATAAATGAATGTATAGAACTAAAATTCGTTTTAAGAGTAAAAAAAATAAAGAGATAGACTATCATACTTTGCAAATTAAAAGGCCCCTTTTAATTTTCATTTCAGATTATTGGATATGCTTTAAAAATAGTGCAGATCAGATAGATCTGATTAAAAAAAATCGCTAGATTATTTTTTTCGAAACTGGACCCTTCATTTTCAAGCAGAGGCGGAAGAATGTATAGTCAAAAGGGTGCTAAGCACCCCTATTAATTGGAATTTGTTATTTTATCCTTTGAAAAAAATTAATTTCTACAAAAAGTTATAGTATTAGTCCCTCTCATAAATTGAAATTACATAAAACCTATTTATCTAGCGCTCTATTTCAATTTTCTAGTCCTGCCCCTGTTTTCAAGCACTCCGTCTCCAGACCCGACTCCCCCTCCTTCTCTCTAGCCCCGTCTCCAGATAGATCTGAAGTATGTTTATGAATCTATGCTACAAGTAATTATTACGTTTGTACCTTTCATTTACAAGCACTAAATTAGCAAAGTACAACTACATGTTCTCTCAAAAAACAATGTACAATAACATGAAACACAGAATACATGAAACAATTTACAAGCCATTATTTGTCACTTACAATATACAACAATTAACAACCACTACATTAACAAAGTACAACATTTATTTGACATACTGTTTTGTTTTTAAGTACTTTTTTATTGTTGTTTTTAAGCATATTGTTGCCATATAAGTATACTACAATCATAAAACAACTAAATGTGTATTGTTTGTTGAGTGAGGCTATGGTACTATGCATATCACGGGTGGTTACCGTGCTACGGCTCTATATTTGAGTTTTTAAATCCTAATGGTCGATCCGAACCGTTCATCTTGTTCTTCATATTAATATGTGTTTGGAGACCAAATTTTACATTTTTTGAAAATTTTTTACTATTTTTTTAGATATTTAGAAAATCACTTGATCTGAAAATTCTGGACCATCCAAAAACAGTGATTTTCAATAAACCTAAAAAAATAGTAAAAAAATTTCAAAAAATGTAAAATTTGGTCTCCAAACACATATTAATATGGAGAACAAGATGAATGGTTTGGATCGACCGTGAGGATTTGAAAACTCAAATATAGAGCCGTAGCACGGTAACAAATCGTAATATGCATAGTACCATAGCCTCACTCTTGTTTGTTTGTGATGCTCTCAAAGCATATAAAAGAAAAGAATAACCAAAAAGGAGATACCAAATAACTATACTAATAAACTATTGTTCATACAGTTACAAACAAAAACCAAAAAAATGTACACGCGACTGCTCCTCTCATAACATGAAATACAACAAACCATGATACGGAGTTGGGAACACACAATAACAGAGAATATTTTTCTTGAAAAGATGTGGCAGAAACCAATGACTGAGAGTATGTTTTGCATTGAATTGGGTAGTTTTTAATTAGTTTTATGCTTCTACACGTAATACCACATGAAAAATGATATATAAAATCAGACAGTGATTCATGGCTGAGATTAATTAAATGTGAAGCTGAGATCTTCTCTGGAAAGATTGCCTCCCCATTACTCTAAAAATTTAAGGTGCTATTATAAGAGTACTGATTAGATGATGAGCTGATCTCATCTTATTTTGCATTTTGTAATAGGAGGCTTAAAGAATAAAGAATCAGTGTTCATGTTCACATGTTGCAAAGATTTGTGGTCGGTTCTTTGCCTTCTTTCTTTTGCTTAAAGTCAGATACCTAACCCTTTAAATAAATTTTGCAATATTGAAAATACATATTAACATCATACTTGTCTGTTCAATAGTTAAAAAGTGGCACATAGTACAAGTTATTAACTATTGAGTAGAACCGGATGAACTCTTAAACGAGTCGAAATTTGCTTATCCAAGCTCTATCTCGAAGATGCATTTATGAACGAATATACAGTTGAGTCGGAATACTTAGTCATCTTCATAATTTTTAATTTTAAAATTATTTATATTAAAAATTAATTTAATTTTTGTATTCTAAATTTTTATATAGTTTAACCATTCACATAAAACGCTAAATGTATGATTGTAGTTTAGTGGTTAAAATGACAGATATTGATTAGAGTTTTCTAACCGAACTAAACCCAATGTGATGCCTATTGAAAATATAGGAGTTTTGTTTTGAGATTCGGGAAAGCTAAAAAGAATGTTCCAAATTTAGTTATTGTACCTCTCGTACTTGGGAAGATACAAATTCATCGACAAATAGACAAACGAATTCAGATCCAGTGTAAATGTGTAATACCTGACTGTAGAGAAGAAAATTTATTACGTTGTGATCAATCATGTCACGGAATGTCATGTCACGTGTGTTGATTATACGACGTGATTCGCATGTTGTATGACGTGATCGCATTCGAGCAAAAATTACACGTCATGTCACGTCACGTCACGTCACAGTATGAAACATATAATATACAGCTTTTTTTAGTTAACTTTCAACTCTCTTTTTTGTTACGTACAGAGTATTCAGGTTTCTCTTTAGTGTAGATTCAGTGATACCGGTACTCATGCAGTACTGGTTTTTATTCTCTCTAATTTAGTCCAATAAATATTTGTAAGTTGAATTTTTAAAATAATATCGGATGTCCAACTAGGAGTGGCAAAAAAATTCGTAGTTCGTGATTTTATTTGAGTTTAATTTGATTCGAAATTAGTTTGTTCTAAAACAAATCAAACCGGCCAGTTCGGTTCGAATCTTATTTAAATCAAACTCAAACTTGGTATAATTCGTTCGAAATTGATTTGCAAACTATTTAGGTTTCAAATCTCAAATAATGCAATTAATGGATTCAACTATTAATCTTTAATAATGCAGAAACCAAACTTATATCACACCTCAAAATTGTTAATATAATGATAACTTATAATAGGAAAATGTTTCAGCAGCGTAACAAATTAACAATGGAATAAGTTTCATTTGACTAGGTTCATGCAATGATTTTAATCAATCTAGCAGCGTAAATGTAAGGGAATCTTGAACTGGCCCATAATCCATCAGTGTGAATTCATGAAAGGTAAAAGAAAACCATGTGAATTTTGTTCCGCGAGAAGAAAACTAATGCATAAACTACCGATATAACCCGGGCTGCCAAAAAAAAATTGTAGTTCGTAATTCAATTGACTTCGATTCGAAAAATCTATAGTTCACAATTAATTCGATTTGAATCTTATTCAAACTCAAA
This sequence comes from Carex rostrata, assembly GCF_964058835.1. NCBI lineage: Eukaryota > Viridiplantae > Streptophyta > Magnoliopsida > Poales > Cyperaceae > Carex > Carex rostrata. The sequence goes on from NC_135925.1 coordinate 4,369,748, forward strand.
CTCAAACTGGAATAAGTTCTATTTGATTCGATTCGTTGCCAGCCCTATGTCCAACGACATTTCTTTAAAAAAAAAGGTTTACAACATTATTTATTTATTTTAGAATTTTTAGAATTTTTCATATTTTTTTTCTGAATTTTTAACAATTTAAATTAATATATAAAAAAAGGTTTGACGTGACTAATTTACATCACCTATAGTCATGGCGGGACCACACGTGATGTGACCATTCGCGTGACATGAATATTTGCCACTATTTTAGTCACGTCATGTCACGTGCAAAAAAAAAGTTGATTACATTATGTGACCAAATCACAACGTGTTTATCACAGCACATCACGGCATGTCACGTATTTTCTTCTCTACCTGACCGTAAAATAAGATCTAAGTCAGTCGATTTAATCTAACACGAATTTCAAAATAGATCCCTACTCCAATAGTTCAAATAGATATCAAATTAATTTTAGTCGAACAATGAGTATTCTAAGCAACTTATCAATAGTCACTGATAGAAGAACTGAAGAACCCTTACGAGTTACGATTAAACAACTATAGTGTACAAGTGGTTTTTTTCTTGTTAATTTATATATTTTGGGTAAAGCTAAGAAGAAAAGACAGAAAATAAATTTTATTGGATTAGTTATTTTATTGAATGCTTAATTTAAGATTTGATTAATGAATGCTATTCTTTACTTCATGTGATCTTTTAAATTTTAAATTTTGCTAATTTTAAATTGAGGTGTAACTAATATAAAGGACAAATTACAAAAGAAAATGAAAAATAAGATAGTGCTTCTTTCTGTTTTTTCTTCTACTTTACATCTTTCTTCTCCTTATCTTGTATGCCACTAAATATAAGGCTGCACAGATAAAAGCTTGCAGCGTGTGGTGTGTCAGAGATTAATTTAAAAGACGATTAAATTTTCAGTCTCAAAACATTTCCAGTTATCGAACCAAATATTCTAAATTGGTTCTATAATTAAACGAGCGAGAATTAATCTGAGCCGTTCATTCTTTTTATCCTTATTAATATGAATCATTGATCATCTATCAATAACTAAGGTAACGAACTGTCAGATGTTGCAATCAAATTGGGTCTCACTTTGAGCAATGTTTTACGGTTTTTTCATATATGCAAAAGGAGTGGCATACCGTATAGGCAGATTTTAAAATGAACTGTTGTTGAACTCTAAAATAGTTTGAGAATATGTTTGAGAAATTTATCATATTAATTCCTTAAAAATTAGGTGAGAATAATACCTTATAATCCAATTTCTTAAAAGTCAAGTTCTTGAGACAATTTTGGATGCATAAAATGGAGTACTCCTAACAGAAAATCCTAATTAACTCCTAGCTATCTGCATATGTGTCTGCATGAATAGTGTTCAGTGGCGAAGTCAGGATTTTTGTCAGAGTTAGACAAAAATATTTATAATACAACTAAATAGGAAAGCATATATGTAATTCAATTAAAATAAATAAGAAGTTAAAATAATAGATATAAATATAAAAAGTTGTAACTCAATCAAATATTTATAACAAATATTGTTTTACATATCACAAATCAGCATCAAATTTAAATTAAATAACAGAGCCACAGAAGCATTACAATTAATTGGATGTTTTTCAAATGGTTATGTGATTTATAACTCATCTATAATTTAGACTAGATGAAAAAAAGAACAAAGATATATCCTTCTTTCATAAAAGAGATATATTTATCCACAGTAAACAACTAATTTGAAGTTAATTCATATCTAAGCCCCTTCTTTAATATGCGGCCATATGAAGTAATATGCAGTCATATGCATTATATTTGTCCACCGTAATAAGTATGTGGTAATACGCGGTCATCTACGGTAATATGCGGTAATATGAGGTATCATATAAATAAATACGCGGTAATATGCAGCTGATTATGCGATAATAATATGCGGTAGTAATATAGGCCGAATATGCAGCCGCATATGCGGAACCACATATATTGACCGCATACAGATTTCTATGTAGATTACAACCGAATACGCATATCTGGCCGCATAGACCGCATTTTATTACATTTGTTCCGCTATTTATAAGTTAAAAGAGTAGCAGACTAGCGAGTTGGTTAAGTTAGCGGGTTAGAACTTAAAAGAGTAGCGGATAGCGCTAATTAAAATTTCTAAATAGGTAGATTTAATTGAGCTGGACTGATCAAAAATAGGCAAATTTAATTTTCAGAAGTAGGCAAGATTTGTTTTTTTAACTTGATCTAATTTTTTTTTTCAGGTGTAGGCAACTGTCTATCCCTGTTGTATACTACCTTCACTACTGATAGTGTTGGATGTAGTATTATGCATCCGCATAATTGCATATGCAATCCACATATATATGACTGCATGATATTTTGAACGCGGTAGCAAATAGCATACACATATGCGGTCTATGTGGCTGCATTTAAAAATAATGCTTTTAAGAGAGGAGCCAAACTCTTGTATGGATTCATAGAAAAAAAAAAAAAAAAAGGAGAAAACACGTACACAAAAAGAAAAAACAACAAGGAGAGATAGTGATCAGGAATTAGATGGAATTAGATGGGAGGAGGGGTACGATTTTCCGATGGGTATGGATTTAATCATTTAATTTGATTTTGATGTTTCATTTGGGATGAGAGTCGTACGAAAAACTAATATTATAATTATTTCATAAATTTAAATTGGACATGCGAATTTTAACACGAATTAAATGATTACGATCTGTCATCAGATGGTATTTAATTTGATATCAATTGAACTATCTTCACAGCTTAATTCTCCAATCCTCCATAAACAGTACCAGTACATAGAACATGTTCAATGTATGCTTGTCAAAATATCTTCATCCAGTACTCCTCGGTGTCAAAATATGAGAGACAATATATACCAGTATATAGAAAGAGAGTGTAAGAAAACATAAATAAGTGACATAGAATACAACTATATATTGAGTAGAACCGGATGAACTCTTAAACTAGTCAAATTCGCTTATCCAAGCTCTAAGGTATATTTATAGACAAATTTACAGTTAAGTCGGAATGCTAGTCATCTTCATAATTTTAAATTTTAAAATTTTTATATTGAAATTTAGTTTAATTTTTTAATATTTTAAAAAATTTATATAGTTCAATTTTTCCCATAAAATGTTAAATGTATGCTTGCAATCTAATAATTAGAATTTTACATAGTGATTATGAAAATTTTAATTCAAATAATATTATGCATTTTATTCAACTTGAATTGGCGTATTTCAGCTCAAAATTGCATTCAATTTTGAACTGACCCAACATGATAAATAATTGCAAGAGGAGCTTGAATTGGATCGAGTCACTTGAAACTCAAAAGACTCATTTGCAGCTCTAGACCTCTAGTTATGGGGAACAAACTTGGGTCCAATGGGTTCTAAAACCGTCCGATCCTCTTTAAGATTCGTGCGCACGGATATTGAAAAAATGTGCAAGGATATTAAAGCGACGTGCACAGATCTTAATGTAGATCGGACGGTTTTGGAACCCATCGAACTCAGTTTGAGTCCGATGGGTATCGGACCCAAGTTTTCCCCCTAGTTATGTACCTTCCTAACGCAGGTACTAATTTAGGATAAATTTATGGTGCATTGATCTACAATAAAAGCACATGTGATCAGGACAATGTAATTAATTGTTACAATTATGTGGCCTCTGGAGTAAGTCAACATGTACCCGAAGATAAATGTATGTCGCAGATTTAATTCTTGAAGCATCACTTTCCTTGTTATGGCCAAAGGTGAAAATATTGCCTTTGGATCAACAATTCTATTGAGGGATGGAGCTAGAACTTTAAATTATAAGAGTTAAATGTGAATGAAGGTCAAGGATATAAAATTTTATATTGCGAAAGCGAATCAATTTTATGATATCCAGAGACAAATCTAGTCTATAGACTCCATTCATTTTTAATTTTTTTTTTCACTTGGACCTTATTTTTAATATAGTTTAAGATAAAATATTATGGATAATAGGAAAATTTTATATGATTGACTTTTATTTACGTTTGACTTCCATAATCTAAAAGTCTGACTCTACTCCTGACGGTACTCATAACATTTTCTATCTAAACTATATAGAAAATTACCATGAACATGAATATTTTGAAAATAAATGGGGTCATTGACTTTCATTTCTTATTAGTGCCTCCGTCCCAAATTCCATCCAAACTTATTATAGGGATGAACAAGAAAATTTTGATAGAAATAGCTAGAAATTAAAATGCACAATAGTGGTCTTAGTTTAATTCAATATATATGATTAAAATTTAAAATTATAGGTGTCTTAGTAGGTGAAAACGGTATGGATAATATCCGATTCATATTCAATCTGTATTCAAAAACTTAAATGTGGATATCCGATATCCGAATATCCTTGTGGATAAGGATACTGATATGGTTTTACGTTTCAGTTATCCGTATCCGAATAGTAGATCTATATCATATATTTTAATATATATTATGAAAAATCTATGTTATTCACCATTGTAATTAGATAAATATTTTGAACTTTAATAATTTTTAATAATTTTTATATTATTTAATTAATATCTGATCTGATTCGGATTTGTATCCGTATCCGTATCCGTCTAATATTCACTTCGTATCTGTATCCGAAAAATGAAAAAAAAATGGATATGATTTTATCACTATCTGCTACGTATCCGCTCCGTCTTCACCTCTGGGTCTTAGTCATTCTTAACTAAGTCTTAGATGGATACTCCGTTTTCACCTCTGAGTCTTAGTCATTCTTAACTAAGTCTTAGATCCGTCCTACAAACTTATGTATTGTAGTTATAGTAAGCTCCAAAATATTTATATTTAGGCACTAATGTAGATAGTTCGACGCATAAACGAATTCGCATATGAATATAAGAAATATATGTGAAAAAATTATTGAATATGCGTATGAATAATCTTGAAAAACAACCCCCCTTATTATATAAATTCGTATATATATATGAATATTTGAAAATAAATATATAAAATATGAGGTATGATGAGATATTGAAACCCTACTTATGGATATTACATGATCCAAATCTGAAATTTGTTAAAAAACCGATGAGTAATGTTATTATATTATATTAAATATTAGTAATTGAGTTCAAAGTTATATGCATCACATGTGCACAAAAAAAATTAAATCATAATTAACTATATAAATTAGTTTAATTTAAGACATTATTTTTAGTATGTACCTTTATAATATAAAATAATACAGTCACTGGTGTTATATAAGTATTTTGCTATTTTAGACATTTAAACTAAGATATCAATATGTTCTAAATCCGATTAAAAACATGTGCAATAACACATAATGATCCACATTTGAATCCTTAATTTATTTTTATTGGATATGAATACAAAATTCTTATTTGAATTTATACTAAAATTCTATCCAAACCCATCGTTTCTTTTTCATAGTATGAAAGATTAAAGAAACCAAATATCTAATGATGGTTCTGCTAGCGAGGGGTTGTACGGTGCAAACGGGTTATCACATATGTATTGCTAATTTGCTAGAAACAATATCCCCTTTTGTAGCAATCAGAGTATATGACGTGTTTGGACAAAGGGAATGCATGGAATGACGATAATAGAGAGGGAACGTTGGAGTATAATTTGGACTGCAAACGGGTTATCACATATGTATTGCTAATTTGCTAGAAACAATATCCCCTTTTGTAGCAATCAAAGTATATGACGTGTTTGGACAAAGGGAATGCATGGAATGACGATAATAGAGAGGGAACGTTGGAGTATAATTTGGACTACAGGGGTTTTGGTCCTCTGGCGTGAGAGAAATAAATTATTTTTTTTCAAACAAACATTTGTGAAGTGCATGTTTGTTAAATTAATTTTTTTCAAACAAACATTGTGTAATATATTTTTTACTTGTAATTAATAATAGAGTAGGAATTTTATAAATAATTTTTTTTTATCAATACGGCTCTGCCAATCTTAAAAAAATAATATCTAATGATGGTGTTTGTCATGACATGATTAATCCTGACAGGTTCTCTACTTCTCTTGATTTGCTCCATCAAGCAGACAAGCCATATGGCTATGGTGATAAAATATTCCATGCATTGATGTAAATTGCCTTCTATATTCGACAACATTCTATGTCTGAATTGTTCTCCCTCCCCAAGTTGGCAACAAAATAAATGAACGATTTGATTTAGGATTCTTTCTTATTGTTACTAATATTTATTTCCTCTACACTTTATCTAGAGTTTGGCTAGTATAACATCAGTGTCATTTCAGCCTATATAACATCAATTCTAAAACCTATCAAATCGACTTCGAACAACTAATCTAAACCGTTCAAATCGATTTACATTATGAGTGATGCGTTTACATACAATTTTTTTATATTTTCGAGTTATTTTAGTATCAAATCAAGCGGTAAAAATATTGAAAAATTAATGTATTAAAATTAACTTAAAAACTCACACATTTGACCGCTTGACTTAATACTAAATAAATTCGAAAAGTTATAAATTTTGCATGTAAATGCACAACTAATGAAGTAGATCGGTTTAAACGGTTTGGATTCACTGTTTGAAGTCGATTTTATAGGTTTTAGAGTTGGTGTTATATAGGTTGAAATGACACTGATGTTATATTAGCCAAACTCCTTTATCTATGTGCTCTCTTAAACTTTTCCTGATAAAATAACGATGCTGTTTCTGTTTTGTATCATTGAAATTTGATCTCTTTATATGAATATTTTCGGAATGCTTTTTAATGTTTTCCTTATTTTGGGCATCAAAATTTGTTCAGTGTTTTGGTTTAAATCACAATAATTTAATTCAATTCAACGCCCAGTCTAATATATGGTTAATTATTTGCATGTGAATCAATTAACCCACTAAAAATTATAATCTTTCATACTTCTTAAAAATATGAATTTTGGAACAGAAAATATTTTAAATGGTGTAGCTCAAACATTTCAAGTTATACATGGACAGGTTAAACAGTCTATATTTAGTAAAGTATCCTGAACCAATATTTGTTTGAGCATAATCTTAAATTAATTTAAACAATCTGAAATTGTAGGCAACTGATCTCTGAAATGTTAGCCACTCAGGATACGTGTACTCAAGTCACGGCAACTAATTGTTTCAAAAAGACTTTATAAATTCTCTTCGGAGTGAAAATTAAAAAGGAGGCAGTTTTGGGTGCACCCGGAACACGGTTTAAAGTCGTACATGTATATACAGTATTAAGAATTTTTTTTTGACAATGAAATGAAATAAAACAAAATTAAAACTTCTAGATATGTTATGTATTTATTAAATGTGCCGATAAAATGTGTTGTGGGGTTTTTTTAAAGTCCTCAATTAATTGACTAATTGGTTTTCAAATTTTACCAAATTTAATATACAAGCTACTAATTTATAATAAATAATTACACGATTTTACCGTTTGATAACTTTTCTAAGGATGTTATAGTTATAAAATAAATTACTTGCCGATATAACTTATTATATTGAAACTATTTCAATTAAGCTAATATAATTGACAATGCCTCTATGGCATATGGGTTAACATATACTAGTATCATACCCGTGCGTTGCAATAGAGACATACTATAAGAAAAAAATATCAATGAAAATAATAATAATTATCCAAAAATTAAGACACATGTTAATAGCTCGATTCGAATCTAATATCAAATATTGTACAACAATTCAATATCGACATATAATATGATATCAAAAAATATAAATAAAAAGTGTTATCGTGTGTATGTATAGGATATACACACACATATTATAAGAGAAATATATATTCACACACACGTTCCAATTTATATTCCTCTTCTTCTTTGTTTCCAATTTAGAACACACACACACACATTGATATGTTATATATTGGAAATATATTCTAAACTACCCACAACAATATGTATACAAACAGAGAAAAAGAAATAAGGAAATAAAAAAATAATAATTTCCATTGTGATCCGTATAGAAACGAAGAAGAAGTAAGGGGAGTGTTATTCTAAGAGCATCATTTGAGTTTTTGAGTGCTGAGAGAATTTTTTTTTCCAATAATTTCAGTTTTACCCTTTGCTTAATTAAGAAATGAAAGGAGCCTTTATTCGCTCTCCTATTTTAAGAATAAAAGTTAACAAAAATAATAGCCCTTGCAAGAGAAAAACCTGCCTTCATATTAAGTAATATTTACTTTCATGTACACTATAGAAATTAACAACAAATACTTGTAGAAATATCTACATGTCTCAAGAGCCGGAATGACGCTAGACTCACCACAGCCTTATCATCGTCTGTGTTTTGATATGATAATTTCCATCTCTCTTCACCTCTAAGTCTCATCTCTCTATCTCTACTGCTGCAAATCAAAGATTCACGAGAAAGTTTGATTTTTCCAAAAAAAAAAGAAAAAATTAAAACCAAATATAAATTTTACCCAATTCTCAGCACTAAAAAAAAAAACTTCAATTAAATTGTCGTTTTCGAGTTGTGGGAGAAAGAGCACTAAGGCAGGCATATCGAAAAGGTAGGAGGCTGGTACATAAAAAGTAGGGTTGTTTCTCAGTAAATGGTGTGGTGACTCAGTCTTTCCTTCCTGCATGATCCATTGCTTGTTGGCTCCAGATTTGAATTTGATCGGGTGGAAAGAAGGTTGTGCCAGTGACAATTGTGAAATAGAAGATGAGTTGTTGTTACTGATCCATAACCCGAACTGATATACCAGGCAGTGACTTGAAACCGTGACGTATCGTGCCCTGACGTGTCCAGAACATGTGTCGTGCCAGCACATTCGTGACATGTTCTTAGCCGATCGTGTTACCCGGTGTCAGCTTAGACGTGTCGTTCCATGTTCTTAGCCGTTCGTGTTACCCGGTGTCACGGACACACCGTGCACTACGTACTAGGTGGTCTTTCTCCTTCGGAAGCACTCACAAGTTCACAACAATGTCGCAGAACTCCATGCATGCAGTTAGTAGTATTTGCGGAGCTAAAAACAATGATTATTTATCTTCTACTTCTAGTCATTAAGCCTACTTTGATCATTTTAGGTCCTGAACAAATCAGAAGTATGTCAAAGTCTACTTAATATCATATTCAAAAGTCCTTGATCGTTAAACTTGAATAACTTTCTCTTTTGTTCTTGACAACACTGACATTACACGGTATCACTAATCTTGCATTATTTGTAATCTACCCATTTTCATTTTTTTCGTACAGAAGAGCAATTTGGAATCAAAATGAGATTTGAAGGGGATAGTCAAAAATATTTTATTAAGAATGACGTGCAACACAATGTGAATTCACATATCGAGTTGTGTAGTAATGACGTGCCGCGCATGACACAACTCAACATCGTATATGGGATATTTGTGTGGGCTGCCGGTATGTGGGCACTGTGGTGAGAATGTAATCGAAGAATATTTTCGAACTCCTCAAAAATAGTGCAAATACCAAGGTCCGAGACTCAGGTTGAGATAAGGTAGTGGTGCAAATACTGTTGATTTGTAATCACTGGTGCGAATGGAGTTATAGATGAGTATTGGTATGAAACTGGAATATACATATATATTCAGTGAGATAGGCTAGAGCCTAGATGGTTAGTTCGGCTATGTAAATATATATATATATATATATATAGATGGGCTATGGTGCATTGCAATGCATGGAGGGGTTTGTGCATTGGACTATAAATCTAAAATTCAAAATCCAAATGGCCGATCCAAACCGTTCATCTTGTTCTCCATATTAATATGTGCTTGGAGACCAAATTTTACATTTTTCTGAATTTTTTTACTATTTATTAAGTATTTTACAAAATTGTTGATCCAACGGTGGCTGCTGATTTTACTGTTTTGTTAAGCCACCGTTGGATCAACAATTTTGTAAAATACTTAATAAATAGTAAAAAAATTCAGAAAAATGTAAAATTTGGTCTCCAAGTACATATTAATATGGAGAACAAGATGAACGGTTTGGATCGGCCATTTGGATTTTGAATTTTAGATTTATGGTCCAATGCACCAACCCCTCCATGCATTGCAATGCACCATAGCACATCTCTCTCTCTCTCTCTCTATATATATATATATATTTTTTTTTTTTTAATTTAAAAATGTCCGTTGGCTATGTAAATATTATAGGGTTATTTGTAAAGAACTTTCTTAATCAATAAATTAAAAATGAATGACAAAAGGGGTGGACGAGGGGAGAGGGGGGCGTCTGACGCCAATCGGACCACTTTTGTGTTCGATGGGTCTCTTCACCGTCGGATCTGCTTTAGGATTCGCGTCCGCAATTTCGCTTCTGTTTTAAAATCAGTACACACGAATCCTAAAGCAGATCTGACGGTGAGAGAACCCATCGAACACAAAAGTGGTCCGATGGCCATCGGATAGCCCCCTCTTCCGTGGACGAGATATTGGAATTTGGAAATTAACTTGAATTGTGGAATAAGAGAGGAGTATATAATTTAATTTCTTTAAGTACTTAAGAGTAGAAGTTAAAATTTCCAACGGGATACGTATTTCATTATTTCTTGTTTTGCTCAATTAGGAGAATAAGAGGTGTGGAAATATCAGTAGGGCCGACTTCATTCTTAATTCAATTAGAAAAAATGAGTAAGGGCAAAACTAGAATTAAAAATCTTAGCACTCAAAAACTCAATTAGTGCGCTTAATATAGCACGCCCTAAGAAGTAAGGAAACAAAGAAATAAGAAAATGGAAGGTGGAGTCTTCTCAATTAAAGAGGAGAAATATGGAAACAAAGAAATAAGGAAACAGATAAATATATAGCTAAATTTTAGAATTTGTTCAATTTTAATTGTAATGTATCGTGTAGTAGCACATGTGGTGAGTATATTTTTTAATTAAATTTAGACTTCTATACATAAAACCGATGCATTTAATCAAAAGAAGACCAATTATGTAATTGGAGGGTTGAGATCAAATCCGAAGTTTCATCTTTCAATCGTAGTCGTTGGCGGATCAGACACCCAACGTGCTTAATAATATAATGGAGATTTGTATCTGTCGTCCCCATTTATTAAAAAATTATTTTGTCTAAAACTTATTATTCAAAATAATAATATATTGATATTTGTGTCAAATACATACACCACTTTATTTTTTCATTGAAATCTTATTATTAAGATTTTAGAAAATTTTTTTATTATATGATTGTACAACTTATAATTTGGTAATAGTTATAAAAAAATTTATATACACAACAAGAAAAATTATAAATATGCAACATATGAGACTCCAATAAAATAAAATAAGGCACCATGTTAATAAAAATATCAGAAATAAATAATTTGGGTATGTTCTAGTAAAATATGTTAACCCATATGCCATAATAAATAATTTCGGGTGTATTACTTCAAAACAATTAATAAAGGATTTGTACTCATGTCGTATTCCGAACGTAATAAATGATATACACCAAGATCATCTAAGTTTTGATGGTAATAGCTCTCGTCAGTTGTGCCCACACGTTTGCCACGTGAGCACCTTACATGGTCAACTCTGTTTACCATTGTATCTTTTTTTTGTCCCCAAATCAATGGGCCCATTCTTTGTAATGAGTCCGCATAATCTGAGGTAATGTAATGTTTTGAGTTTCAATTTGAACCGTCCGATCAGAACTCGGGCCAATCCGGCCCAAGCTTGTAATGCAAGGGTCTCCTTTGAGATTCGTGATTATATAAGTGAACGGACATGATTCAAAATAAAAAATTGAGGTACCTTAAGCTGATATGAAATCTCTTTGTAATAGTATGAATATGTGACACTGTTTTACTATTTAAGACCCGGTTCACAACGTTTCGGGGACGATTAGTGGCGCAGGTTAAAGAATTAAACGCTTTTATTTGAACTCAACTGCGGGATTCGTATAAAGAAATTTCTTTTCATTCGCCTTCTCTCTTTTAATCCAAGTTTTAGGGTTTTTCGATTTCTACAAAGATGATGGTAAGGATTGATTTTTCCATCTTATATCTATCAATTATTTATGCCCGATGTACATTTTATACTAGAAATTTTGGGGTTCTAATGGGAGTATGATCTGGGGAGAGATCAATGCGTACTTGTTTTTGTTCTATGACTTTCAGATTCGATTTGTTTTACGAACTTAATCATTCAAGAAAAATAGTACAGCGAGGAAGGATTAAGTTATGTTCGTCGAATTAATTTTGGGGTAGATTTGAGGATCGATTGTTGCATTGCGTAATTTTGTAGTTCAATATGAAAACTTACCTTTTCCAAAATGTAACATTCTCCTTCCTTGTTTTCTATTTTAATTTGGTTCCAGTAAAGGTGGTGTTGATATCTACCTTTATCTAATTGGGATTTTGGTAGTTTGATTGCTTTAGGCATCACTGTCTGTAGTAACTGTCAAATCGTTTTCAAATTAACTTCAAGGAACTCACTGCACTTCCTGAAGTTCTTTGTTATTTTATATTTGTTCTACAAATGTTGTGGATTTCATTTACCATTTGTGAAACTTTGCCATAATATTTTACCCTTTTCTGTGAACTTGTGAAAAGTGAAAACTTTACCCAATTAATCTGATTATAATGGTTTCATCAAAGGTTTAATTTTATATTTAAAAATTACATGACAGATCAGATAAGTAATAAACTGTTGTTTTTAGGGAACTAATTGAATTCCTTTTCTTGTAATTTTTATTTGAAGGTAACCACAGTTAAGGTCAGTAATGTTTCTCTGCAAGCTTCTCAACGAGACTTGAAGGAGTTCTTCTCCTTCTCTGGCGACATTGTATATGTTGAAATGCAAAAGTATGTAGGAGTTTTCCATTATAGATTTTATTTATCATTTTGTAAAGAAATAAAGTTTCATAATAATCAACCTTAATATTCTTTTCAGAGAAAATGACTTGTCTCAGATTGCATACATCACATTCAAGGATACTCAGGGGGCTGAGACTGCTATGCTTCTCACGGTATATAACCTTTTTTATGATACATTGTATTGGTACAATTTTCTTTGGGGTATTTTAGTGGAAAATGTCTTTTCTGGCCATACTGGATATTATATTATTACTTGAGAACTCAAATTGAGGCTTTGAAATACTCTTGTAAATCATTTTCGGGTCTTAGCTTGATATAAGAGCTTCGAGTGATCTCTGAAATTACCTCAAATAAACCAATCAAACAATAAAGAGTAAAAGAACGACAGAACTTGGACACTACATTTTCGAATGATGAGTCCATTCAGTTGGTTGCAAATTTGATGTCGCACTTGGATAGTTAGATTTGCTGGAGAGTTATTGCTGAAGTTTCTAAATTTTGTTCAAAAATGTTTCTATACTTATCTTTTTAACTGGTTTTGGTTGTTTGGCTTATTTTGTAGGGAGCAACCATTGTTGACATGTCAGTCGTAGTCATGCCAGCCACAGATTATGAACTCCCTGCTGAGGCCTTAGTTGCGCAAAGAGAGGTATACTATACTAGATATACCTTTGTTGGTTCATATAAAAAAATTACTCTTAATACTTTCCAGTTTTTCCTTGGGTAGTACTTTTTCGTACTTGAATTTAAACCCCAACATTTCTGAACTTTAAATGACAGAACTGTTGGAATCGGAAGTCTAAGTACAACATAACTACATTGTGCTAAGATTTAATGTTAACGTAATCGGATCTGCTTATATACGTTCAGCAAACTTCAAAGACAGAATTTGAGTTGGTTATGCTGAAGGGAATATAGATCTAGTCTGAATTTTTGTATCAAATTGATTACATCATCTAATGGACTACATACTCAGATAATGTAGCTAATTGCAAGTTTCTTGGTGATTGAGTGCTTTGTTCACATTTCTATATCTATATCTTTTCTCATTCACTATTTGAAACTCGAAAGGATTCATAAAATGAATAATTTATAGTGATTTATTAGGCAAGTTAAGTACCAAGGTTGATTATCTAGTGGCACGTTATATTACAACCAGTAAGTAGGAATTGAAATGGTATGGTTAAAACCTTTGTAGAAAGTCAGAGGCAATGCACGTGATCTCACTGACCAAAAAAAATGATGATAATTTAAGATCAGGTTACTTGAAAGTTAAAAAACTACAGATTGTCAAATGGAAATGTTCCTATATGTGAAAATTATTGCGCTGAATCAATTTGTCAGAGACTCTTATCAAGAGTGCAAGCATGTAGAGAGCTATGCAAGGACATTTTTAAAGCTTTCCATTTTTCAAGCAATTGTTGTTCTTATATGGAAAACATCTCTATAATTCCTAGGCCGCAGCTGATGTGATGCCCCCAACCACGGGCCCACAGTCAGCACTACAAAAAGCCGAAGACATGGTGACCGCTATGCTAGCAAAGGGCTTTGTCCTTGGCAAGGATGCCTTGGAGAAGGCAAAGGATCTTGATGAAAAGCACCAGATCACCTCCACTGCCTCGGCCAAGGTAACCTCATTGGACCGCAAGATTGGCCTCACTGAGAAGATGAAGGAGATGGATCTCAAGGTGAAGGAGATGGACCAAAAGTACCAGGTCACGGAGAAGACCCGTACCACCCTTGCTGCTGCGGAGCAGACTATCAGCAATGCGGGGTCCGCTCTTATGAAGAACAGGTGTGCACTAGTTTTAGGTGATATCGGTTTGCATTTAGCATTACTGGAATTTGGATGAACTTTCTGGAAAATAATGCAGGAAAATAAATTAAAACAAAGACCAAAATGTTATGGGGTTGGGTGACACCAATTAAAGGATATTACAGAGTTCCTCCCTAGGTTTAGCAACCTGGAGCAAGTTAACTGGTTGATGATTTTTACTGGTACCATGCTCTTAATGCTACGTCTGTATGTTATATTTATATCGTAACCAAGGATTTCAGTTTCAGCCTTTAGATGCTATATTTGATTCCATTTTATTCTGGTTAAGGATCTGCTTGGTAGCGTACCAACTCCTTTCATACTAGTTGTCCCTTTGTGTGTTATTGCTAGTAGTGCAATTAGGCCTCTATATAACCTAATTTTAAAGTTTTGATGTCAATTAAGCTTGCACTCAACATATACAATTTAAGCTTTGATTAGTCTTAATTCAAGCCAAAGAGAATAAGAAAAAGAGATAATTTTGGTTGTACGGTACGAACTTCATGACTAAACCTTATTGTTTCTTATGATTCCCTTGTACACTGCTATCTTGTTGATTAAAGTAATTTGTGGCTTGAAAAGGTATGTGCTAACCAGTGCTGCATGGGTGACCGGTGCATTCAACAAGGCCAAGGAGAAGCTCACTGCTGAGCCGGGTTCTCAACCAGAACACGAACTGAACCCGGTTGGTGACGGGCTAACCACTGTTACTCCATCCGAAACCCGTGAATTCACTCCACTGTCAACACCACAACCAGCAGTTGAGAAATCTAATGAAGAAACTGTTAAGGAGCCTGTTGAGGAATCAAAAGAAAAACCAGCCAACTCAGAGCCTCCTAAGAAGCCTGAGCCGGTTACAGGTCTTGTCCTATAGTTACTGATGATTTCATGTATATACTGAAGGCTCCAAGGCGCTGTCGGATTTCATTTGAGGTTATTTTATTTGTTGCGAAGTTGTGGGCCTGTTATGGATCTAAAATATTATTTGCTTTGAGGACTTGAAGAGAAATTTTTTGGTGCCTTTCAAATACTTATTCGAACTTTTTGGTAAATTTTTGTTGCCATGTCAAACATTTACTCCAAATTTTTCTTTTTAATCCTGTCTTGTCTTTCATGACAATTTTCTGTATGGAAATATTATTTAACGACTTAAAATGGGGAACTATTGGATTTGCAAAAGGACGATTTTGTTAATTTCTCGAAGGCCCAAGGCCTGTGTTTAATAAATTTTAGTTGTTGTTACATTGTGGTCTTTAAGGTCCATGATAGAGTCGGGGTTTACTCCACAATTGAAATTGCTTTGATGCAAATAAGTATTTGGCCCATTCAATGTAAAAATTTGAAAGGCTTCATGTAAATTTTCAAGTCAATTTTCATCTCTATGCTTAATGCTTATTATAGGCATAGTGACAAATTAATTATTTGGGTTTGGTTCGGCAAGGTCAAAAATTCGTGATTCGGAAATAATTTAGGTATAATTCAGGAATGATTCGGAATTACCCGGACTAGAAATCTCAGTCCTACAAGAGAGCAAAAAAATAAAAAATAAAAAAATGTCCTAAAAAAATTCGGAAAAAATTCGCGAATAATTCATAAAATTTGGATAAAATTCTTAAAATTTGCAAATTATTCAGGTTTAATTAGGTCAAAGTTCGGTCAACGTAATAATTCGGCGTTCGGTTCGGCATCACCAAAAAAACGAATTATTCGTGTTTAATTCACAAATCTTGTGACTATGCTATTAGGAATTAGTGTCAGTTCCATCATTTCCTTTCTTTATAAGATCCATTCCTTGTAGATTTTTTGAAACAGAGAAATGCGAATGCTCAAAGTTCTACTTGTGTGAAAGAGAAACTCAAATCTATTGCCTCCTTAGTACAGGCATGATGGCAGGAAATGAAAAAAATATTTATTACTATCAATTGATTAAAACAATAAGAGCATAAATATACAGAATAACTTATCCAGTACAGTCTGAAAGGAATGCACTTACGACTTGATTACAGCATTGTGAGGTCACTACAGCAAAAGCAAATAAAAAAAAAAAAAAAAAAGCATGAGGGGGACCTACCAAATTTCCATCAAAGAAAACAACTTGTGCACTAGATACATCAGTCTTGCTGTACCTAATTTTTCTTGTGACGAAGAAGCTTAAGCAGAGTCTTCATTAGTTAAATCAGGTTCAACCCCCTTGCTACAGAAATCTTTACATACCTACCATGCAGGTCACCCAACTGAGGGACACAATACGTTGTTTTTGTTGACGCATCTGATCGAGTTTTTTTTTTTCTCAGGTAGAATCTGTGGGGCATATTATGTTGAATTTATGAACTGATGAAGATACAATATATTTGTGATAAACAGTTGGTTGCGATCATAGATTTTGGTGTCTGATAGAATTTCATGTCTCATTCTGGATCGAGTGTAGTTCAGATTTAGCTCAGAACCTGAACCTGACTGAAAACAGCACTGTACTGTCAGCTAGACCTGTCCTATTTTAAAAAAGCAGAAGTTCCTCTTTAGTGCATAATTGTACTTCCAACACTATTTTTAGGAAAATTTTCTTTGGCAAAACATAGAGCGAGTTGTTGAATCCCGTGTGGTCACCTTCTTGACATGTAATCTCTTGAAAGGATAAAAATTTTAGTAAATTGTAGGCATGAAGATATTTGACTTCTCTACTATATGGCATAAAACAGAATACAAATACAGAAAAGATGACTGTTAGTATGAACAGTTTTGTCTACTATATTGATATGAACAGTTTTGTCTACCATATTGATATGAACAGTTTTGTCTACTATATTGATATTTGACTTCTCTACTACATTGATATGAACAGTTTTGTCTACAAGAAAGATTTATAATGTATAAAGTATGGGTGTCAACTAAAATTAACCATCTGTCAACAGTAAAGGTTCTTCTGGTGATCTATACATATCACCTTCAAATCAGACGCCAAAAGATTGTACACATGAAAAGATGATCATGCGTATTTGCCACATTTTTCTTTTTCTTTGACAGATATTATCTTTTTAAATGTGTGGTTCGACATTATTTGGAGTACCCAATCCACATTGAAGATACTTTCATAATGTAACATTGATCTGATGGAGCAACTATCATATGCAAATTACCTTTTGGGTCTCCTAGATAATGCAATTAAATACAAACTATGGAAATGTATAAGAAATGCTTGCCTATTAATTTGCAAATTCTAGCAATGTAATTATGTAAATAGGTTGATGGATAGACTTATGGTATATATGCATTATTTGTCAGTTCACATTTCCGGGTCATTTCAGAAACACGATTTCTGTAATCATCTATGGGACTGGTTTTGGATTATGTAGTTAGTCTTTTCATTAAACTAGATGAAAGGAGGGGCAGAGCCAGACTTTCAAACCATGGAGGTAAATCAATAAAAAATTTATGTTGCGAATGAGAATCAATTTTACAGTACTCATAGCATTTTCCTATAAACTATATAAGAAATTGTGTATAAATCAATGTTGTCAAAACAGCCTTAACGGCCGTTTAATTGCCCGTTTAATCGTTAACTGCGGTCAAACCGTTGCAAATACACTTAACGGATGCCTATTTACAGATGAATCGTGAAAACGATTAATCGGCTATTTTACCGTTTAATCGTCCATTTATTCCCGTTTATTCTTGTTTATTTCTGTTTATTCTAATTTATTCCAATGAATATTTATTTTTCACATTGACTTTTTTTTTTTCTGTGTTAGTGTGTGATAATAAGTTTTATAAATCATGTATTTGAGTTTTATTTGTAATTAGATATACATTCAATATTTTTCATATATATGTTTTTTTTTCTTACTTACTTTGAAATTGATTAATTCTTTTGTTATTTATATTTTTCTTACTAATTACTGATGTAATTTTTTCGATTAGTATGACATATTCATTTATGAAACTAAGTTTTTATCGTAAAATAAATTTAGTGATTTTATGTTGGAATGTTTTATTTTTTTCAAATAATATGTTATTAGTATTTGAAAAAGTTTAATTCTTAAATTTATTTTTTCATTAAATAAATGTGTTACTTACACATGTAAAGTACTTATGCATTAAGAAAAAATAAATGTAGTGTCATGTTATAATAGTGGAACTAAGTTAAATTAAATTTATTTGATAAGTTTAATGAGTTAAATAAATTATAATATATATACATAAATTTGATAAAAATGTTAAATTATCCGCATCATTTCGATTAATCGGCCGCATACCGATTAATCGCTTGGCGATTCCTCGTCCATTCAACAACCACATACCGTTATTTACAACACTGGTATAAATACATTATTTTTATTTTATTCTAATGGGGTCAGTTGACCCCTTAAAATGTTACTCCATCCGCCCATGAAAGTCTTTACAGCTAAATTTTAATTAAAGTTTAAAGTGGTGCAATTTAGTGTTTCAGGAAAGTTAATTAAAACATATTATCCTAAATTAACTCCCTATGTAAGATGGATTCCATTGGAAATTTGGAATTGAACTTTTCAGTCAGACTGATTCCATGGTATTTGTTTGGTGGTCGACACATAGCTAACCTCGACGAATGCTAATAATATCAAGGCTTGTATATCTTTTTCATTTTTTTAATCTATGATTAAATAAAAACCAAAAATCAGATTCATCAGTTTGAAATTTTAAGGCACATGGATTATTACATAAAATTTTCATGTGCCACCTGGGCATTTTTCATGTGGTGACATACTCCTTGTTTATCTGATACTGTCAATATACATACATACTTGGATTATTCAGAATATGTTATTCCTTATCTAATTTTTATCTTCTCAAAGTCAAAAGTTAGTTCATTCTGCAGGTGGTCTCATTCTATTAAATTTACTTATTTTTCAGAGAAAACGGCTCATCTGCATGGTTTTTCAAAAGTCTTCGTAAGAAAAATTATATTATACATACTAGTTCAAAGATGTCAAAAACCAGTAGACATTTTGACTAGTTCAGATTCTTTCTAAAAAGACAGTAGCTAATTGCATGCTTTCTACTTTTCAGTTTTCACCATTCAATTAAACACATTTTTTATGTACACAGCCTTTTTGTTTAATTTCCATGTACGTACTGTACATACTGGCCGTGGAATTTTGCCTTTTCAACTGGTACTAGGCTTGCAAGTTGCAACAAGACTGAGGATATTTTAAGCGAAACCAAATTGTAATGTGTCCGATGACTTCATGCTTTCCTAAGTATCTTATCAGCATCTTCCTTTGCAAGTGCTGCTATCAACAGCATCGGATCAGCAAAGTGAAAGGAATGGCTATAGCATCTCTAAAATTTCTTGTGATGTATGATGCTTTAGCAAAGATCAAAAGTATATATTTGTTTATCTGGTGATGTGCGATGCGTTAGCAAAGTGAAAGGAGGCCGATGTTCTCCTATACCTGAACTATATTTCAGTCCAAATACATAAAAAAAATAATATATTTGGTTACCTAAACACATACCAAATCATTGTCATCGACTACCAAAACAGCCAAAATAGCAATGATGTATGTACTTATTTGGTGCTCACATAAAGTAGCAACATCAGTTATTTATCTATTATTGCAAAATTTGTCAGTTTCCTGGTGTTGTGAGTTCATATATAATTTAAAGATCTTTCTCAAGAAAAATACTAAATATTTGACTTAATTTTAGTATACTAGTAAAATTATAATCTAGTCTAAAGATGCAGATAAAATGTGGGCATCTATGCCTGATGCCTCAAAAAGACAATAATTAACTTTTTAACTCATTTCTGAGACAATTCAAAGGATCATTTCGCAACAAAATAAATCAAATACACAATTCTCATATGGCTATTTCTGAATCATGCCAGTTAAAACCACACCATACCAAGTTGGCAATGATTAATCAATATATTTGTGCTATCATTATAGATTCAGAACAGTATTTGTTAATGATTTGTAAAGCTAATTAACTCACCAGTCACCAACCTTGACAAGTTAGAATATATAAAATAGAAATGTAGGTTTCCATAACTTCAGACCAACAATGTAATGTTATAGGACAAACCAAAATCAATATAATATTGAAATTTCAAATCCTAGTTTCAGCAAAATTGCCTATTGAAAGTAACCAAATTCAAGAATCTCACAAAAGGTTCAAAACTGAGGAGATAGGAGTAGGTCCGATGGGCATTGGACCTACTTTTAGGTTCAATTAGCTCTATCACCGTACGATTAGCATTAAGATCTGTGCGCACGGAAATTGATAAAAACTCATACGGATTTTAATAAGAGTGCACGATTCTTGATGCAATTGGATGGTCAGATCACCCATCGAACCAAAGTAGGTCCAATGGCCAGATCATGCCCATGTAACCAATCAATGTCGGTTAGGTAGAATTTTCTTGTTATATCGTACAAAGAATCATAACAGTATTGACTCTGAGTGCAAGACTTGGAGCACCCTTAATTTGGCTTAGTGTCATGCAAGTCAATCTGGATCTTTCATACACTAAACAAGGGAAATAGGGAATAGCCTAATAGACCTTTTATGTGGCAGCTGATTTCTTTTCGTTTAGAATATGCTTTAATTTGCTTGGTTACCTTGGTAAAAGTTTGGGGTGCAAACGGATCTGATAGTGATAAAATCGTATCCGCTTTTACTATTCGGATATGGATACAGATCGGATATTAGACGGATACAAATATGGATTGGATATTAAACAGATACGGATGTTCTTTTTTATAATAGTGAATAACAGATACTTTTTTAATAATATATATATATTATTAAAAAAATATATATCTACTATTCAGATACAGATAATTAAAATTTAGAATATTTGTATCTAATTTTCGGATACAGACTCGGATATGGTTGGATAATATCCGATCCATTTTCACCTCTAGTAAGAGTAAACATGAGATAAGCATGAAGTCATCGAATTTGTTGAGGTTTTAGAGAGTATGGAGAATTAAATAAGATCAAGTTTGATCCGAACTGTATAACTTAAGTTGTACGAATCTTAAAGCAGACCTATATTTCAAATAAGTATCGAGAATATTTTGGCTTGTCTTTGACCAACCTGGCCACGTCAGAAATATAATAAAAAATATAACAAAATGATTTCATAAACTGAATAGAAACGAACACAGTAATTTTTTTTTCATTTTTTTTCTCATTTTTTTTTAGAAAAAAAATATTTTACTCATTCATTTTGTCCTTTTTTTGCAAAAAAAAAAAATGAATGGTGAAGTATTTGTTTTATATTATACCATAACTTTTGTATATCATACGTAAATATTTTTGAAAAATTGGGTGTTATATATAAATATATTATTTTTAATTTATATAAGATTCTCCATTATTTTTTTTATTATTTTATCCTCATTTTCTTTGTCTTTCATTTAAATACCTAATAATAGAAATGAAAATACATTTTTTATTATTTTTTGAAAGTTAGATCAAAAAAATATCGAAGAATTCTTTCCTCTTAGCTTAGATATTTTATTTATATTAGAAAAATATAAAATAATGATATAATAAATAATTCTTAATTCTTTCTTTTGAACAAAAAATGTCTTTCACATAAAAAAATAAAAAACAATTACTTTCAATGGCAGTTCCAAAAAAACGTACTTCTCTGTCAAAAAAACGTATTCGTAGAAATATCTGGAGAAAAAAAAGAGCATATTTAACTGCAGTAAAAACTTGTTCTTTAGTAAAATCATTTTTTATTGGAAATTCAAAAAGTTTTATTGAAAAAAAATCAAATAAAAGAACTTTTGGTTTTTACAGAATAGATATAGATTAAAATGCTATAGATTAGAGACTTTAAAATAACTGATTAATATTAATTTCAATTTTTTATTTTTTGAATTTTTTTTTTATTTAGTAAAATTTTAGTTAAGATTACACTCTAATTAAAACTAATAAAGTATATTATATATAATATTTAGTTTTTCCTAAGACAGATATTTTAGAGTTTTAAGTACTTAATTAATGAATTTTTCACAATAGAAAAAAAAAAATACGTACATGATGCTGGAATCAATGGAGTGAAGATGCCGAAATTTTTAATTAATAATACTAAAATAAATCAAATTAAAAAAATGACATCAGTTTCTAAAAAAAATTGAAATATAATATGGCCAATTCTATATTTAAATAACTCCGATTTTTAATCAATTTAATTCAATAGACGTAACTTTTTATAATATTTTAATTAATAAAAACAAAAGGTCATGATTGCCTTTATATTATAATATAAATTGGAGTAAAGATAAGGTGTGATGTGCATTTTTTTTAATTAATTTAATTCAACAGAAGTAACTTTTTGTAATATTTTAATGAATATTA
This sequence comes from Carex rostrata, assembly GCF_964058835.1. Taxonomy (NCBI): domain Eukaryota; kingdom Viridiplantae; phylum Streptophyta; class Magnoliopsida; order Poales; family Cyperaceae; genus Carex; species Carex rostrata. The sequence goes on from NC_135925.1 coordinate 4,392,776, forward strand.
TGATTGCCTTTATATTATAATATAAATTGGAGTAAAGCTTAAGGTCTAATGTTTACAATTTCAAAAATTATATCGGATGAACTTCAAACGATAAATTCAAATTGTTGAAATTAATGTACTTGAATGATGTATGTAAATATAAAATTTTAAAAGTTTTGAATTTATTTACTACAAGATCAAGCGGTCAAAGGAATGATAAAAATTGAATATATAAAACAACTTATAAATTAACTTATAAAAAGTTTATTTTTTTAACCGCTTGACTTTATAGCAAATAAATTCAAACCTTTTAAAATTTTGCATGTACGTGCATCACTCATGAAATATATGAATTTTAACAGTTTGAATTCTGTGTTTGAAATTGATCTGATATACTTTTGAAGTTGTACTCACCAAACTCTCTTGGTGAACACATCACACTCTAGTTTTGCTCTATAAATTGTTAATGAAAATATAGAACCGAAGAGAAGGAAAAGATCTTGAAAAAGTAGGTTTCTATGATCTAATAAATAAAAAAACTTATTTAAATTTTTCTGCTATGCTTTTTTTTTCTTAAAAAGATGCTCAACCTACAAAGACTATTCTTTTTATTTTCTTAAAAAAGGTGCTCAACCTATAAAGACTGTTCATGATATATTATATCGAGTGTGATGTTTTACTCGTTGAATCCAGTATGAATAGAACAAAATATAATAAAAAAAATTGGTCTATACAATTCAGCGGAACAATTCAACAAAATTGGTTATATATTCTGCTAGATTATCCAGCAAAAATATTTTTTTGTTTTGAAACTTTTTAGAAACTAGTATCATTTTCTTTAATTTGATTTATTTTAATATTATTAATGAAAATTTCGGCTCAATATGTCTAGTCAAAAGGAGTGTTAACTTATATTGAATGAAATTGTCATCAGTCTCTGACTAGACATCCTTAGTAAATAAAATTGTAAAATGATTACAAATCTGGAAAGGATCTTTGCTATCTTTTAGTGGCAATGTTATCAATCTATAAGTTACATGTTGCTATTAAGTTCAACAATGATAGGATCAAGAAACACTTTCTTTGGTGTGGTAGTTCTATCACCAAAACGTAAAGTATCACTTAATTTCCTGGTGCATTGTATGTTTATCCAAGTCATAAGTGGTCTTGGAACGATGAATTTCACTCCTATGAACATGCCCGGTCTTGAGGCAGGGGACCTAGGGCAATGGCCCCGGGTCCAGGATCCAAAGGATAAAAAAAAAATTTAATATGTATATATTACAAAAAAAAATTATTTGTATATATTAAAAATAAATAAAATATTAGAAACCAAACTTTGTATATACTATATATATAAAAGTTCTAAACTTTTCTATAAATAGGAATGATCTATTGGATTGGCATATTAATAAAATAGTATATATATAAAGGTAAGGGTGTAAACGGTCAGATACGGATCGGATAGTGATCAAACCATATCTTTATCCATTATAATTTTTCAAATGTGAATGAGAATATGGATAGTCTCAAATACGAATACGGATCGGATATTAAATGTGTACGAATACAGATCAGACACTGGATGGATATGAATATAATTCGGATAATTAAAAAAAATACTAATATACATTCTAGCAAAGTATAATATCTAGATATAGTTTTTTTTTTCATTCATTAATTATATCTAATATTTTTCATAATAAATTTGTTAGATACAAAACATATATCATAGTACCAAAATATTAGTCACTATTCATCTCATAATGTTATATTGTTAATTAGAATATATCAATTCAAGATCAATAATGTTTTTTTTCTAAGCATATAGAACAAAAAAAAAAAAAAACAAAGAGAGTCTTGAACCAACTACATTAACGATCATATATCAATACCATGCAACTAAAATATAAGTAATAAATCATTGGTATTTAACAAATCATTTCTTGAGTAGAGGTGTAAACGGTTTGATATAAATAGTTACAGATAGTTAATTATTAAACAGTATCCTTATCCGTTATAACTTTTTGGATAGGGATACAAATACCGATAGTCTCGGATATGAATACAGATCAGATAATTTAAGTAATTTTTTGAATTCAAATCTGAACGAAAATCGGATAATATATTATTCATTTACACCTCTATATAAAGGACTTAAATTTTATCCTGCCCCGGACCCCAAATCTTCGAGACCGGCCCTGGCTATGAATACTTCTCTTCTAGCTAAATTGTTTTTTTTTTTTTTAAATCCTACCATTACTGGTTAATGGAAGGATATTATGTCCGACAATTTAATATGATACTACAGGTTAGATACTTACAGACCATCCTCCTTTTGGTATGGTATTCTTAGATATTTGGATATTTATAATTTAGAAATTAATAGGATCATTGGTAATGGCATAGATACCTCTTGTTATATCTCGCAATTTTAAAACAAGATTAATTATGCTAAATTAAAATTTTCACTCAAGTTAAAATTTTACTAATTAAACTAATGATCATTTAGAATTATATTATCAATCTATAATGTAAGCTAAAAATTTCGAGATATAAATAACTGATGAAGCTATGTAGTTAAAATGAGTATTAGAAAATAAAATAAAATGATTGGTGTAAGGAAATAAATAAATAGATTTGTAAATAGTAGAATAAATATATAAATTTTCGTACGAATAATATTATATAAAAGTTACAACTTCGTTCGTTGTAAACTGTGAAATTTAATTTGGATAAATATATATATATATATATATATAGAGGAGGGATCAAGTTACAACATTTTTTGAGTTACAACAAGTTACAACAAGCATTTTCTACATTTTGAAAGTCCAAATCGTCGATCCAAACCGTTAGATGTGATCTCTATAATAAAATGTGCTTGGAGACCAAATGTTACATTTTTTGAATTTTTTTTACTATTTATTAAGATGGGTACAAAATTCAATGGTATAAATTTGACTAGTTTTTGTACCCATCTTAATAAATAGTAAAAAAATTTTAAAAAATGTAAAATTTGGTCTCCAAGCACATTTTATTATAGAGATCACATCTAACGGTTTGGATCGACGATTTGGACTTTCAAAATGTAGAAAATGCTTGTTGTAACTTGTTGTAACTCAAAAAATGTTGTAACTTGATCCCTCCTCATATATATATATATATATATATAAATATATAGACACGCTAATTAATATTGAATTATTCAGATTCTAAAATCAAATTATAAACACTTGATAATATTTGCATGATGCTATAAAAATATTATGAAACCTTGATTCGAATTTCAACAATTTGAATTCGGTGTTTGAAGTCGATCCGATATACTTTTGAAGTTGTACTCACCAAACTCTCTTGGTGAGCACATCACACCCTAGTTTTGCTCTATAAATTGTTAATGAAAATATAGAACCGAAGAGAAGAAAAGATCTTAGAAAAGTAGGTTTTTATGCTATTTTTTTTTAATTAACACATACCAAAAGTAGCTCCAATAATTAAAAAAACTTATTTAAATTTTTCTGCTATTTTTTTTTCTTAAAATAGGTGCTTAACCTACAAAGACTGCTCATGATATATTATATCGAGTGTGATGTTTTACTCGTTGAATCCAGTATGAATAGAACAAAATACAAAAAAAAAAATTGGTCTATACAATTCAGCGGAACAATTCAACAAAATTGGTTATATATTCTGCTAGATTATCCAGCGAAAATATCGTTTTTAAAATTTTGCAGAAAATGACACATCCAGCAAATTTTTTTTTTTTTTTTGTTTTGAAACTTTTTAGAAACTAGTATCATTTTCTTTAATTTGATTTATTTTAATATTATTAATGAAAATTTCGGCTCAATATGTCTAGTCAAAAGGAGTGTTAACTTATATTGAATGAAATTGTCATCAGTCTCTGACTAGACATCCTTAATTAGTAAATAAAATTGTAAAACGATTACAAATCTGGAAAGGATCTTTGCTATCTTTTAGTGGCAATGTTATCAATCTATAAGTTACATGTTGCTATTAAGTTCAACAATGATAGGATCAAGAAACACTTTCTTTGGTGTGGTAGTTCTATCACCAAAACGTAAAGTATCACTTAATTTCCTGGTGCATTGTTTGTTTATCTAAGTCATAAGTGGTCTTGGTGCGATGAATTCACTCCTATGAACATGAGTATCACTTAATTTCCTGGTGCATTGTTTGTTTATCTAAGTCATAAGTGGTCTTGGTGCGATGAATTCGACTCCTATGAACATGCCCGGTCCTGAGGCAGGGGACCTAGGGCAATGGCCCCGGGTCCAGGATCCAAAATTTTTTTTAGTATGTATATATTACAAAAAAAATTATTTGGATATATTAAAAATAAATAAAATATTAGAACCAAACTTTGTATATACTATATATAAAAGTTCTAAATATTTCTATAAATAGGAATGATCTATTGGCATATTAATAAAATAATATATATATATATAAAGGTAAGGGTGTAAACGGTCGGATATAGATTGGATAGTGATCAAACCGTATCTTTATCCATTATAATTTTTCAAATGTGAATGAGAATATGGATAGTCTTGGATACGGATACGGATCGGATATTAAATGTGTATGAATACAGATCAGACACTGGATGGATATGAATATAATTCAGATAATTAAAAAAAATACTAATATACATTCTAGTAAAGTATAAGAGTAAAGCTAGGGTGTGACATGCTCACCAAGAAAGTTTGGTGAGCATAACTCCAAAAGTATATCGAATCAATGTTAAATACCGAATTCAAACTATTGAAATCCATGTACTTCATGAGTGATGCATATACATGCAAAATTTTGAAAGTTTTGAGTTTATTTGCTACACGGTCAAGTGGTCAAAGAAACGAACATTTTTATTATAAGTTATTTGATATATTCAATTTTTATTATTTCTTTGACCACTTGACCGTGTAGTAAATAAACTCGAAATTTTTAAAATTTTGCATGTATATGCATCACTCATGAAGTACATGGATTTCAACGGTTTGGATTCGGCATCTGACGTCGATCCGATATACTTTTGGAGTTATGCTCACCAAACTTTCTTGGTGAGCATGTCACACCCTAGCTTTACTCAAAGTATAATATCTAGATATAGTTTTTTTTTTCATTCATTAATTATATCTAATATTTTTCATAATAAATTTGTTGGATACAAAACATATATCATAGTACCAAAATATTAGTCACTATTCATCTCATAATGTTATATTGTTAATTAGAATATATCAATTCAAGATCAATAATGTTTTTTTTCTAAGCATATAGAACGAAAAAATAACAACCAATAGTCTCGGATACAAATATAGATCGGATAATTTAAGTAATTTTTGGAATTCAAATCCGAACGAAAATCGGATAATATCTTATTCATTTACACCCCTATATAAAGGACTCAAATTTTTATCCTGCCCCGGGCTCCAAAATCTTCGGGACTGACCCTGGCTATGAATACTTCTCTTCTAGCTAAATTGTGGTTTTATTTTAAAAATCCTACCATTACTAGTTAATGGAAGGATATTATGTTCGACAAATATGATACTACAGGGTTAGATACTTACAGACCATCCTCTTTTTGGTATGGTATTCTTAGATATTTGGATATTTATAATTTAGAAATTAATAGGATCATTGGTAATGGCACAGACACCTCTTTTTGGCTGGACAAGTGGCATGGAGAATGCTCTTTATATTGCTTATTTTCTAACTTATTTTGAATTAATTACCTCAGACCCTACTATAACTGTTTCATCTGTTTTTTTTTTTTTTACATTTAGTATTGTCTATTCAGTTTACTAAACAATTAACTGGTACTCTTTTATTAGAATGACATGAATTACAATCCAATGTTAGATTAGACAATACCATCACCTCATATGATCAGCCTGATTAGTCACCTGGAGATGGACTACTTCAAGCTCTTTCACTGTGCATTCTTAATTTATATCTCTAGTTTGAGTTCAGTGGAATTACAAATAAACCTTTTGATTGTACATGGAAGTCCAAAATACCTCGTAAGATTAAAGTTTTTATTTGATTACGTAGACAGAACAAAGGTTTTGACTAAATACAATCTATCCAAAAGGGAATGGCAAGGGGATTTGGCATGTCTTTTTTGTGGTCTCTCTAAAACAACTAATTACCAATTTGTCACTTGTTCCTTTATCTCTGTCATTTGATATTGGATTGCTAATCATAATGGATTTTATTTTGACTGCACTACTATTGAGGACTTTTGATTCATCGATACTTGCATTCCATTAAATGATACTCTCTTGGTTAAAGTGGTTTTATTAGAGCAGCTACATTATGAGTTATTTGGTTAACTAGAAATTAAATATGTCACTAGTGGAAAAACTGGAATTAGGATCGGCCTATTTGGTTAAACCACCGATACTAATACCTACCTGGATCGGTTTTTAAAAAAAAAACGATCCTAAAAACTATTTAGATTGGCATTTTTAGTGAACCGATTCTAATATATGCACCATTAGGATCGGTTGTTTATAATAACCGATCCCAATAGTATTAGGATCGGTTATTATAAACAGCCGATCCTAATGGTTCATATATTATGATCGGTTATTTATAATAACCGATCGTAATGCATTATAATATGGATTCACAAAATGTTGATTTTGCCAAAAAAAAAGAAAAAAAAAATTAGGTTCGGTTGTTTCAAAAAACCGAACCTAATTCTTTTTTTTTAATGTTGGTTCTGCAAAAAAAAAAAGAATTAGGGTCGGTTTTTTGAAACAACCGATCCTAATGCTAATTTGGCGCTAGAGTTTATTTTCGTTTCGCGCCTCTGTACTTAGACAAAAATTTTGAGTCTCAATACTATTAGGACCGGTTATTTTGAAATAACCTATCCTAAAAACAATCAGGATCGGTTATTTTGAAATAACCGATCCTGATAACTCCCTATATAACCTGCAAGATTTTTATTTTCCTTTCGTGCCTCTCATTTTCAACTTAGCGTCTCTCCCTCTCAAATCCTCAGACCTCCGTGTCTCTCTCTCTCTCTCTCTCTGTCTCCATCTCTCCCTCTCCTCCGTCTCTCTCTCTCTCTCTCTCTCTCTCTCCCTCTCAAAGCCGAACCTCTCGCACCTCCGGCTCAATTGTGTCAGTTTTTAATTTTTTTTTATTGTTTCAAAAATTAATTAATGGTATTTGTATATTGTTTTACAGTCTTGAGGACATCTCGCTCAAGTTACTTAATCATCCGGGCGATCAACTATCACGGTATTAACTTTATCTAATTTTCTCATTATTATACTTTTAAAACACATTTTCTTTTGTATTTTTCATTGGAAAATATTTTTCCATCTAATTGTTTCCTTTGTTTTTGTTTTTCGAGTATTTTCTAATCTCAAGTGATGTGATTGCAAAAGAGGTAATTATTGTTTTTTTTTTATTGTAGTGCTTTACATTAATTGCGTAAATGTGTGTTAATTGAAGAAATAGCTCAATCAGTCACTTGTATGTTTGTTAATTAAATTTTTTGGATTTAAATTTCTTGTTATAATATGTAATGCATTATATCTGAATTCACAAAATGTTGGTTCTGAAAGAAAAAAAAAAGAAAAAAAAATTAGGTTCGGTTGTTTCAAATAACCGATCCTAATAGTACTATTAGGTTTGGTTATTTGAAACAACCGATCCTAATTATTATTTTTTTCGGCGGAAACTCGAATTAGGATCGGTTTTTGAAAATAACTGATCCTAATTAGTACTATTAGGATCAGTTATTTTAAACAACCGATCCAGATTAACACCCATTAGGTTCGGTTGTTGAAAATAACCGATCCTAATGTACTATTAGGATCGGTTATTTGAAACAACCGATCCTAATTCAAACTTTTAGGATCGGTTGTTTAATCGATCCAGATTAGTTTAGTATTAGTATCGCCCGGATCAAGATCGGTTAAATTTTGATCCTAATGTGCGTAAATAACCGATTCTAATTCCAGTTTTTTCACTAGTGTGTTTTAATAATTTCCCAATTCCTTCACTTCAAAGCATTGGTACTCATATTATAGCCTGAACATCTTACTGGTGCAAGACTAGAAATGATGATACATAATTTAAATTAACTTTGATTCTACCTATAGATGTTTCTTTCTTGAACCAGGTAGGCAGCTTAATATTTCTGTCGGATTCTGATACCCCAGTAAGGGAAAACTCCCATTCCGACGAGCAGGGGCAGATTTATGCATATCATAGAGGGTGCTAAGTCACCCTATGATTTTAAAATTAGTGATTATGTATATTAAAATGTAGTTGAACTTTTGAGTTTTTTGAACTTTTATATAATTTAGCCCTCTTTATAAAATAACAAATATGTGATGGTAGTCTAGTGGTTTGAGCTCTAGTTAGTATATGCAAGGTCATGAATTCAATTCCCACTAAGCACATTTTTTTTTGTCTTTTTTACATATTATATTTTATATATTAGCCCCCCCTATTCGAATTTTCTAGTTTCGCCCCTGCCGACGAGTATCCACACTTGGTTTAAAGGGGGTCTGACTTGTCGGATTATTTGAGAGATATAGGGCTAAGCTGGATGCTTTCGATGCTGACGAGTATCCACACTTGATTTTTTAGTTCCGCCCCTGCCGACGAGCATCCACACTTGGTTTGAGGGTTTAAGTATGCCTCCTCTGATTCAGACCTTGGTCCCTCAAACAGCAATGACTTTTGATTTCTACATGTTTTGTAATATTGTTTACTTCAGAACTTCTTTCCTCAGCTAAATTATTTAGGCTATTTCTTTTTAATCTCTTTTGGTTATCTTGTGCTTAGAACACTACTTTGCTTTTGTTTAGGTCTTATGTTCATTGATATCTGTACTCAGTATCAATGTCTATGCGTAATTCTATGTTTAGTTTTAATTTGAAACAGGTGTAGCAAGTATCAGTAAAATATTATAATTACTGCAATTGAAAACAAAAATCAGAAATAAGCACTTAAAGTTCATTATATATATTTTCTTCTTTGAGATGGGCTACGGTGAGTTGCGAAGTAAAGCGACTATTTTATTTTACGCTCATATTTTGCGATTTTAAAGTTCGGAACGTCGATCCGAACCGTTCATCTTGTTCTCCATATTGAAATGTGCTTGGAGACCAAATTTTACATTTTTTGGAATTTGTTTACTATTTATTAAGCAATTTTGAAAGTCGCTGATCTGATGGTCCAGAAAATTTTACTGTTTTTTTACTGTTCACAGCAAAACAGCAATTTTAAAAAATGCTTAATAAATAGTAAAAAAATTCCAAAAAATGTAAAATTTGGTCTCCAAGCATATTTTAGTATGGATTAAACATCTAACGGTTCGGATCGGTCGTTTAGACTTTCAAAATAAAAATACGACGTGAAGTAGAAACGTGTTTTACTTCGCAACTCACCATAGCCCATCTCTTCTTCTTTTTATGTCCTATTTGGGGACTGGACAGAGCATATATACAGCAATGCCATGGATTAATGAAGTACATGTCTTAGATGCCACTCCAGAGAAGCACAGTTGGGTCCTGCTCAATTTCCTGTGTTCTTTATTCTTGATGTTCCATTTTACTGTTTTAAAAAAATGTGGTACATCAAAATCACGTGTTTCATCTCATTCGTACATGAATCATTTGGTGTGACCATAATTTAATTAACCAAATCTTACTACCTAACAAACTAATCAGAAATTAACAGCCAAACGACCCTTTATCTCAATTGGCTTTTTCTCTAGACTTCCACACGCCACACCCCCATCCTCCTCAAATTTTTTAAAAAAGAAACAAGTTGTTCTAGCGTCAGCCTATACATCATCTATTCTTGAAATAATTCATAGTTAAGATATCCACAATTTCCACATCCTCTGATTCTCTCTTGACTTTATCTCCTTTTTTTTCCAACAAATCTCGTATCTCTCCCATAGAATAGTAAAATGTAAAACCCATAGCTGCCAAGACTGCTACGTCACTTCCCATTTCATTAGGGTAACTTTTGTTTTATTGAAAGAAAAAAACAATTGTACGCCTTTCTAAATGGCAACGAAACATATTTTGAAAGCGCATAAACTACAAATACTGCCCAATCAGTCCAATCAGAGAGCTTGGTGATTCAACTATTTAACATTTATAAAAAAAATATTATTCAAATTTCAATTTATTGATTTTGTCACTAGACAAAAAATAAATGCTCTATTTTCGTAATTTGAAAAGTAATAATTATGTATATTAAATTTTTTTTTTTTTTTTAAGTTCTTACATAGTTCAACTTCTCTTACAAAATACTAAATATATATGAGAAGGGATCCACTTACCATTTGCAAGTTATAACATCTTATAACAATTTGATTTAGCGATTTTAAATATTTAAACAGTCGATTCAAACCGTTCAACATGATATCTATATTAAAATGTGCTGAAAGGTGAAATTTATATATTTTTTTTTACTATTTATTAAGTATTTTACAAAACTTTTAATAGATCCAATTCGATACACTTGTTTATATTTTATTTTGAATTTTGGAAATTATTGAAAGGAGTACACTGCAAATTGTCCCACAAGAGATCTCTTGAAGGTTATCTAAATGTAATGTGCTAATAAAAGTTAAACAAACAAAAATTGGCAATTTTGCGAATTTAACCCAATTTACTGTCCTGACCAGACATGCACATTTTTTAAAGTTTTTTTTTAAGTAAAAATTATGAGATAAATGTATTAATTAATAGAGGAGGGATTCACTTACAACATTTTAAAGTTACAACATCTTACCACAACTTAGTTTTGCGATATTTAAAATCCAAACAGTCGATCCGAACTGTTCAACTTGTAATCTTTATTAAAATGTGCTTGAAGATCAAATTTTACATCTTTATGATTTTTTTACTATTTATTCAGTATTTTACAAAACTGCTACTTTTAAATAATTCTAGACCACTGAAGAAACAGTTTTATAAAATACTCAATAATAGTAAAAGAATTCAAAACAAATGTAAAATTTGATATTCAAACACATATTAGTACAGACACATATTATTATAGATTACATGTTGAGCGGTTTGGATCAACTGTTTGGACTTTAAAAATCGCAAAACTAAGTTGTGGTGAGTCCGTATCTGCCCAGGTACCTGAGGTGCAATTTAAAAGAACGAATGGTCCATATTAATTCTATTCAGATCAATGTCAATTTGGTAGTTGCTGTGACTGTAGGGGGGCTACTTTAAGATTTGTGCCAAGCTAAAAGGACGGCTCTGATTTTCAGCTTGCACCTCAGGTACCTGGGGTGATGCGGATTTAGTTGTGGTAAGATGTTGTCACTTTCAAATGTTGTAAGTGGATCCCTCGTCATGAGGGATCCACTTACAACATTTGTAAGTTACAACATCTTACAACAATTCGGTTTTGTGATTTTAAAAGTCTAAACAGTCGATCAAACCGTTCAACATGATATCTTTATTTAAAAGTGCTTGGCGATAAAATTTTGTTTTTTTTTATCTATTTAAAAAGTATTTTACAAAACTGCTATTTTTTAGTGATCCAAAATTATCTAAAACAACAGTTGTATAATATACTTAATAAATAGTAAAAAAATAAAAAATATGTAAAATTTTATGTCCAAACACATTTTAATATAGATATCATGTTAAATAGTTTGGATCGGCTGTTTGGACTTTTAAAATTGCAAAACCAAATTATTATAAATTATAAAATATTGAAACTTACTAATATTGGTAAGTGAATCCCTCCTCAATTAATATTATAGTCTTAGGATTCGTTAACAAAAACGAGATTTTGTATGCGATCAGAGTAGACCCAATCCGTTAATACTGATAAATGAGATATTAATATATTTGTATGCGATCAGAGGCCCAATCCATTAATACTGATAAATGAGACATTAATATGGTTAAGACATATAGATAAAAACAAAAATTAATATGGAATATGACATAAACCGAATTCTTGTTTTTTTTTTGTCTATTTTTATTTTCTCAGCTCTAGTAGTTTAACGAATTCAAAATCATATCAGACACCTGATTTTTTCAGGTTAGATTCAAACCGTTAAACATAAGCTGGTATGAATGTTAAAGCGGTTATGAATTTCAAAGAGAAGGGTTAAAATGCTTTATCGTGTTTTATATACTTTATTTTCAATTTTTAAAGTTTAAAAAATTGATTCAATTTGTTCAATATGATCGCCGTATTAAAATATGCTTCGAGACAAATTTAATATTTTTTTGAAATTTTTTACTATCTTTTTAAATATGTACAAAATTATTGTTTTTGTTTAGAGAATAGTAAAAAGTTTTCCAAAATAAAAAATAAAAAATTTAGTCCCCAATCACATTTCAATAAGGAAATCATATTGAGCGGTTTGAACTTCAAAAATAAAGATATAAATAATGTGACGCACGATAATACATGAAATAAATGAGGTATTTTAACTCAGCTGGAACTATTCTATCCCTGTGATACCGCTTATCGCAAGAATATTCACTCTAAATTAATTAACAAATTTTAGTTCCTCCTACTATTTTTTTGGTCAGCGGTAATTACTGTCAACATATATATTAATAAAAAAAATTAATTACAAAAGTATAAACATAGAGTTCTTCCTTGCTAACTATGTATCTATTAGAAATGGGAGGTAGTATAGTTGGTTAGGAAACAAAATTCTAAAACTGTTGATTACTCAAAGATTGAAAGTTCAATTTTTCCTCACGACTTTGCAACTTCTGCGAATAATTAAAAAAATATATATATATATATATATCTTCATTCTTATATTATGCACGTATCATTGTCTTGATCCGCCAACGGTTGGGATTGAATGATGAACTTTCAAATTGTATATCAGCCCTTTAATTACATAATCTATCTTCTTTTGATTAAATATATTTATTTTATGTGAATAGATGAATAACATATTTTGTGTTGATGGAAACAATTGTATCATTTAATCATATCTTTTCCAATTTTATTTATTTACATATTATTTCTCCTCTAAATCGTTTAATAACATATCTTGCTTGTGGAAATTAGATATTAAATCGCAATGATACTTCAAGATTTTTTTCCATATTATATTTGATCTTTTTTTTCATTTGTTGCTATTTCTTTAATGTTATTGATTATTTGGAAATCTATTTTTTTTTCTCATTTATGTCTTTTATTTTTATTTAAATATATTTTTCTTAATTTTTTGTGAATATCAAACAAAAAAGTCTATTTATATTATATTACATTCAATTTTATAATATGTTCCTGTTGTAATACACGGACACAGTACTAATCTATCTTACTATACACATAGAGTTCCTCGTACTATTGTAATTGTTGTTTCCAAGGACATATTAGCAAGAATAATTTTGTAAAGGAAAAAATGATGATGGAAAAGGCAACAAAAAGGAAAAATAAATAAGAAGAAGAATAAGAACGTGTGGCATCTAAAAGTAGATGCGTTGGGACTTGGGAAGAATAGTCAACAACAAAGGATTCAGATTTCAGTGTTAAGCGTAAAAAATAGAATAACAAACGCTATGTTCCGGTATGTTTCGTGCGACCCTTGGTTTGTTTCTTTCTATATAAAAATTTGATTTTTGATAGTGATCCAAATGGTCACGGATAGAAGACAGTGCCGACGAATTTGTTTTTATTCATAGGATTGGAAAATAAAAATCTATATCCATAGCATCATTTTTATACAAAATGGTTCAAAGCTAACAAAATTACAATGATTCCTTGCTGCTCATGGACCACAATAATTTATGGAAGCAGCTATCACTCCTCTAACTTCAGTCCTTCAAAAATCTCTGGATATTTTCAACTAAATCCTGTAAACATCAATACTAAATCCTGTAAACTAATTCAACAAATTATGTCAACATAAAAACGCGTGAAAGCTGTTGAAAATGCGTAACAGCTATTGGGGACCACCTTCTATGAACATCCACATAATATCCTGTAAATATACACATATTATCCTGTAAACATACACACATTATCCTATAAACATACACATATTATCCTGTAAATATACATATTGTACTTTAAATTATGGCAGTTGTGGCAGTTGAAAGCACGTCAGAACTAAGCTAAAAAGGGAAAACTTTTATACACAGAGATTTTCGAAGAACTGTAGCTCGGGAGATGTTACCTTTTCTCATAATTTATTGTGACTCGTATTTGTTGCAGTTCAGTTCTAACATAACAGCTCATAAATAAAGAGCAAAATTACCGGAATTTTTTTTAATATTTTAAAAAATATAAAATTTAATATTATGTATTCAAATTCGGAAAAGTCTAAAATCTACCCAATTTAAAGAATAATTATTCGGATCCAGGCCTTCTTTCCGGAAATTTATTCTGTGAATTCAAAAATCTCTTTCCGAAAAATAATTCTCCCAATTTGTGTTTTTCTTTTTTTTTCTTTTTTAATTAAAATGAAAAATATTATGATTTATTTATTTTTGTATTAAAATATTAGAAATATTTTTTATATTTCTTTGAAAATAGATAGAATAATATATAATTGAATTTATTAGAAAAACTGCGACAAGTAACTCGGATCAACATTTTTCAGTCAGGATTTTTTATGGTTGTAAGAATAATTAAAATATTTATTTGTGTGTTATTGCAAAAAAACAAAAACAAATTGTTTTGGATCTGAGTTATTGATCCCGGTTCAAAAGTTACTTCTAAGTAAATAAAAAATATATTGTGGTCTTGTACATTCAAATTTTGAAATACTGTATCTATTTTGAAAAAAAGTTTGATATCAATTTTTTTCGAAAATATATGGAATATTTACAATTTGAATGTACTATATTTATTTTCTGCTCAAAGTTAACAGTCGATTCAAACCTTTCAATATAATTTTCATATTAAAATGTATTGGGGAGATTAAATTTACATTCTTTTTTGAAACTTTTTTACTATTCTTTTAGAATTTTTTTAAAATCGTCGTTCTTTAGATTATTTTTTTATTATATAAAACAGTGATTTTAAAATATTCTAAAAAAATGTAAAGTTTGGTCTCTGAACACATTTTAATATAAAAATTATATTGAGCGATTTGAATTGACTATTTAAATTTTAAAAATAAAGATACAAACAAAAAGTAAAACATGGACTTTAATTATTTTCTAAAGCATGATAGTCCACTTGGTAAATAGTAAATACAATGTTACATATTTATTTATTTATTAATGCTAGAAATAAACAAATCAGCAATTCGGCATTGGAAACCTATGATTTGGTCTGTCTACCTTTGCAAAATCTATTGATCAGAGCTCATCTGGACCGTACATTTAAGATTAAGTGGTTCAGATAGAGGACCGAACCGGTCTCTTTCTTATCTATCCAGGAGAAGAAATTAAGATACTGTAACTTGGATTCTCTCTCTTAAGTCATGTTCGGCCGTGTTACTGTTCCAATTAATTTTTTTTTTCACGAAAACAGTACTTTTCAATTCAATTCCTGTGTTCATGTCCATTCCCAATTGGAGGCCGAACAGGACCTTATGGACTTCAGAAAACAAAGTAATAGTACCATTGTCGTCATATTTGTTGTTTTAAAGTATCTTGATGGATGAGTGGCGCCAATAATATATGAAGAGGGATTCAACAACTCTATTTTAAGATGGTGATATATCTTGACACTATAATTTTTTAATAATTTTTTAAGATATCTTTTCGATTTCAAAATTCAAACAGTTGATCTGAACCGTTTAATGGTCTAAAATTGTCTGAAAATAATAATTTTGTACACATTTTAGTATTCCAAAAAAAAATATAAAAGTTGGTCTCCAAGCACATTTTAATATAGAGATCATGTTGAACGGTTTGGATCGACTGTTTAGTCTTTGAAATCGCAAAAATAACTTATAAAAATATAGTGTCAAGATGTGTCACCATAAAAGTGTAATTGAATCCCTCATTATAATATATTATCATGAATAAAAGTAAAAATACACATAAAAGAACTTTTATTTGAAGAAATTTAATGAATATATTGAAGATTGAAAAAACATGGAAATTTAATGAATATATATATATATATATAGCACCCAAGCCTTACTCATATATATATATATATATATATATATATATATATATATATATATATATATTGAAAATGTAATTGGATAATATATTAATATACTTTCTTTTTTACTAGGCTGCTACTATAACTAAGTAATTTAGTCTCCATGGAAATTATTTTCTAACAAAAGATGAATGTAAATTAAGATGAGGGGCGAATTGGTCATACAATAAAAATGTTACAAGATAGAAAAGTTGCACCAAGGAAAAGGATACTTTTTTCAACCACCATTCCAACAATAGATTGACAAATGTGACTAACTGAAGAAATAACAAAATTCAAAGTGTCACAGTTTTAATACTCTTTCACTGTACTATTCCAATATTATTTCATAATTTGCTAAATGGCTCTAAAGTGTACACATTTAGTAATGGAGAATCATCTTCAATTTCTATTTTTTTTTAAATAAATTGGATAATTCTGGACTTGTTAAGACTCTGTCCCCTTAAAATGATTTTGTTTCTTTCAGTTCCAAAAAAGTTTCAATAATGCGGATTAACGAGTGATATTTTAGCGAAATTTGTGTTACATAAAGATTCGTATCATAAAAAAGGATCTACTCAAATATTCCAAAATATAAGTAGTATACAATTAGGCTTTGTGTTTCCAGACTTCTAAACTTTAATTAATTTGTGTTACAGTTTTTTTTTAATTATAGGATAAATAAAAAATAAAACACCATTTGAAAGCAAATGAATAATCCAACATAACAGTAGCTAGCAGAGGTGTTCTTATTTACCAATTTGAATATTACTTGATTGAATGAAATCATTTTGTATATATATTTTGTTTGAGTAAAGGTTGGAGCTCAAGTCATCCAACTATCTAATATTCAAAAATGATTGTTTCTTCCGGATTTTGAACCTGCAACCTTCTACACGGAGAGCATTGTCTTTGTCACTAGATCAAAGCTAGGCTAGTTATCGAAAATCCTTTTGTATCTAAATTTCAGAATTTTCATCTAAATAATTCTGAAAAAGTAGTGATATGGAGGTAATTATCTAGTAATGGTATTTTCTCTATGCATTTCTTTTATTTATTTTATGAATAATTATAACTTGAACATTGAGGTGTAGCTAATAAGGAATTTCATTACTTATGGAAAACAAAATTACCCATTAAGATTAAAAAAAATTTGTGGCTTGTTAGACAAAACATAATTTTAGCTAAAAAATCTTATAAAATGAGGTTAGCAGGTGAACATAAATATCCTTTTTGTAATAGTGAAGATATATATATATATATAGTAAACCACGTAATTGTGATTTGACTTTTTATTATTCAAATTTGGAATTGGATTGCTCAATTTAATGAATTTAGTTTTGGTTGTATATCTATTCAAGATCTCTGGGTGTTAGATGCATACATCCCTCTTAAGGATAAGTCAATGGTAGAATTAATGAGGGAGGAATACTGTGGGTCAGTGTGATTTGGATTGAAAGAAATAGATTAAGTTTTAACAGATTTTATTGTAAGCATATATATAACTATTGCTGCTAATATAATTGCATTGACAATCTTTTTGGTATAAGAGTAGAGGGGATAACTTATATTTTCAGTTTAACTTTTTTACTGGCAAAATGTGAACTGTTTTTGTTAGCTTTCTAAAAACTTGTATTTTGTGGCTTCTGCTAATTAGTGTAAGGTTTGTAATATTTTCTTTGATTGTGTGAAGAATATTGTACTGTTTTGAATTTAGACACTTAAGTCTTGATACCAGAAATATGGTATCTTGCTTTAAAAAGCCTCTGTGATTTCAATGAGAAATAGTACAGCTTTATAAATGGTTGCAACGAGTATTTTAAAGACCAAATTTAGATAATTTTGCAACAAATTACTGACAAAATTTAAATTGTATTGTCACACTTTATTTACATTTATGTATAAAGTTTCAGAAAATAGGGAAATTAGGAAAGTGACATAAATAAAAATAATAATCCTCTGGAATATTTTCATTGCTTGCCTTATAGGAGTTGTCCTCTTAAAATCATTTTTGTGAAAGGTAATATCAAACACTACTTTTAGTAAATTATAAATTTCATCTAAAAAAATTTAGAATACTCTTTCTATGAGTAGAACTAGGGTGTTCTTAAGTCCACCAAATTCATTGGTGAACTCAAGTCTAAAACCCATCGAATCTGCTTCTAATGATGAATTCGAACCGTTGAAACTCGTCTACCTTACGAGTGATGCGTCTACATGTAAAAAAATTTAATTTTAAAATTAATTTTGCATAGAGTCAAGTTGTCAAAAAACATTCAAAAAAATGAATGCATTAAAATTAATTTAATAACCTTCTAATTTTGACCGCTTGACTTTATACTAAATTAATTCAAATGTTTAAAATTTGCACATGTGGACACATCACTCGTAAGGCAGATGGATTTCAACGGTTTGAATTCGTCATTTAATGTAGATTTGATGAGTTTTAGACTTGAGTTCACCAAAAAACTTGATGAACTTAATAACACCCTAGTTGTACTCCTCTTTACAACATATTGACATTTTTTCTCTTCCTTTTTATGATATGTCAACATTTGGTCAACTGTGCTACAATTTGAGTCTCATTTTTGGGGGCAACTGTTGATATTATAACTTTTTGCCAACTACAATTCAGCAATAAATAAAAAACAAAAAAAAAATGCAATAATTATTAATAGAAGATAGGAGTGTTTATCGATTCAGTTAAAAACGAAGTAAAATAAGTAAACTAAAATATTATTCAGCTTCTAAAAATACAATCAAATTGATCGAAAGAAATTTATCAACCGAATTAAAATTGAACAAAGCAAATTAAATTTTGTTGAACCAAAATAAGAAGATTAATCAAAATAATAAATTTTTTTTTTTTAATATTTTGATTTATTTTTAAGATGGATTTTAAATTTTTGTTTGGCTCGGTCAACCAGTTTAAAACCGAACTAAACAATATACATTATGTCATAATTTTTTTTTTTTTTAAAGGTTTGCTTCAAACGGGAATAGATTTAAAGATTCCTGTCGGTCAAACTGGTTTTCAAAATTCTGAACCAAATTGGACTGAACAATTAAATCGGTTTTAAAAAATAAAAACCAAAGCATCCCATTTAACTGAAAAAATCGAATTGTTTAATGTGAACTCTCTTCGATTTGATTCAAAATCGATTAAACCAGACCTAATGAACAACTCTAATATATAGCAGTTCAATTATTGTCATTAGTTTTATAAATATCTAAAATTTGCAATGAGAATTAAGTGTATATTTCAGTATATTGTGTTGTTTATGTATGTTGTTTAATATTTATGTATAATATTTTTTGAGTATCTATTGTTGTTAATATTGTTTACATTGTAAATATAATTTTTTGTATTTGTAATATTATTGAAGTATCTATTATTCTGTGTTTATTTAAATGTCTTATTACATTAATTATATGTCATTTTATTTTCTTTTTAATTCCTTTTATTGACTATGTATTAGGTTGTTTTTTACAAATTTCATATTATATTGTTGAGTTCAGAGAAAAAGTACAAGCTACATTGAAATTATCTTGATTTTTTATTACTTTTATTGACTATGTGTTAAATTGTTTTTACAAATTTCATATTATATTGTTGAGTTCAGAGAAAAAGTACAAGCTACATTGAAATTATCTTGATTTTTTATTATTTTTATTGACTATGTATTAGGTTGTTTTTACAAATTTCATATTATATTGTTGAGTTCAGAGAAAAAGTACAAGCTACATTAAAATTATATTGTTGAGTTCAGAGAAAAAGTACAAGCTACATTGAAATTATCTTGAAAGTACAGTACAAAATTTATTAATTGATATTAGGAAGGCTCAAATGACTCATTGTTTCATGCTCCAATGGTATTTCAACATCTTTATTTTCAATTTTAAAGTTTAAACAGGCGATATGAACCGCTCAATATGATATCCACGTTAAAATGTGATTAGAGACTAAAATTATTGTTTTTTAAGATAGATATAAAATTATTGTTTTTAGATGGTTCAAAATTATTTTTTAAGATAGGTACAAATTTTTTTACTATTATTTGTACTATTCTAAGACGACTTAATTAGCTTGAAAATTAGTCAGTAAATTCTCCTCTTCTACCTAAGTCACTTGATTATTTATACTTTTTCTTTCTTTTCTTTTTATTAGAATCAACATCACTTTTACTAAAAATTTAAAATATAACTGCTTTACTTTTCTTTTCCAGTAGACGTGTCCTAAGAGCATCTACATCCATGAAACTCTTGGAGTTTCTAAATAACTGTTAACTAATTATTTAGAAATTTTGTCTCTGAAAGTTTCTAACCCCCACATCCCTGAAACTAAAATTAGAGTTTCTAAATTACCACATCAGCAAATAAATTACAGGAGAAAAGAATTTCAGCAAATTATTTGGCCACGTCAGAGTTTATAAACGATTTCTTATTAAGAAACTTTGGAGCAAAGTTGCTAAATAAGAAACCCATCTGCATCCCTAAAACTGGTTTAGACACTACCACATCAGATTAGAAATTCCAAGTTCTATGTAACAGTAACAAGATCACAATGGGAGATGTATCATGTCTATGTAAGACACGTAAGTACGTATCCGTGTCAGATACGTTTACAAAGAAAATTGCATGGAAATTGTGCATGTTGCTGGAGTTTTTTTCCATATATTCATATGAGAATTATTTTTCATTTGTCTGTTATGTATTTTCAAAAGAATGACATAAAATTTTAATTTTAAAAAATTGACAATATTATTTGTAAAAAAAAAAAGTTTGGATATGTACTTTCTGGTCTGCTTCTTTATTTCATATTTTGAAAAAAAAAAAAAAAAAAAAAATCTCTCATTCTAGCTAGATGCTTGCAGTCAATTAATTAAGACTATTGATTGCATGTGTTAAAAAAATAACATATTTTTATCATTATTTTGGAATATAAAATATTAAGATTATTTGTCTTTTAAAAATGCGGATATGAAAAATAATTCTGTCCCCTCGAAGTTGGAATCACTTTCAGTTAAGTTTGACCAAGTCACCAAATTAAAGTCAATTTAAATTATGGAAAGGTAAAGTTTGAAAATTGCAATGTCAAATTCCATTGAAAATTACAACAAAGTTGCAGTTGATAATTGAACCAGAGACTATTGAAAACCCAATTTCTTATTTTAATGATTAGGAATAATTTAGCATCATATATACTACATAGAGACTATCAAAACGAATCCAAATCGATTATCATAAGTGATATTTTTACTTGTCAAATTTATAATTTTTTAAATTTATTTAGTATAAAATCAAACGATACCAAATAATAATAAAAAATATAAATATATATTAAAAAAATTCAAATCTTCATTTCAGTACCACGTAACTTTAAACTAAATGAATTTGAATATTTAAAATTTTCACACATAAATGTATTGTTCGTAAAACATATTACTTGCACCGATATAAATTTAATTTAGAACTCATCTGATTAAATTTGAAATTAAAACTACCATTTTAGCCAACTCAAACAAGTGTAACGATATTGACAAACCTATTTTGATTACACGCAACACATGACTAGTAGAAAAATGAAAAATATATAACTGATGCGCTACATGAAGCCAAATCAGGCTCTGTCCCCTCCCAAAACTATAATAATATTTGAAATTTCTCCATTAAAAATTAAGAAGTTGATTAATACAAAAGTAC
Organism: Carex rostrata; assembly: GCF_964058835.1. NCBI lineage: Eukaryota > Viridiplantae > Streptophyta > Magnoliopsida > Poales > Cyperaceae > Carex > Carex rostrata. Next base: position 4,414,577 of record NC_135925.1, read on the forward strand.
TTCATCTTGATATACTTACTAATTCGAGAAAATTCCTAGACATTATTTTCCCTTTTTCGCATCTTTAATTATTTCTCCCGGTTCGTTTTGATAAACAAATGGATACCGCCAGCCTCTTTGTATATACCAAGCTAAAATTTTGCACATTTAAAGTCATTGGTTGCCGAAATTTTATTTATACCATATTAAAAAAAAAAAACAACAACCATGTTTTGGAAGAATTTCGGAAAATACCAGGGTCTCCAAGCCAATCTGCGGTCCCATTCTTGAGGTCTACATATTGGTTTGACGGTCCCTCAAAAACTCAAAAATGCACTATAATATTAAATATATTTAGATTTTTGAGGGTCTCCAAGCCAATATGCGGCCCTCCAAGAATGAAACCACAGATTGGCTTGGAAGCCCTGATATTTTTTGAAATCTCCATAATTTGAGGTGTTTTGGAATTTTTTTTTAATATGATATAAATAAAAATTTCGGAATTGGCTGCGATATCCACTAATTTGGAATTAATGCATTTTAACCTCATTCTACCTAACTTTTGACATGTCACTTTTAATGACCAATAAATCAATTTTTTTGTATGTTGTTGTCTATATATGACTTTCATGTTCACATAGGCCACAATCTGAATTGTTAATTGTGGAAAATGTTAATATGCTATGCGTAGCATAGAGAATCTCTGTGCAATGGCTCAATATTTGAGTTTTTAAAATTCTAACGGTCAATCTGAACCGTTCAACATAATCTCCATATGAATATGTACTTACCAAATTTTACATTTTTTAGAATATTTTTACTATTTTTTTAGATAGGTAGAAAATCACTTGATCTGAAAATTCTGCACCATTCAGATCAAGTGATTTTCTACATATCTAAAAAAAATAGTAAAAAAATTCTAAAAAATGTAAAATTTGGTTTGCAAGTACATATTCATATGAAGAACATGTTGAACGGTTCGGATCAACCGTTAAGATTTTGAAAACTCAAATATAGAGCCGTTACATAGAGGCCCTCTATGCTACGCGTAGCACCGTAGCCAACTCCGTTAATTGTTATGACTATGCTATGGCCTATGACTTTGAGACTCCAAACCTTGACTCTTTTTTAATTATGTGGTACCTATAAATGTGGACGACATTGGAGCTACCTATCTTTTCGCTTTTTCTCTTTCGGAACAGTTGCCATTGGTTTTCTGTGGCAGTGTCTTTATAGCATTCTATATATTTTTTTTACTAATTAGTAATTAAGAAAAAAAATGTAAAAATAGCTTAACTTAATTAACAAGAAACAACCAAATAATAAAATTATCCAATGATATTTTCACTATATATATGTTACTATGTTTCAACACCTATTAGTATAAAATATGAACAACACGTTATTATCACATATTATTAATAAAAAAAAGATGTACAATATTAATTACTGTTTTTCTTGTTTTATTAGATGTGAGTAGTTTAGAAGTGAAATTTTTTTTTTTTAATAAAAGTAGTGGTCATAATGTCATATCCATATTTGATTACACAAAAAATATTGTTATCTTCTATATTACCAAATTATTTAGATTGTTTAAACATGTACACAAAATATATAGATTGTTATGTTCTTAAATCTTAAATTATGGTGGTCGTGTGAAGGACCATTTACGGCGTATGCGGCGAACCGGCCACCAGTTAAGCAAATGAGCCCTGTAGCTTTTTATTATTTAATAAAAGCTGAATTCAAAATTATATTTTCAGATAAAATAATAAATGGATTTTCCGGATAAAAGAATGAGGAGTTTTATTTTTGGGTAAATTTCGTCATAGGTCACTAAACTTTGTTATTTGTCACGAATTGGTCACTCAAGTTTGATTTGTCCATTTTTAGTCACTCAACTTTGTTATTTGTTTCAATTAAGTTCCTCTATACTTTTCCATCCAAAATCTTAACGAAATATGCCTATTCCTTTAGTATTTTTGATGGAATATACTCATTATATTAATATTTTGGATGAAATAAGTATATTCCGTTAAGATTTTGGATGGAAAAGTATAGATAGACTTAATTGAGACAAATAACAAAGTTGAGTGACTAAAAAGAGACAAATCAAACTTGAGTGACCAATTCGTAAGAAATAACAAAAGTTTAGTGGCCTCCAGCAAAATTTATCCTTTATTTTTCATTTCGTTTCTTTTGGATTGACATAACCTTCACGGTGGAGGAGAGTTCTCGGTTTTTGTTCTTTTGTTGAGGTGATTTAAAAATTGATTCGTAAACACTTGAGTTCTCTCAAAACCGAATCTCTTATCTCCATGTGGGCAATAAATTTTGCCTCTAAAGTCACTAACACGTGGATCCATGGTGGATTTTGAGGCAAAACTATATCCAATATTTAAGTGGCAAAATTCACTCCAAATTCACGTGTCAGCGACTTTAGGGACAAAAATTTCCTGCCCACAGAAGGTAAGTGATCCGATTCCAGCTCCCTCCCTCCGTCTCACCCTTCAAATTCTTCTCTTCTCGCTTCTTCTAAGTCTCACTTCTAACATAACAACATCTTTTCTCTCGCTCGGTTCTATCTCGAGCAAAAAGGAGAATGAGAGAGAGGGGAGTGAGCAAAGTATACCGGAGTCGAGAGCGTAATATCATTGGAGCTCAAAACTTAAAGAATCTTTACTCTCATTTCGATTGGAGTGCGACGGTGAGCAGACCCGATTGTCAGAGCGTAGCAATTGTCGGACGATAGCAGATCTGATCACCGAAAGAGATGAAAAATAAGGTAATAGAGTAATTAATAGTATAGATAAGTATAATTAGAGTAATAGATCAGTAGTTTAGAGGATTTAATGAGAATAAAGAAGTAGATTTTTGAAATGAGAGTCATTTGAATTGTTGTAATTATATTTTTATCAATAAAATTGTTAGTATGCATTTATGTTCACTAATTAAAAAAACATATTCTTTTTTTTTATATTAACTTTTGAATATTACATTCTCATCATGTGAGAGATCTCGAAGTAGCAGGAAGAAGAGAAAATTTTAGATTTTACGTAGACATTTTGTTAATAATTCGAAAAAAATATATCTATTTAATATTTTTTAAAAGCACAACATCTTATTAATTGTTTTATTTATTTATTCAGGAACTTTTGTACAACTTGTCATATTTTTTTGCATTATACAAATCATTAACATTAAAAAAAAATGTGTCGAAATTTTGTCTAAACAGAGTTAAAAGTACGTTTGGATGCACTCTATAATAGAATAGCTAGAATAGTTACTATATGAGAATAGCTAGAATAGCTACTATTTGAGAATGGTGCTAACTCAAAGTTATTCGGAATAGCTAAAAAGTTGTTTGGATGCACTCTTTAGAATAGCAACTGAGAATAGCTACTATTGAAGAGCCTATTAACGCTATTTCAAGTATTTGTTGGGTTAACGGAACAAGGCTGTTCTGGCTGTTCAGAATAGTGTTTGATGTTGTTTGGATGGACTTTAGAATAGAATAGCACTACTATTCTAAAAATAGCGCTATTCTCAGTGCATCCAAACATATTAAGACTTTAATTAGTCATACCATATCATTGCGTTTTTTTATCCGTTCAATCAAACTTCATGCTTTGGTGTCACATATTCCTCTTCTTATTTAAAAATAATTATTTGGTGTGCTTTCGAACTGAATAAAACTTTTAAATACATGTATTCATTTTGACAACACTAATTAGGTTGTAGTTTATGTCAAGTGACTCATCAGGACCTTGCCCTATTTCTGACTGGCTAATGTTGGTTAGTACTAATTAATTAAAACCCATATTATTACTGACAGCACCATAATATCCTTACCACCGTACCATCATTAATTAGTTGTGGTAATCCAAAATGATTGGTGCTAAGTGTGCATGCTCCATACTACAAGCTAGAATATATATATATATATATATAGAGGTGGGCTACGGTGAGTTGCGAAGTAAAACGCGTTTCTACTTCACGCCGTATTTTTATTTTGAAAGTCCAAACAACCGATCCGAACCGTTAGATGTTTAATCCATATTGAAATGTGCTTGGAGACCAAATTTTACATTTTTTGGAATTTTTTTTACTATTTATTAAGCATTTTTTAAAATTGCTGTTTTGCTGTGAACAGTAAAAAACAATAAAATTTTCTGGACCATCAGATCAGCGACTTTCAAAATTGCTTAATAAATAGTAAAAAAATTCCAAAAAATGTAAAATTTGGTCTCCAAGCACATTTCAATATGGAGAACAAGATGAACGGTTCGGATCGACGTTTTGAACTTAAAAATCGCAAAATATGAGCGTGAAGTAAAATAGTCGCTTTACTTCGCAACTCACCGTAGCCCATCTCTCTCTCTCTCTCTCTCTCTCTCTCTCTCTCTATATATATATATATATATATATATATATATATATATATATATTATAGGACAGTATCTGCAAAGGTAAAAGTGATTTTTGCCGACAGTATTGTTACAGATAGTTATGTCGATAATACTGATACACTCAGAAATAATATGTTTTTGTTAATGTAACTTCAGAAATAATTTTTTTTTTATCCTCGCGGATACGGTTTTAGTTATATATACTTCCTAATCACAGACAAGAAACGCATATATAATTAATTTCTTATTTTGCAGGTAATTGTTTTCTAAAGGGACATGAAATGTGTTCTGTTCAAACTTCTTTTTTTTAAGTTTTTCACTTTTTTTGTAGAAACTCAAGAACGCTTCTCATTTCTGATTGTAGATATATTTCGATTTAGAGAAACAAAAGAGTTATTTCTGCTGAAAATTTGTTGAATTGCTACATGCATGGAAAGGACAATTTTGCTGATCATCTTGAATAATTTCGTTTTCTTATTATTATTCATTATCTAGAGCGAGCATATTAATTATTAGCAAATCTTATATTGCTAAATATAAACTGAAGTGTCAAGTCTATATCACAATTTTAAAGATATGAATGTAAATATTAAATTTATTAGTATATATATAGAAAAATACAGAATGACATAATTAATGTGCTCTGATTATGTCATTCTGTGTTTATATCAGGAACTACTACTAGTATTCCATTTGCTAGATTAAAATGGACTTTCAAATATTTTAAATGTATTGTTAGTTTAAGTTTTTATAACCAATTCACAAATTATGTTATCATGCCTTTGTGTCATAATATAAGAGCATTTACATCCCACTTGCAAAAAAAAATATACAAAAATTGCAGGGTTCTAAATAGACTATACATGTAGATTTTTCAGACCTTAAAAGTTATAACAGTCATTTTCGACGCTATAGCATTTTAGTCTTTCCGCAATGACGCGATAATCACTATTTAGAACCTTGCAAAATTGCAATTTCAATTGTAAAATTTGAAATAATTGCTAATATATTAGTACTTTGTCTAAAAAGTCTCACATCAGACTTTACAAGTACATTAATTTCAGGAATAAATATTGTTAGCAATCACAAATTTATCTATCCTAAAAATTAATTATTTTTGATACCTCAGTGTGAAATAGCAGGAACAAAAACACTCTGAAATTAATATGAAAAAAATTACTAAATTATGTATGTTGTAAGTAAATTCAATTCTTGTACACAGGAAGGAAGGAATATATATATATTTTCATTGATATTCTGAAAAATATATATGACTCGTGTACTACATAAAGTTACAATAATATTGTTAATATTTTTATCCATCATTAATTACCTCCAGTAACAAGGATACACTATTAGCTCTTACAACCGCACGTGTAAGAGCTAACGCATAATTTGCAAAAGTGTCAATAAATTGTACACAGTTCTAGATTCACCAGAATCATATATACACGGTTCACGTAGAATATATACCATCTAGAAAAAGTTCGGTAAGAACAAATTTGTCCACATAATACAAAATACAATAAAGTCAAAAAATTGACAACTGCTCTGTGAAAATATTTACCCCCGTCTATGGATCTCTAATCTCTTCAACCAAATCTTAAAAATACTGTTAATCTAACCGTAGAAGAGTTGCAATGTCTCGTAGTTCAGTCGTCCTTGTTTAATAGGCCGGTAATTTGGTGCAAGTAAGACATAATTTTCAAGAGAGAGGAACAGCGCATGAGCGAGTCTAACACAAAACACACCGTAAAAGTTAGACGCTAATAATTAGTTGGTGAAAGAGCTACTATCAAATATGTCACCTCAATTAAGACTCTCCTTATCACCTATTATCACCTATATATAAACGCATGTCCTCTATTTACTCTTCCTATTAATTAGCTACATGATGCTTATTATTCCAAACATATTTTGACAGAAAGGAAGAAAGAAGATTTGCAACAAATGGGGAGAGGGAGAGCGCCGTGCTGCGCAAAGGTCGGCTTAAACAGGGGATCATGGACACCGGAGGAGGATTTGCGCCTCATAGCTTACATCCAGAACTACGGTCATGCTAACTGGCGCGCTCTGCCTAAACAAGCAGGTTTCTCTCTCTAATACTGATCTCTCTTTCTCTCCCTCTCCAACTTCCACTAGCACAGAATATATAATCAGTAATGGTTGTAAAGTGTTCATAACAAGTAGGCAATGCAATAGAGAAATGTAATTGCATAGTGAGAAATTTTGAGAATTTCTTTGAAGGTTTGCTTCGATGCGGGAAGAGTTGTAGACTGAGATGGATCAACTACCTACATCCTGACATAAAGCGCGGCAATTTCACCAATGAAGAAGAGGAGACGGTTATAAGACTACACAAGTTACTCGGAAACAAGTAAAAATCTAAATCCAAAATTAACACTTCTCTTTTGGTAGTTTCATTTGAAGGGGACGTTTCAGACCAACCAATTATGAAACTAAAAGAATCAGAAAGATGCCTCCAAACTTATACTTTTTGTTACACCTTGTTGAAGCATGCAAATGTAATCCTTTGTCATTGATATAACACTTGTGGATCAAATATTGTTAAACATCATTGTTACCAGAAAACCATAATTTGATGTGGGTTATATATAGTAATTGCTAGCAGTGTTTTCACTATTAGTTGGCAACTCTTGTTCACCGTCATTATCGACTTGATTTTCTTTATTAAGTGTCATTGAAATTTTTTCTTATTCATGTTTTATTTGATAAAAGATGGTCGAAGATTGCATCCTGCCTACCTGGTAGAACAGATAATGAGATCAAGAATGTATGGAACACACATTTGAAGAAGAAATTAGAAAAGATGGATGCAAACGAAACCAAAAATAAGCCCGGAGAAACCCAGAAACCATCTTCGTCAACTATAACCGACTACATCTCTGACAACCAGATGTCGAAGAATGAGGATGAGCAATCTGATGATCACTCGAGCAAATACACAAGTGATTCTTCCTCCGGAAAAAACGATAATCCTTCTGAACCTATCTCAGACTTGACCAGTGTACCTCCTCCCATTGAACCCAATATGGCAGTGAAAAATAGCATATGGGAAATGAACATGGATACAATACCTATGATATTATCTCCTAATTGTTCTTCTTCTTCTGAAGTGATACAAACATTAGAGATACCGGAATTTACGGTGGAACCAGAAATTTGGGACATGCTTGAGCATCTAAGCAGTGGTGGTGATCAGTCATGTAACATAGATCAAGATGTGTTGAATCCAGAGACAGAGAGAGAATTAAACAAAAGAGGTGATTGGTTAGAGAAGTTGGAGAGAGAACTAGGTCTTTGGGAGACAATTGAAGAGCCCCAAGGGGTAATGGGCCCCTTTCTTGGGGTAGAAGGAGATCCAATTTCCACCTATTTTGAAAATTAGCCTCTTCTTCTCAAGCTTAGAATATGATTTGATAGTCTATATACTAGTGGTGTCTTCATACAATGTTTTAGGGTTTGAAAGTTAGGTTAGTGTGGACAAAATGACCAAATTTGGTCTTCAAAATAACTGATGGCTGAATAACATATAGTATATACTATATATATACTCAAGTGAGAAATGGCTGTGATCCTTGTACTTTATGATATAACTTGATAAGTATATATATACAACCTGACAAGCTATTATGTTGATTTCAATTTATTGCTTCATTAATAGATATTTTTCTTTTTAACATCTGACCTAGGGTGTTGATTGATGCTCACAAATATCATGAGACAGATTTTTTTTTTCTAATTTCAAATAATAATTTCTTAAATTAAAGAAAAGAGCTCATGGTCAGTTTTAAAATTTCAATTAAATTTATCTTGTCGGTTCATAATTTGTTTATCTGACATAAAAGGTATTAGTTCTGCAACTGAGCATAACGTAATTCTCAATTTACAAAAAAAAAAACAATTTATTGATTTGGGCACAGATCTACAATTTTCTTTCCCTTTTTTATACAAAACAAAAAATAATAATTTTCTGTACTCAGTAAAAATTAATTGATCGATTTAAATCTGCAATTAATTGTTTATTTAATTAGCATGTATATATTGTTTATTTGAATAAAGGACAGGCGATCCTTCTCCCTCTTTTTTATAAATAAAAAAAGGTCTACCACATCTTTATGCAAAAGTACATTTGAGTGAGGCTAGCCGCTAGCGCATATTGGTTCACACTAGGATTAATATATCTATTTTAAAATATTTTTTAATAGCTAGGTAGAAAATTTGTGGTTTTCTACTTATCTAAAAATTTAGAAAATATAATATTTTTTGTAAGTATATTTTTATATGGAGATTATGTTGAATTGTTTAGATTTATTGTTTAAACTTTAAAAATAAAAATATTAATTTACAGTACAAACTAATATATATATGTGCTATGAACATAGCCTCAGTCACCACAAAATATTTAATTAATTCTCATAACTTCAATATATATATTTTTTTTTTTGATAAACTAGGTATAGAGATCACTACCTATAGTACCAATATCTTTTATAGTCATGTCAACGTATTATATAATTCTCCGAATTAATTGCAACTTAATATCTTGCGGTACATACTACATACCATTTTCTCTCCATGAAAAAGACATCATGGTCAACGTGTAACCTGATGTCGTGCATCAATGTCAAAGATTGATAAGTGTGGGGCACGATGTCCTTGAACCCTACCTGTTGTGTCGTTGTATAAATAGCAACGGCTGAGAATGAACACGGCAAAGTATATAGAAACAAGAGCGTATGATTACTAGTCAAATATAAGCATTTATATGGTCCCTTGATTGGTCTCCTACCGGTATTTTAATTTTTTCTTTCCACGTAAGCTAGAAAGGGAAGATAGATAGATACATACAGAGAGGGAGAGAGAGTAACTAATGTAGCATATGGGTCAATATGCATACGGTTCAAATTTGAAATTTTAAAATTCAAAAAGTCAATCTGAACCGTTCATCTTGTTCTCCATATTAATATGTGCTTGGAGACCAAATTTTATATTTTTCTGAATTTTTTTTACTATTGATTAAGCCACTTTGAAAATTGTTGATCCAACGGTGGCTTAACAAAACAGTAAAATCAGCCGCCACCGTTGGATTAGCAATTTTCAAAGTGGCTTAATAAATAGTAAAAAAATTCAGAAAAATGTAAAATTTGGTCTCCAAGCACATATTAATATGGAGAACAAGATGAACGGTTCAGATCGATTTTTTGAATTTTGAAATTTCAAATTTAAACCGTATGCATATCGGCCCATATACTACTGAATGCATATTATTTTTATTTTTTTGCACAGCCTACTAAATATTGTTCAGATTTCCTTTATTTTTTTTGGCACAGTTCTAGAATCATTTTTCAGTTCACTGTTTATGTGATTTTTTTTTTTTTTTTTGTCATTCAAAGTCCGTAGGCGCATTACACTGTAACAGAGAATTTAATCAAAAGACACTGTTTATGTGATTTCTCTTTATATAACAAATGACACCTTTGCCCAATTCACTGTGCATGCACGCTTCTAGTAAATTTGTGATTCGAAAAGACACTGTTTTACACTGTTTCTGGACAACAACAAAAATGATGAAGAAGCTATTTTGTACTAATAAATTTGTGATTCGAAAAGACCATTCAACAGAATTTACAATCTATTGTAACAATAAATGCACTTATATATGCCAATTGAGACCTTTTATTACCTTTATTCTATTCGCATGACATAATTAAGACCCTGTTTTTGGTTGAAAGCATGTGCAGCCAATCTCGACTTTTTGTTATCTTTTTCTTCAAAAAAAAAAACTTTAAATTGCAGAAATTAAAACTCTGTGTAAATGTGGCTACCTATTAAATTAAAAATATGGAAGCTGCTTGCTAACGGTCTTCAGATTAGCCATTATTGGCCATATTTCATAAATCATAAGAAATAGTAAAAAAATTCTCAAAATAGTAAAAATTAGTATTCTACAAGTTTATTATATAACTAATTTATTGAACTACTTAAATCGAAGTTTGAAGTTTATACGATATATTTTTGAGGCCGTAGCACGGATGACCTTATGCTATCCATAGCACCCAAGCCTTATGAGATCTGCATCTAGTTGCATTTTTCAATTAATTTCAATTATGTAAATATTATCACATAACTCTGTAGATATTTTTTTTAATACTGTAAATCAGTAAAAAAGATTCAAATTTTATTTTTTTTCAAATTTTTATTTTAGTTTTCAAAAAAACAAAATTAATTATGCATCTAGATGTTTTTTTTTCAATTTTTTTTAATTCTGTAATCTTATCACATAACTCTGTAAATTTAATGTTTGTTATGTTTACAAGATTCAAAGATCGGTTCACAAGATTCAAAGAATCAGTTTTCAGAGTTTAAAGTGGTCCTGGTTTAGTTTTTAGTTTTAAAAGTTGTTAGAGAACTTCTACAAGCGATTTCAGTGGTCCTGGTCAAAGTACTACAAGTGGTCCAAGTGATCATGATCAAAGCAATTAAATTAGGGAATTTATTGGGACCACACTATAATACAAAGTTGATAGTTTTTGCATAATTCAGTAAATGAGTTTACAAAATTGAGTATTGAATTTTACAGAATTATGAGAAGAAATTTACAGACACTTTTTAAGTAGTTACAGTTGGTTTAGGAGATATTTGAGAATCAGTATTGGAGGACCACGTGAGGAACCACTGTTAATAAAAAAAGTGCGTGAGAAATCAATTCAGAAATTTTCCGAAAAAAAGACTTAAATATTACCTTTTCTCTTAAAACATTACACATGTGGTTCTATACAAGAAAAATTGATTTCTACCGCCTAATACCACAATATACAAGTATTTATTAGACAGTTACATATATGAAACTAGAGCTGTAAACGAGCTGGTTCGGGCTGAGCTGGGCCTTGGCTCAGCTTGTTAATTCTGGCCCGAGCCTGAACTGAGCGAGCTGGACTTAGGGGTCCCGAGCCAAAAGTCTTGGCCCAGCTTGTGACAAGCCAGCCCGAGCTGGCTCGCTGAGATTTATTGGGCTGCTATTATACAAATTCAAAAATAAAAAATAAGAAAGCACATTCAAAAAATTTAAGAAATCGTCCAACAAGCACATCTTCAAGCAACTAAAACCCATATCCTTTCTTCCCAAACCGAAAATACATCAATTTTGCATAATTGCGCCTTTGAAAATGGGACTGGACTTAAAATTATACGGGACTAAACCCTAAATCCACTGTAGCTTAACGAGCCGAGTTGGCCCGATCCGAGCTGACCCCTGGCTCAGCTCGTTTATTTTGGCCCGAGCCTGGGCCGAACTGGCTCGTTAACAGCTCGGTCCACTACCGAGCAAGCTGTTAGCGAGCGAGCTAGAGGCGAGCCACGAGCGGCGAGCTTTTTTGACAGCCCTCATAAAACTACCAATAAGCAAGAAGTAGGAATGAAATTTGTCTCAAGTCTAAACCGTTCATTGTTTTTTCCCTTGAGAAACTAATTATTGTTCTTTGACATTATCTTTTTTATTGCCAGAGAGAACCTACGAAATTGATATTAAATCTAAAAAAATGCATTTGATTCTGAATCCACTTCGGATTTTCTATAAAAAAAATGTTTTTTTTTTCATAGGGGCCTGGCCTTCCTTGACCTTTTCCTCCACTTTTGTGTTGTGACATGTGATAATTTTTTTTTTTTGGTACATTTTATATAATTTTGAATAATTTAAAAAAAAAACTACAAACATAGATTTTTAGCATAACAATGACAACTTTTTTCTTCATCAAAATCATCACAAGACCATCTCTTATATCTAATCAATATTTTAAAAATATGGTTTTCAATGTGTGTGGATTAGCCACTACATAACGCAATATGCAGATGCATAAATAATAGGACATGAAACTAGTGTCTTCGGATGTACATTTTGAAATTTCAAAACTAAATAACCAAAGATAATTCTTAGAAAATATAGTAAAATTCTAGTATGATCTTATTTTACATGTGATATTTTTTAAAATTAATCGGTTATTAAATATAGGGTATGTTATATTTTGTTTACATGTGATCATCATGAAGTATATATACTTGTCGACATGAGTGGTACATGAGGTTCAATTGTAGAACACAACACTCCATACAACATCAAACTTTTTGGAGGCATGTAAACAAAGGAAAGTGGTCAATTCAGTATGAAGTGGAACGCACAAACTGCTTTAATATTCGTGTCAGAACAGATCGGACGGTCCGGATTACTCATTTTATTTTTTATTTTTTGTAAAAAGTCCAAAGGCATTTATACTAAAAATTAAGTTACCTCAGGTGAAATGTATTCAGCATCAGTCCTGGAATTAACCTTTAGAGATAACAAACTCTCAATTACTAAATACAGCCCAACAATAATTAAATGTATAAGCCCATTAAACTTTATGAAAGCCCATAAAACCCAACACTCTTCCATCTTCAATTGAAGCTCTATGCTTCCCTGACTCTCCGCATCTTCCTTGTAACGCGAAATTGCCCAACCTCGGCTGGAATTCTCTGCCCTTATTACCTCTTTACGGTACTGGTACGTCGTCTCCATTCGTCTCCCGATCTCTCTGTACTGAGGTGAATTAGGGTTTTACATGATTCTCTGCACTGTAAATTAGGGCCTGGTTACAATAATTTGCTCAGTTTATTCACAATATTAAGGGAATTCTCTGATGATTTATTTGTGATGAACAATTAGGGTTAAAGATGCAAATTCATTACTTTCAGAAATTATGGTTACAGTAAACGTCATTTTACTGTTAGTACTTTTCTAGGATAAAACCAGACTATGATCTGTACAGGTGAAACACCACCTCTGTTACTTTTCTTCGGTCTGAAATACTTCACTTGATAATAAACTACATAAAATTTACTATTTTACACTAATGCCGGTTAAGATTTGTTTTTTAACCGAGTATTTTTTTTTTTTTTAGTAAAGTTGGGGATCAAGCCACCCAACTAGTTTAATATCCACAATGGATTCCCATCCAGGGTTCGAACCTGTGACCTTCCACACAGAGGGCATTGCCTTTGCCACTAGACCAAAGGCTAGTTCTCGGGTTTTTAACGAGTATTAGAATAAGAGGGCCTTGGCTGCTGCTGGCCGCCCCGTCGCTATTCTGATACTAATCTTGGTTCAGCTCATCTGATGTACTATAAAAGAATGGGCTTGTCTATGCTATCAAAACTTCCAGTTTTAAATGATGTTCATTGAATTAAAAGAAATGAAATTTAACACTGTGACTTGTGTCATCTTTTTTTTCTCTCTCAGTGACACTAATAAACAACCTAAATGAGTTTGCCTAGCTATCTGTTTTTTCGAGCTGTTATTTATGCATGTTGTGTCTTTTTATCCTAATTTTGTGGGGATTGTTTCTGTTTAATTGTTTATATCAGGCCTAATTGGGCTTACATAGCTATAGTTAAAATCAAGAAAAGTCGATACCGATCTAACCAAGTACAGGTACCAGTTAGGTTTGCTAAGGTTAGGCCCAGTACACTTTGAAATATCTTGAAAGGGTAGACGAAAATAAAGTTTGTGTTAACTGGCAATCTGCACCAGATGCCTGGTGATCTAATCCCAATAATTTGATTTTACTTTTATATCTTCTCACATGTTTTTCTCATTTAAAGTCCATGCTTAGTTTGTGGGCATAATAAAGCATAACTATGGTGTAAATTTTGATTCCCACCCAAAGGCACTAAAGGCAACATTTCAATTTGGGGGTAATATATGATTGTTTTTGTATGTATTGGTTAAACCTGATATTTGTGAGAAATTATTAGTGGTTAATTTATTTCCATTCCTTTTGTCTTTTTTTTTAGATGCTGCTCGTTCGATATATTTTATGCACAGCATGCACTAAATTTTTTCGTTATTGTTTATCTTGTAGGAACTGTATTATGGCAAAGGGGCTGATTTGGGCTACCACAGAAGACCTTGCAAAAACTCGACCAGTTGTACTGTCAGTATACCGTCAGATACTCAGATCCCTCAACTCTTCCGAACTGCCACTGACATATGCTGCCCACCTTGCGAAGAAGGCTGAAGTAAGAACTATGTTCTTGTTTGGGTCCGAGGAGAGGTCAGTGCACAACATAGCCGATTTGATTGATGCAGCTAAACATTCCTTGTCTGTATTAAAGCAGGGGCGCCTCCCTTAATAAATTAAGTTAGCTTGTTTGCGTGTAAGTTTATCTATTCTTTTCTTAAAAATGCCGGGTCAATACAAAAAAATTATATTTATTCTGAGCTCACTACTGTCTCACTTTGGATTAGGACATGATATCCGGTGCAATTTAACACAAGAAAAAGCAAACAAAATGGTCATGAATTAGTAATGTTAATTAACAAGTTAAGCATCTGAAAATTGAGGCATCAATCATGGTAATCGAGGCATCAGTTGTATCTGAAACCATTAATTCTCAGAGCTGACGTCCATATACTTGATTTTAACATATTTTCTTTTAGTTTTCTATTGTATGTTTCTTTTTTTTCACTGTTAAATTTTCATTGCAGCTTCTCTTGTTAGTATAGTATGTTGAAGTTACACTTTAATTACAAAAGCTAGAACTGTTTAGTTGATTTGTTGCTTTAATTTCAGATCTGTTAATGTATAAGCAAATTTTCACAGCACCATTGGGCCTTAAATATCTCAGCTAGTTGGACCTGAGGCCCATAATCCTTCTCTTAGATGATGATGATGATAATAATGGAAGGAAACTATTTAAGTCCACCTTTTAAATATTCATTCTTGGAAGTTCAGTAGTTAGTTTTTGGTAATTGATATGTTGTACTCATAAATACTTAGTTATTTTAACACTAAATTATTTTCTTTAAACATATTGTCATTGGAAATATAACCATATTTATTGTGTGTTTTTAAAAAAAAAATCAACTTGTAGTTCTGACAAAAGAATTTTCTTTCTTGTGATACTTGTGTCTGTGTTTGGTGATTATATGGAAGTTATATGGTTAAAAAAAATCAACTTGTACTTTTGTTTCGTTATCAGATCTAATCAATCGTTCAATTATTCGGTCAGTATCAGACGACCATATAAAATTTTACTCTTTTTTTTTACTCGGTTCATTTCAGCATCTTTTTAGATACTATTTTCAAAAATTGAATATGCGGGTTCGTGCCAGTGCACTAAGTTCACGGTTCTTTAAAAAACTTGCTTAAAAAGGTAACTAATATTAAGCAACTAAAATTCTCCACTCATTTTAAAATTCTGTAAAACTTGCTTAAAAAAGTACAACTATATGGATTTACCGATCAAAAGATTATTCTATCAGCAACAAACATACCATATTTGTAAATTGTTTTTTTTTTTTTAAACTTTGTTTATAGCTAAGTTGTTTTGGAATATTCATGCGAATCAATCGACCTAGCGTGGAGAAAACTTCAGAAAGATATTATTAAAATATGAAGCCACATGAACTTCCTATGTTGTATAACTTCTATTGGGCCGACAAGCATCAAAATAGTTAAATCCTATTTTGAACATAAAATTTGTACAATTTGGATTGTGGGATCAATATAAAATAGTCAAATATGTTTTTAATTTTCTAAAAGCAACTAGTATTAGCACTAAAAAAATGTGGTAGGAATGTTTCCCACGAAATCTGAAACCCAATAAAAAAGTGTCGAAGCTTTTTGCGGCAGCGATTTCCTATGACATATTCTGTACGGCATGTGTGTCAACTACTGATAACAGTTTAAAATCCATCCGCTTCACGAAATTCTGTAGAGGCGTCATTACGCCTTAAATCTTGGATCCGGTGCTTTCTTCGATGTATACTTCCACTTTGTTTGTAAATTCTATATTATATCTACTACAGTGAGAAATGAATAGTTTGAATTCGGTTAGTTTGAGTTCAATTTGGAGTAAAAAAATTTGTAATTCAGATATAATTTAGATATAATTTGAGAATGATTTGATACAATAAAGAAGCAAAATTAAAAAATAACTTCCAAAAAAAATTGGAGCTTTTTTTTTGTATTTTTCTCGTAAATAATTCGTGACTCGCGTTTTATTCACGAATAAAATGTATTGTACATTTTTTTGCATTTTATTCAGAGTTCGGTTCAAAAATATCAAAAAAAAAAAAAACAAATAAACGCGAATTATTCTCAACAGAAAATTTACTTCAATAACATTGGTATGATGTTTGATTCACAACTAAATGTCAATAAAAAAATAGTTCCGTGAAAGAAACTGAAAGTCACCCGGTTGCCTTTATTTTTGTCACGATCTAGAAGTCTTATTTCATGGTCTCAAAGAACATTTTCTTCTAATTAAATGATACCTTGCTGTTCTATAATCTGTCATGGGATATTTAATCACATGATATGGAAAAAAATGTTTAAAAATTTCCGTCTAGATGTATGGATTCTAAATTAAATTTCTTGCTGTTGATGAAATAATGCAGAAAAATATAATATTTAGAGAATACTCTTAGATTAATACAAAACTTTTTTATATGAAAACTTTTTTAGATTAATACAAAACTAATGTTTACTTGAAAAATATTATATTAATACAAAACTAATATAGTTATCTATGATATATTCTGATTACATCACAGTATATATTGACGAAATTAACTAGAAAATTTTGATTGGAAATGAGAAAACGTAATTTGCATAATGTGTGGCTTCTAATATTTAAACTTAAATTTTCACAGCTACAAAATTGAAATTCTAACCACTAAGTTACAAGCACGCATTTAGCATCAAAGAAGGCTGAACTATATATAATAATATAAAAAATAGAAAATTTAATTAAATTTCAAGGGAAAATTTCCAGTGTGCCCATTTAAAAATTTGAAATAGCCAATTTCCCCATCAAAACTCCAAAATATCTAATATCCCCATCCAAATCTAGTTTTATTTCTTCTATCCCCTTTTAACTATTTAACATTTTATTTAATTATTTTAAAAATTAAAATGACCAATATATTCTCTAATTTTAATGGACATGTCCATTATTTTTTAATGTCGTCTTCCTCCCTCCATATAGAATTCATCTCTATACTATGTTTCTCTTCTTATTTCATGTTAATATCACATTTTCTTCCAATTCTACCGATATCCAAAATGAATTCATCAAAATAGTTGAATTCTATGTTTCCTATTCGTTTTTTTACAAAATGAATTCATCTATACGTAATAAGAGACCAAAAAGTTGAAACTATATAGAAATTAGTGTCTTGTTAGTATTGAAATTGTAACGACTTAGTATATGAGCAAAGAGGAACAAACTAATATTGGTATTTCTTTAACATATTTGGTAGCATGTGAAATTATCTACCTTTAGTAGTAGATCAGTAGAATTGGGAGAGGTGATATTAACATGGAACAAGAAGAGAAACGTAGCGTGAAGATGGTGAGGAGGAGAGATGGATTCTATGGAAGAAGAGAGGGAGAGGACATTAAAAAATAATGGACATGTCCATTAAAATTAGAGGGTATATTGGTCAATTTAATTTTTAACATAATTAAATAAAATGTTAAATAGTTAAAAGGGGACAGAAGAAATAAAACTAGATTTAGATGGAAATATTAGATGTTTTGATGTTTTGATGAAGAAATTGGCTATTTCAAAGTTTTAGATGGGCACACTGGAAATTTTCTCAAATTTCAATATGTATAACTAAAAAAAATAATTTTGAGATGATTAAGCATCCTTTGATTTAGCTATAGATCCGTCCTGATAGCTTATAGAGTTCAAATCTTGACTAGAGATCATGCTATGATAAAATGAAACCATGATAATAGGGCTGCTCATCAAGGGCTCAATGTACCAACTAGCCCTAGTGAGTATTAAAAAGTTACTATTAAATTAGAAATAAGAGTAGGGATCTATTTACACTTTTTTTGTAACACCAAATTACATCTTATATTTTTAATGTCTAAACAGTTGATCCAAACTGTTTAACATGATAGATATTTTAAAATATGTTTGCATATCAAATTTTACATTTTTTATTTTTTATTTATTAAGATGGATACAAAAATTCAATGGTTTGAAATCTGTAATTTTGTAAAATACTTAATGAATAGTAAACAAATTCAAAAAAATGTAAAATTTGATCTACAAGTATATTTTAATATATTCATCATGTTAAACAGTTTGGATCGACTGTTTGGACTTTGAAAATTTGAAAATGTAAGGTGTAATTCAGTGTCAACAAAAAAGAATGTAAGTAAATCTCTCTTCTAAAAATAATAAGTGTATGCCCACAAACAAAAATATAGATATATAGCTTGCACGTAAGTGTGGCATGGTGTTACTTAAAAGATCAAAATATCATAAAATACATTCCATTGGCTCCAAACTTAACCAAATGTGTACCTCTATTTTATGTACATACTAATTGCATTCCAATTTAGTTATATGAAGTTGAACCATTAATTTATGACCACCACCACTTGTACTGTTTTCTATTATGGAGCAATATTATCAGGTTGATTTTATTCTAGTTGGAGCGGTTGGGACGTGGGGTCCATTTAAATTTATGACTATTCATGTCTTTTGACTGAATTTATTTGAAAAAAATATATATATGTTTTTATAATCAGGGTTTCAGCGTTTAAGATTGGTCCGAATTCTAACGCAGTAAGCATATTTTGACGTGCAAAATATATAATTATTCTAAAATTTCAACTGTGTGCGAATTTAATTTCTTTTTTGCTTAATTTAAGAGGACATGTTAGCTTGTCACTATAGAAAAAGACAAAAGAGATTCCTTGGTAATATACAAATATTTTACATAAATTCCTTCTTTTCGTCGTGTTCTAATTTTTCCTCTGATTATAAGGTTCAAGATGATGCATAGATTATATTATCTTCCTTTTTTTATCATGCTTCACCGTTCATACTTCATAGGAAACGAATCCAAAAATTTATAACATAATTAGTTAGAGCAACGGGTTAAAACAACTTGATAGGTATTAAATATTAATAAACAATTCACAATTAAATTCTCTAATTAATGGAATCTTCTTTATCATGACCGGGGGTTGACTATCTCTATTATGATAAATTAATTAACGGTAGTTGAGTAAGTTAATTAAGAATACAAGTATTTTATTAAACGGTCTGTTTGTATTCTAAGATGAACAAAAAAGTACAGCAATATATCTTGCTCGTGTCCCGATCCATACTTCTATTATGACTGTAAATCAAAGTAAAAATGAATGGGTTGAACGGATGGATTCAGTGGCAGGAGCAGAATTAGACTTTTAAGTTATGGGATTAAATATGAATGAAAGAGAAATCATTCATATAAAATTTTCATGTTACGAATAGAATTTATTTTACAGTATTCGTATCATTTACTCTAAACTATATAAAAAATCGTACATAAATAAAAAAAATTCTAAAAATAATTAAAAATCAATTGACCCCATTAGTTGAATGTAACTGTCGATCCCTGCTTGTAAACAGGAGATTCGGTTCCCGCACTCAAACCTAGCATCCAAATCTGTATCTACTATGTAAATGTTTAAACTTCAACTTGCATAGCATTGGGAATCTGAGTTCTAATTTTTTCTAAACTTTCTGTGTTAAAATATGAAACTATCGGTACTAATTATGAATGAATCCAATAAGTGTTTATACTTGCACGTTTAGTGTTCATAATTGAAATTGTATTTTGCTTTGCTCTAAATATTTTTGTTTGGATTTTAAACTAAGAACGAAAATATTAAATATTTATACTTTGTTCCTCACAATTTCAGAGTTGAAATTTTATTTTCACGAGTATATTTCTACGAAAACTTAAGATAATAACTGCAATTATTTACGTAAACATAGATAATAACTAAAATTAGTTACGTACAAAAGTTCCATCAACCAAGCAATTTAGTCAAATTCGCATTAATTTCCTGTCAAGTTTCTTTCGTACCAAACTACCATAGCCCATAGGTCATAATGGGGTATTTTTCCTACTATTTTGATTTTCAAGATGCAACTAGAGTGGAAAAAATGACACGGTGGAGCCCGCTCTGTCACTGTCACGGAACGGTACAATTACGACACAGAATGGTACAACATGTATGTCGGCTATGTGTTGTGACTCGTGTGTTCTGTTCCGTGACCATTCGCGTACTATGATCATTTTTAGAAAATTTGACATGGCACGTCATATGAAAGATCTAATTACGACACGGCACGTGATCACGCGAGTCAAGTGTAATTTGGACTGTTAAATTTTGATCAAATGATGAATTTTGAATAAACTAACATAAATTATGATAAAATGATCACGCGAGTCATGTTTAGACACGGTGTGACTTACATGACGTGACTATTCGTGTGCTGTAATCACCTCTTGATATTTTAGTCACGGCACGATACGACAGGTAAAAAAAAATCATTTGATCACCATACGATACGAGTCCTAAATTACAATATATTAGTCACAGTGTGTTAATCACGTCACCGACTGACTCACCACAGAGCATGGTACGTTTTTCCAAATCTAGATGCAACTAAGTTTCTAAGGAATCCGGCGCTCGAACGGTTTGCTCAAATATTTTGAAGTTTTTTTCTGAAGCATTTTCGATAATTTCATTTGTGTATTAATTTGTTCATCAATTGTAACTGATTCGCTACACAAGTTTTTTTTTAAAAGATCGGGCAGAGGCTGCCAGATTTTGATATTGAAATAAAAGGGGAGATAGGTTACATCATACATTTATTGGGATGCCTTGAGTGTCATGCAGACTACCCACGCAAACCCCAACCTCTACGTAAAAAAAAAAACATCATATAAAAAAAGGCCATTCTTCCCCTCCCCCCGCACACCCGGAACTACGATTCGCTACACAAGTTGACCCAAAAATTGTTTCTCAAATAACCAATTATATTTCGGGATCAAGAATCTTGGGAATTAAAATTTCAACCAAGCTAGATTGTTATCTCCTGACTCAAGATAATTTTAAAAATATATTTTATTTTTCATGTTTTCATAAAATATATTTGAAATTTACAAATTATAAAATTATATCTTATTCTAGAAATTTATCTCATCTTACTGAATATTTTAAGGGTATGTTCGGTTGCCATACGAGAATGAAAATGTACTTGAGTTCAGATTCAATTTGAATGGCCGAAACACTGTGCGCGTGGAAAAAAAAATTCACTCTGAGTGAATTTTATTTTCCATAGGCACAACGGCAGCCGAACAGAACCTAACTTTGTACTTAGCTGGCAAAAACATAAATAATAGAGTAAAGATGTTGTCCCCTTGAATCTGTCCCCTATCTGTCCCCCTAACAACTTTTCTTTTTTGTTCCCCCACGTGGTCAAAATTCACCCTCTTCAATCTTCTCTTAAAAAAAAAAAAAAAAAAAAAATTCAACACAACTCAAAACCCACTCTGTTCGTCTCCTCTACTGCTCGCCACCAGCTACCCACGCCGATGGTTGTGATGGCAGTCGAGATCCGACGAGGGGAGCGTGATGCACCGTCGAGATTCGGCGAGTAGAGCGTGGTGCACCGTCGAGATCCGGCGAGGAGAGCGTGGTGCACCGTCGAGATTCGACGAGGAGAGCCTGGTTCACGGTCGAGATCCGGCGAGGAGAGAGTGGTGCACCGTCGAGATTTGGCGAGGAGAGCGTGGTGCACCATTGGAGGGGGTCCATGCTAGCCCAGCGAAGGTTGTCACAGTGCAACATATGAATACTTTATTAGTTAGATATGAATACTTCATTAGTTAGATATGAATAGTTATATATAATAATATTTCATTTGTTAGATATTGAGTACTTCATTAGTTAGATATGAATACTTCATTTGTTAGATATGCATACTTCATGTTATATATGAATACTTCTTGGAAGAGGTGGGTGAGAGAGATGAATTTGACAATGAATTTTGAATTGTATAAATTATTTCGAACATGTATGAATACTTCTTGGAAGAGGTGGGGTGAGAGAGATGAATCTGACTTTGAATTTTGAATTGTATAAATTATTTCAAACATGTATGAATACTTCGTAATCGTTAGTATGAATACTTCATTTGTTTAGATATGAATACTTCTTTTTTTAGATATGAATAATATATAGATTCGCTGTAGTGGTCCCCAATCTTGGCAAATGTCGCTTTCAGACGATTGCGGTCCCCAATCCAGGCTGTCACAAGACGTCAGCGGTCCCCCTGGTCGTTACTGGTCCCCTCCAGCTTGTGTTTACATATGACGAATGGTTCTGATAATAAGTATGAATACTATAAATTCGTAAGTATGAATACTATACGTTTTGACTATTAATAAAATAGCATTAATCTTACTCTTTGGTGGTAGTTAGCACGTTTTAACTATTTTTTTTGTCTTTTAGTGCGGGGGACAGATAGGGGACTGTTAGTCGATCCCTAAATAATATTCATGAAATTGCATCCAAACTTTATATTGGATATGGAATCTTGATTATGCAACTTGAGAAAGAGGGACTTCTGAGAGGCTTTGGATCCTCTAACTCAAATTTTGAGTTTGAATTTGGACCGTTTAATGAGAATTTAGATCAGTTCAGTCCAATTTAAATTTTACGTAATTTTTTTAAAATTCGTGCGCATTCTAATTGAACGGTACAATTCAAAATCAAAATTTGAGTTACTTTGAGACTCAAATTCCACTCGTGATGGTTCGCTGGCTTACTCATATGAGCCGCAAAATGATCTGAATTAAATAAGTAGACATGACACGGTTTTTTCAAATATTATTTTTCGTAGTTCATAGATTATTCTCACTAGTCACTACTAACTGCACTAAATATAAACGGTTTTTTATAATATTTTTCTATGATAATCCGTAGATTGAACTCTTATTTGTCCTTAACAATATACATAATAAATTCACTAATAATTCACATTTTATTAGTTTCCTTGACGTTTCCGAAAAACGCAAAAAAACATATAATACGTTTTATTCATGAATAAAATGCGAATCACGAATTATTCGCAAGAATAAACACGGAAAAAATGCGGATTTTTTTTTTTGTTTTTTGTTTTTGCTTCTTTGTTGTACCGAATCATTCTCGAATTATACCCGAATAACGAATTGTTGACTCTGCAACCGAACCCGAACTATTCGTTTGTCACTGTGCTAGCTACACTAAACAACATAGTCACAAGATTCGTGAATTAACGCTGAATTATTTGGTTGACCGAACTTTGACCGAATTATTCGCGAATTTTACGAATTATTTGCGAATTTTTCCAATTTTTTTTTACTTCATTGCAGAACTGAGATATCTGATCAGAATAATTTCGAATCATTTATGAATTATACTCGAATTATTTGTGAACTATACACGAATTATTTTCGAATTACGAATTTTTAATCTAGCCGAACCGAACTCGAATAATTATCTGACACTATCTATGCTAAACAATAGCCAACTGTTCCACGTAGGGGTGAGTAAATTGCTCATAACTCGTGAGCCGCTCATAACTCGCTTAAACTCGCTCATTTACTTAATGAGCGAGCATGAGCATGGTCCAACTCGCTCATTAAGAATTTGCCACATCTAATCTCTGTCACATTCAATCCTGTGTAATCATGTGTAACATCAGCCTTGCCTCATTAAATCCTGTGTAATATTCATAGTTTCATATATTCATTTTTTTTTGTATATCGGCATTAAATTCTGTGTAATATTACTGAATGAGCAAGTTATTAATTTTTGGTGAATTTTTACATTTTGTTAAATTTTAGTACTCATAAGTAATAACTCGTGAGTCGCTCATAACTCGCTCATTTAATAAATAAATGAGCATAAATATATTTTAACTCACTCATGCTCGCTCACTCATATTCGCTTATTAATCACCTCTAGTTCCACGGTCACAGACATACGGACAGTCGCAGCTCACGGCGCGCGACAAGGATGTAGCCCTGCTTCTAGAATGGGTAGACTTTTGAGTCAACCAAAACGGTCGTAATTCCAAGAATGAACAATCCAATCCAATCCAAGGGCGCGGTTCACTCTATCTAGTCTTCCGTTCACACGCAATACAACAAAATAACGAGGCCGCACAGTCAACAGTGTCTGACAGCTCATTTTAAGCATATGCATGATTGTCTATTTGTCGTGAGCCGCTCATAACTCGCTCATTAAAAGTTCGTCTAAACTCGCTTATTTATCCACTCATTTAAACTCACTCATTTACTTAATGAGCGAGCATGAGCATGACCCAACTCGCTCATTAAGAATTTGCCACATCTAATCCCTGCCACATTTAATCCTATGTAATTCTGCGTAACATCAACCTTGCCTCATTAAGATTGATAGATAGTGAGCATAGTTTCATATTTAATCCTGTGTAATATAGTGAGCACAATATAACATTTAATCCTGTGTAATATACTAATATTCATAGTTTCATATTCATTTTTTTTTTGTAAATCGGCAGAATCAAAACCTCCGCCTAGAGCCCAAAACAAGTAATAGTCATAACAACTCGCTCATTTAAATGAATTATGACAATTTGTTGGATTTTGTTATGATGACTTTTAACAAATTTTGTTATGCGTGGACACACTATATAATTTTGTTATGAGTCATAAGTCATAACTCGCTCATTTACAACTCGCTTATTTATCCGCTCATTTAAACTCACTCATTTACTTAATGAGCGAGCATGAGCATACTCTAACTCTCTCATGCTCGCTCATTAATCACCCCTAATTTGTCTGCAGCTTCTTAGTTTCCTTATATCAGAGCCAGAGGATATTTCAATTATCACAATTTATGGGTTTAATTAAAACAGAGAAATTTATGAGCCGCACTTGTTTTCTCACAGGATTGGACAGTGGTAATATCATTATATTTATTTTTACATAGGATTCATTAATGAGGGTATGATTATATATATATAGAGACGGGCTACGGTGAGTTGCGAAGTAAAACGCGTTTTTACTTCACGCCGTATTTTTATTTTAAAAGTTCAAACGACCGATCCGAACTGTTAGATGTTTAATCCATATTGAAATGTGCTTGGAGACCAAATTTTACATTTTTTACTATTTATTAAGCATTTTTAAAAATTGTTGTTTTGCTGTGAATAGTATATATATATATATATATATATATTATTATTACGGCATATTTATAAATTTAAAGTTCAAATAGTGGATTCAAACTGTTTTGCTCGTGTTCATTTTTGAAATGTGCTTGGAGACCAATATATATATATATATATTATTACGGCATATTTATAAATTTAAAGTTCAAATAATGGATTCAAACTGTTAAACCGAATTTTATATTTTTAATATTTTTAATTATTTTTAGGTAAGTAAAAGATCACTACATTCCGTTGGTCCAGAATGTTTAAATCAAGTGACTTTTATCAATATTAAAATATAGAAAAAGTATTATAAAAATGATAAAACTTGCATTGTAACTTGTAAGTATATTTTTATACGAAGATCAAGTTGAACGATTCAGATTGATTATCCATACGCTATGAACAAAAATATGAGTTCATATCACAAGCCGCTCTTTAATATGTAAACACGGATTATATATTGTGGAAATTAAATATTAAATAAATGCAAATATGAATACAAACAAAACTCAATTCTTTTATAAGCAAAAAATTACATAACTCGTATAATGTTTAATGCATGAAATTTATTATGAACTGACTTTTCTAAACTAACATCTATAAACAAATGTACATATCATAGTTTTTTTTCAATAAAAAGGTTGTTAGTTGTAACACAGACATATTTTGCTAAACATATATTCAAATTTGCTTGAAAAAATTAAAATCATGTACGTTCGTACGTATGTATTTATGTTTGAAACATTTCTACATCTTCATTAAATTGTATCTAAAAAATTCATATCAGAATGTAAATCTGTATTAGAACGAATCCTCTCCCAAATCCTCCTCATGGTCCCCCATATCCTCATCCTTGTCCCCCGTATACATGTGCTGCGTACCTGTCCTGGCTGCCCATGGATCAAATCCAGCAGCTGACTCTGCATTGGCGGGCTGTGTACGCAGCTCCCATGGATCTTGCTCCCAGCTTGCAGAATACGTGGAAGGAGGTGGTGCGCCAAATAATGCAGAGACAAAGCCATCTGCAGTCTGAGATGAACTCCCACCAGCCTCAAAGTCATGCTCCATCTCCACTCCATATCGTGATCTGTGGGAGCCATACGCCTCTGCATCTGTATCTGCCGGGTCCAGCTCATTTATGCTAAATATGGGATCGGCATTCCAACGAGGTGCTCCATCCTAGATTAAAATAATGTTAGTTTTGCTACATACAAAGAACTCTGCAACAAATAATGGTATAATTGGCGACTGACCGTGCCAAGCTCTACTGCAACTCCGTATTTATTTTTATAAGCATCCCATCCTTGGGTATTCAGCACCCAGTCATGGAACGCCCAACCTGAGTCATCAGCTGCATAATTGGAAGTTAACTGAGTTAGAACGAACAATTCAACGAAAATACGAATATTGTGTGTGTCGTACTTTTAATATTAACTTGTAATTACCTGCAGGAGCTTGCGGCATCTCATCGCCGTAGACAGGGACTCGTTGATAATCTGGATTTCACGGTGCAGACTGTATCTCCTGCCAATTGATGTTCTCCCCAGCATCGCGCAGCATGCCAACGAGGCGGCCTTCAAAACCGCCTGTCTCCACGATTGGTGCAGTGTGCTCGAGCATCTGGCATCCTATATATCGCCAAGCATCATTCGCCATGCACGCCAAGCTGTGTCCAACTCCTCTCATAGCGGTCAACAGCTGCACACAACATGATTATGCCTACAGTAAGTAATCTGGATTTGCAATTTAAAATTAAAGTATGTTTCGGTTTTACTTACCGCGCGAGCATTGATCGGACCCCAGGGCATATAATTGCTGGATGAATCCATCAGCCTACGTCGTAGGGTCTCGCCATAATGGCCTGTCAGGTAGACTGACGGCATGCCCCATCTCTGGTACCATACGGCATATCTCAGATCCCCGGGACCAGCACCCAACGATGTAGTATCTGGCGGGCTCCATAAGTGCTGCTCCGGATGTCGAGCCCAGTTGTACTGCATGACGAAATGCTGGCTCCAGTCGACTTTAGCCTTAGTGTGCGCCGTTCTGCAAGTGCAATTAATTAGAAAGTAGAGAAACAGTGGATATATTAAAGTTAAAAATTAATTAAGTAGATGGTACTTACTTGTGGAACTTGTCGGTAGCATCCTTGCCCATCAACGGGTGCTCCGGGATGAAAGCATCCAAGCCAAACTGTCGGGATACCCGATCGGGGTAATGGTACTCCACTATCCAGAAACAGACGACCGGTCCCCGATAATACCATAGATGTGTCTGCTCTAATGTCAGCGGGCTCAGCCATCTGCGCTGATACCATGCACGATACGGAAACCAATCGATATTCCCATCTCGGAGCATCTGGAGCTGACCCCGGACATAAGAAATCCCCCTGCCCCTCTCTTCATGATCGTGATGACTGCCCCATATGGCGGCGTATGCGGGGCATCTGGCTGGCTCAGGGCCTCCCCAATCGGGATGCGGCAATGGTACGACTGGCCGGTTTATGGGCAGATGTGACCACGACCAATGCTGAAGCAGAAGCAGTGGTCCAAAGAGCTGTTTATTCTTGACCTGAAAATTTAACTTACAATTAAATCCGGGTGCTTCTTATCCATCCTTCAATAACAACGTATATTAATACAGACTTACCAGACAAGCATGACAGAGGCCTCTGTATAAGTGGGCGAGGACAGCTCCACCCCAGTTCCATCTCGATTCTTTCTCCAGGTCCCTCAGCAGGGAGAGGTACATCATCGGAACCGCATCACCGCTGGAATCCTCGAACATTACAGCACCGCACAAATCCAGCACATATGCTCTAGTATACCTGCAATATAAAATAATCAATGTAAATAATTGAGACTGTTGAGCAACTACTAAGTTAATTTAAAGAGTGTAATAGTACCTCCTGACCGCCTCAATGTCATCAGTATCAACATCTATCTGATTCTGGAAGAAGTGAGACCGGAGTGCCTTTAGAGAAATGCAGTACCCGGAATAACGAAACTCCTCCTCCTCCTCCTTCTTCTTCTTATATTTCTTCTGCAGAGTCTTCGGATCACACCCTAACAACTCCGGTATCATCCTCTGCAGCTCTGGATGGTCTGAGATGCCACCTATGGGGTCGCCATCGATACGTAAACCCCATAAGGCGCTCACATCACCAAGGGTGACTGTCATCTCCCCGACCGGGAGATGAAATGTATGAGTCTCAGGTCGCCATCTCTCCGCTAGACCCTGCATCAGAGACACATCGATCCTACTCTGCGGCATGGTGGCAAGCTGATACAAGCCGAGGTTCAAGATGTATCGCTGCATTTCTTTATGGGGGACGTACGGAATCTCAGACCTGCGGTGCCTCACCGTAAGCATGACATCATCCTGTATTTATTATCAATTTGTCAGACTCAAATCGTGCATTTTTTTAGTAACTCAACAGAATGTCATTTTTTTAAGTATGAAAATCACATACCTCAAGAGATGCCAATGAGACGCGGTGCTTAACATGATGGGTCCATAGAAGAGGACTAAATGTGTCAGGATCATGCACACCATCTGGAAAATCGGCATGAGACGACGGATCCGCTCCAGTCGGATCCTCAAAACCCCTACCAGTCGTATCATCATACGACGACGGGCCCTCTCCAGTCGGATCCACCGAGGACGTGCCAGCTCCACTCGGATCCACAAGATCTGCACCCTCTGCAGGCTCAGCTCGTACTCCCCACCGTCTAACTCTAGGCATACTACATTTGCCAAAAAATATTAATCAAAACATACAATTTATATAAATTTTTTTTAATAAGAATTGAATGTATATAATCCCAAAATAATTGCATGTATATGATTTAAAAAAAATAATTTTGTTGAAAATAAATAAACTTTACAAAAAAAAATGCATATACAACTCTGGGTTTACTTTTTGGGTGTATATGCAATTTTTTTACAAAATTAATTTTGCATGTATATGCATTTTTTTTGTAAAAAAAAAAAATTTACAAAAAACAAAATTAATTTTTAAACAAAAAAAATGCATATACATGCACATGCAATTTATTTACATGCAATTATTTTGGGTTTACTTTTTTTAGATTTATTGAAAATCACTGTTTTTGCATGGTCCACAATTTTGATATACATGCAATTCTTTGAAATTTTAAACCGCACAAAATTTTTGCAGACCTAAATTTTAAAAATAAAAAAATGAGATATACATGCAATTTACTTACAATAAAAAATATATATATGTCATTTTTAAACAAAATTACTTTTACTTCAAATTATTTTGTATTGATATATACATATTTTTCATGAACTATCACAAAAATAATTTTCAAAAAATAAATATGCATATTTTTAAATCATAAACCCAAAAAATAAATTCTTAAACCGTTCAACCATTTGAACCATAAATTTCAACCCTAAATTGACAAACATAAACCCTAAATTTAACTATAAACCCTAAATTTTACCCTAAATTTTACCATAAATTCACAATTGACAACTATAAACCATAAATTGAACCATATGACATTCAAGCAATTTTACCATAAATCATAATCCTCAATTCGAGTAATTGAACCAATTCAAGCAATTGAAGCATCTAATTTAAGCAATCAAGCAATTCAACCATCTAATTCAAGAATCCAATCGAACTAATTCGACCAATTCAATCAATTCAACTAATTACTCACATTTAACCCTAAACATCGAATCAAACCAAACCGAATCACATTACATCATTTAATCACATTTAACCGAAACCCTAAACCCTAATCGAATCAAAAAGAAGAAAACTCACTTGTTCGATCGAGAGAGAAGCGAATCGAGGCGCGAGGCAGTGACGAGCGTGGTGCGAGGCAGAGAGGGGTCGACTCGGCAGGGCTTCTTTCTTCTTCTTTTTTCTCTTTTTTTTCTGTTTTTTTCGGCAGAGAGGAGGGGGAGAAGAGGCAGAGAGGAGGGGGAGGGGCTCACGGGTTTAGGGTTTATTAGATGGGCAGTGGGGCGCCAGATGGGGGGTTGCCTCACTTGTGGTATGGGGCGCCAGATGGGGGGGTGCCTCACGGGCTTTTTTGGGCCGCCCGAAGCCCAGGCGGTCAGGGCAGATTTGATAAAAATTTGGAGACAGGGGCATTTTTTAAATTTTGATTTGTTTTAGGGATATTAATAAAAATCGCCGCTTATTGCTACTTTTATTTCTATTTTTTTAGTACCTTAAATATATTAACATATAGTTGTAGTATTATTATCAATAAAAATAATACAATAATAATTATTGATTTTATTGCTGTATTAATATATAATTTTTAACTACTAATTTGGTTTAGAAACATTGTGTCGTTGATCTTGTCAACATACATATAATTTGTATATTTTTTATCATGCGATAGTTTTAATTTAATATATAAATTATATTTATTTTTGAGACTATTTCTCTCGGAATCTGTATATGAAAAATTTAAACGAATCTAGATACGATTTGGTCAATATTCATCCTTATAAGATTTGTGTACATTTTTTGTTATATAGAAATAGAGATTTGAAATGGGCTGAGGATAATCTGATCTAGCTACAGAAGGAAATAATCTATTAATGATTTAGATGCTCTCTCTTTGCACATTTCCACTTTGTTTGCGCCTTTTTTTTTAATTTGATTATAAAATATCAAAGGGGATGTAACCAACTTTCTTAAAATTAACAGAGATGATCAGATGATATCATGTTTATAAACATGTTGGGCATCAACAAGGATCTGAAAAAAATATTTGCCACATTTTTTTTTAAAGAAAAATGAACCCCATGCAAGTTCTATTTTTTTTTTTTTTTTGTTTCTTCTTGCTCAACTTGTCAACATGTTTGTAAACTTTGTATTTATAATTCATAGTGCAAATAGAGTAGAAAAACGTGTTGTGCCATGGAGTGTTGTGATTAACACGCTAAAATTTTAGTTTTGTGCTGAGCTGTACAGTACCATACTGTGTCGTACCATGCCATACCATGATCAAAATATCAAAGGGTGGTTACGGCATGCAAATGATCACGTCATGTGAGTCACGCCATGTCCAAACATGTCGTAACTAAACATAACTTGCGGAACCATTTTATCATAATTTAAATTAGTTTATTTAAGATTCATCGTTTGATCAAGATCTAACAGTCATAATTGCACGTGACTAACCTGATCATGTGTCGTGACTAAATATTTTGCGTGACGTGACGTGTCAAATTAAAAAAAAAATCACAACATACAAATAATCATAGCACGGAACATGTGAATCACGACACTTAACTGATATGAATTCCGGACCGTTCCGTAATAGAGTCGACTCTGCCGTACCATTTTTTTCACTCTAGATGCAAATGCTCCCTTGACGCCCATCCCCCAAACAAAAATTGGTGTGGTAAGGGCAACGTGAAATCAAGCAAATATATTTAATTCACCGAATGATATACCTCATTTAATTCACCGAATGATACATCCCATTTAATTTACGTAATCTCATGTTCACACCGCCAATTAAACAACGCAACACGTTTACGTACTAAATGTATCCATACCGTAACAAATTAAGTCGATGTCAAATTGTCAATGCCCCCTAAGAGAAGCAAAATTTATTACCCACGCTAGTGGATTGATAATAATATTGTTATATTGTTTAATTAACTTGAATATATCAATTAGATTACATAAATCAAGGTATGTATTTTTCTTTTTATTTTTCTAAATTCAAAAAGTGATACAATTAAAGAAAAATTAGATAATATAATAAACACTTTACTATGTAATATGTTCAACTCATTTGTATCGGCCATTTTTTTTAATACCCCAAAAAAAAAAGAAAAATATAAAAATAACCTCTGTTTTGGATTTTTTTCATATATGCCCTGACCGCTTGGAAACGGGGCGGGCCAAAACTTTAGCAAACCGCCCATGCAATGGGCGCTTCATGCCATTACCAAACCGCCCATATACTGGGCGGTCCACTTTTTCTTTTTTTTTTCTTTTTTTTTTTAAGTTTTGTTTTTTTTAAACAGAAATTTTTTTATTTTTTTTATTTTTTGTATTGAAATATTAGAAATATTGAATATATTTCTTTAAAAATAGATGGAATACAATATAATTTGATTTATTAGAAAGACTACAACAAATAACCCGGATCAATATTTTTCAGGCCGGATTTTTCGCGGCTGTAAGAAAAATTAATATATTTCTTTATGTGTTATTGGATAAAAATAAAAATGCTTAGATTCTGAGTTATTGATCCCGGTTCAAAAGTCACTTTTATGTAATCTAGAAAATATTATAATCCTTCTAGGACATTTAATTTATAAAAAGTTGTATCTATTTTGAGAATTCTTTTTGAATAACATTTATTAAATAACTTAAAGTTTTTTTTTTTCAAAAATAGATACAACTTTTTATAAATTAAATGTCCTAGAAGGATCATAATATTTTCTAGATTACATAGAAGTGACTTTTGAACCGGGATCAATAACTCGGAATCTAAGCATTTTTATTTTTGTCCAATAACACATAAAGAAATATATTAATTTTTCTTACAGTCGCGAAAAATCCAGCCTGAAAAATATTGATCCGGGTTATTTGTTGTAGTCTTTCTAATAAATCAAATTATATTGTATTCCATCTATTTTTAAAGAAATATATTCAACATTTCTAATATTTCAATACAAAAAAAAAAAAATTTCTATTTAAAAAAAAACAAAACTTAAAAAAAAAAAAAAAAAAAGTGGAACCCCAAACCGCCCAAGCCAGGGGCGCTTCATTTTTTATTATTTTTTTTTTGAAAGTTTATTTTTTTTTAAACAGAAATTTTTTTTTTTTTTTTTTTTTTGTAGTGAAATATTAGAAATGTTGAATATATTTCTTTAAAAATAGATGGAATACAATATAATTTGATTTATTATAAAGACTACAACAAATAACCCGGATCAATATTTTTCAGGCCGGATTTTTCGCGGCTGTAAGAAAAATTAATATATTTCTTTATGTGTTATTGGACAAAAATAAAAATGCTTAGATTCGGAGTTATTGATCCCGGTTCAAAAGTCACTTCTATGTAATCTAGAAAATATTATGATCCTTCTAGGACATTTAATTTATAAAAAGTTGTATCTATTTTTGAAAAAAAATAAAAACTTTAAGTTATTTAATAATTGTTATTCAAAAAGAATTCTCAAAATAGATACAACTTTTTATAAATTAAATGTCCTAGAAGGATTATAATATTTTTTAGATTACATAGAAGTGACTTTTGAACCGGGATCAATAACTCGGAATCTAAGCATTTTTATTTTTATCCAATAACACATAAAGAAATATATTAATTTTTCTTACAGCCGCGAAAAATCCGGCCTGAAAAATATTGATCCGGGTTATTTGTTATAGTCTTTCTAATAAATCAAATTATATTGTACTCCATCTATTTTTAAAGAAATATATTCAATATTTCTAATATTTCAATACAAAAAATAAAAAAAAATAAAAAAAATTTATGTTTAAAAAAAAACAAAACTTAAAAAAAAAAGAAAAAAGAAAAAGAAAAAGTGGACCGCCCAGTATGTGGGCGGTTTGGTAATGGCATGAAGCGCCCAATGCATGGGCGGTTTGCTAAAGTTTTGGCCCGCCCCGTTTCCAAGCGGTCAGGGCATATATGAAAAAAACCCAAAACAGAGGTTATTTTTATATATATTTTTTTTTTTTGGGTATTAAAAAAAATGGCCGCATTTGTATTGTTTGAATTTTTTATTTATTTTTATCTTAGTTATGGTTCGTTTATTCTAAGTAAAATAGTTAGGATAAAATTTTAATTAATAATTTGTAAATAATCTATTTTTTAAAGTACATAATCAATTAAACTGTGTAGCCGGAATAAAATAAATTGATATATTTTCATGATATAATAAAATAATTATTTTCATATTATTTTTAAAATCTTAAAAGTATGACAAATTACAAACAACGAATATAACATAATATTAATTTATTTTATAACCCTAACTTTTAAACCCTATAAATTATTTTATAAACATTTTTTATAAGATTAAGTAAAGCTGTTTATATATTAAAATATTTAATAACAATGCAAATAAAAAGAAAAATTAATAATATTTTATCATGACCATATACTAGCTGTCTTAGTCTACTACTCTACTGTATCCTGCTCCATGCCTCATGACGAATCCGTAACCTCTCAGGTATTGCAGAGGATCACCTCACTTTATGGTTTGAGATTAAATCTCAACCGGTTTGGGTAGTATTTTTGGGCTTCGAGATTCGTGCAAAGTTAAAAATAACGGTCCAGATCTAGTAATGGTAAAAGATTCCCTTTTCAGGTATTGGAGAGGATGTGAATTCCTCCATGACAGCCGAGATTCCTTTTCATCCCCTCCATAAATACGCCTCACAGGAATCAAATCACCCTGCTCCCTTCTCACCATTCCAAGATTCCCTTCTCAAGCGCTTAGAATTTCACAATGGGACAATCAACAATGGAGATCGACGCGGAGCGTGCCAAAGGTGATGAATTTGATGAAGACGAGAACTCTCCAGTGGAGCAGGTGCGTCTGACGGTACTGACAACCGACGATCCGTCTCAACCCGTTTGGACCTTTCGAATGTGGTCGATTGGCCTCTTCTCTTGCGCTCTCATGTCGTTTCTCAACCAGTTCTTCGCGTATCGTACTGAGCCTCTCATTATCACTCAAATCACTGTTCAGGTTCTTGTTTAAACTTTTCAAATTTTTGTTACTTTGGATTCCTCTTCCTTGCTCGCTGTTTTGGTCATGTGTTTAAGCTTGTTGTTAATTTCTGAAATTTAGAGAAATTTGTTATTTGGCACTATTATCGCAGTTAGCTGGAATGTTCTTTTTTCTTTCTCTTGTTGTACAATAGCTTTCAGCTTGTGTTCGTGCTTGTTGTATTCTAAGTTTCTAACAAAAGGTCCACTAAATCGGAGACACATAGCAGCCTTGTACAATAGCTTTCAACATTTTTTTTTAATTAACATGATAACACTTTGTGAGCACTGCTCTGCTACAAGTCTTCATATATTTACCTCCCGTTGGCTCACCATGAATTTTTCTCGCATGATTGAATATCTGACAGAACATGATTTATTTTAATAAATCAAATATCTTCCTATATTATTGCAATAATTAGCATTTTTTGTCATAATTTTGTACAAACGAAGTAACATTTTGAATATTACAGGTTGCATCACTTCCGATTGGGCGTCTACTTGCGAAAATTCTACCGGAGAAGAAATTCCGCATTCCCGGGTGCGGCGATCGTCTTTTCTCTCTGAACCCGGGTCCATTTACCATAAAGGAGCATGTGCTTATTTCTATTTTTGCGAATGCCGGCTATGCGTTCGGAAATGGAGGCGCTTATGCTGTCATGATAATTGATATCATCAGAGCATTCTATCATAGGCATATCTCCTTTCTTGCTAGTTGGCTTCTTATCATTACCACTCAAGTAATTGTTCTCACCTCTCAGCTTTATTTTCAAAAGAGGGTGTAAAGATATTGGTAGAGCTAGTTTAGCTTCATGAAGTGCACAAACTAACAAAGAAAATAAAAATTATATAACTAATATGATGTATGAAGTCAAATCAGCTCTGTCAATATCCTTACCTAAAGGTGGCCCCAGAAACTTTTTTTTTTTTGTAGGGCCCTCTAACGAGTACTAATTAAAAGATATTTACATGTGCCAGGGCCCAGGGGCACCTGGCTTTTCTTTAATCAGTCTCACTTTACACTCATTATAAAACAGAACGCAAATAAGTATACAATAATCTTTTGTTATTGTTATTTATTTTTGTTATCGTCATGGTTGCTTTTGTTAATTTTGTTATTTTTTGTGTTAGGTGCTGGGATATGGATGGGCTGGATTGATGAGGAAATATGTGGTGGAGCCGGCCCATATGTGGTGGCCCGGTACACTTGTTCAAATATCCCTCTTCAGGTACTTTGTCAATTTATTTTTATACTGTTATCTTTGAGATATTTTATTCTTTCTAGCACCAGCTCGGAGACCAATATTTTGGCAAGGTTTCGTTTTTAATAATTTTCATTTTTTTTAGTAGAAACAAGTTCATAGAGCAATCAAGGATTTTGAAGTGAAATATTATAATTTAAAGTTATCATTTTTTTTGTACTTTATTTAGGGGCCTATGAAGTGTGAAACAAAAAAAATATATATAGTTTTTGACATAAAATCAAGAGGAGGGTTCCAATGCCTCATTTTTTTTTATACCTCATTATACTTCATATTTTATATTTTCGTTTTCAAAATCCAAATTGTCGATCCGAACCGTTCAACAAAATATTTATATTAAAATATGCATGGAGGTGAAATTTTATATTTTTTGGAATTTTTTTGCTACTTTTTAAGATAGGTACAAAATTACTGTTTTTGAACCGTTCAAAAAACAGTGATTTTCTACTCATTTTAAAAAATAGTAAAAAAATTTCAAAAATTATAAAATTTCATTTCTAACCATATTTTAGTATGAATATTATGTTGAACGGTTCGAATTGACAATTTAGACTTTGAATATGAAAAAAATAAAGATATAAAATATAAAGTATGAGGTATAAAAAAAATGAGGCATTGAACCCTCATCAAAATCAAAGCGAATTTGTCTGTGGCACCTAAATCGTCGTCATTATTAGTAATGTCGTTTTGTATATTCACACTCAATCTCTTTCAAAGAATATATATTTATAGTCATATTCAACTGGTCAAACCACGCATGCTCCGCTCCTCAGAAAGCACTGCCACTGTAAAGTGCAAAGTGCAATCTATCTTTGTTAATGAATAGTTTATTTTTCTGTGGCATTCAAAGTATGGAAATCTGTGTGGTTTTCTTAAATAAGAAGCTACAAACCATCATAGTGACAAATGAATTATTTGGGTTCATTTTGGCGAGATCAAAAATTCGTGATTCGGAAATAATTATGGTATAATTCGGGAATTATTCGGAATTATTCGGATCAGAAATCTCAGCCTTGTAAGAGAGCAAAAAAAAAAAAAAACCAAAAAAAAAAATTGTTCCTGGAAAAATTCGGGAAAAGTTCGTAAAATTCGGGAATTATTCGGGTTTAATTCGGTCAAAGTTTGGTCCACCGAATAATTCGGCGTTCGGTTCGGCATCACTCAAAAAAGAATTATTCGGATATAATTCGGGTATCACTATGCAAACTATAACCCATTTCATATGCTATGCCACGGAGAACCTGATGTACTCTCATTCAGTCATTCATGCCATTCCAAAGCATTCGCTATCTAATCTTGTGCTTCCACTCAGACCCTAACCAAGGAAAAATCATTAAATGCGAATTTGATTGTAATTTCTTTCTACAAGTTACAAATTTTTATCTCGAAAATTGTTTCTACAAATTTCAATTTTTTTATCCTGAATTCCTTCCCCCATTAAAAGCTGGCAAGCAATTATATTTTGAGATGCATTTATTTGGTTTGTTAGTCACTATCCTTTTGTCTAGAAAATGTGAACATGACAATCATCTAATTATACTGGAACAAAATAATCACTTAAAATTTATATATTCAAGAGCTCCTCATCTTATGATTTCGCTGTAATTAATTAAATTCTTGCATGTTTAATTGGAATAACATGGGTTGTTCTAGGTTCAATTCCTTTGAAGTCATTTCCTGTAACTTCAATGGCCAAATTTTCCATAATACTGTCGCATGAAAATCCTATCTGTTCCGTTCCTAAATGAGAGAGTTCTGTTTCATTTTTTCTATAAGGCCATCCGTTGTTCATCCATCCATCCTCCAACAACAATTGTTTTTTCAATCAAAACAGAGAAAAACTTGGGTATTTGTAAGTGAGGAGGTTTCAAATGCACCCTATCTTTCAAATTCTTTTTCTCCGTTTTCAAAGTCCGAATAGTCAATCCGAACCGTTAGATGCGATCTATATATTAAGGTGCTTGGGGACCAAATTTTACATTTTTTGAAATTTTTTTTTTTACTATTTATTAAGTCACTTTGAAAATCGCTGATCCAATGGTTCATAAAATGAAAAATCAGTGATTTTCAAAGTGGCTTAATAAATAGTAAAAAAAAAATTTCAAAAAATGTAAAATTTGGTCTTTAAGCACATCTTAATATATAGATCACATCTAATGGTTCGGATTGACTATTCGGACTTTGAAAACGGAGAAAAAAGATTTGAAAAATAAAGTGCATTTGGGTGCACAAAAATTTGAGTGCATTTGAACCCTCCTCATTTACAATTTATCTGGTGGGAACTGGGAACCAATCTGTAGAAAGTTTTCCTGGTCACCATATCCTTTTTTAGTCAAACCTGAAGTCGTCGTTATCAATTTGAGATGTAATTTGTACTCTTCTGTGTCACTGTTGACTTTTGGTGCCCTCAAATCAATTCATGGGCCAGTGATTACTATAGCAGCCTCTTGGCTCTTTAGGAATTATAGATCCCATCCAGTGGAGTAATACTTTGACCTTGTAATTCACAAATCAATTGCCTTCAATAATCTTCCACTCTCAGCAGCTATTTTAAGTTCTACGTAGTTTTTTCATTCAAAAGTACGTCACGCCAAAGCCTATCTACCTACTTTTGTCACACTTGATATATTTAAAGCAAGTATCTTAGAGGTCATGCAAAGAGCATATGCTCAACATGTTGCTTTTATTTTAATATTCCTATCTTTTCCAGCCTGTGTACAGACGTTGAACTAGGAATTTGAAATGTAGACGAGTGATAAGTATCGTTGACTAGATTTAATATCAATTTATTGCCTGCAGTATCTGGATGATTAGCTGCATACTATAGTTTGCCGCCAAAATATGATAATATCATATTAGTATTTATTTTTGTTCTTTTATATTATAAACTTAATTATAGCTTAAAGTATTTAGTTATCAATATTATTTCTTCTAATTACAAATTTGCTTTAATTCCTAGAAGCTCATTCCTACTTGTAATTGATACATGAGCTCCCAGTGATATTGACTGCAGGTTCTTTACTTTTGAAACGGAATAAATTGGCGAAAAATTAAGAAAAAAAATGATAGCTGAAATTCCAAAATCTGATACATTGCAATCCTATTGTTTAGGGAAAAAAAAAGAGTTAAATATATTCCATGGAATTAAGAACTTCAATGCAAATTCACAAAGTAAAATGACCATAATCCTTTACCCCGTAAGCAGCAGTTTTTCTTTGAATAAATTGTGGATGAAGTTTCCAATTTTATCCAATTTCGAAAAATATTTCCTTTTCTCTTTTAATTCATTGCACTTGATGCAGGGCACTGCATGAAAAGGAGGAGAAGCGTATGTCGCGTGCAAAATTCTTCGTGATTGCACTCTCATGCAGCTTCATATGGTACATTTTCCCAGGTTTTCTTTTCCCGACCTTAACCAGCATCTCTTGGGTATGCTGGATCTTCACCCGCTCAGTCACGGCTCAGCAGCTCGGCTCAGGGATGAGAGGCCTTGGCCTTGGTGCCTTCACCCTTGACTGGTCAGCCGTCTCCTCCTTCCTCTTCAGCCCCCTTGTCTGCCCGTTCTTCGCTATTGCTAACATTTTTGTTGGCTTTTCCCTGTTTATGTATGTCGTCATTCCCATCTCCTACTGGGGTTTGGATTTGTACAACGCTAAGACATTCCCAATTTTCTCTTCGCATCTGTTTACGAGTAATGGCACAAAGTATGATATTGAAGCCATTGTGAATAATAAATTTGAGCTCGACATTGATGCTTATCAAAAGCAGGGAAAGATCAACCTGAGCACGTTTTTTGCTTTATCATATGGGCTTAGTTTTGCCACGATTGCATCTACGCTGACGCATGTTGCTTTCTTCTATGGAAGGTTATTTCTTGTCTCTTTTTGTGGCTTGTACTTACTTCTTTGTCTAATTGGGTATTGATTTAGTCTCAGTCTGTTATAAATTGTATAATGAAGCTCCAAGCAGTGCAAACAATACCGACAAAATTGGAAAGGCTAAAGCTGGTCAAATGTGTACATCACCATAGTTGGTCTGTATTTTTGTCATGCCAACCAAAATGGTATCTTAACCCCGCATTATGGTCTGTGCAAAACTCAAATATGTGCATTTTATGAAAACAAACAAAAAAAATGCTCAATATCATGATTCCATGGAAGGGTATTTAATTTAAGGGCACTTCAAATCTATATCAGAATAATCAAACTGGTAGTTAGCAGTGTTTTACCTGGCTGCCATGAAACTGGAGTGTTTTGTTTCCGTCAAATGATGTCACAAATGGAGTTTTCTGGCTGTTGCAGGGAGATTTATGAACGGTTTCGTGTCTCATACAAAGGAAAGCCTGATATACACACAAAGTTGATGAAGAAATATGATGACATACCAGCATGGTGGTTTCACGTTCTACTGGTATTGAGCCTTATTGTGTCTCTGCTTCTTTGCACAATTCTTAAAGACCAGGTGCAGCTTCCATGGTGGGGCCTCCTCTTTGCATGCGCCATTGCCTTTGTGTTCACCCTTCCTATCAGCATCATTACTGCAACAACAAATCAGGTACGCTGTATATTTATGTTTTATTTTTTAAACAAAATTCCACCTTTAAACAAAAATCTGACTACTACTACAAACTGAACGAAATGAAAAAAAGACACCAGGACTAAATGTGATAACAGAGTATGTGATGGGTTTGATATTGCCGGGGAAGCCGATTGCAAATGTATGCTTCAAGGTGTATGGCTACATGAGTATGTCGCAAGCCGTTGCCTTTTTGTCTGATTTCAAGCTTGGCCACTACATGAAGATCCCTCCCAAATCCATGTTCCTTGTCCAGGTAAATATGCCTTATTTTGGTCGACATTTTAAATGGAATAACTTGTACATAGAAGCCGACTGTGCTGACAAAGTAAACGGAGTTGTGTCTGACCAATTTTCTCATAAGATGCCCAGAGTGCCCCTCATTGATTGCTGTTCTTCTCTAATTATTGAGAGAGCAAGAATATGAGTAGCTTAGGCATTCCTTGTGTTAATGTGCTCAAAGGGCATAAGAGCAGGCTATGCTATTATATGACATATTGTGAATGATGCGATGAAACAATTTCCTAGTTGAACATTTCCTTCTTCCATCAGTTTGTAGGTACCATAGTTGCTGGTACAATCAACATAAGCGTGGCGTGGTGGCTTCTGGGCTCAATCCATAATATCTGTCAAGACAACTTGTTACCAGCTGACAGCCCATGGACATGCCCTGGTGACCGAGTCTTCTTTGATGCTTCTGTCATCTGGGGTCTTGTGGGTCCCCGTCGCATTTTTGGCCCACAAGGCAATTATTCAGCCCTCAACTGGTTCTTCATTGGTGGAGCCATCGGCCCAGTCATTGTATGGCTATTCCACAGAGCGTTTCCAAGCCAGTCATGGATCCCTCTGATAAATCTTCCAGTTCTTATTGGTGCTACAGCCTACATGCCCCCAGCAACAGCATTGAATTACAATATGTGGATTGCAGTGGGAACAGTGTTCAATTTCTTCGTTTACAGGTACTGTCTTATTAACATATTTGATTCTTGGTTATTTAAAAAGATAATTTACTATAAGTCAGTAGTTGTTTTAGAGTAGGCACTCATTTAATGATTAAAATTGGGCAAACATTTACTCAAATCACTCCAAAAATTCATTTTTCAATTTTCAGAATTGTATCATAATCATGTTTTTCTAAAAAATTCCTAACCTTGTAACATGTAATTTTATTAAAATTATAGTTTCCTTCCTAAAATTCAACTAGATGTACTCAACTGATTTTCCATTGCTCTAAGAAGTTACCAAAGAAGTCTAAGTATCTCAAAATTGAACAAATGTTATAAGCTACATATGATCTATGGAGTCAAATTAATATTTATGGTATACCAAGATAAAATTATCAAAATGGCCCTTGGCAGTTGGAACAAGCACTGAACATTTTGGTTCAACAGGTATAGGAAGATGTGGTGGAAGAGATACAATTACGTTCTGTCAGCAGCGCTTGACGCAGGAGTGGCATTTATGGCAGTGGCAATATACTTCTGTTTATCCATAGAGAACGTGAATCTCAATTGGTGGGGCAGTGCCGGGGAGCACTGCCCGCTTGCTACCTGTCCTACTGCCAAAGGAATAGTTGTCGACGGCTGTCCTGTCTTCTGAAATGCCTACTAAAATTGCACTTTGAAATCATGAGTACTATTTCAGTAGTTTGTTGTCTGCAAGTATAGTATGTTATTTGTTCTTTTTCAATTTTTAGAAGTGTGTTTGTGTTTCAGCAAAAAGCTGTGTGATAAATAGTTGTTTTAACTTATAAAGATTTGAAGATGCATCTTTCACTAATGCTTGAGGTGTACAGTTTGTGTGTGTGTGTGAAGTAACTTGCTTTTGTATGTGCATAGCAGTTGACATTGAGGGTATGAAGCCTTTTGCACCCAAATGCATGAATAAGATAACGGGGTACTAAATTGAAGTTATGAATTGTGATGAACAAATATGACATCAAATGGAGAAAGACGAACACTAAAATTGAAAACGAAAGAAGAGAGAAGTGAGAGAGGAGTTCCATGGACATACTGTGTAGAGGGATTTGCATGGAAAGTATGATAGCTTTATAAAGGCAAAATTTTCGTGTGTCCATACAATTTTTTTTTTTTTTTGTGATCTTCCACTGTTTCCTTCGAGTCTGTCAGAACAACTCCTGATTCCCGGCCGTGCTTCCCCAATATTTTCAATCATTCTAGTACTGCTATTGCTTCTGCCTGACAAGGACTGATTGCTTGGATGCCCCCCTGCCCCCTTTTAATAATAGAATGCCAATACCTGCTTGTTGGGGAGAAGATCACTTGCCATCTACATAGCCATTGTAAGTTGAACTCGATCATGTTATTAATTGCGCAATTTGGGTTGATCTCCTCCTGTAGCTTACTCCATTTCTGGGGTTGATGTAGATAACCTGAGTAATGCTATTGCTTCTTCTGTTTTTTGAAAATAGTCCCTACATATACCTGGAGGCTAGGCTTTCTTTT
Source organism: Carex rostrata (assembly GCF_964058835.1). Lineage (NCBI taxonomy): Eukaryota > Viridiplantae > Streptophyta > Magnoliopsida > Poales > Cyperaceae > Carex > Carex rostrata. Next base: position 4,458,130 of record NC_135925.1, read on the forward strand.
TTCATGAACAACATATTCCGAACTTGCCAAATTGCCCATGCCATGCTCACAGAAATTGAGAATTGTTGTTGGGTTGCTGAGCTTCGTACTGCCAACACTGTTTCCCTAAAGGTACCTGTTAAATTCTCAGTTCTTATTCCCATCGGTGAGGCAAACCAAGCCGCCCTGGCAAAATCACATTTAAAAATTGCGTGCATAATTGTTTCATCATTCATCCCACCCACCTTGCAAATTGGCGATCGACATGTGTATGATTTGGATTGCCAGTACTGTTTGAACTGGGGTTGCTTCCCAAAAGCATCTCCATAGGAATAATCTGAGCTTTGGCAACAGGACATTTCCTTTCCAAATTGCATCCCATTCTTGCTTGTCACCTTGGTGTTGTACATCTCCCTTAATCACCTTTTTTTTTTTTTTTTTTATAAACTTCCTTAATAACCTTTATCTTTATTTATTATTTTGAAAATTGTGTTGAACAGTTTACCTTTTTTTTTTTATTAAAATGAAGGTATCGATTAAATTTCTTACAGTGAAACACTTCATCTTCCTTCTTTCCGATGATATTCGCATCAAATATTTCATGGCCCTCTTTCCTTCTATTTGCTCCACCTCCTTTCAATGCAACTGGTTCTACTCAAAATCACTCTGAGATAATGTCAAACATGGCACTAGGTGCTCTTTCAGTTAATAATAATTTAATTGATCCTCAAATGGAAACTTATTTTTGTTACATTACCTTCATTTTCTTTATTTATTTTTTGCTTCGTTTATTAGATCAATCCACAATATGCAAAATGCGCAAAAGTCCTTCTCCAGACCAGTATCCAATTCTAAAGTTATTTTTCACCAAAAACACAACCAACCAGACAACTGGATACCATGTCATTACAAGCAGTGTCGTAAATAATGATATGCGGTTATCGGATGTACAGGGTACCATCAAGTGATTAATTGAGAATAATTGATCATAATTAGAAGTAATTAGCTAAATAATTGAGAAAATCTGTGACGGTTTGATTACCGTCAACGACTAATCGGCCGATTAATTGACTTAAACGGATGTTTTTTACAACACTGATTACAAGTACTCAATCACTGTTGGGGGAGGAGAGAGGTAGAGCGAATAGAAGGAAAGAGGGAAATGAAATATCTAATATCACCAAAAGGAAGAAAGATCAGTGTTGTTTTCTGTTTTAGCTCTTACTCAGTCACAGTTAGAAATTAATGGAAACCTCCATTTCAATAAATAAAATAAATTAATCAATATAATTTTCAAAATAATTAAATAAAAGACAAAATAAATTAAAGGAGATAGAAGAAAGAAAGTTACGTTCATATTAAATATTACATATTCATGAGAAAAATGATTAGTTTGAAAGTTTAAAAGTTTGAATGGGTAAAATGAAAATTTTCTCTAAAAACAGTAATTTAGAATCCTTGACATGCATTATCAAGTGATGGTCGATAATTTATAAATTAAGTGATATTCTAATTATCTAAAATTTAAAAATATAAAAAAAATGTAAAATTTAGTTTTCAAATATATTTTCATATAAATATGTTAAACAGTTTGAATCGGCTATTTAAACTTTAAAAATAAAAATATGAATTAATAGTATGGATCAGTCACTAATATTCATATTGCCATAGCCTCACTTTAAACAATGAATTGTCGTTTTTGTTTTTACTATTGAGGAATAATTCTCTGTAATGATATTATTTCTTTGGAATAAATTAAGCGGATGCTGCACCACACTAATAATTTTGTCAAACTTGTGCATACGTTGTAATGCGTTTTAAGACAGTAGGATACCGTTAATTATATACTGTGGTATTAAGTTGGTTTGTTCTTAAATCTTTTTCTGATTTTAAAATTTTAAATTATACTTGTTTGCCCTTTCTCAGCACACAAATCATTATACTTTTTGTATGTTAGATGACTTTTAAAAGGCGCACAGAATGCATTTAAAACTCAGGATATTTTTGTAAGTTTAATGGGTATTTATGTAAGATTTGTCATATTCCAAAAAATGTTGGATACTTGTGTAAAATTAGCCCGTATCTTTTCTTGGAGAAATCGGCAAAATAGATATGTGGACTGTATTAAGATTTGTGCACACTTATATGGATTTTTGAAGTAGTAAGTGCAAATTTTGATGTAATTAAATCAGACGACTCTGATTTATCATCAGGCCGATTTGAAATAATGAGAAAAATCCTAAACGACAGTTTTAGCTTACTCACGTCTGGTCCTGAAGATTTTGAGGCCCGGAGAGAAAGAAAAATTTGAGCCCTTAAATGCACAATTTTTTTATTAATATGCTAATAAATTATTAAATTTGTAATCTAATAGTTAGGCAAGTTCTAAATAAATTTTTTTATTAACATTCAGAATATGAAAAATAAAACACTTTTTCAATGATATTGCATCATCATACTAAGTAAACGTTGCAAGTGGGAACATATATTTTTTCATAATTCAGATACTATTTTTTTATATATATAAATTATCAAAATCAGTAGTATAAAAATAGAAAGAGCGTCATATTTTCAATAAATAAAAATATATCGGATTTTTTTTTGGTTGAAAGCATGTAGACAAAAAGTTTAGAGAAAAGTTTTAAGAGGAAAGAGGAATTTGTCGTCTTATTTTTGCCTGATAAGCCTTGCTACCTTGATCTCCGTTTTTTGCCTGAATACCACCTGAATTACTAAATTTAAGATTCCGCCACGTTCGCGTAATGGATTTGCGGACGGATCGCCACCCGTTCGTGTAATGGCCCGTTCCCGACCTGACCCGCTCGACTGACCCGTTCTCTAAATGGTTCTGCGGACGGACCCGTTCGCAAGATGGATATGCGGACCGACCCGTTCCCGATAATTTCTGTTTTTAATTTCTGTTTTTTAAATTCTGTTTTTTTATTTCTGTTTTTTAAATTCTGTTTTTTAATTTCTGTTTTTTAGTTTCTTTTTTTTTAATTCTGTTTTTTAATTTATGTTTTTAATTTATGTTTTTTAAATTCTGTTTTTTAATTTCTGTTTTTAATTTCTGTTTTTTAAATTCTGTTTTTTAAATTCTGTTTTTTTATTTCTGTTTTTTATTTCTGTTTTTTAAATTCTGTTTTTTAAATTCTGTTTTTAATTTCTGTTTTTTAAATTCTGTTTTTTAAATTCTGTTTTTAAATTTTGTTTTTTAAATTTTGTTTTTTAAATTTTGTTTTTTAATTTTGTTTTTTTAATTTATGTTTTTTAATTTATGTTTTTTAGATTTATTTTTGTAAATGTTAGATTTATTTTTAAATATGTCAGATTTATTTTTGTAAATGTTAGATTTATTTTGAATAGATTAGATTTATTTTAAATTCCTGACTTGCGTACACAGGAGCACGCTGTCACAGCCTTGTTGAATCTATCCATGAGTGAGTCTATGGTACTATGCATATCACGGGTTGGCACCATGTTACGACTCTATATTTGAGTTTTCAAATCCTAACGGTCAATCCAAACCGTTCATCTTGTTCTCCATATTAATATGTGTTTGGAGACCAAATTTTACATTTTTTGAAATTTTTTTACTATTTTTTTAGATATTTAGAAAATCACTTGATCTAAAAATTCTGGACCATCCAAAAATAGTGATTTTCAATAAATCTAAAAAAATAGTAAAAAAATTTCAAAAAGTGTAAAATTTGGTCTCCAAACACATATTAATATGGAGAGCAAGATGAACGGTTCGGATCGACCGTTAGAATTTGAAAACTCAAATATAGAGCCGTAGCACGGTGCCAAATCGTAATATGCATAGTACCATAGACTCACTCTCTATCCATTCATGAAATTGAAAACTATACAGGTATTATTATAGTTGATTCTGGTGCCATAGTGAAGATTGTAGAGGTACTGAATTTTGGTAGCATGGAAGCAAGGGAAAATGCAGCGGCCACTCTGTTTAATTTGTCGGTTGTGGACAAGAACAAAGTAGCCATTGGTGAGGCGGGTGCAATACCACCACTGATTAATCTACTGTGTCAGGGTAGCCCGCGTGGCAAAAAGGATACAACAACTGCCATATTTAATTTATGATTCACGCGCCTGATGCGATCTAGGACAATTCTGTGTACTATCTACCAGATAATTAATATGCCAATAGATGTTATACTATTTTGGGCCCTTATACACAACTAAATTTTTTTTGGGCCCCTTTGGATTTTGAGGCCCGGGGCCATCACCCTGGGCCAGGGCCGGGCCTGATCCTACTTCTATTTTTTTTTACGAGTAAACATAATTATTTGAACCTGTTTTACCTTTTCCTTATTTCATTATATTTTTTGTCGCATCTTTATTTTTTTGGGTGATGCTTTTTTTTTTTTAAATAATGCTTCTATATACAAAAATAAGTACAAAGCTTCTCTGCAACATTGCTATTTGAGAGAAAAAGCTGCTATATATAGAGAGAACACGCCAAAAATATCTAGCTTTTTTTCAATCCATCAAACATAATTGAAAGGCATCATTAGATGAAAATAATACACAACAACATTATTTAGGAAACCATGCTCTCAAAATAGAACGCAGGTACTTTCAAAATAGCACAACATATTAGTTTAAAAACAGAAGCCAACTCCATGAACAAACCATCGAAAATTCGAAATGGGTGGATCATCAATGGAGATCGATTATGAGCGAGGCATAGATGATGAGTTCAATGAAGATGAGAACTCTCCGGTGGAGCAGGTGCGTCTGACAGTGCAAACCACCGATGACTCGTCTCTACCGGTTTGGACCTTTCGAATGTGGTTCATCGGCCTTTTTTCTTGCGCTCTCATGTCATTTCTCAACCAGTTCTTTGCATACCGCACGGAGCCCCTCATTATTACCCAGATCACTGTTCAGGTTCTAACAGATTGTTTGTCTTTTAAATAAAAGATTGTATTTTTTTTTAAATCTTACTTGATAGGCATTAGAATATGAGAAAAAGTAAGACAAAAACTTGAAACTGAATGAGCATTAACAAAATTTCTTTTGCTCTTTACTGATATAAGGTTTCAATTAATGTAGATTGCATCCCTCCCAGTTGGTCATCTCCTTGCCAAAATTCTCCCTGAAAAGAAATTTCACATACCCGGATTTGGGGATCGGCTTTTCTCGCTCAACCCTGGTCCATTTAATATAAAGGAGCATGTTCTGATATCCATCTTTGCAAATGCTGGTTATGCTTTTGGTAATGGATCTGCTTATGCAGTTTCAATTGTTAACATCATAAAAGCATTTTACAAGAGAAATATCTCCTTCGTCGCGGGCTGGCTCCTCATAATTACTACTCAGGTAAACCTTGCTCTTTCTCCAGCTCTGCTATTTGGAGAATTCATGGTTATGTAATTTTTCAATTTCACAGATTAATAAGGTTCTAGTTATAAACTTGGAAATAGTATCTGTACTAAGATCAGGAGATGTAAATGCCACCTTTAAAAAGAGAAGCACGTTGCATGATGCTCTATTATGAAATGTCTGGATAATTCCACAATTTGTTTATATTTTTCTTTTTTTAAGGTTATTTATTTAATAATATCTGTAGGTTCTTGGATATGGGTGGGCTGGATTGATGAGAAAGTATGTTGTGGACCCGGCCCATATGTGGTGGCCCAGTACTCTCGTCCAAGTCTCTCTTTTCAGGTATTCATTCTTTGTTAATAGTATTTGCCTTGTTTTTTTTTTTGATTGAATATTTGCCTTGTTGCTTCAGAAAAATAGACATTCCTCAATGCAAATACAGATATCCATACTTTCAGATCCTGAGTAACCTACTTACTATACATGAAATGAAATAAAATTAAAAAAAAATCTGTATTAGACATTATCTTTTTTATTCAAAATTTCCATCTAATATTCTCTAAAAAGACTGGTAATCCGCCATTATCTAAAGACACATTTGAACATTTCTACAGGGCACTGCACGAAAAGGACGGCTCGCAGCATATGTCACGGGCCAATTTTTTCTTGATCGTTCTAGTATGCAGCTTCGTATGGTACCTCTTCCCGGGTTTTCTCTTCCCGACCTTAACCAGCATATCATGGATATGCTGGATCTTTTCCCGCTCAGTGACAGCTCAGCAGCTCGGGTCCGGGATGGAAGGCCTTGGCCTTGGTGCATTCACCCTTGACTGGTCGGCAGTTTCCTCGTTTCTCTCCAGCCCTCTCATCAGCCCCTTCTTTGCCATCGCCAATATTTTTGTCGGTTTCGCACTCTTCATGTATGTTATCATTCCAGTGTCCTACTGGGGAATGAATTTGTACGATGCCAAGATGTTCCCACTTTTCTCCTCACATCTGTTTAGGGGGAATGGGTCAGCATATGATATCAATTCAATTGTGAATAACAAGTTTGAGCTTGACATTGGAGCCTATGAGAACCAAGGGAAGATTCATCTGAGTACATTCTTTGCTTTGACATATGGGCTTAGTTTTGCTACAATCGCAGCTACACTTTCACACATTGCGTTATTCTACGGAAGGTACTTTTTGGGTTATATCTAATTTAATATATGTAAATTGTGATTGCTTATATTGGCGTATTTAAGGTGTGTCTCGGTTAATCCTAGACTTCATCCTTAACTCTGTTCAAAAATGAAAGAATGCACAGACAAAATATGAAAAAATTCAAAAAATTAATGAAACCGAGTGTTGTTATTTGGAATTTCAAATAAGTATTTAAAAATCAATGCTAATACAATACATAAACCAAGCCAATGTACAAAACCAGATTGGTACCTACCGGACTTGGACCAAACTGAGAAGTTATTGTACCTGTTTTTTCTATCAAATAATTTTTATTTTTGAGAGATTGGTAGTGGCTACCAATCGGTTTTTTCTATCAAATAATGATGTAAATATTATGCAATGGCATGGCAGGGAGATCTATGATCGATTTCGCGCCTCATACAAAGGGAAGCCTGATATACACACCAAACTGATGAAGAAATACGAGGACATACCATCCTGGTGGTTTCACATTCTGCTCGTACTGAGCATCATCGTGTCGCTAATTCTTTGCATTGTTCTCAAAGACCAGGTTCAGCTTCCATGGTGGGGCCTCCTATTTGCATGTGCCATGGCCTTTGTGTTCACCCTTCCTATCAGCATCATTACCGCAACTACAAATCAGGTATTTTTACTCAAGATTTCACAATGAATAATGTCCAGGATGATTGTATGTATTGATTTTGCTTGATCTCAGCTTGTAATTATGTCTAAAGGGCACAAAGTAAAACAAAGTGTTTTTTTGGTTCAAAATACATTAAAAGCAAATTTCTTATAACAGAACTTCTGACAAGCTGCTCTTTTATTTTTTTTTTCATGAAATGAAAAAAAGACCCCAGGACTGAATGTCATAACAGAGTATATTATGGGTCTGATAATGCCGGGGAAACCGATTGCAAATGTTTGCTTCAAGGTGTATGGGTACATGAGCATGTCACAAGCCGTCTCCTTCCTTGCTGATTTCAAGCTTGGCCATTATATGAAGATTCCTCCCAAGTCCATGTTCATCGTACAGGTACTTATTCCCAACTCTACTGGTATATATTCTCCAAACTGAACATGATAGCGCAGCAAGTCAAAATTCCATTGGTAAATTTTTACAACAGTTCAGTTCATCTAAGGGAAACCAAAAAAATATGTATATAAGAGATGGTGATTGTTTCCAATAAGCAGAATTAAAAACTTCACCTGGGAACTCATAATCTAAAATAGTAAGACAATGTTCCCATTTTCTTGAAATAATGCAAAATATACCCCAATCTAAAATAGTAAGACAATGTTTCCATTTTCTTGAAATAATGCAAAATATACCCCATCATAATTCCTATTGCACTCTAATATATTAGAGAGAGGAAGGATACAGTTGATATTTGAAAAGTCCATTAGATGTTTCTCATTTTCCTATTTACTAAACTTTTAATTGTTACCAGTTTGTCGGAACGATTGTTGCGGGCACAATCAATATAGGTGTTGCATGGTGGCTTCTCGAATCAGTGACAAACATCTGTCAAGACAACTTATTACCAGCTGACAGCCCCTGGACATGCCCTAGTGACCGAGTCTTCTTCGACGCCTCTGTCATCTGGGGCCTGGTGGGTCCCCGGCGCATCTTTGGCCCACTTGGAAACTATGGGGCCCTTAACTGGTTCTTCCTTGGTGGGGCCATTGGCCCAGTCATTGTATGGCTCCTCCACAGAGCTTTTCCAAGCCAGTCATGGATCCCACTCATAAATCTACCAGTGTTGATTGGTGCCACGGCCAGTATGCCCCCGGCCACATCGCTAAATTACAACATGTGGGTTGCCGTAGGAACAGTGTTCAACTTCTTCGTGTTCAGGTACTTCTATGACCTGAAATAATGATTAGCATTTAGCTGTTATTTTGGGAAATTTGACAAGTCAAAATACTTCAAAAATTAATATATCATAATATCCATAAAAATTGAGTAAATATATTGAGAGTAGAATTTACTTCATAAAGCGCATGAACAATAGAGTCAAAATAGCATACATATGGTTCATGAGTTGCATGAAACAAAATCTGATCTGTCAATATCTTTACCCAAAAAATTTGAATAGGAGACCTTAATGAGATACAGTTTTGTTAAATGACAATCTTATCATTGATAAGCAACAAAATTTGCCCCATTGCTGATAAAAGAAAATTATAGAGACAATACTGTATTCTAACAGTATAATTGATGGATCCAGACAAATATTCAGAAAAAAAAAATGGTAAATTACCAAATTACCCATAGGAATAACCACATGAGATTCTGGTATAACAAAACAGGTACAGGAAGAGGTGGTGGGAGAGGTACAATTACATTCTATCGGCCGCATTGGATGCCGGAGTGGCATTTATGGGGGTGGCTATATACTTCTGTTTGTCCATGGAGAACATCCAGCTCGATTGGTGGGGTACTGCCGGGGAGCATTGCCCGCTTGCTTCATGCCCTACTGCCAAAGGAATTGTTGTGGATGGCTGTCCAGTGTTCTGATTTACTAACTAACAGGGTTTAGGACTTTCAAGGCCTCCTTTTGTAGTTAATTTCATTTTATCTAGTCAGAAGGTGGAATTTGTTTCTGCTGCTGTTTGGTTTAGGATGGTTGATGGATTTAGGTTATTCAGTATATTTTGTTTCTTGCATGCTTTAGTTACCAACAGTTGTATCTTTTACACATACATAGAGAAGTTGATATTAGATCATATCTTTCAGTTTTATTTTAATTATTAAATTTTAAATTTTAAGCTATTACAATTTTAAAATAGAGGAAAGGCACATAAAATAGAGACATTGAACCCCTCTATTTTCAATTAGTGTTGGCAACAAGATTTAATTTTTGTGATATTAAAAACTAAAATAATACAATACCTTAGTTCATAATTGTTTCATGCTTGATTCCATTCTATGAAAGTTGATGACTAAGTATTCATTTTATAAATAGTTAAGTGTGTATTTTATAATAGTCAATTGTATATTTGGTTGAAGTAATTGTTGATAGTTGTTAAAATATATTTTAAAATGACAATTGCTAACAATAGTATCTAAATTTAAAAAATCACATACAATGTTGAAAGTTGTAGAATATATTTTTACATGACAATTACTAACAATAGTATCTAAATTAAAAAAATTCACACAATGTTAATAGTTGTAAAAATATATTTTGACATGACAACTATTAGTAGTCGGTCTAAATTAAAAGAAGTTTGTATTATTTAATAATCAGACAATTATTCTGTAACAATTAATTGAATATTATAAGATGCACGAAAAGTTAAAAAGAAAATTATTTCGAAAATGAGTTTATATACAAGATATATAATTATCCAGCTTCATTTTGTTATTTGAGTAAAATGGGCTTGCCAAGCCGTGTTGGGCCTTTTTGTCACTCTTCTCTGTTCATTCTTTCTTTTTTTGAATCGTGAGGGGGGAATCGAACTCTCGATTTTTGGTATAACAACTCTACGACTTTTTTCTAACTAATTGTATTACATCCTCTTTCTCCTCCGTTCATTCTTTCATATTCAAAAAAGATCTTAAAAGAATAGCAAAAGAATATAGGAAAAGTAAAATTTGAATTAGATTTCTATTTTGGAGTAGAACTAAGGGTATCTCTAAGTTCATCAAGTTTTTTTGTGAATTGAACTTTAAAATTTATTGGATTGGTTTCAAACGATGAATTGAAACTATTGAAATCCTTATATTTTACGAGTAATGTGTCTACATGTAAAAAAATATATATATAATTTTAAATCAACTTTGTATAGAATCAAGTGGTCAAAAGACATTCAAAAAATGAATGCATTGAAATTAATTTATAAACATTCTAATTTTGACCACTTGACTTTATACTAAATTAATTTGAAACTTTAAGATTTTTACATGTAGATGCATCACTCGTGAGGTTGAAGGACTTCAACGATTTGAATTTGTCGTTTAAAACCAATCCGATAAGTTTTAGAATTGAGTTAATAAAGAAGCTTGATGAATTTACCAACAAACCTAAATCTACTCTTCAATTTTGTACTATTTTGCTTGTTTTTTTTATTGATGGTGAAAAGGTGAAATTGTGAAAGAGTAAAAAGTATTGATAAATGAGTCAATTTCATCTCTTGAAAAAACATCAATTCATCTTTTTCACCATCATTCATAAAATAAAGAATTTGACTTATGAGGGAACAGAGGAGGAAATTCTTGTAAAAAAAAAAAAAAATTGACTGTAAATTTTCAATCTCAATTATACGTTTTCAATTTTTACAATTCCATATTATTTTATATTGTTTCATATTTTTGTTTTAATTTCTTCGTTAAGTGTACCTTTAGCTACTAATGGCACCCTAGTCACACTCACCTAATAATAGTTTCGTCACATAATTTTAGAAACGATTTGGGCTCTAATTACGATTTAGTTTTAAGCAGTGTTGTAAAAAACATCTGTTTAGACCGATTAATCGGCCAATTAGTCGTTGACAGTGACCAAACTGTTACAAATTTTTCCGATTAATCGGCTGATTATTTTCAATTATGACTGATTATTCCCGATTATTTCCAATTAATTGCTTGATGGTACCATGTCGGTCCGACAACCGCATACCGTTATTTACTGACACTGGTTTTAAGTAATAATAAGCCGCAAGTAGCAGTACATACTCTCCTTCCATGTGATTAATTAATGCTCCTTAATGATTCCCCTCTTTAGAAATGGGGACCAAATTAAAGGCAGGAAAAATCCAAATAATTTGCATGGTTAAGACAAATTATTAACAACTCAAAAGCAGATGATCCAACTTCTAACAACCATTTGCAAACAACAAGAGAATTAACAAATGACAGACAAATAGCTGGAAAAAAAAAAGAACCTCTTTATATTTATACAACAGGTACACCAGATACAAGATATATATTTTATAACGAAATATACAGAATATAATGGATCCTTCCTACTTCCTTTACACCAACCAAATTATTGCTCCCAAAAAATTAAAAAAATTAATGATTGCTATACAAAAACAAAATTTCCTGAAGAAAAAATAAAGGAAAAAAAAGGCCATGATGAGACAAACCCCCTAACTATGAGACCGGACCAAATATTGCGTTTTATAATTTCATCAATTCCAATCAAATTCGTTTGTAAAAGTGTGAATATCAGGTCCCTATTTTTCCTAAAATTTTTTACAGTGCAGCAACTTAGTAAGACATGCATCATTTAGTCTGCAGCCTGGGAACTATACAAAGAACCAACTGAAAGTTGGCTCCGACTTCGGCGCTTCGATGATCGAGTTCGCGGCTTGACAAACTTAGATTCGCCCCACTGCCAGAATTTCTCCTGCTCCTCCGGCGTGTTATCGCAGTCTGGAAACACATTCTGATACCTTACTGAATCATAACAAACTGTATAGGTCATCTGTTTCTCCCTGAGTCGGCGCATAGCAGACCTCATTTTCGGGGTCATGACGGCGAAATCAGCTGTCATCAGCTGGACCTCAGTTGATGCGCAGTGATCGAGGTCTACTGATGGCTTGGATTGTTGGATTGGGTTGGAGGGGCAGCCTTGGAGCACCAAATCAGAGAATTCGGCAACAAACGGAGAGTACTTGTAGTTTATCTTCACCTTGCCGCCATCTGTTGCCCAGGCTGAGCCGTCCCAGATGGTTGCATACACTGCCATCGGTTTAGACGGGAAGTCCGATCCCATTGCCTCGCTGCGAATTACCTCCCTTATCGGAATGTCGTCTACATAGAACCTGAATTCACAGTATAACAAAGGTTTATCATAATATTCAATTAAGATTAACTGTCTCATTATATTATGTGCAATTTAAAAACAAAGAATTATGGTACTATGCATAGCGCAGATTGGTCCGTACTACAGATTAAAATTTTCTTTGTTGAAGTTCAAATAGTTGTTTTGAGTGAACGTGATTTCAATATGAAAAAATAATTACACACTAAATTTTACATTTTTGAAAAAAATATACTATATTTTTAAATAGATAGAAAATCATTTGATCTAAAATATTTAGATTAAATGAATTTCTAAATTTCTAATAAAATAGTGAAAAAAAATTTAAAAATGTAAAATTTTATCTACAAGTACATTTTTGTACACATATTATGTTGAATGGTTCATATCGACGGTTTGGACTTTAAAAATTAAAATATTGATTCATAGTACAGACAAATAGATAAACAAATTTCGAGTCACCTACATTATAACATTTGCTGTCCAGAGAATAGAGTAGCGGTGAGCCTTCTCTGTCGGGTCGAAAGGAAGCAAATAGCGCTCCTCGCGGCCGCGCATGGTGCTGCCGTTACCGTAGATGTTTGTCTGCACCCTCCATTCTTTCCCTTTCTTGTTCCCTAAGAACTCCCAGTCCAGCTCATCATGGTCCTTCTCAAAGACATCTCCATTGGAGAGCTGTATCAAATCCAATCCAAAAGGAAACAAACATTCATCACAAGTTCACAACTAATCACGTGGGCTTTGACTCTATTCGTTTACCAATTGATACAGCCATAATTCTGAAGCAAACCATGTGAGGTTTCCCAATTGTTTACTTCAAATTAGAAGCAATGTTTATTACATAAAACTTTCCATGCTCATAAATATTTGTTAGGTGCATGAACTTGGTACTTAATAAATAGCTTTGTCGTCGTTAATTTGGAACTGCGCGCTTTCAGTAAAATTAATGCTCAATAAGTGAAATTAAGTATTTTGAGCCACAGTCTCTACCAATTTTTTTTTTTTTTTAAAGTATTTTGAGCCACCAGATGCTATTATGGGGTCCAATTAGTATATAAATTAACATGTATACAATAAATTGGACTATTAATTAATTAAACAAGGAGAACCTTTTCTTGACGGAATCAACTACTAAGCTTGGTCATATAATTAACAGTGATACATAGCTGAAGTGTAGATGAGAAAATTGACTGATTATTAGTGTTGCGTTTATATAATTTTATTATCTTTTTATTAATTAAGAAGAGACGATTTAGGTTTACAAATTCTACTTTTCTATTCAACTAGCGCCAATCAATTTGGACTTGTGAATTTTGAAGAGTCGTTCAATTCAAAAGCACCTTATCACTTGATATACTCAACCAACTCCTAATAAAGCATTATAATAATTAAATTAAAGCACAGGTCCTTTGCATTCAACCATCATTCAGTTCCATATTTTCAATGCAAAAATGGAAAAATGAACTTACATAGAAAGCCACCACAACTCCGGCCGTGTTCTCTTTCGGAAGCTTTATGGATGCACTAAAATAACCATGCATGTAGTAGTTTGATGAGATAAACCCAGAACCTAAAAATTCAAAAAATAAAAAGGTAAAAACAAGCACTATATATAATACCTTGCAAAACTATTAGATGATCATATATAATTCTATCATGAAAAACATATGTACCGGTGTATCGATTGAGGACGAGGTTAACTCCCCTTCCATCGGCTGTTTTCACCATGTTATCTTCACCAAAAAGGTGCTTATAGCCTTCATCGAACGATATGGTTTCTACATGGAAGGCTTGGGTTGAAACTGAAATTGCCAGTAGAATCAAAGACAAGAAGAAAACGCTAGCCATGGCTAACTTGTTTGCTTATCCTTACACCTTCTTAATTAGTTTCTCGTGTATATATCTCTTTGCTGAGTGCAAGTAGGTGCTTTATTGATTGTGATGTGTATATATATATATATATATATATCGATAGTATATGTACTTCCTTTGTTGGTACTTTTCTAGCTAGATATATATAAATGGTGGATGGGGATAGGTGATGTATGAGGTGGTGGATTTTGGCTGGCTTTGAATTAATTATTTGGGTAATAATTCATGTGTTTTTGGGTACAAATTTGAATGAGAATGACATTAGCTTGATAAGGAAGTGTCTTGGAATGACCTTAGCTAGCTCCGGTGCAATAAAGGAGTTCGGATTCTCTGCATTACCGTACGGTTTGAGTTTGAATCAGGACCATCCGATTAGAATTCAGATTAATCCAGTGCAAATCTATAATGAATTGGTCTTGAACTAGGTGTGAATGTTCCAACGGTTAGTTGGTACACGGTGGTTGCAACTTACACAGTACACTTGACACCGTGTTTGGGTTGGAATTTTGAATTTTCGATCCTTCCATTTTATTTCCGTGTGTGTTTCTCCTGCTTTAATATGTCCAATAACTTAGCCGCGTCAATTAAAAAGTAACGAAGAATATATTTGCTACAGAAAAAAGGAGGTATATAGGAAACAATACCATTCAAGTAAAGTATACATGACACACACATATTCGCTTCCAGCGTTTTTCCAGAAACAAAATTTATTTTCTTTTATTGCGTTGCAATGGACATCTCCAGTTGATGTGACTTGAGAAGATGTAGAAGAATTTTCTTTTGACAACTATGACTTGTTCCTCCCTGGCAGGTAAAAGATGACATTCTTGTTATTATAAAATGAAACGACATCCTCCTGGTAGCTGCTGTCGGGTTATGGCGGCGTACAGTCGTTTAATTTTCCGTGACCGTACTTGCTTTCCAAAACGGGTCCGGATCTAAAGTAACCCAATTTTTGGATTTTAGATCGGGACTGTCTGATTCGAATCTATCGCTAGGGATTGTCTCGGAATTCAAATCTGTCGCTCGGGATGTGTGCGCTTTACTTCAGAATGAATTGTCGCAGATTCAAATCGGATGCTCCTGATCTAAAATTCAAAAATTAGTTACTTCACTGGAGAGAAAATCATATATGATATAGTGACAAAGATAATATTTTTTACGTAAGTGGTTGTAAATTTAAAATCTGAATAAATTTTTTTTATGTATATTAAATATTTAAAAGTAGCTTCATTTTCATTTTTTATAAAAAAGTTATAAAATCTAATTGTATTTTTAAAGTTTTAAAAATATAATACTATAATTATGACATAAAAAATTATTTCAGTTTTTTTTTCAAAATTAATGTATATTTATAAAGCTATATATTTTGTTTTAATTGAGAAAAAATATATATTTTAAATCCTCATTATTTACCTCTCCACAGCTGGTTTCTGCTACTAATTTATGAAGAGTAGTGTTGGTATTCAAATCTCAATTCATCCAATTTCAATTAGACAACTAATAACTAATAAAAAAAGGGGAAACTTCATGTATACAAGTTCGTATGAACACTTAATTCTTGTGCGTATGGTACAAGTGTAAAAAATAAATTATTTTTTTCTCACAAATTGACTAATTAAAATAGTGAACATTTTTTTTAATAAATGATAAAATGAAAATTTTATAAACTTAAAAATGAGTTTTGACTTTTGATAAAACAATAATAAATTCAGAAAATAAACATGATATTATAAATTTGAGAAATAGAAATACATATATAATTTATAATTTCGAGATTTCTATAAGGAATAATCGCCCAATAAAAAAAAAGGGCGACCCATAGTAATACTTGTGTTCTTTAGAATTCATATCATTCAGGATAAATGATACAAACTCAGGGGTGAACCCAGTAAGAATCAGAGTAATTGCCTCCCTTCTGAGTTTTTAATTTATAGGTTTGGACAAACTTTATTCCCTTCCTCTGAAATTCTGATTTCAAATTTGAGTTAAAATTAGAATAAATTCTTTGAATCTCATTGGTAATTAGAATTAGAAGTTAAAACATTGAAAATTAGAATCTGATTAGCTAATGGATTTAAACCCGATTCGTTATTTTCTTAACCCCCCCCCCCCCCCCCCCCCCCCCCCCCCCCCCACACACACACAAAAAAAACATGAATCCGTTCATGTAAATACTTCTTTGATATTAATGTTTTGTCAAGATTCGTGTTATGAAAAAAAAGGCCTCTAAAAAAAAAAACTAAAAGAAGAAAATATAGGCGTGCTGCTTGGAGGCGCCAATTATCAAGTCCATTTGGTGTGTCATTTTATTTTTTTTACAAACTTTTTAATTCCATTGAAACAAAATGAAAGTTCGTTATCTTTTGCATCATTGTAGAAAATGATATAGGCTACAGTATTACCACCCTTTTGTTATTCTATGTTTCTATATTTTTTTATTAAATTATTTTATAAAAAAAAAAGATATAAAAGATTTGCAGCTCTATTTAAGACTTGGGTGAAGATGTGTCAATAAAATGGGTCGGGTTTGAATCGGTACTAGTCTGAAACTTTTTGATCCGGATCCAATCTGAACTGGTCACGGTCTCACGGTCACGGATATGCAACTTAATCTCGATTAACATATAATCATCTTAATTATTAGTTAATAAATTTTAATTAGTGTTAAATTTTAAACTAAATTCAACAAAACACAAGATTGGTAGGATTATATTCATACGTGACAGAACCATTTTCTTCGGAGGGATCAAGTTACAACAATTTTTGAATTTTGGACCATTGAATTTTGTACCCATCTTAATAAATAGTAAAAAAATTTCAAAAAATGTAAAATTTGGTCTTCAAGCACATTTTATTGTAGAGATCACATCTAACAGTTTGGATCGACGATTTGGACTTTAAAAATGTAAAAAATGGTTGTGGTAACTTATTGTAACTCAAATATTGTTGTAACTTGATCCCTCCTCTTGTCTGAATTGACTTAAAAAATATTATCAATGTTATCGAGTTAACTCATTATCAATAAATCCCAAATTATCTTTCAACTTAATATACGGTGAAACACTTGCAATA
The DNA here is from genome assembly GCF_964058835.1 of Carex rostrata. Classification (NCBI taxonomy): domain Eukaryota; kingdom Viridiplantae; phylum Streptophyta; class Magnoliopsida; order Poales; family Cyperaceae; genus Carex; species Carex rostrata. Next base: position 4,475,364 of record NC_135925.1, read on the forward strand.
CACAAGATTTCGAACAAAAATCAAGCAGTATATATAAAATATGTAATGTTTGGTGACTAAGATGTTACTTTCAGTGAGAAGTCGCGAATTTAAAATCATAAGATAAGATATAATTTGAAAATTCTTAATTAATCACTTAACTCATGTTAAAAAAATTCAAGTAGGTTACATCAATTTTGCCTTGAATTTTTCTTAATTTACTTTTTCAAAATAACCACATGACATCAATGAGTTGAATTTTTTAAAGTTAATTAAGGGCTTGAGACATGACACAATAACAACTTGAAGGTGACCCCCGCCTGGAGGTAGTTAGCATTTCCGTGTCCCATATCTAAGCATTGACCGTGCAATTAAAAGATAACAAACCCAAAAAATTAACATCATCAAAATCATAGATTAAGAAAATGTTGTTTCCTTTTCATTCATATATCAAAATCTCTTTGAAAGGGCTGATTAATTAAGAAAGGTGTTTTTTTTCAAGCCAAATGCAATATATATTTACTTCGGATGTAATCACTAATGGTCACAAGAAAATGACATGTTAACAACAAGATTCGAAAAAAAAGAAAACTACATGCGAATGATGCTTCTGACTAAAGCTTCCCGCTTCAAATTACAATTTTTTTAATTTTAGAAATTAAAAAATCAAATTACAATGGATTAATTTTTTATTTTTAGAAATAAAAAAAATCAAATTATTGAATTTAAAATGGATTAATTTCATCCGACATGAAACCAAATCAAAGATTCAGTCCAATTGAGATATTTTTGGAACTGAATTAATGACTCGGTCTTGTTACTCGTTAGTTTCTGTAAGTTCTAACGTCTCTTCGCTACAAAAAAAATTTGAAAAATACTGAACTGAACCATTGGGGATATGTCATCTCCTCAAATTCACCGCACCCCTCCTCTCCTTCTTTTCTCTCTTCACCTCAGCTCTCATTGGTGGTCATATTGATTTTCCACACTATGTGGCCGTTGTCATGATAAATTGTGAAAATTAGTGGGACCGTATTGGCCTCTCTCCAATGAAACTAAACTATTGGTTCAGTTCCATTCATTTATCTCGAAATAAACCTATTAATCTCATTTTCGGAAAATTAATATTTTAATTTCTAAAACATTTTTTTTTAAATTAACAAGTCTTTGCAATTTTGGATATTAATAAGGATATTTGGTTAGATAAAATTTTATTGCGGGTAAGGACTACCTTGTAAATTTTGAAGGCCGCATTTTTTGTTTGAGACGGTATCTAAAGTTTAACACGATTTTTTTTTTCCAAAAGCTTGAAAAATTATGCTACTTAATTAATAATTAGAAAATACGAGTTTATTATAACTTGTGAATATATATATATTTTTAGAAAATAAATTTATATATTTATCAAATATTTATAAACAGATAATATGATATCAATATTTGAAAAATTGATAGAGACCAAATTAAAAAGATCACAAGAAATGTACATGAATAAGAAATCCTTTTCTAAAACCAGAAAAGGATATTTAGGAAGCTACTTAGACTTAGACAGATTTGGTGCGTGCACGCTTTGAGAAGCTACTTAATTAATAATTAGGCAGCAAAACTATCATCTCTCATCAACTAATATAAAATTGACCTCTGAATCAAGAACATGACAAAATAAAGCAATTTCTGTAATATCTCTCCGTGTAATTGAAGATAGAATTAGGGGTGTTCATTGGGTCCGGTTTAGTTAGTTTTGAATCAAACCGAATTAGTTTGTACTGAATGGTTCGGTTTTCGGTTTAATAGTTCGGTTCGGTTTATTTTTAAAAACTGAATTATAACTTCGTTTAGGTTTGGTTTGGAAATTTTCAAAACCGAAATAACCGAACCGGCCGAACTTTTATATATTATGAATTTGGTTCGGACCACCCCTGTTTATTGCTTAATCAATTGCTTTAAATACTTAGATTTATTTCTTAACATCCCAATTTATTTCTTAATACCCCGCTTTATTTCTTAATATACTTCGGTTTATTATAAATCAATTGCTTTAAATAAAAATAATTAATATATTTCGGTTTGAACCGAACAAATTGAAATAAAAACTTTAATGCGGTTCGGTTGCAATGCTAAATCAGCTTGATTCGGTTCTATTTTTGAAACCGAGCTATAATTTTAATTTGTCTAGAACCGAACCGATAAACACCCGTAGATAGAATTGTTGTTACTGTAAAAAGTAAAATCTCTCCATGCAATTTCTTCATAATAATTTATAAATAAAATATTTTGGCCTACGTACAACAAGAATGAGACACTTTTCGCGAAGATAAAAAAGTGACTTTTCACGACAGAGTACCGTCATTGTTCAGCCTTTTCTTTTCGCGACGGTACTTTTCGCGAGGAAGTACCGTTATAAATGCGTTTTTTCTCTCGCGAAAAGTGTCTACTCTGTTGTTATACAAATGTGTATTATTAATTCTCTATGCATGTGTCAAGGTAGTTTTATGTTTTTTAAGTGTAAATTACAAGCAAAGTCTCTTCTTTGCTGTTTATATAAAACGCGCGTCTTGCTAACCGTTAACTTATCTGTCATTGTTAGTTCGCTGCTCTTATCCACAGGAAGCACAGCTCACTACTTCGAGACTTCTCTTTAACAAACTAATGGATATATATTTCATTCATCACTATTAAAAAATTAATTTGAAAAAAATAATTGAATGCATGCTAGAAAATAACAAACTATTGGATACCCACAGGAAGTAGTTTTGCATAAAAAATAATTTTAAAATGCATGCTAATTTTATACGTTACCTTCTTATTAAATTTTAAAATTATAGTAGCTTGATCGGAGCCAAAAGAGAAAAAAAAATGAATAGTGTCGTTTAAACCCTTCTCTTAATATATAATTAGATATCACAGCCAAAAATGCTTGTCCCAATATGATAAATACATAATTGCATTCATTTACAAGTCTTATTGAACGTTAATTTTAACTTGGACTAATGATTTAAATGTTTTTATTTAGTACATAATAAAGTTTGTAATTCAGGATAATACAAGTATAATTCGGAAATAGTTTGTTGCTTATAAAATATAAATAACATATTAATATACTGACATTTTTACAAAACAAAACAAAAAAATGTTACTTTTGTGAATAATATGAAATATGGTGTGTTATTCAAGAGTGTTTAAAAAGAATTTTACGGATATTATTTACTATACTAATGATATAAATTAATTTTCAAGATTGTTTGAGATTTCACAATTTTTTTGTGTTGATTTCTCAAGCAAAATAAAGAGAAATTTTAGTTCAAAAAAATATCAATTTTTTCAAATAATCCATCCTTGTAAAATATGTTATTGTAGATAGAACTTTGACATTCTCTTCAACTACTCTATTATTGAAGCTTATGAGAGCAAGTAACCTCAACTTGTTAGTTAGTAGTGAATAGATATTAGTTGTCTTTTTCTTTTCATATTGTGTCAACAAGAAAAAAGATATCCTACATTAAGTATGTAATATGGAATGATAATACAAAAGGGTTTTTTTTTTTTTTTTACAAAAAAAAAAGAGTTGTTATGATTTCAGGAATTGAGTATTTAAATTTCCAAAAGGGTTATTTGTTAAATAAAAGAGCATTATTTTTAGGGGATGGGGCTCATTTACAATGGCTTAATATATTCACATAATACCCATAAAAAATGATACAATTCGATTTAAGTTTCACTATCAATCAAACAACTTAAAATTTACGATCAATCCACCTAATATGTCTATAATATTTGTTTTCTGTTTGAAAATGTTTTCACTTGATTTTGGGTTAATAACTGTTGTTAAAAGATCAAAATATTTTTCTCAGAGATTTCATTTAGTGATAGTAATATTCCAAAAAATATGCAACTAGGTCCTGTAATGCTTGTCTTTTCCAAAAAGAACAAAGAAGGCGTATGCTTATAGTACAAGCATCGCCAAGTAACTATCTAGCTGGTCATGATATACACAGAAAAATACAACAACATTTGAGCTTTCTTTATTTGTTCAAGGGTGGATATATATTGGCATATTGCTTTAGAAAGAAAAAAAATACAAGACCCGACAATTATGGCACATGCAGTGTGGGTCTAATAGAAAAAAAAAAAGACAAAAGGCTTATTTCACAAGAATACTTCTGATTTATATAATATACATTTAGAATAGTTCAACTTAAACAATTTTATGTGTTATTTATTTATTTATTTTTTAATAAAAGGCTTTATGTTCGTTTCATAAAAGAAACCGTTGTCCAAAATACCACCACAGAAAAGCAATTGTGTACTCTACAGTTATTGTGAAAACAAGTTCAAATTCTAAACTAGAGAAGTTCACCAGCACTTCCTTACATCACAACATTGGACTGTATAGTCAGGGGCGGACGCATAATTTTTGCCAGGGAGAGGCAGAATCGGATTCAAATAGTTTATTGGGTTCAAATCCAATAACTAATTGGATACTATATATAAATAATCAGCATAATAATTTAGCTACTATAAATTTTGAATATGTAAAAAAGTGAAAAAAAATTAAAGAATCTACTTTTTTTTATTATTATTTGAATCCGTAGGTGTATGCATATATTGAAGATAGTTTAACAAAATTACATTGTTCCAGATGAAATTAAATCTACTAAAATAAAACCTAGGAACCAGATCTCCTGCCCCCAGAGTCACTGCGGGGTGGACCCGGTTACTGTTAAAGGGTTTAGGGTTAAAGTGGTTTTGGATTTAGGGTTATATGGGGACCCATTCTGCAGTGACTCTGGGGGCAGGAATTTCCTGCACCCAGGGGGGCAGATGATTCGGTTCCTTAGAGTTAAAGTGGTTTTGGGTTTAGAGTTAGAGTGAGTCTATGGTAATATGCATATCACGGGTTGTAACCGTGCTACGGCTCTATATTCAAGTTTTTAAATCCTAACGGTCGATCCGAACCGTTCATCTTGTTCTCCATATTAATATGTGTTTGGAGACCAAATTTTACATTTTTTGAAACTTTTTTACTATTTTTTTAGATATTTAGAAAATCACTTGATCTGAAAATTCTGGATCATCCAAAAACAGTGATTTTCAATAAATCTAAAAACATAGTAAAAAATTTTCAAAAAATGTAAAATTTGGTCTCCAAACACATATTAATATGGAAAACAAGATGAACGGTTCGGATCGACCGTTAGGACTTGAAAACTCGAATATAGAGCCGTAGCACGGTGCCAAATCGTGATATGCATATTACCATAGACTCACTCTTAGAGTTATATAGAGACCCACTCTGCAGTGACTCTGGGAACAGGAATTTTCTGTCCCAGGGGGGCAGACGATTCGGTTCCTAAAACCTAAACTACGAGACATTGAAATAAATCCTACATTAACTCCGCTCGCCACCCTCTTCAATTTCTGGTGACCTAAATAAGAATAAGATGAGGGTCTGCTTGTAAGTTATCCTCCTTACATTAACTCCGCTCGACATCCCTTTCTCATTTAACAGCACCTATCTTTGATCTTTCATATTGATTTCTTTATAGATATAACATAAAAGGCCTTTAAAGCCCAAACCAAAAGTTAAACATGAAAGTTATTTTTACCATTTCGCTTCGTCTCCCCATTTCTTCTCCACACCTCAACCCCTCAACAATGGCTTGAGAGAGAAAGAGGGGCAAGCTCATAAATTATAACAAAACAGAAAAAAAAAAAAAAAAAAAAATACTGTTTTTCCTTTCTTCTTCGTCCCTCCAATCCTTCTCCACTCCGCTGCAATGGTTTCAGAGAGAGGCAAGCTCATTTCTAGGGAGGAGCAAAATGAAATCGTATCAGTTTTTCCATTAGATTACAAAATTGCACCCCCCCCCCCCCCCCCCCCCCCTCCCGCCGAATCAACGTGGGTCCGCTCCTGTGTATAGTAATGACAAAAATGATGACGATGATGATAATAATAATAACAACATTAACTATTATTATTATTTATTTTTTTATTATTTTTTTTATTATTATTATTCCGGTAAGAATGTTGAAACAATCAATCTGAATACACTCAAATGTACTAGCTATTTATCTAATTACACGAAATGATTTTTCCTAGCGGCATAATGCATTTTCTCTATATATAATTTATATATATATTGGGGGGTGATTTATCTCATCATCTAAATTGGCATAGTATTCAGGGGCAGATCTAACTCAGGATAAGTACTTGCCTACTCTTGGATTTAAAAAAAAATTTAGAATTAGACTAATTGCTTCTTTTCGTTTGCTTTTGTCCAGTCATTATTCTATCTTTTATCTTTTCGTTTGCTTTTGTTCAGTCAGTATTCTGAGAAAAAAAATCTGATTTAAAAGAAATTTGAGATTTGAGCAAAATTGGTTGGAGAATAGAAATCATACAGAGAAGAAGGAGAAATTGAAAAAGACATTTCTGACAGTGGGGTCATCTATTTATTACATATGACATTTACTTTTTAGCATTTTAGCCCAACGGACTCACATGAAACCCAAACATTACATGCATGTGACAGCCAAGTTTTGATATCTGCCATCTAATTAAAGTGGGAATTTGCATTATGTTTCCAAAAGATACCTCGCATAAGTTTTCTCCAAAATGCCCCAGTCACTAAGGTAAAAAATGTAAAAAAACAAAAAAAAGCATCAATTTTTGTACTAGTTTCGGAAGATTGAAGAAGAAAAAGAGATTTTGTTAATAGGAACAAGAAACTATTTTTATTTTTTGTATGATTTTATTGTATATAAAAGTGGGTCATACAAATATACTATTGCACCCGATAAGTTAATGAGTTTGAATCCAATTAGCTATTTAAATCCAATTAGTGCCTTATCATGACAGAAATTCTGAATCCGCCCTGGTCGTATTAGTATAACTATGGAAAATTGGTTCCCAGTTTAAAAATCGCAGCTGTATGATGATATATTGAATATTGATATGAGCTTAGAAAAGGGAACACCTTATTGCTTCTATCAGGTCTTTAGGGACTTGGATTCTGTATAACAACTGTTGCACATGCAGTGTCGTACATTGTACATAAATAACATACATTTTTCTATTTTGGGATGTATATTTTTTTAAGAAATTGATTCTGCGGTTGGGATGCTGTTAGCTCTGGATTGAAGTGGCAGCACTTCACCTTGCTAAACGCTCAGTCTATGTTTTCTGCTGTGTTTAAAATTCTTTGGATATTGCTTAACATAATATCTAGTCCGGTGATAAACATAATATCTTCCGTATGAGAGATCACATTTAATATTCAGATATTCTGTATAAATATGAAATGATTGAATGGTTTGACTTTTAATTTTTACTCAAAATAATAGAAAAAAAAATCTTAAATAGACAATGACCAGAGGGCTGATTTTTTTATTTATATTCAAAAATAATATAAAATTTTAAAAAATAACCAAACCGCTGCTGTATTTTCAAAACTACCCAAACCGGAATTTTTTTTTTCCGGTTTTAGCACTAATTACTGGAATTTTAGCAGCGATTTGGTTATTTTTTTTAATTTTATATTCTTTTTGGATATAAATAAAAAAATCGGCCAGAGGGTGTTTAAATTAGTATTTATGTAGAAAAAAAAATGAGAAATAATGTGAAAACATATCAGACTAAAATTTTCAGAAGTTATTTCACCTGACTTCTGTCTAATTTTAATCCGTTTTAAAGAGCTCATATTTAGTAAAACAGATTAAGGAAGCAAGCTTTTTGAAAGTTAAAGGAAGCAATAAAGACTTAATCCAAATAGATAGTGCTTTAAGAAATCAAACTTAAGTAAAGTTCAATCACTGCAAAGAACAAATCAAAGTTAAGTGATCTATTCGTGACAAAGAATAAAATATAGTGACTTCTGACGAAATTTATCTAATTTTTTTTATTCTGATGATTGTGAAGAAGTAAACAACGAAATATGGAAATGATAGTTGAGAACTGTAGATTTTATATTATAATAATTTTTAACTAGATTAATTACAAAATCCATATATCAAAATGAAAAAAATATAACATGCTAGTTTCGAGTTCAATTTTGACTTTCTGATGTTACAAAAAAGAAACAAAGCAATATGAATTAGTTTTGATGCTGCCCAATGCTATGCACCTGTATTTAGCATAAACTTAAGAATTTAAAAGGCATATTTTTAAATCGTTGCTTTGGGCTCTGAAATAGCCCAGTCCATAAGGAGGCCACATGTATGACTGGTTCGCAGAATTTAGATAACTTTAATTCCACATTACTTTCCATTTTTTTGAGTCCCAGGAGCTTCTATAAAGAGCTAGACGCGGATTGTTCACCCAAAGTTAACTTCTCTGGCTCTGCCTTTTGATTGGAGCGGGTTTGATATCGGAGATACGGATATCGGCTCCGTTTGGGCAGGAGGAAAAAATATCTGAATTCTGGTATTTTGTTGCATTTTATAAATTATCCGGATCCTTATTCGGTATTATCCGTATTCGATTAATTCGGATTCATCGAATTATCCATATCCGTTTACAGCCATAGTAGCTTCTATTCGCTCATAATAGCCCAAAAATGACACTATTTTATGAAAGGATCAAATGATCAAATCAAAACTCACTCTCATATATCACTTAGCAATATAGCTAGCCATAAGTATTTACAAACATCCACAGACCAACAATTAAAATTTGGAAAAAAAAAAATAATGAAAATATAAACTACACTTAACTGTTCACAAAATGATACTTGGACTCCACATACTCTTCAGCCTCCCAAAGAAAAGAACCAAAAGCAGTGGCCTCGAGAACAAGCATTGTCAATCCTTGGAATGTAACCATCACAATTTCATCATTCACTGCATCAATGGACCCATCTTCAGCTACCACTATATCAGGCCGGCCAAACAATGCCTGAGTCTGCTTCTCTATCAACGCTACGGACTCCTTCGATCGCATCGTCGCATACCTATTTTAAGAGTACGACTAGGTATCAGATATTATAATTGCTTTTATACACAGAATGAAAGAAAAAGGAAAATAAATTTGACAAAACAAGAGCAAAACTCTACAAACATCAAATGTTCAGGAAGTGGGATCAACAACAGGTATACCAGTGTTTTGGGATTAAAAGGCAAACTACCTAAGAAACAATATACCAGATTAACCGAAGAAGGTATATTTAATAAAATTATTTCAGGAGTCGATAAAAAGAACCTCACTGGCTTAGAAGTACACCAAAAAAAGCTGCATTTTGAGTCCGAACAGAACTCCTACATGCAGTGCATATTAAGGTGTGCGAGATATCCTATTGCATAAATTACAGTCTTTACCTTTGTAATGTCTCACCATCCAAAGAAATCACATATGACCTTAGCTTGTAGCCTTTATCTGCAGCATCTCCGGCTTTATCATACCCGTCACCATCATCAGGAGTGATCTGGACCAATGATTCCAGGTCCCAAAACGGGTTTGGTTTCACATCGTCAAACATATTTGGTAATTTCTTCACATCTGGCAATGTATTCATCCTCCGCTCAAGCTGGTACCTTTCATCTACCCTTTTCAGAAAATAGCCATACATAATTGAGGCAGCGTAAAGCTTCCCGAGCTTTAACTTGCTCATCTGTATTATGGTGCTGAGTGGGCCCACAAAGCCTTCACCCAGATTTAGCGAAAGGTGACTCTGGATCATCTCAAGGGCATCAGAGGAGTGCACAGATTCTAGTTTTGATTCTTGGTGGGGGATGGTGTCAATTTCGGTTATTACATCGGGGGAAGATGAGGTGATAATTTTGGGGATCATGGAGATGTCTCTCTCCATGAATTTCTGTACAATTAGGCAATACATAATGTCTTGTATGGCCTTTTGTCTTTCTCTCTCTTTCACTTCAGCTATTCTCCTGTATTAATTGCAAGAGATCAGACTTTTCGGTGTTCGTTCAGATATTATATTATTAGAACTTTGTACTTTTTTTCTCGTCGGCAGGACTAGCATATTAAATACAACAATAATCACTAGTAATTCAAATTTAGAAGTTAACAGGACAGTAACATAATTTTTTGAAATTAGTGAACTAGGTTCGCATATATTAAATATGAACCAAGCAGCAAACGGAGTCCTTTGAATGCAAACCATGTTCAGAATAACAGAGACCATTCTGCCCTCTACTTCAAATTTATTGGACACAAACCATGTTCCCTACCATATAATTGATATACTATACCAATTTCATATGCCGCAACAAATACAAAGTTTACATGAATGAGAGAGGTGACTCAAGAGACGTCTCTCTTATTTTCCTCTTGCTCAGTGGACTAACTGTATGAGGTTGTCTCCTATGCGTACAGAAGGCTCCAGTTTAGAACAATAAACAGGCAGTATACTAAAGATGGGCAAGAAATGGGAAGCCAATACATTTAGCTAGGGCAACAGGTTCGCATGTTTTGTATGCGAACCAAGCAGTTTCGCAACCAATAAATGCGAACCAGGATGGAAATAGTTTCTCTTACTTTGACATGGTTCCCATTCAAGGTATAAACTTGGTTCACATTCAATGGATCTGAACTTCTTATTTGCTGGTTTCCCAAGTTTGGGTTACTGTCCTCTTAACTTCTAACTTCAAATTACTAAAAACCCCTCCCAAAAAAGAAATACAATAATTAAATAGATTAAATTGCACCCAACTCATATAAACTCATATAAAGGAAACATGTAATATAACACAACTGAAAATTGGGAGTAGCACAGGACTAAAAATCTAAGAACTGTAATCCCAGTTTCAGATGCCAATTGTTTTTTTCAATGTTCTCTCTTTTTTAATGAATTGTCTATAATGAAATTGTGTTACTGGTCACAACTGAGGATGAATCAGGGTTTAAGCAAAGTAGCACAACTCAATCTTAATTGAAACATAATTGGATACAATAAGGCCTTCCTTACAGTGCTGATCCTTAAGCCTAGCTTCCTTACAAGATTAAACTTTATTGTAGCATAAGGCTAAATTTGACTTCATTGGGCAAAAAACTGTCAAGTAATTGGGCAGGAACTGGTACATTCAAAAGCACCATGTATAGTATACATGTAGGCATAAAATTCAGTGCAATAGAATACTAGGTCTGCCAGCAGATACCAGTGTCCCGTTTCACATTCCTGTTCAAGCATGAGGAAACCAAACCCAGAGCAATGGCTGACTTATGGAAACTAAACGCAAGTTGAAAATTAGTAGCAATTCAAGAGCTGATTGATGCTAAAACTGGATCGAAATTGACGCTTAACCACACAAAAGAGACATGATTTGCGAAGTTACATAATTGATGCTTAACTACAATTAACCAACAAAGCATTGCAATTTATAAGTCCAGTACCAGCCAATAGACTAACATCACCGAAACTAAAATATAGAAACATATCACAGTTAAAATAAAATAGAAGGATAAATAGAAGAAAAAATACCTATAAAGGAGATCTTGAGGGTCGCGCGAAGCCTCCTCTTCCTTCTGTGCATCTCTATCCGACTGGAGCCTTTCTAGTTGCTGATCTATTGTAGCCGGGAGCAGGTAAGGATGGGATCTCATTAACTCTGAAAGGAGCTGTCCAGTTGGAGTTTCCAACTGAAGAGGAGCCACCGGCCTCTGCGAACTGCCGGGATTCCCTGCAGCCCTCTTTATTATAGCCTTTCGCGTGTGGTGATGTCGCACGGTCCAAAATCCAAATTGAAATCTCCCAGAGATCGAGCACTATGAAGAGGAATAAGATAAGACAATCGATAGAATAGATACACTGAAAGAAATTGCCAGGTTTTGTGTAAGGAGATAAAGAGCGAACCTTTGTCGAGAGAGAAGAACGCCTGGAGTCGGAGGCGAAGAGAAGTTTACACTCCACCGCCGGTGAGCGGACCCCAGCAGCAGAGTGAGAGCAGCATGGCAAGCACAGTGGGCCCTCCATTGGTACGCTCATTGTTCGCCTTTCCGGAGAGAGACGATACCTTCTTTGCTCGGGGGCTATTTTTTTTAATATTTTCTTGCCCTTTCGGGAAGGATTTCAGATTCCCTGAGGTAACTTACATTTTGTTTTTGAATCTAAACCGTCCAATCAAAATCTGCATGAATTCTAATCTTGGTTGGATTGGCTCAAATTCTGATCGACGGTCTGTATCTAAACTCAAATTTTGAGTTACCTTAGAGTATCGAAACCGGGAGGGTAGTAATCCGATCACACGACGATGAGATTCTTTCCGAGAATTTTAAGGTCAGGATTCAGGAAGGAGCTTGGATCGGCCCATTATACGTAATACGGGCCTAAGATATGGGAGTTATTATGGGCCGGTTTTATAGAAAACTTCTGGAGGAAAATATCGAGCAGACTATTACGATTCTACGAAACTAAGATGTTAATATTTATAAAATTAGAAGCACCAGATTATTTACTGCTAGGCGTTCAAACAAAAAGCTAAAAATTATAAATATAATTTCTTATGCTCTAAACTACTTTCATGAATTTTTCTTGAGACGTTCACATAATGGCAACCCATGAAAGAAATTATATTACAATGTTGTCAATAACTAGATCATGATTAATGTATATACAGAGCAACATAAATATCCAGCATATTATCATTTGCATTATTTTTCTTATTTGAAAATTGCCCTTATGTGAAAGAAGAAATTTCTCAAATTTTATTGTTGAGGAACATTTATTTGCAAGAGTTGCATTACAAGTGAAAAATTGCTCTTGAATTAAAAGCGAAAGGGAGAGCTGTGAGACATTGTAAAGAGCCCCTACCATTCATTGGGCTTGAATAGTGGGCTTATTTGGGCCTCGAGGCCCTGCATAAAAGAAATGTTAGGTTCATTACCATAAACGGCGGCCTTTGCGGAGATTTGAAGACCTGCTTGAGTTTGAATTTCTCCGAATTAGATCACTCTATATAATTACCCAACACAAAAAATCTAAAGAAAAACTAGATTGTGTTAAATCATCAGCGATATTTTGTCAAGTGAGATGAAATCCATTGTTTTATCACAAGATATTTATCATATTTTATGTATTTACTCGAGGAAAAGTATTGACTCAGATGCTAGCCGTGAATCCGGTCAAAGGAACAAACCAATTTTTGTGTTTCGTCAATGGAGCGAAAGAGACATCACCATTTCACCGGGCAATCGTTTATCTTATTGTTAAAGAAAAGTGAAAGGAGCTCGCTCCGCTTTCCAACTATTTTTTTTTTCCATTTTAGAAATTTGAAGATCAAATTAAATTATTGGATGGATTATTTTTTTCGGTCTTGACCAAATCATTGATTCGATTTTGTTAGAGTATTTTGCCTGGGACCGAATCAATAATTATCTTTCTGTAGTTTTCATTATTTATCACAGAAGATTTAGAAAGTTTTGAGTTAACTATTTATTCGATCACTATTGGAAAGAGGTTAAGTGGAATCGAAGTATGGAACTATTAGTTCGATCCTATTGATTTTCCATACTATATATGGTTGTTTGTGTGGAACCAATCATTCGATCTCATTAATCTGCCATCAATGAAATCGAACCAATAGTTGAGTTCAAGGTTCTAATTAGCGATTACAGCGGCATAGTCAATATTCAATATTAGAGAATTGAGGTAACAACTAAATGATAACTAATCTAAATCTATATTTTTTTTATCAATTACTCAAATAAGAAGAGAAAAAAATCTAAAAAGTAATATTATTTAATAGTTCATACTTCATAGTATTACATATTATAATAGACGAAGAGTAATTAATTTATTTTATAAGGTAAATGAAGTCAATATACATATTTAAATATTTTATATATTATTATAAGAGGAGGGATCCAATTACACCCTTTTTTGGTGACACCGAATTACACTCTCTATTTTCAAAGTTTTCAAATTTCAAATGGTCGATCCAAACCGTTTAACATAATGGATATGTTAAAATGTGCTTGCAGATCAAATTTTACATTTTTTGGAATTTATTTACTATTTATTAAGTATTTAACAAAATCACTATATTCAAACTGTTGTATTTTTGTACCCACCTTAATAAATAGTAAAAAATTCAGAAAAATATAAAATTTGATCTGCAAGCACATTTTAACATATCCATCAAGTTGAACGGTTTGGATCGACTGTTTGGACTTTGTAAACATAGGGTGTAATCCGGTGTCACCAAAAAAGGGTGTAATTGGATCCCTCCTCATATTATAATAATCAAAATCAGTTTTCCATTGAAACGAACGATAATAATTTGACAAATGAATACTATATGAAGAGCAATCAAAATGAAGAATTAATATTTGAATATTTCTCGATAATATAGAATGAGAGAATAAATCACAAATAAAAACAAAACCACATAGTTTAGTTTAACATACTTATCGTAGAAGACCATGTAGCATTAGAAATAAGAATAGAAGTACAGAAGCCTATATAAATTGAAAACAAAAATCCATGTAGCATAGCAGTAGCTATAGCACATCGTGCATAGCGGTAATAGCGGTCAGCTATTATAGCTATTGCGGTCGTAGTTGAGTTAGCGCACTTTTATCTCATAGCTTAGCATTTATGGTCCGGAAAAGTTATAGCGCCGCTATAGCTAGCTATTTAGAACACTGGTTGAGTTCCATCTATTTATCAAAAAATTTATATTTTACAAATTTAGAATTAAATACAACCTGTTTTACTTTTATAGAAGGGGAATCTATGACAATTTTAATTTGGAAGATATCCGGATATGTTATTGTTACCGAATAAAAAAAAATAGAAACAAATAGTATCAAACTAAACCACATCAAATTTAAAAAACGTGAGCTATATAAATAGAAGTAAGAACACAAGAGCTTTCACTATATAAAAAAAATTAGGTCCAATTTGATACTTTTCCCAATCAATTTATACTAGAATGGAAAAAAAAAAAAAAAAGACCTCAATCTCATTACATACAAACTACCATCCAGATCATGGAAATCAAATTCCAGCTAGTTGAAAAATCCCACCCATTCCCATGATATTTTGAACAAATAAACATGCCTTGAATGTGTGCTTGTATAGATGTAGTTTAGTAATTATTAATTAAAATTCTACATTAATTTTAAATTCTACCACCATAAATTATGTTTTTTATTTATTTTATTTTATCCATTTTAAAAAAAAATTTACGTTTTTTTTATGTCAGAACCTTCAATTTAAATTTTCTATTTTGCATATTACAGTAGTGCAATTGCAGATTAATGCAATGTACATGTAAAAACCATATGGGATAAGCTACGTATATATATACAATCTTGATCCTAGATATTGGAAGTTACTGTTGAAGGTCAACAACCTTTTATTTTTAGACATTGGTAGCAGCTGCCAATAGAAATTATATTAATACCAAAATAAACATTATTACATCAAAATAATCCTATCCTTTATTCAGGAGAGATCCAAAATTTTCCGTTAGAGTAGGACATTAATCGGATTTAAATAGTTAATCAGGTATTACACAGTGTAATGGTCTTTCACAGACTCAAAGGTTATCATAATTCAAGTATTAATTGAATAACTCAGATACAATGTCTAAAAAATGTCATAAATTTATAAGGCGAAAATGTTGCTCTTTAACCATAGACAGGAAACGATAAAAGATACTGAATCAATATAATATTCCATCTTAGAGATGCATAAATTAACTAATTTATCAAAGATGAATTAAACTTTTTTTGGATCCGCCAATGCTTGTACCCTATGTTGCATGGATACAGATACAGGTACGGATATCGTACGTGTGTCGGAGGTGTGTCGGTGTCGGATACGTGTTGAACACGGATACGATAGCTTCCTAGGAGTGTCAGGGTAACATAGCCTGTACCACTCAATACCAGGTAAGAGTGCCTACCTACAAAACAGTCCTAAAAAAAAGGAACAAAAACAAAAAATATCTCAAGGACTTCTAAAGGAGTAAAAATGTAATTGACCCTGCTAAAAAAATGGCGGGACGCAGGTCGCATACATTTTTTGCGAAACCCCCTCTCAGATTAATGAAATCACAGAAACCACAAAAACTAGATAAGAAAAATGAAAAACTGATAAGGATTGTTTATATGTAGTGGTGACTAATTACTTTTGGAGCAACTTTATAAATAATTTTATTTCAATTTCATGAATTTCCTTAAGTACGTCATGTTGGCAAAAATATTAAATTCTGTTCACTCATTCATATCATAAATTAGTTTTGAAGTATATGAGATTTTTGTACTTGTAAATGCTAAAAATAATCAAAATTAATTACATGAGTGCAGTTCTTGTGAAATTAACTTAAATTAATTTTAATTATTTCAGTTTTAATTTCAGTTTAGGGTGTCCCTGTCCCATTATGGCCTCTATCGCATAAAAAACGGCTATGAAAGTAAAAAAAGTCTTTTCTTATGAAGATTAATAAATAGACAACTAAAGAATGATACCAAATATTTATAACAATGTGATCAACTGTCCAATATTATTGCAAAAAATATTTTAATCCAATATAAATATTCTTGAAAAAAAAGCTATTAACATGAAATTTGAGGAACATGTTTCATGTGAAAAAAACAGAAGACATTTATTCTCATTCCTTCCACTTAGATAGTTAGATCCCTTCATAATCACGTAATAAAGATAACAACAAAAAAACTTGCTCTAATTCTCTGCAATAGTGTTTATTTTGTGGAATGCACTCTTGCAATTTGCTCCATAACAGAAGACGGGGGCATATTTTTTGACATGAACTATTTTTCTTTAGGATCCTGATAACAATCCCCGCAGTCTCAACCCCGCACAAACTGCCAAAAAAGTCATGGGGAGACCGCTCAATCATTAATACTCTGCAGAAACTGTTAGTATTTAACTTGAAGCATCAAAGTATTTATCTTGAATTTGCAAAGTTTAATCCCTATGCAATGATCTCTATTTATGACTGAATAAATCAATCCATCAATTGTCCCCGCACAATTTTTTTTTTTTGAATTGTCCCCGCACAACTAAGGACCATTAAATAAATAATCCCCTCATAAATACTTGTCAGTTATCCCCGCACAATTTTTTTTTTTTGATTGTCCCTGCACAACTGGAGACCATTAAATAAACAATCCCCTCACCCAATGATAAATACTTCTCAGACATAATGATAAATACTTTATGTTACATGGATAAATACTTCACAGACATAACTGCAATTTTTAGTAAAACATCAATGATAAATACTTCTCAAGCATAATGATAAATAATTTATGCTACATGGATAAATATTTTATGTTACATGGATAAATACTTCTCATACATAACTGCAACTTTTAGTAAAACATCAATGATAAAATACTTCTTAAGCATAATGATAAATATTTTATGTTACATGAATAAATACTTCTCATACATAATTGCAACTTTCAGTAAAACATCAATAATAAATATTTCTCAGACATAATGATAAATATTTTATGTTTCATGGTTAAATACTTCACAAACATAGCTGCAACTTTTAGTAAAACATCAATGATAAATACTTCTCAAGCATAATGATAAATATTTTATGTTATATGGATAAGTACTTTATGTTACATGCATAAATATTTTATGTTACATGGATAAATACTTTATGTTACATGCATAAATATTTTATGTTACATGGATAAATACTTTATGTTAGCAGGAATTGTTATCAAATGAAAGTATAATTAATGCAGGGATTGTTATTTTAGGACAATATAATTAATGCGGGGATTGTTATTAGAGGACAACTAATTAATGCAGAAATTGTTATTAAATGACAGTCTAATTTAATGCGGGAATAAATGGGGGATAAAGACTGTTAAGGAAGTTAATATTGAGGAGAGAGAGTGCAGGAAAAAAGGGGGGGACAGGGGTGAGGGGATTAGTATAATTATTCTTTTCTTTAATATCACTCGTAGGTAAAGTGTTATTCATCAAGTGTTATTTAAAAAAATATAGAAAATATATAAATTGTATAGAGATTTCAATTCCGTAGAAGAAGCCAAATTAATGACTCGGTTTCTTTTGTTGCCACACCATGCTACACTGCTCCACCAAAAATCACACAACAAATTCGGTTCCAAAATCCTTTATTTTTTATGCGGACATATGAACGAGAACGACTACCACAAAAATTATGAGTGTACCAAACCATTGAATAAATTAATTTATGTAATATTCTTTTATGGGATTAAAATTTTTCTACACTCTATCCAATTCCATATATTATTTTTATAGAAGTGAGTCTCGCTTTGCTTCGGCAGCTATTGTCAAGAGGAGTGCAACAAAATTGCATCATGACATTGCATATAAAAACAAATAAGTAACTATTAAGATAAACATCTAACTATAGTATCAATAGTAGACATAGATAACAAAAACTGTACAACTACAACTATTACATCGATTGGCAAAAATTATACAACTACGACTATTATTTTCATTGCCAGTTGCCTCCTTGCATCTCTTGTGTCAGTTGCTGTAGAGAGCTTTGGTTGTGATTGAGAGCTGCAATAGCAAGGAGTTATATGTTGCGTTATGTGCTTTGTTCTGTATCTATTTTTGCTAAAAACAATGATTTTCAATAAATCTAAAAAAATAGTAAAAAAATTTCAAAAAATATAAAATTTGGTCTCCAAATACATATTAATATAGAAAACAAGATGAACGGTTCGGATCGACCGTTAGAATTTTGAAAAGTTGAATATTGAGCCGTTGCACGGAGAGGAGCTATGCTACGCATAGCATGCTAGCATATTATATTTGAATTTATTTCCACCTAACCAACAATAGTTTTTTCACATAAATTATAATTAAAATACAATAAAATTATCAAATTCAGACCGCATATACATGTTTTCAGTCCGCATGTCCGCATATGCAACCGTGTGCTCAAAACCGTATAGGAGGACCGCATGACTATTCTGAGCACGGCTGCCGACTGCATAGGCATATGCGGCCACATATATAGCCCATGCAGCTGCATTTTAAAATACTGATATGAAACAAAGTGGAACGCATTCTTGCTAATTTGCTCCGTAACAGAAGACGATTTTTTTTCTTTAATATCACCCGTATCATTTTAAAATAGGAAAAATTTCTAGTATACCCATGAAAACTTTTAAAATAGCCAATTTTCTCATCAAAACATCTTAATATCCAATATTCCCATAGAAATTTAACATTCTTTCTTCTATCCCCTTCTATTCATTAAATTTGTATTTTAGACAAATATACCCCTCCATTTTAAATGGAGATGTCCATTTATATTAGCAACATGATTGAATTTAAGTCTACAACAAGCTTTCAAGGAAATTGAAGAAAATTGCTAGCTATTCCATTCCATAAACCGGGAATAAGAAGAAAACTGAGGGTTCGGATTAATTACATGATTAGAAGGAAATGGTCGGTTAGGATTTAATCATGATTTTTCTATGAAAACAGGTCAAAGACAGTAGTCATTCAATGAAAAGAGAAGCTGCTGATCGTTTGGCTGCAGCAAGGCATCAGCAGTGCTTGCAGAGATTTGGCTTCCTTGATGCGATTGTACAGCTGCAATTAATGCAAAAATAAACTTCTCTGATGAAAATTGGTGGGTGGCATCTCTACAATAACGGACGCCAGGCTTATGCATAATATTTAGATATGCTTTTATCTTAGTCCCTTAGCTTCATATTAAAGGAAAATCCAGAATGTTGTATTATAATTTCTTTGTTGTTACTAACCAATCTCAAACCGCCATTGTGAAATTAAATTCCACCTTGTAGTGGAAATGGCATTCATTGTCTAAGAAGACCATGTTAAGCAATTCATGCAAGTACTTCTTTGTTCAAGTTTATTTTGCTTTTGTATTTGTACTTGATATAAGATTTAGAGTTCTCATAGATGGTTGGTCTGTAATGATCAAGAAGCTCGACCTAGTCATTTGAACATCAGAGAGAATAATTAAGAAGTCAAATTCATTTGGTCCTCAATTGGTATGAATTAGCCAGTACTGCTGGGCATGTACTTGTTCTCTTAAGCTCACTGGTATGAATTAAATTGTCTTCTCAAGAATATGATCGCATAAAGGAATCTGAATCTCTGCAAGCGCTCTGCTGGTGAGCAGCTTCTCTTTTCGTTGAATGACTATTGTCTTGACCTGTTTTGATATAAATAAATAAATAAATATAAAAAATAAAAAAAATAAAAACTTGATTGAATACTAACCGCCATTTGTTCTAACCAAGTAATATGTGCCCTCAGTTTTCTCCTTGTTCCCAGTTTATGTATAGTAATTTTCTTTAATTTCTTTGGAAGCTTATTGTAGATTTAAATTTGATCATGTTGCTAATACAAATGGACATCTCCATTTAAAATGAAGGAGTATATTTGTCTAAAATACAAATTTAATGAATAGAAGGGGATAGAAGAAAGAATGTTCAATTTCAATGAGAATATTGGATATTAAGATGTTTTTGATGGGAAAATTGGCTATTTCAAAAGTTTTCATGGGTACACTAGAAATTTTCCTTTTAAAGGATATAGAAAAATATATAAATTGTATAGAGATTTTGATTCTGTGGAAGAAACTAAATCAATAATTCGATTTCTTTTGTTGCTATACCATGCTACCTGATTTTTTTTATTAATATCCAAAAAATAAATAAAATTTTAAAAAATATCCAAATCCCGATTGAATTTCGAAAACTACCCAAACCGGTTATCCAATAACCGAATTTGGGACAAATTTTTGGTCAACAGTTGTCCGGACTCAAAAACAACAAATCCGGTTAATGATTAATCAAATTTGTGCATTTTGCTTTTTTTTTTTTAAAAACAGAATTTTTTTTATTTTTTGTATTAAAATATTAGAAATGTTGAATATATTTCTTTGAAAATAGATGGAATACAATATAATTTGATTTATTAGAAAGACTGCAACAAATAATCCGGATCAATATTTTTCAGGCCGGATATTTCGCAGCTGTAAGAAAAATTAATATATTTCTTTATGTGCTATTGGAAAAAAATAAAAATAATTAGATTTTGAGTTATTGATCCCGTTTCAAAAGTCACTTCTAGGTAATCCAAAAAATATTGTGACCTTTCTAGTACATTTAATTTATAAAAAGTTGTATCTATTTTGAGAATTCTTTTTGAAAAACAATCATTAAATAAATTAAAGTTTTTGATTTTTTTTCAAAAATAGATACAACTTTTTATAAATTAAATGTACTAGAAGGATCACAATATTTTCTGGATTACCTAGAAATGACTTTTGAACCGGGATCAATAACTCAAAATCTAATTATTTTTATTTTTTTCCAATAGCACATAAAGAAATATATTAATTTTTCTTATAGCCGTGAAAAATCCGGCCTGAAAAATATTGATCCGGGTTATTTGTTGCAGTCTTTCTAATAAATCAAATTATATTGTATTCCATCTATTTTCAAAGAAATATATTCAACATTTCTAATATTTTAATAAAAAATAAAATATAAAAAAAAATTGTTTTCAAAAAAAAAAAAAGGTTAACCGGATTTATTGTTTTTGAGTCCGGGCAACTGTTGACCGGAAATTTGTCCCAAATCCGGTTATTGGATAACTGGTTTGGGTAGTTTTCGAAATACGGGATTTTGATATTTTTTAAAATTTTATTTATTTTTTGGATATTAATAAAAAAATCGGCCATGCTACACTGCTCCACAAAAAGTCATACAACAAACTCGGTTCCAAAATTCTTTATTTTTTATGCGGACATATGAACCACTACCATAACAATTTTGAGTAGCTAACTCAACCAAACCATTGATTAAATAAATTTATGAAATATTTTTTAATTTTGTTTTTGAAAAATTGACAACAGCGAAATATTCTTTTGTGGGATCGAAATTTTTCTATGCTCCATCCAATCCCATATATTATTTTTAAATAATTTCTATAAATATTTTTTTGTGCATTTACATTTCTATTTTATCAAATTCCTCTTCAATCTCCAAAATAGTCCAGTGTAGGGGTGCAAACATATTGGATATAGATCGGATAGTGGTAAAATTATATCTGTATTTATTTTTATTTTTCGGATATGGATACAGATCGGATATTAGACGGATATGTACAGACACATATCAGATATCGGTTATCTGTAGATATATACATAAATATTTTCATAATATATATTAAACTATATAGTATATATACAAATAATTAAAAATTAAAACCATATCTGTATCTGTATCCGCACGAATATTCAGATATCGGATACCGTATCAAATTTTCAGATACGGATCCGAATAAGGTTGGATTTTATCAGATCCGTTTGCACCCCTACTTCAGTGTTGGTGCAATGCCAACTGGCAACTCATGGAATCTTTGATTGTATTTGTATCCTTCTGGCTAAATTGCTTGTGAATTGTACTGTAGCCGTGGATAATATGTCCGATGCGCGGTAAGCCCCTGCGAGTGCGTTTCCTCTGAGATATCTCAAATTTTGAGTGACCAACGTGTCCGGTGCCTATTCGGGGTGATGTAGGGGTCAGTATTATGTGTGCTTGAATATTCGTGCAAACCATATTTAAACGGTTGGGATTTTCCATAAAGTCACGCAAAGTTTGAGATATCTCAGAGGATACGAATTCAGCCCGTGCTCCGATAGAAGAGTTAGTCTTGGAGACCCTCTGCGTCGCTTGGGTAGCGTCCTCAGTCCCCACCTCGACTAGAGAGCGGACGCTTGGTTTCGGCGTTAAGTAACGAACCTTTCCGTTCGCGCCTCCCTGACCAATTTACCAAAAAATCCTGCAAAGAACTGACTCTTAAAGTTCCCTCCGGGGCAATTTCGTAATTGTACAGAAGAAGTGTCTTAAACGGAGAAGCCTGAAAACGCGGTTCCGTTTGGACAGCGTTTGTCCAACCAACAACCTACCCTCTCTGCCCAATAAATTATAATATATCACCCTGCATTCTATCTGAACGGTTAATAATTTAATATCCTTATCTCGTAGACCCGTACTGGTTGCAACTTTTACAAGAGGAGGTAGGAAAGCCGAGAATTCAATAAACTAAAGTACCTCAAATTTTCTGTTTAGATCAGAACCGTCAGATCTGATTTGGCACGAACATTAAAGACTTCCATGCATTTTATCTCCGTCGGATTGGTCCGGATTTAAACTCAAAATTTGAGGTACTTTCGAGGAACCGGATCGGACGCGGCAATTGACGATCCATTTTCTGTTGATGGAGACTTGGAGAGTGACTGAACCGCAGCATTCCAGCCTTTTTATTATATAAATAAGCTGCACTTTTCTCTTTCTCCAGTTTCCCAGACTCTTCCGTTTGTTCTCTCCGTGACGTCTCTCTCTCTCTATACTTTTCCGGGGAACTTCTCTCTCCTACCCACTCGCTGTTTCTCTCCCTCAAGTGGATTCTCTCTCTTCTTTGCCCTGGAGCGAGTGTCGCATCCTTTTAATTCGAGAGAGTTGACAATTCTCTTGCTTTTGGGAGGGAAGCGGCCTGGATCCAGTCGAATTTGGTACAAAAAGGGTAATGTGGTGGGTTATGTGATTAATTTCACTCGTCTATAGATTTAGATCCGATAATTGAGTGGTTTTTCTTTGTTTTAGAAGAGAGGAAGGAACTGGGAAGAGAAAGTGCCACGGTGGATCTCCAATCAGTATGAAATGGTGAGTCTTTAAGTGAATTATATTATTTTCTCCCTCCATTTTAAGATAATTTTTAGTTTTTTTGTTTTCCTGAGGATATAATTGGTGGTTGGTGTTTTCATAGGGGAACTGTTTGATTCGGGTGAGGTGGAAGGGGGTTGTTCACTGTGTTTGTTTATTTGTATCTGGTTTGACTTTCTCCGTCTTGCCTTTTTTTTTAATTTAAATACCCATTCTGTATTTAACTATTTATTTACCATTACCTCGGTAAATTAGATGTTCAAGTTTTTGGAAGCCAGTTCTTTACAATGTGCAACTATTACGGAACTATATTAATTATGAGGGGGGATCCGATACCTCATTTTTTCATACTCATCGTACCTCATATTTTATATCTTCGTTTCAAAGTTTAAACGGTTGATCCGAACCGCTCAATACGACATTTATACTAAAATATGTCCGGGATAAAATTTTATAATTTTTGGAAATTTTTTACTATTTTTAAGATACGTACAATCACAAAATTACTGTTTTTGGACCGTTAAAAAACGGTGATTTTCTACACATCTTACAAAATAGTAAAAGATTTTCAAAAATTATAAAATTTCATCTCCAACCATATTTTAGTATGGATATCATGTTGAACGGTTCGGATCGACAATTTAGACTTTGAAAGTAAAGATATAAAATATAAGGTATGATGAGGTATAAAAGGCACGAGGCATTGGAACCCTTCTCGTTAATTGTTTATTGAAATGCATCGAATAATATCTCTTTCTAGAGCCCGCTTCATGAGATACTTTTTTGTTCAACAAATAATTTGTACTTTCGCGTCATCATTCATCAACAACAGAAATATAGATTCGCTGAAACAATTACATGGGAACTTTATCAGTGGGACTTGATTTCTCTTTCGGCCTTTGTTTTAAGTCTATCTCTCTATTTGAATTTAAAATTAGAATTTTTCTTGAAAGAGACTTGTATCCTTTCCCATTGTTTGATTGTACTTTCTGCTTTAATTTCTAAATTTGGTTATTGCATAACTTAGATTCTGCAGTAAAGTGCTTAAATCCATTTCCCACTAGGCCCTCAATTCGTTCTAGAAAATTAACTAACAATTACAAACAGTATATATTCTCTTTCCAATTATGGAAACCTACTTTAGCTTTTATATTAGATATTAGTTTCAAATTCACGTTCATTCTTGTAGTTTTAGCTTCATTATTTTTGCATATTGATGGTAGTACTTTTATTATTGGAAGAAAAAACCTACCCAGTAGGCTAAAGCATTGCTTATTGTTTGGGAGATCATAGGTTCAAAATTAAGTGTCGGCACCGGATTGACTTAAATTTTGTGATCCTCATATCATACAAATAGAAAAAAAAAAACGTAACTACAACACAAAAATTAGTGAAAAAGCGAACAGAATAATTTAGAAAAGTTAATAAGAAGTTAAGTTAATATCCTTTTGTGAGTTCCTTAAAATTGTGTTTCTGTAGTGCATGCTTTATGCTTCTTTTTGAATAAACCAAGGTGGTCTTAATCAAATTTTTTGTAGGTGTACACAAACATTTTAATTGTAAACTTTAAAGCAAGTAATGATTTATTATGATAAATTATTGGTAACTTGTACTCTTTGTGTCGGAATAGAACCATAAATGAAACTGTCCTGTTTATCTGCATTTAGAGCCAACAATACAAGTCTATATTCATTCTTATTTTGCCACGTTGATAGTGAAGTACAGTGCATGACAAGTGGAATGGCGGCACGGCCCGATCTTGGGGTTTTGGGGGTGGGGCACTATATTATGTTTTAACAGCCTCTTTGGGAATCTTGACCTTTCATTTTTTGTTTGATGTGATTGCATTTCCACCATTCCAGAAATGTTATCCAAACCCTAGGTATAAAAATACTTACTCTATTTATTTTTTCTATGGTAAAACAAACCTAAACCAAGCCGACATTTCTCTTTTACTCTAGGTGGAAGGCCTGCCTTGCTCGTCAATGGTTATAACACAAAACCTCAAGACCATTAAACGTAGGGACCTTAATCGAATGGAAGCTCGTACAGATCATGATGTGGTTCCAATTAGAGACAATTTTCTTAAAAGGAAGGTTGAAAAGTTTGATCTTGATGATTTGGGGTGGATAGAGAAGATTCCAGAATGTATGGTGTTTCATCCCTCGATAGAGGAATTCGAGGACCCTATCAGGTACCTGGAGACAATCGCCCCTCTTGCATCACACCATGGTAATGAATTTTCTCTGCTTTGGTTTTCTCTGTCAAATGTATAGTTGCATGCTGTTCTAGATAGGAAGAGTGCTATGTTGAGTTGATCCAGGCTTGGATTGATCTACTTTGGAAATATATTCAATTCAAGATTTGTTTTTGTCATACCAGAATAACAGGTACAGTGCAGGAGTTAAACTTGTACAAATGTAGAAACTTATCTTTGAATTAATCTACATTTCAATTCTTCTTAGTCCCAACCAAGATGCTTGTACCAGGTTTACCAGAAAATGCTTGCTTATTTGGAAATTAATCCGATTAGATTTATCTGACCTTCACCTGACAATTTCCAATTTTATAAGATGAAGCAACCAAAAAATGTTGATTTAATAGTGAGATTGCCAAATCAGGCTTATGATTTTCCCTTTTCTCTGTCCTTTCCAGGAATATGCAAGATAGTTTCTCCAATAAGGGCATCTATTCCAGCTGGCATTGTCCTTGTGAGAGAGAAACCGGGATTTAAATTTACCACTAGGGTGCAACCGTTGCGTCTATCTGAGTGGTCCGAGGATGACAAGGTCTCCTTCTTTATGAGTGGGAGGTTTGTTTTGCCTCATTTCTTGAGGAATTTCAAACTC
The DNA here is from genome assembly GCF_964058835.1 of Carex rostrata. Lineage (NCBI taxonomy): Eukaryota > Viridiplantae > Streptophyta > Magnoliopsida > Poales > Cyperaceae > Carex > Carex rostrata. Next base: position 4,501,848 of record NC_135925.1, read on the forward strand.
TGAATTATTAAATGCAACATTGATTCAAGCTGTTGATCATTGATTACTTCATATTATTTAATATTTTTTTATGGAAATGGAATGCTTGAAATTATGATCTGTTGATTGCTATCCTAATGCCTATAGCTGTAAGCAATATAATTCTCCATGCGTTAAGTTATTTATTTTTTATTTTTTCAAACTATCCATGTTTCCAATGGCAAATGGAAACAGGTGGTTTGGATGCCAACTTTATGTGAGAAGAAAAAGGGTGAGCAATTTTCTCTTCATTGTTGTCCTGTCACCTTATTTGATACCTTTTGTCCACTTGACAATACATTCAGGGTTTGTATCAATATATGTATATATAAATATTCAAAAGAGAGCCTATGCACTAATTTTCACTGCACTCCTAGCTTTGTACTTTGTATTGAATATCAAAATGGAGAAAGCGTACAAACTTTTTCTAATTAATACAATCGTCAATGGGCACTTTGCCCACTGACCTTAAAAAAAAAGGAGAAAATGCCAAGTCCCTCATCTCTACATTTTGTACCAATAGGAGCTTTGAGTTAATGATTTATTAACTCCCATACAAAGGCTTTGCATCAACCAATAAATAATTTACAGTACTTGTAGGTAATGTGGAATTACATTTGTTCATACCATTTTGTAATTGCTTTATAATATTTACAGGAAATACATGTTTAGAGATTTTGAGAAGATGGCAAACAAAGAATTCACACGGAGATACTCCAGCACTTGCAGCCTCCCAGAAAAATACATAGAGGAGGAATTTTGGAATGAAATATCCTCAGGAAAGACCCAATCTGTTGAGTATGCCTGTGATATTGATGGCAGTGCTTTCTCTTCTTCTCCTCTGGATGAACTTGCCAATAGCAAATGGAATTTGAAGGTCCTTCACATGAAATCTTCTTTCCCTCTTTTTCTACTTGTTTCTTTGTTTATTAATTTTTCTAAATTCACCAACATATCAACATAAAGAAAAATAGAAAGTATAGTGTTGTGTATGCACATTGGTTAGAGTTTATTATCGGTTCAGTATCAGAGGGTACTTTTTTGAAACCTATTAAGGCATAAAACTGCATTTATATGATTTTACTTATTACTATTTTACTGTCCCGCTTGTAAATTGTCAATCACTGTTTTGGTTCTTGAGCTTTTGTTTTTTATGATATCTTTGTTTCATTATATTTGGAATTGCACAAATAAGAAGGAATAGGTTTATATCTTTTCACTTTTCTGAACTTTTTCAGAGGCTGTCTCGATTGCAAAAATCTACATTGCGCTTCATCAGTTCGGCAATTCCGGTGAGTGCACTTTTTAAACCAATCTTATGGTTATTGTTGTTAGGTTTTCTTAATAGCTACTTCAACTAGATTCGAATTGCTATTTTCGTTTATGTTTTTATTTTTTATGTAGGGTGTAACAGACCCGATGCTCTATATAGGAATGTTGTTCAGTATGTTTGCTTGGCATGTAGAAGATCATTACTTTTATAGGTTACTTCTTAAAAACCTATTTATGTTTGCTATATATGTGCATTTTCTTTAAATTTCAATAATGACATATTCTTGTCCTATTCTGGTTTATTAGTGGGTTAATTAATATTATTATTTTGTACAGTAAGTTTTTTGGCCTTTTTCCAACTTAATTGGTATTCAATAATTTTACTTGTGTACTAATTGACAATTTGTTTGAGGCCTGAAAACTTAAAATCAATTGATACCTGGCAAACGCCCGCATGTTATGTTTGATTTAACTAAACCTAATTTTTGTATGTGTCAGCATTAATTACCATCATTGTGGTGCATCAAAAACCTGGTATGGGGTGCCGGGTCATGCTGCATCAGCATTTGAGAGGGTGGTAAGGGACAAAGTCTATAGTCACGACATAATGTTGGCCGACCAGCCTGATGCTGTATTTGAGCTTCTCTTAGGAAAGACTACTATGTTTCCTCCGAATTTATTAGTAAATCATGGCGTACCAGTTTACAGGACAGTACAGAAACCAGGAGAATTTGTAATTACATTTCCTGGAGCATATCATGCTGGATTTAGTCATGGTAAATAGATATTTTTACAGTGAGCATTTGACAGTAGTCTGGGACATTAGTACCCGGTACCCGGTACTGGTAGATTAGTGTCACAACTAATATTGGTACAGGCACATCATCATTAGTATCCGATTTAAGGACCCACAGAAAAAATAATCAAAATATAGCACAAGGAAACAAGTAACTGTTCATTTGCTCTAAAAATGACACTGTACTTCAATGTATGTATTGAACTTGTACATACAACAGAACCTTCAATTGTTATAATTAGTCAAACAACACTTTGTTAATTTGTGGACCGTTATAAATAGAGAAATTAATGCATACCCCACACATGTTGTTAATATTGGATAAATTAAACATTAATGTCCCTAATTTCTCAAGTTTCTTTAAATGATGGTCAAACTACCTCAGCTCCTTGATTGTGTCTGTAAACTCTTTATATGATTACAGGAGGAAATAAGATTGTTTGGTTGAATTATAATATTAGTATTACCAATTCTGCAAAGGTATAGCTGATGAAAAATTACCTTTCTATAGGTTCTTTTATTTTCTTTTCTCTTAACATTTGCCTGCAAGTTGTTGAACCTATCCACGCAATTCTGGTTAAACTAAATGAAGAACACGGCAAGTGATCTCTTGCTTCTGTCTTCTGTTGATGTTCTCTTGTGACACTAACATCATCCATTCAGGTTTCAATTGTGGAGAAGCTGTCAATTTCGCAATGAGCCATTGGTTCCCTCTAGGTAACATATGCCGTGACCGGTACGCTCTTCTCAGAAAAATCCCTCTTATCCCGCATGAGGAGCTCCTATGCAAAGAAGCATTGTTTTTCTCTGAGGAAATGATTCAAACAAGCTCAAGCAACAACGAGAGGGACAATTCCTGTGAAAAGTGCATAGAAGCTTTTGTTCAGTTCATGCGGGCCCAGCATTATGCAAGGTGGCTCCTTATTAAATCTGGTGTGCGCCTCTTTTACAAATCCGATATTCAGGCTACTGTTTATTGCGGTATTTGCAAAAGAGACTGTTATGTATCTCATTATATGTGCAGTTGCAACTTGGATCCTCTCTGCCTTCATCATGGTAAGTGTACAAAAACAGTGACTAATGTCTGGGAAATTTGCAAGATGTTGTCTGCTTACAAAAGAAAAAAAAAATACTAAAACATTGCCAAGCAGTTTTTTCCCAAACTTTTTTTTAAAAGGAGTGTAAAGGTGGATTTTGAAATATAAGTATTATGCTGGCATTGCAAGTGGTTGGTCATTTCACTGGCCACTTGCGATGCTAGTGGTCCATTTGGTGAGTTCCACCTGTTTTTGTTTCTGAGTTACTTGAAACATTTAATGTTTACTTATATTACGAAGCAAACACCAGCACAGCTGGTCTTGACTCATGCAGCATAGTCCGTCTATACCAGGATTCCCAGTTTTGAGCGCATTGCTGTTTGTATATCAGTCAGTGTTTGCTAAATTATCAACTCCAATTTGAACGCTCATATCTTTGTCGTTTCAACTACAATATGAGTGAAATTTGGTTTGTTGCAAAGATCTCTAAGTTTTCTTTGATTCTATGATAATGCCATGAATCAATGCAGTATGAATTTTCATTCGAATTTATAATAAAATATATAATTCTATTGTTTAATTGTTGCATGATTCCTGCTTTAGTTTTGAAAAACAGGATTTATAACTAGCATTCATTCTCTCTCTCTCTCTCTCTCTCTCTCTCCCTCTCACCATAAGTTGGTAACAAGGGTTATGGGTGGGTTTAAAGCCTTATAATTCTTGGGAGTATGCATATATTAGTCATCTCCAGGGTCACATATGGACATGCTTTAATGGTTTGCTAAGCTCTTTTCTCTTTTCTCTCACTTTTATCTGGGTTTTTCCAGGGGTTAACATGAATTGCTCTTGCCCTGATCGAATCATATTTGTATGTCGAGACATAAAGAATTTAGAGACCATATCTAAGTCCTTTGAGGCAAGACCCACCAAGAGAACTGAAGAGGTTGGTTCTCTCTCAGCCACATGTGATGAGGTCTACCAACCTTACTGTGAAATGTCCGTGAAAGCAGCCACTGGATCTGATGATGTGAACTGGTCTCCATCTGTAAGTAATGTAAGGGCCAGAAATTTACCGTAATGCCCCTGAAAATGAATTGGGATTTTTCTTCCTTGGGAAATTTCCTTTTGATCTCTTTGAAAATGTTTTACCAGGATGCCTCTCATTTTAATATTTTAGTTCATGCACCAAGAACTAAATAAGAATTAATTTAGCTGCAAAAATTCATCATTTTTCCTTGTTACAGAGTTCATATTTTGGTTTAGTTTACTGACTTGTTATCTTGGTTTAGCAGAATTGAGGTCTGAAACACTTTGAGCTTAATAATGATCTAAAACCATGCATTAGGCTCAATATTCAAGATCAATTTTGAGTCGGTCACTCATCTTGTTCATCATTCTTCACACAGGATTTGAACATAGAATATGCAGAATGTTATATGCAAAAGTTGATCCCTGAAGTTTGAGATTGGTAGAACTGTGTCACCAGATTTAAATTATAAAGAAATAAATACTCTTTGCAATCGTATCACATAGCTATATGCTTTCAGATTTCAAATACAAATTTAAGTGTTAATCGAACATTGCTCATCCAAGGTCAAGCTTGCCTATTTACCTAGCCGGTTCCAAATTGGCGTACTAATCCATCGATTGAACTCACTTGATCTGTCTTGGTACTGTCGCATGGTTAGTTTTGAAATTTACAAGTGAACCATTTCAAGAGGTGGGCCTACCTGGTATTTGACTGGTTGGGATCAAGGCAACCTTAGTCACACTTAGTATGTTTCATATGACTGGTGCATAATATATATACCGGAGTCGCAATATTTATCAGAGTTGAGTTTATCTTTATTAAGGGGCTAGTTATGAGGAACTAAGGATTTTCTATTAAATGAACAACTTTTAGGTCTGTGAGTTTCATTAACACAAGAAAAAAGATTACTTGCTTTGTAGAAGTAGTAGACATTAGTAATTAAGCACTTTCTTTTGGACAAAGATCTTGGCGAAGATGCTTTTATTTCCATCTCGGTGCATCTTTTTAAAGTCTTTTTTTTTTCCTTTTAAGTGAAACTTATTTGGAGAGCTATTTTAAACTGATGTTTTTTATTTCCGTATTCACTGCTTCCTCTTTAAATTTAAAGAATTCCTATATTCTTTTTTGGAGAATATATTTTTGAATATCAAATTCTTGGGCAGGGTTGCATGGACACTAAAGTAGGAGAGCTGCCTAATATAAACCGTCCTGAAAATGAAAGCTCGGCAGGGCAAGACAGTGATGATTCAGATGCAGAAGTATTTAGAGTTAAGCGTAGATCAACTGGAAGTATAGCGAATAGATCTATAGACGAAGCAATTGTGTCTGATTTGGCTGAGAATCAGGTATGGGATATTTGCAAATGTCACCCAACATTGTACCTTGCTTCCAAATAAGATGTTAAAATTCTTAAATCTATAGACGAAGCAATTGTGTCTGATCTATGTATGTTGGACTAATATAATGGAAAGGTGCATTCCATCAAAAACATTTTGAACCCTATACCCAGTAACCAGGATGAATATCAATCTGCTGCAGGATAGTACTAAGCCGGGATATCATTTGTATTGTCTTGTTTTGCTTTCTTTCTTGTGACTACTACAAACTATCTAATATGTTGCGAGTTGGTATCAGCTGTTATGCAACAGATCTGCTGGTACATTAACTTCTGTAATTGACCCTGCATTACTATATAAAAATATAGAAGGATTAAATTCTAATCAATTTACAATTCCAGGTTTTTAAACGGCTTAAGAAGGTGGTAGATCACAGGTTTATATCAGGAGAAACACTCATTGATATAAATCAACCTCCTCCGGCAAGCCCCATTACTGAGTTTCAAATTGCATCATCTGAAATTAGTGAAGACGATGAAGCACTTCGAACCTATGAAAACAATTGATTGTACAGCATTCACGCTTTTCATATTGTGATTAATTGCTCCACTGCTAACAGGTGTTCTCATAACTCCAAAATCCTATAGAGACCATTTAGATAATTTGTAATTAGGCTCTACTCTGAAAACCCTACTTATCTAATGGGAATCCCAAACTATGGAATTATGTTCTCTGTCACTAACGTTGTGCCTTTTCCATTCTTCTGATTCTTTATATTGGGCAGATTCCATATTTTGGATTCTTATTGGGATCCTAGAGGAGGTTACTAGAGTTGTTAAATTCACATTCTAACTGGTGAAAAAAGATAAGTTTGATCGATCAATTGTCGAGCATTACTATTAGGAAGTTGATTCAGGTAATTTATTTGTGTGCATGACTTCCAATTGAGGTTTTTGCACCACATTATTGTAGGTTTTTCATAATTTCTTATAGGAATATTTCATGTACTTAGGAATTTTGAAGGAAACAATAAAATTCAATTTGTTTCATGTTGTTGTTCTCCCTTCAGCTTTATTTTATTTTTTGATAGACTGCTGTAAAATTTATGTATTAAAAAAGGGTCTTAATATTACTTTCATCTATAAATGTACTGAGATTGAGGAGAAATGTAACTTGCATTATTTGGGCCCGATTAACGGGCTTGGATTTTTTGTGCCCTAGCAAACATTTATTTCGACAGTCACATAATAGATGAAAAAAATATATGAACGGAGTTAAATGCAAAGGTGGTATTTACGGTATCTGGTATGTCAAATTTTGTTCTGTCCATAGAATTCAGTCATTTCTTTTTATACCAGTACAACTTTGTTCTTGTCTAGGCCGCTACTGTATTCTTCTCAGTAAAAGAATGTTATGATCCACTTTTCTAATGAAATTTTGAAGACATACTGGTACAAATGATAAACGTTAATACTAAATATAACTTTTATACATGTTTTGACTAATCAAATGATACTGCAAATACAAAAGGTACTTGCTGCAGTGCTGGTGATTAATTCATATGAAACTTTTATAATTTTTCTTTACACTATTTACTGATGCTGTAAATTAATTGAGAGATAGCGGCATGGGTGAGGCTTAGTTTGTATCTATTTTAGAGGTACTAATTAATTAAAGATTTACTTAGTTGAAATTAAGATTTTATTATACGTATGAGTATTAACAATCAAGTATTTCATATTATTTAGTTGCTAGGTAAAGAAGCTAAGAAAATATTGATATAATTTTAATAAAGATACTCTTGGAATATAAATTTAGTGGAATTAACCTAATGAGGGCAAAGGAAATGATATTTCACATGTAAAGGAACTTTTCTTTTTTTTATTAGGAAAATCAAATATGTTAACTTGCGCCTTATTGCACTTTACTTTTCTCTTTGAACTGATTAATCATTTCTTTATATTATATAACTAAAGGATATGAAATGATGTCTTGTCTCTTATAGCAAAATATAAGATCAAAGAATATTCTCCATGTTGGGAGAATGCTTTCAATGGTATATAATTTAATTGAAGTGACAAATTTAATATAAGTAATGCAGTTTGTATGTTTTTTAATTAAGAGTACTATTTCCTTTTGTTCTCTTTTTCTCCATTAGTTATATGTAGCAGTGCTGGGTTGTTACCCAAATCTGTTAGTTACACACACACACACAGAGATATTTTCGAAATTCAGAAGTAGGTATTACTGTCTACCTTATTGGGAAAGCAGGAATTCTTTAATATTAGTGCGGATTTAATCTACACGGATTTTAAAGCATATCGGACGGTTCAAATGCATTAATTCAAAAGATTTTTTTTGAGTTAATGCAAAGGATACGAATTCATATTGAGCAAGAAGTAGTGAAATGAATTATATATATTTATATATAATTTATGACAATGGGTGTGCTCAGAGCTCAGGAGATTGTAGCTTTCATAATTTTAAAATTGCCCTAGTTAAATAAGTTAGATAGCTCTTTTTTTCTCTTCAATGGATTGCCTCTTATCTTTGTCCTCAACGACTTCACTCAAATGTTCTGACCTGTTTTGTGTCTCCATTAATCTCTATTGCCCAAAATTACACATGCATTATTCAGTCAAAAATTCATGGTTGAATAAGAGCATCTCTCTATAATTAATGGTTAACAATGTATACATACTCTGTTCTTGACCAATTGCCAGAAAAGGAAATCTTAATTTAACTTCAATTAAATTTAATTGAATTTTATGCAACATGATCAGTCTGATCAGCTCTTGGCTAGGTTGAACCGAACGAGTATCGATCCTCTCAGGTACCGTAAAGTGGGGTCCAAAATTTTACGGCTCAAATTTAATCCGATGTCTATTTAGATGTATGAGTTTCCTTTAAGATTCGTGCCAGGTTAGAACAGTTTGAATCCACTGATTCTAATTGATTCTCATTTACGGTACCGGGTAGATATGGATTCAGTTTGAAACTTTGAACCATATTCATGTCCCGTCTGCTATTTTGGCAAATTTGATAAATCGATGTCATGTGTTTAAATTTTATTTTTTGTAATGCAATTAAAAAAATTGGTTGCATGGTTATGCAATTTGAAAATATTGGGGTGTGCGTCCGTGTGTTTAGATAAAAGCTTCGATCGGAATCACTGAGCTCTGACAATAGAAGAGGAGGTAGATGTGACCACACTCTGAGTAACTATTTAAAACAAAAATGTATTTAAAACCGCAGAATTTTATTTTTTCTTTTTTTAGGAAAAGCAAAAAAAAATAAAACTGGTAGATAAATTAACCACCTACTGAAAGCCGCAGAATTCAAGACCTTTACTCTTCACGTTTTATAACTTGCCTTTTTTGTATCCTTACTATTAATTACTTTCTGATAATTGTTCAAATAATGGTATTTTAAAAGGAAGCGTCTAATTATCCACAGACTTTTGTTTATCATTTGTCCACAGCTTTGACTTGTGCGAATACTGTAAAATTACTTCTACATGTTGTATAATTATACAATATATCACATAAAATATCAGTTAATCACAAAACATCCAGCAACTATTTGAAGTGGTTCCATGATAGTTAGAAAAAGATTGCAACTTGCATAATATGAGAAAAAAAATGTACTTTCAAACTGTATTTTCAGAAATTGCAATTACAGGAAGTTATTGACAGTTAGAGTTAGTTATTAGCGGTTATTAGCGGTTATTGTCAGTTAGAGTTAGTTATTAGTGTCCGCACTGGGTTGAATCTTGTATACTGTAAAATTAAATCTTGTATACAGTAAAATTTTCAATTGAATCTTGCATACTGTAAAATTGAATCTTGTATACTGTAAAATTTTCAATTAAATATTGTATACTGGAAAATTTCTAAATCTAAATCATAAAATAATACCATGTATAATGTAAGATAAAATGTAAAAAAAAATGCTACATTTCAGCTTAAACTACAACCTGCAAAGAATCATGTATACTGTAAAATTTCAAAATATAAACCATAAAATAATACCATGTATACTGTAAAATTTCTAAATCTATACATAGATCTATCATATGTTCAATAAAAATTTGTTCACCACACACAAAATCTGTTCACCACAAACAAAATATGTTCACCACACACAAAATCTGTTCACCACACACAACATCTGTTCAACACAAATCACAAATATTCACCACAACATACAGAATAGCATAATAGCATCAAAAAAACTATGGACAAATAACTTTTACGTTAAAAACTTCCTGTGTTCATTGTTGGGATGAGTAAGAAGCCTCATCACAAGAACAGCACGTTCTTTTGAGATGTCATCCTGCATAATAATAAAATAAACAATGAAACAAATTTGATTTATAACAAACAAGAATTACAAAATAATCTTACAAGTTATTTACCTGACTGAAAATCATAGGAGTGCCCGTGATAATGTTGTACACAAAACGCAACAGAAAGATAGCGCAATCCTTTGAGTTCTCTCCCTGTTTCGGGCAGTCCTTGTAATGCACAGCAACATCTACCCAGTCAGGTTTGGATGAAAGGTAAATTGATATCAACAATTAATAAAAACTTTAATTCTTAAATCTGCAGTTAATTGCCACAAAAAAGGAAAACTAGTACAACAATACTGTAAAATTATAGAAGAAGACAGTATAATAAAATAAAATAAAAACTCACAAATCCTCCAGGAAAGAAAAGTCTTAAGCCAGCTGATAGTGTGCCAATGGTATTCCATATATGCCCCTTCTTCACCAGCAGATGTGTAATAGTGGATTTCCATGGCAGGAACATCCACTGCATAAAGAACCCAGTGATTTTTCTTGCAAATGGGAACAAAAAGACATCTTATAGTATCGAACTGAGGCCCAAACAAATGAGGAAGGGCCTGCAAGGCTTCATATGTAGTGTAATCATGCATACAAATATGTATCATACAAAATAAAACACATTAAAGAGTACTTAAGTATTTCAACAGCAAAAATAAAAAGATTAAATTAATAAAGAGATAATAAAATAAAAAAAGCAAAAAAAAAATTACATACAACTAAGGATTAATGAAGAACCATTTATCCTTGATAGGCGTCTCAAATTGCATGACACTCAGAACCATTTCAATCAACTACAAAAATAAACGATCAAAAACATTCAAATCAAAATCACTGATGTATCCAGTAAAGTAAAATTACTTCATATATGCAGTAAAATTACTTCATGTATCATGTAAAATTACTTCATATATCCAGTAAAGTAAAATTACTTCATATATCCTGTAAAATTACTTCATATATCCAATAAAATTACTTCATATACCAAATTACTTCATGTATCATGTAAAATTACTTCATATATTCAGTAAAGTAAAATTACTTCATATATCATGTAAAATTACTTCATATATCCAGTAAAATTACTTCATATATCAAATTACTTCATGTATCTTGTAAAATTACTTCATATATCCAGTAATGTAAAATTACTTCATATATCCAGTAAAGTATAATTACTTCATATATCATGTAAAATTATTTCATATATCAAATTACTTCATGTATCATGTAAAATTACTTCATATATCCAGTAAAGTAAAATTACTTCATATATCATGTAAAATTATAGTTCATGAATACTGTAAAATAACAAGGTCAATATTGTAAAATAACAAGATGAACAGTCGATCCATCAAAAATTAGAAAACCAGACCAGATCGACAGCTGACATATTAGATCAGACTCAAAGTATTACCAGATCGGATCAAGATCAACTAGAATTCTATAAAACATCATCTTATTGTTGTTGCGGCCGTCGCTGCTGCTCCTCTTCAAAAAATGAAATAGAGACGGAAGAAAGATTAAATAGTCATAAAAATTCAAATTAGGTATTGAAATCGACAACTAACCTGTCAGATCAGATCAAATCAGACTTAAAGTATTATCATATTGGATTAGGATTCGCGAGAAACAATGAATCAATAGCAATATAGCTTACCGAATAAATAGAGTACAGTAACGAACTTGCGCCAGAAAACAGCGTAGACAGAAGTCACCGCTTCGATTTGTAAAGAACCATCAAATCTGAGTTCGATACACTTTATTATCCCAAAATCTGAGTTTGATAGTTTGGAATAGTTGCGCGATTGAAGTTAAGAGTTTCGTCGACATTATGAATTTTCAGAGTTCGAACGATTTGTAGATCTAGAAATTTCTGTACGCCCTTTGCATCTCCCACTTAACTCCTGGCGAACCACAAACAAAGGATCTCAAGGTGCAAACACTTCAACCTTATCAAGAATGACGATCAACGCTCAGCAGGTCCCTGAGTCAAGAAAGCATGCATTTGATTCGTTGAAAGAATTTCAGCCAGTCTTCCATCTTCTGGAAGCACAGTGGGTCCCACCTGCAGAGAGAAGAAATTCAATGGGAAAACTCAGCATGCTGCTGCGGAGGTGAAGAACTGAGTTTCATTCTTCAAAAGAATGAGTGCTATCTCCGTGAAGCGACAAAGAAATATCGGAAACAAATCATTTCAGAAATGAAACAAATTGATCGGAGAAGGAAGGTTTTGAAAAGGAGATTCAAAAAATGAAATAGAGACACGGAAGGAAAGTTAAATAGTCGGAGTAAGTGGTCAGTTAGAAGTGGGGACCGGTGTCCGTTAAAATTAGTTAAGCATAGAGTGGATAGCGTTGGATAAAAAATGTGGACAGATGGTGGACAAAAGACAGTGGATAGAAATATTTTCTCATTTTAAAATACTTTAAATTAAGTTCCAGTATATCTATTACTATTTGTTTAAATTATATCTAAATAGTGTGCTATAGCGACGGTATAGCGCTGCTATATATATATTGGGGAGTTTTTATTTATAGAAATTATTATTAAATAATAAATAAAAATAGAAAAAGTATCTTCATTATTTTCATGCTACAGATGTAGGGGTGAAAATAGAGCAAATACAGAGTGGATAGTGGTAAAACTATATTCATATTCCTTTTTAATTTTTCGGATACGGATATGGGTTGGATATCAGTAGGATACAAATATGAATACAGATTAGATATTAGTCGGATACAGATACATATACGGATTGGATCAGATACTTATTAAAATAATATAAAAAAAATACTAAAATTCATAATATTTATCTAATTATAATAGTGTGAATAACATATTTTTTTATAATATATATTAAAATATATGATATATATCAAGTATTTAGATACGGATAATTAAAACGTAAAACCATATCAATATTCATATCCACATGGATATTCAAATATTCAATATCAACATCAAATTTTTCAAATACAAATAGAATATTATCCATACCGTTTTTGCCCCTATACAGATGGATCCCAAAAAAATTTGGATCCAAACTTTGGATCCAAATTTTTTTCTCGGATCCAAAGTGCTTTATCCGTTCATAAAATATTCCAGCATTCTTTCTGTTTCAGAAAAAAAAAAAACTTAATTGCTCTTCTGCTTCAAAATAATCCAGCTACTATTTCAGAAAAAAAAAATCCCAGTACTCTCTCTCTGTTTTAAAAAAAAAAAAACTCAGCAATCATTTCATTAAAAAAAAAACACTTTGGATCTGAAAATAATTTCGGTTCCAAAGTCTAAATACGATTTTTTTTTTCCGGATCTATCTACGATCATTATTTAATAATAATTTCTATAAATAAAAAATTCCCTTATAGAGTTCACATGACCTAAGGGTAGAAAAGTCAACGGTAACTTTTAAGACTAACAAGGCTGTTGCCTGTGGCTTCATTTTTTAACCTGTGTCTTAAAATTTATTTTTGTAATTTTCACATGCATGCACTTCCAGACTTCCATTCCAGTGAACTCTCTCTCTCTCTCTCTCTCTCTCTCTCTCTCTCCTTTTCTCTCTGTCTGGAAAAAAGATTCGTCTTGGTTTCAACAATGGCAGTGCCTGGGGAAATAGCACCTGAATATTGGCCAAAACTTTGGTTTCTTTTCATTTTATTAAAGAATAAAGCCCCTAGAACAATTACTATTTTTAACTATAGTCAGATAAAGCTAGCACAGATATTAACTAATTGAAGTCTCTCCTAAATAATGCAAATTAAGAATAAGAAAAAAAAAACCATTCAAGGGAATAATTTTAGTGATTGACTGGATATCACCATTCAAAATGGTAAATGCTTTTTCTTTAATAATCTGGTTCTATCTTTGAATAGTTGGTATAAATTAAATGCTTGTTCCACTATGATTAACATACATATATTTTATAAAACCTAGCTAGATCTCTTGTCCCAATAAGTCCAAACATTGATTGGCCTCTAAAACATTAAACATATATATCATCATAATTATTTTACTAACAACAATGTTACCTTGAGAAACAACATGATTAATTCAGTATTCTCTCTCTCTCTCTCTCTCTCTCTCTCTCTCTCTCTCTTGAATATTTTGGCAGTTGTTTGTCAAGATCTCTCTGTCTAGTTAAGTCAAATAAATGAGCTGTTGATGTCTTCTTTCAAAATCCTTAATTAATTCTATACAGGCCTTTCTATTGCTAATTTATTTGATCAGTAAAAGTTTCTCTTCTTTTTTCAGAATTGTAATTGGTAACTTTCACTTTGATACAACATGCTATTATTAATTAGAGTTCTTATATTCAATTAAGTATCTCCATTTTTCTCATCACTCAAGTTTTTTTTTTTTAGAAGTACAAAAGTTGGAAGACAAAATATATTAAGATTTAAGATATGATAGATTAAGATAACTTTCTTCAAGTAATATATAATTATAATGTTTCAACCTCTTTAATAGCTATCAAGAAAATCAACAAAATAATATATACTAATTACATACATAATTTGATTTTTAAGAGCCTCATAACGTCCATCAAAATGTCTTCTTTATATGAACATATAAAAGAGTGGGATCACTTGATAATCCAGGCAATTTTAAATAAAGTTTAAATTTAAAATCGAATATTACAGCATGATCGATGCAAATTTTATGTGTATAAAAATTGATAAGATTTAATGTATGTTTCATTCTATATCATGTGACTTGAAGTTTCAATGAATGGTTAATTTCTTTGCATCATCAAACAATACTTAAATTACATGAAATTTGATTGTTAGACTATCTATATATCCGATATTCCGATGACATGCCTACAAATTATTATTTTTTTTTATTTGAAATTTTCTGAAAAACAATTGTAAATTAATATTGTCAAAATAATCATTTTCAGGTGATTTCTTCTCTATATAAAAGCTATATATGTGACAACAAGTTATCTTGTCATAAAAGTTAAATATTTTTAAAATTAATGCTTTTATATAGTTGATGGCCATTATATAAAAAAGTTAATTTTTTTTGACAACCTTGACAACACTTTTTCAATTCATGTCAACAAATTTTGAAAATTGAAAAAAAAAATTATAAACATATATTGTTTTCTTTTTAATTCGGTCTCAAATTATATCAAGGTTGTCAAACTAATTAATATTTTTTGTTAATGGATCCCCACCCTATATATATATATATATATAGGCTGTGGCTAATTTGCCGTCGGCAGCATTTCTGCCGGCGGTGCTGCCGCCCATTTTTTTTTTGTGATGTCCAAACAACAAATCCAAACCGTTAGATGTTTAATCTATATTATAATCTACTTGGAGACCAAATTTTATATTTTTTGGAATTTTTTTACTATATATTAAGCTGGTTTGAAAACCGCTGATTTCAATGCTACAGAAATTTATTGAAATCAGCGGTTTTCAAACCAGCTTAATATATAGTAAAAAAATTCCAAAAAATGTAAAATTTGGTCTCCAAGTAGATTATAATATAGATTAAACATCTAACGGTTTGGATTTGATGTTTCGACATCACACGGCTAAATATAGCCCCGGCAGTACCTCTGCTGAAATGCTACCAGCAACAATTTAGACATACCCTATATATATATAGGTGAAGGTAATTGTTTCAATGTTTCATTTTTTTTATGGAACAGCTCACATCCCGAAATTTTTATAAATACTAAAAAAAAATATCAAATTACGAAATCTATCCAGTTTCTGAATGAATTTCAAAAAAATACCCCTTCCGGTTACCAAATAACCGGATATTGATCTTCTTTCCGATTACCTAATTCCCGGATATGAAAAAAATGTCCGGTTACTTGGTAACCAGAAAGTTGAATATATTTCTGGGTCCAGTTATTCAACTCCCGGAAAGTTTAGGCAGAGGGAGAAAGAGAGAAAGTGTTGTTTGTTTTTTTAAAACAAAAATTTTTAAATTTTTTTATTTTTTGTATTAAAATATTAGAAATGTTGAATATATTTCTTTGAAAATAGATTGAATAAATATAATTTGATTTATTAGCAAGATTGCAACAAATAATCCGGATCAACATTTTTCAGGCCGAATTTTTTGTTGCTGTAAGAAAAATTAATATATTTATTTATGTGTTATTGGAAAAAAATAAATATGCTTAGATTCTGAGTTATTGATCCCGGTTCAAAAGTCACTTCCAGGTAATACAGAAAATATTGTGATCATTCTAGTACATTTAATTTATAAAAAGTTGTATTTATTTTTGAAAAAAAACAAAAACTTTAAGTTATTTAATGATTGATCTTAAAAAAGAATTCTCAAAATAGATACAACTTTTTATAAATTAAATGTACTAGAAGGATCACAATATTTTCTGTATTACCTAGAAGTGACTTTTGAACCAGGAACAATAACTCAGAATCTAAGCATATTTATTTTTTTCCAATAACACATAAAGAAATATATTAATTTTTCTTACAACAATGAAAAATCCGGCCTGAAATATGTTAATCTGAATTATTTGTTGCAGTTTTTCTGATAAATCGAATTATATTGTATTTCATCTATTTCCAAAGAAGTATAATCAACATTTCTAATATTTCAATACAAAAAATAAAATAATTTAAAAAAAATCTGTTTTGTAAAAAAAAAAAAAAAAAAACAAACATTGGACCACGCTATTCATGGATCCGGTTATTCAATTAACAGACAAAAGCCATATTTCCAGTTACCAAGTAACCGGACGTTATTTTCATTTCCGGGAATTGGATGACCGAAAAGAAGAACAATATCCGGTTGTTTAGTAACCGGAAGGGGTATTTTTCGAAATTCATTTATAAACTGGGTAGATTTCATAATTCCATTTTTGTTTTGGGTATTTATTAAAATTTCGGCTCACATCAAGTCGGGCAATATTTGTCAAGACAAGTTGTTTATAATTCAAAAGCAAAGAAGTTGAGTTTACGGTCAGTTGAGAAATAGCTCGGATCCATGGCGAGTAAAATCGGAATATATAGCTCGACATTTTCCTTTGTAACGCTCCTTCTTCTTCAATTATTTTCTTCCATGTTTGCATTCTCTATCCAAATGATCCAGAGATCAGGAGGGTTCAAATGCCTCCATTTTTTGTGCCTCCATCATGCCTCTATTTTTAAAAACTTAAATAACTCAAAGTTTAAAACTTAAACGTCAAAATAAAACCGTTAGATGTAATATATGTTATTTTCTCTATGTATCCATAAAAAATTATCACATTTTGATTTTGCTTTTATATGAATCAATAAGTTGAAAAATCAACGTCTAGAAATTATCCACATTTGTATACATTTTTACAAGCTCAAGATGACAATCAAAACAAAGTTGAAATGTCATAATTTTTTACATGTGCATAGATAAAATGATATAATTCATATCCAACGGTTTTATTTTGAATTTTAAGATTTAAATTTTGAGTTATTAAAGTTTTTAAAAATAGAGACATAATGGAGGCACAAAAAATAGAGGCATTTGAATCCTCCTCTCAGAGCATATATGCTCTGATGAAATTTTTGTGATGATATGGTGTTTGTTTAGCTTTCGTTTGAATTTGCTTCTCTACTGTGGTAATTTTGTCGCTTAAAGTGGACTGGTACAGGTCAGTCTGTACGTGCATGCGGTTAAATTTTTTCTGGTTTATTGAATTTCTGGGCAGCTGGTCTACTGGTAAGGTCAATAAGTCTGCTGTACTTGTCTGATCAGACTGGTACAGATTTGGTTTATTAAATATTGGATATTAATAAAAATATCGGCAGTAAACAATAACATAATTAATTCATACTAAAAAGAAAATTAAACCTAACTACTAAAATGAGAATAATTATTTTACTAAGATATATAATTAGATTTTGTATAGTCTATGCATGAATCATAAAATTAATGGTACTGTCGTACTGATTAATATTTTTCAGAAAATCATCGAAAAGATAGCATGATTAACATATAATTCATGGCATGTGGGATCTAGGGAGCACATAGATAGGTGAAATTTTGTTGCATCGACACGCGTGCAGAGCAATTAAATATAATAACAAGCTAGAGAACAAAGATAGAGGAGAATAGAAGAAGAAAACAGAGGTAAGAAGAATAGAGGTAGGTTGCAAGAATAGTGTGCTTATTTAATGCTCTATTCCAACTTTGACTGCCTGGTTAAAAGTACCTCAAGTTGCAAAATTGCTAAGCCTCGTGCATGCTACATTAATTAGATAGTACAATAAGTTTTGGAACTTTTTAAATGAAATTTCTACGCCTAAAAAGAATAGTCAATTTGTCCAATGCAAGTTTAATTCACCACTACAACTACGTACGTGGCTTCCGAATTTTTTTATTTTTAATAATATTTTAATTTTTTTATAAAAGATGAGATTGATTATTTTCTTTTTTTCTAATTCATGGGAATTGGTTCGGTCCTAGTACTGGCAAAAAAGCTCGTGGCTCGTGGTCCGCTTGGTATTTGCCTGTGACTTGATCGGTAACAGCTCGTTCGTTAGTAGATCGAGTTAAAATTAGCTCGCTCGTTACATACTCGAGCCAGAATTAATGAGTTTGAGTTTGGCCTGGCTCGGCACAAGCCAGCTCGGTCGTTAACGAGCTATTTAATATACATAGTTTAATCGGATCCGTTCACTTCAGATTGGGAATATTATATATGGTCTGTGGATATTATAGCCAGTGTTATGGCAATTGCACTTTGGACTGTGTTTAAGTTGATTGGTAATTTTGTATGAAATATGTGTGAATTGATTATAAGCAATTAAGTTAATTTGTATGAATTTGTTTGATTTGATATGCATAAATTTATTCTGTGAATATGTTTGTATGAATTTAGGATTTTGATATATTTGTATCTATGAATTTAGCTGTAAAGTTAATTTATAGTACTTGATTTGCTTAATTACAATTGAATTAAGAGTATTCCTCAGTAATTAGTCATATAAATATTATTTTGTTTTAGCCATAATTGATAAGATATGTTATAAAAATTTAAGATATAGCAGGAAATAAAATACATAAATTTATAAATTTGCCAAGCTAGTAACGAGCTAGCTCGGCTCGCTCGGACAAGCCACGAGTCGGTCTTGAACAATAGTCTTAGCTCGGGACCTAAAATTCAAACTCGCTCGCTCAGTTTGATACACCAACAAGTCGAGTACAAATGTGACCTAGCTCGCTCTTTAACAGCTCGTTGCCACCCCTAATTCGGTCCTTTTAGAAATTGAACCATGCATGATTCAGTCCCATTAAATACCTCAGAGGACTCTTGAAAAAAATAAGTAATATATATGATTTCCGACATTTTATTTTTTATATGTAATCCTTTGATATAAGGAGTGCAAGCATCATTGATAAAAAGTTTTCCTTGATTATATTTTTCTTAACAGAATGTAAATTTGTTGTTGTAATATATATAGAGTGCTAAACTCACTTCTTCAAGTATTCCTTCCTGCTTGTTTATCTGATTTTTGGTTCTTAATTTCCATCTTTTTTAAAGTAAATTTGCACTGAAAGGAGTAGTTTAATATCAATATAAAAATAATAAATAAATAATAGAATAATTCTAAGAGCATCACATTCCAGCAATCAGAAAGAAATTAAAAACAGTTGTAATAAAGTAATATTTGAAAATTATGTTAATTTAATTTCTAAACTTTTACATTATGCAATTAAATTTTAATTTCATTTATGCCACGTTAGTGATATCTTTTTCTCTCTCTCTTTTTCTTTTAGAGCGAATAAAAATTATATTTCTTTTGTCAGCGTGACAATTATAAAATATTTGCTTTAGAAAAAAAAACTATATCTTTTAGCAATTGTCGTACATGCCAGCAATTAAAATAAAATATTTGATGTTGAATAAGAAATTGAAAAGAAATTAAACAACATTGTGGATGCTCTAACATGTATTTAAGTTTTTGGGTACGTTCTACTTTTGTGTCCAAACAAAATAATAATTGTTGATGCTTAAAAGACACAAAAATAACTTTTAATAATATACCAAGATGAGCTAAAAATAATTATATAAAAAATCTTTTGATCTCCAACTTTTTTATCTTTACCTTTTGATTGGAACGATTTTAAAAATGTTTGACTTCGATTCAATATATAAAAGGTGATGATTTCAAATTAAAATTGATTGATTGGTTTTACCTCACCTTTATTCAATCCAGGAGAATTGAGAAAATTCCACAAATTTTTGTTTATTCACAAAAAAAAAGAGTTCAAATATCTTTATTTTTCATGTCTTCATCATGATTTTTAATTAATTTTCTTAGTATAACAAATATTTTGAAATTCATATGTCAACATAAGACGTTAGAAGTGATTTCAATTAGTGTATTTTTTTCAAAATATTGATATCAGTTAAAATAAAATTGAAATATAATAACTTTTTACACATGCATATAAAAAATAAAGACATAAAACAAATATCAAAAGTGAAGACGTTTAAATCCTTTCCTTTGTAAATAAACAGAAATTTATGGATATCTCTCGACGAAGGGCAAACTGATAAATAGCAAAATCGTTAATATATATATAGGGATTCACTTAAATTCTTTTTTTAGTGTCATACACTGGATTATACTCTACATTTTCAAAATTTATAAAGTCCAAACATTTAATTCAAACCGTTCAACATGATGGATATATTAAAATGTGTTTGCAGATCAAATTTTACATTTTTTTTTACTATCTGTTAGGTGTTTTACAAAATCGTTCGAATTTTGTACCAATTTAATAAATATTAAAAATTCAAAAAAACATAAAATTTGACTTGTAAGCACATTTTAATATATCCATCATGTTGAACAGTTTGGACCGACAGTTTGAACTTTGAAAATATAGTATGTAATCCGGTATTACAAAAAAAGTGTAAGTGGATCCCTCCTTATATATCTCCATTCTTATATTATGCACGTAGATGCCCTAATCCGTTAATGGCTATAATTGAATGGTGAAATTTCGGATTTAATATCGGCCATTCAATCAAATAATCTATCTTCTTTTGATTAAATGCATTTTTTTACGTGTATAAGTCCAAATTTAGTTAGAAACATACTCGCCACACATATTGCCACACGTGTTACAATTAAAATTGAATAGAGAACAAAATTGGAGAGAAAATCAATTTATTTGTTTCTTATCAGTATTTGATATCTTATCAAATTATTTGATATCTCAAAATTTAATACACTACTCAATTTAAGCTATAGTGAATCTTTTTATTATTTTATTTCTTCAATTTTGATAAGATAAAATATTCTTTTTTATAAGTATGTTCAAGTCTGTTCTTAGTTTCAGTTGTTAATTGTCTAGAAAACATATGTTGAGGAAGAATTTTAGTAACATTAACTATAATTAGTGCCACAAAATGGAGCAGCTAATTTATTAATATCGATTCACTTTCACTAAATATTTTTTTTGTTATTTTGGCTTTTTCCTATGGAATGCATATATTTTTACAAGTCATTTGTCTTTTTTTTTCTTAAGTATATATCTATGTACAATTTATTTTTTCATTGTGATTTCAATCAACAAAGTTCAATTGGAACTTATCTCTATGAATTATTTTCAATTGAAAATCACATGAACTCCATTGAGTGGTATGATCCGATCAAACTCCAAATAATTTTCAACTGTCGTATGAAATTTCCATTTGTTTCTCAGAAGAAAAAAAAACACTTGCATTGTTATACCTATCTCTCTTCTATTTTTTCATGTACTGATACAATGTAGTGGAGCGTTGCGAAGTGAG
Organism: Carex rostrata; assembly: GCF_964058835.1. NCBI lineage: Eukaryota > Viridiplantae > Streptophyta > Magnoliopsida > Poales > Cyperaceae > Carex > Carex rostrata. The sequence continues at coordinate 4,523,459 of NC_135925.1, forward strand.
ATTATTCCAACAATTTGATTTCAAATGTTGAATAATTATTCTTTCCATTTTTTCCATTGATCTATATTTTTTGTTGGAGAAAGTGACATTTTGTAGAAGAATTTTTTTTGTTCTATTATAATATGTTTTCGTTGCAACGCACGGCCGCACGGCCGCACGGCCGGGCACGATACTAGTATATATATACACACAGTTGCACCTACGTAGCCGCGGGAAGCTAAGAGCTCTTGTTGATTCCAACTTCTCTGATCCAATAAATATTCACAAAAAGTTGATGCGGCATTTAATTAAACTTGAATTTGAGGAAGTACTGTTTGTGCAGAGATTTGACTATTACATGGAACTGATACGTATGATATGTCAACTTAGGAGGTGGTTAATTAATTATTTTAATCCACTTGGATCCACAAAGGATCACGTGACCGACAACACATGATAAACAATCAATTTTTAAGGGTTTATATATATACTCTATTAAGTTACGGAAATGTTGTAAAGATTGAATTCAATATTAAATTTACTAATTGCCCAAGAGTGTGTGTGTGTGTGTATTCGAAGAGTACTTGAGCTACGCCAAGTTATTAAATAGGATTGTACCGTTGTGCTTTGAGGGTCAATTAATGCAACGAGTTATGTGACTTCATTAAAAAAAATATGATAGATATTAGGTATTTAACTACATTAAGGGGTAACAAATTAATTATAATATAATATTAATTATTTTAGATTTCTTTCATCAATCATCATTGCTGTTATAAAAAATAAAATAAGATTGATAGTAATAAAATTAGAATATCTCAAAGCATTTTTCTTGATTCAAATATACAACTAGAATTCTCTTTATTTTAATTATAAAAATGAGAGTCTTTATTTTCTATCAACATATTAAACTATTATGAAAAGAAATTAAATTTGTCCAGCATATTAATGAGCACTAACTATTGCTAAAAAATTAAGTTAAGATGATTTATTTTATTAATGTATGAGTTTATTTAATGGGTAAGGAATCTTAGTTATGTAGCATATTGGTGTGAAGCTAGGGATTTTATTACTCTCTTTATAAAATATAATATATCTTCTGTTTTCAAAGGAAAAAAAATGAAAAAGCCTTGTGAAACACCCAAGTAAATTATGTAGAATAATTAACTGAAAAGGAAATGCTTGGACTTTGAGAGTCATTTGTCTAATTTTAACCTGGATTTTTCATAAAAGCAGTGAAACTAAATCACTAGTAGTGTCTAATTTTAAAACATTCATTCTATACACACTAATTATCTCCTAAAAAAAATAGCAAACCGCCTCACTGTGGGGCCGTCAGGGTATTTTTTAATTTTTTTGGAAATCAAGGGTAGATTTGATATATTTTTTTTTGGAGGGTATTTTAAAAAGATCGGTACTTCTTACAAAATTAAAGTTAAAGATGCAAATTAAGAAACAAAAGTGTATCCGGTAAAAGAACAACAAAACAACAACAAAAAAAAGGTTGTTTGTCTACATATAATCGAATTTAGAAAGTTTAAAGGGTTTTATTCGAAATATTTGATGAAAACAAATAAAATCATCAGCAATATTTAATTCTGACCTCAGTGGCTATTTCTAAAAGGTGTGTCATTTTCACTTCCATAGTTCCATAGATCCCAACCCTTTTAATTCTCACCTTAAAAGTAAGACAGAGAAAGAGAGAAAGAGAGAGAGAGAGGAGGCCAAGGACCAACAACTATGCTTCACTTTTACCTCTTTATTTTCTCCACCTCTCCAAACTTTTTAACCAAATTCCTACTCTTTAATTAATTACCTCATATACATCTTTCCCTTACCCACCAACAACACCAAATTATTCCCATACCATCTCTCTTCCCTATCTCAGTATAAGTACCCATTAGTACCTCTACTAACACTTTCACTTTCATTACCTCACACTCTCCAACCACTGATCCAGCTCTGAGCTTGTAAAGAGAAGAAGAGAAGAAAAGAAGAAAAGGCAAGGCAACAAAGAGAGAGAGAGAGAGATGGAGCTTTTTCCTGCACAACCAGATCTCTCTCTGCAAATCAGCCCACCAAAGAACACACAAGAAACCATGGAGTTAGGGTTCTGGAGAAGATCCATACAACCTAACGCCGCCATCTTGAAGCCCGGTACGACAGGTGCCGGTAACAACTTCAATATCTCATCAACAAACCCTAATTGTTCACTAACCCAGTATCCTACCTCCATACCTAATTATCACCCCCATTTTCTTCTCCATTCACAACCGCTTCTAAATGAAATTCATGATACCAATCAATTAGACCTTAGTATGCTAAAACCCATAAGAGGGATCCCTGTGTACCACAGCTCACCTCATTCTCCACATTTTCCTTCCTTTTTCCACAATACCAGCCACAATAGCATGGGTGAATCAAGTGTTATTTCTAGTGCATGCAACCTGCAGAGGTCTCCGAGATTTCTTGCACGAGTCCCGGCCAAACGGAGTGCGCGGGCCCCACGGATGAGGTGGACTACTTCCCTTCATGCACGGTTCGTTCATGCAGTCGAGCTTTTAGGAGGGCATGAGAGTATGTCTTAATTATAGTCTCAAATTTAATGTTTGTTTTCTTTGCACAAACAAAACTTCACAGGTCTTTTGTCATTTACTTATTTAAACTAAAATTCACCTCTTATTGGGACCTATATTTGAATCAAAGTTATTTGTCCCATGGTTCAGAATTTATTTTTTCTTATTTTCTGTTTAACATTGTATCTATTTCTTATTTAACATCTATTATAGCTGGAAAAAAAAAGTTGAACTAAGTCCAATATATATATCCTCACAAACTATAATATTTATTTGGCAAGAAATGTATCTTTTACTAAATAATAAAACTTTTTTTTTTAAGTTTTCTTTTGTTTGTTGCAAGAGGATATTCTAACCGCCTCATCTTTACTCGATCATGCCTCCGTTTTTACAAATAAAAATATATATTTTCAACTGAAATCATAAACTGTCAAACGTAATTGTTAGCGGCTTCGCCGTCTAACCTTCAGAAAAAGAATATCCATATTATTTTCTCTACATAAGTTGTATATTAATCTGTGTCATATATACAAATACAATGACTCACATGTGCCTTCCCGTTGTGTCTGAAAATATATAGGAGCAACACCTAAATCTGTTCTAGAGCTAATGGATGTGAAGGATCTCACCTTGGCTCATGTCAAGTCTCATTTACAGGTATGAAAAGTTCAGATAAATAATTTCATTTTGTTTACCAATAACCTTTTATATTGAATTCACCAGTGAATGTTCCCTTTTGCAAAGGGGTGCATTTTTATAGTTTTATGTAGTTGTTTTTTCAATACTATGCCATCCACAGTCCTATGCATTTGGTTCAATTAATTAAATACTGTTGCTTGCTTTTACTTATTTAGTTGCCCTTTTGGGAACCGATTAATTAAACAAAGAAATATATTGCTCTCTTTTCTGAAGATCTTGATTCGTCTCAAATTAAAAATAATGATTATCTTTGAAGTGCTTGATGCACCATATTGCACTTCTCATTTCTTGTATTACCCATTCTTTCTCTCTCACACACACACAAACACACGTAGCTAGGCACAAAGACCTGAAACTTTTAAGCATAGTTGCAGCCTTTTTAATGAGCAGCAGAAATGTACCCAAAAAAAGGAAAGGAGGGAGGATATTGATTTACTATGTTTCACAATACACTTAAAACATTTGGAAGTACAAGAAAACAAGTGCAATCCATAATTTCTTAACAATTTGGAGCTATCTATATTTGTACGCTAGTTAAATATATTCTTCTTTACAATTCGTTGTGGTTATTTTTGTGTGCATGCTTTCTTAATTGTCCTTTTTTTTCCATTTTCTTCTTTTTTTCTTTGCTTTTTTGAAGAATTATTTCTAGGGTCTAGTTAGCTGTTGTTATAAATATTGCTTTTTTGGATGTTAATATTTTTAGTTTTCATTCTTTAGAAAGACAAATTAAGACAGTGCAACATTTAAGTAAATGATCAGCTTTGTATTATTTAGTTAACTGTGCATTAGTTTTTACAAGTAGGCTTAGATATTCAAGATACTTGAATTTATTTTTTGACATGCAAAACAGTCTCACTTCCCTGAGGAAACTAAAAATATTTTCCTGTATTATTATTTTGCAGATGTATCGTACAATCAAGACTACTGATCATACACCTGCTACACCAGGCAATACAAATTTTCTCACATGTGATTGAATCATAATTAAGCTCCCTTCCATGTAAGATATGAGATTATGATTTCAGCAATAATGAGACTTTATTATATGTACAGGTGAAATGAAAACCTTTGAGAATTCGGATGAAACATTACCAGCTGACATAAACAATAGTGGATCAGAATCATCAATTCAACTTATCTCAAAAGAAGCAACAAATTTAAATGGTTTATGGAGTAACTCTTCAAGGTGAATTAACTTGCTATTTAATTCATTTAAATATGTTACAACTTTCTTGCCTTTATACTTTTTAGATAAACTAGTTGAAATAATAGAAAGCATTGAACAGTGCTAAATATTAAATATCTTAACGTGTTTTTGGTAATTTCATATCTTGTAAGAAACTGAACTCAAAGCAGAAGTCAATTCAATGAGAAAAAAAAATGTTTCAATGAATCATATAATCCTCAACAATATTTTTTAATGAAATTATAGGTTTCTTTAATACATATATCCCTTCAACAAGACAATAAAATTACCTTAGCTAATACTTTCTTTTTCATTTCTAATCATAGCATTTACTACAAATGTACCATATATAACACTTCATTACAAATATATAATTAATAGATATGTATGTATAGAAAGTGCCATCAGGGGTACCAAGTTTAATGAGGATGTCATGGAGATCATCTACCAATTTGTAGATTTGTCTTAAATATTATTAGTCATCAGTAGAGAGGCTTGCACATCTAATTTTTTTTTCAAAAATATTTATTAAATTAGTGTACCATTTTCTGACCTTTAGGCAATCTGTTTGTATAAAAGAGAAGGTAAAAAGGAGATGTTCAGTAAAAGAGAGGGATACTTAATACACTTATATATACAGTAGAATAAAGAGAGAAGAAATAGATTGCCTAGATGCTTAGATCTAATTATAAGCAGTGATCTACTTTAGATTAATTATAAAAGGTTCATTGTCTCATCTCGTAGAAATTAAATTAGTATAATATCAACACCATTCCAAGTGCTCACAAAAAGTTGAAGGATTATAGCTTTGTTCCATCTGGCCCCCCCTTGAACGTGCATTGCTCTTTTGTTGCTAGCTTCAAAAAGAGGCTACTTAGACCATATGGAAACAAACCATTAAAAATATAAAAACAAAAAAACATAGAGACAACAAATAATTGTGCTATTAAAGAAATACATGTTAGTTTTAAAAAAAAATAATACTCAATGATATATTTTGGAGAAATGGCTTTGCATAAAATTAATTGCATGTATCCGTGTACCTTTTCAAATAAAATTGTATTGAAGAGAAAGATATATTATGAATATCAAATTTATATGTACTTCTGTTTTATTTGACAAAAGCTTTATGCTGCCTGCTCATTTAATTTATGATGAAGTTTGAGCGAGATTGAGATATGAAGAGGGGGGGGGGGGGGGGGGGGGGTCGTTGAGGTTATAAAAGCGCCTGAACAACACTTGCAGAATGAAGCTAGCGTGCAACCACATGGAGAGTTCAACTTTAGGTCAATAAGTTGTCTGAAAAAGTTTTGAAAGTGCTCGTAATTAGAGAACATATCAATAGTGAAAGAAGCAGCACCTTTTCCTCTTTATCTCTATATATATTCTATATCTTCTTTTGTGTATCTTTTTTTCTCTCTCCTTTTTCTTTTTCATATTGGACTTCCACTGATTGAAAAATATTCTCTTTTTCTTCATAATTCTTTCCAGCAGTATTGGGTCCTGGTTGCAAGAAAAACCAAGAGATTTCACATCTAGAAGCGTTAATTCTTTCAAGGTTTGTATTTAATTCAACCTTCAAATCTAATTATTTCTGGTAAAATTTTAAAAATAACATATAAAATTAAATTATACATGCATTGACTTTTCCAAGCACATTATTAACTCAACAGGAATATATAGCAGAAACTATTTTTTTTTAAGGTTATATATTCTGTGTCATTTAGAATGTCATGTCTATGTTGCAAAAAATTAAACACAAATAACGATATTTTATTTTCAATTAACCAGGAAATGAGGCCAACAGAGAGCATTGATGACACGACAAACTCAAATTCATCGCCATTTGCTACTAATATAAGAATGAAGAAGCCGAATCTGGAGTTCACCTTGGGTAGATCATAATAAATAACAGAAGAATCATTTCTCTGGTACCAGTTCAAATTTGGATAGACAAAAGAGGAAAAAGAGACCATATAGAGAAGAAAAGAAACAAGGAGATCACTTTGGCAAAAGGCAAATAGGAAAAAGAGAAGGAGAAATTTTGACTGTGTGCATATGTAATCTTTGTCAAATGCACAACTGAGATGTGGGGTCAGTTGGGAACATGAAATGGGGGTAATTGTTGATTATGTATTAACCTTTTTGGGTTTTCTAGTCTGATAAAAAGGCATAGGAGGTCTAGTATGAGGTGAAGTCTTTTTTTTTTTTTTTTTTTTTGGGGGGGGGGTGGGGGACATTAGAAGGCTGTAGGCAATGTATTACCAGAAAATAAATAAAGGTTCATATATAGTTGACCAGCTACAATTGAAAGTTTGAGTAATAACATTTTCTTATTAAGTAATTAAATTAAAATTTGTAATTAATCCTCTAGTCGAAAGTCAAATTAAGAAGTATTTCAAGAAGAGGGAGCGCTGCGCTCAGCAGCGCTGTGACCACAACCGTAGAGTTGCATCAAGATTGGAGTACAGATCATAATCTGAGATCTGAGATATATTTTTGTAGCACATACTGTGTGGTCCTTTGTGAAACGAAACAGAATACAACGATAAATGGGTCAACAATATAAGCTTCAAGCACACCTGCTTTTCAAGCCTTCACAGCAGGTCCGTACGAGAAAACTCATATGCACACACGGTGGGTGCGTTTTGTGAAGGAAAAACGTGACTAACACACGGTGTGACTTTGTCATGTCACGGCATGTAATTATTTTTTTCACGTGATGTGATTTGACTTGACGAAAATGATAATGGATGATAGCCACGTCACGTGAATGACCACGTTTAATTTATTATTTCAAACTTTTAGTTTATGGAAAAAAAAATGTTGAAAAATAAGAAAATATTACAAAGTAAATAAAATTAAAAATTAATGTTTGAAAAATTGTTAACGTAACGTGACACATCACGTGACATGACGTTAGATCATTTTGTGTGACTTGCCGTGACATATCATTTTTTATCGAAGAGAATCACGTCACCTGATCGACACACATTTCGTAACGTACCGGTCATGACATCACTATGTTGTCACAGTTATGACAAAATAACTATTGCCATGCGCCATTCACTAAAGAAATGGTCGACACGATTTCTGCCATCAGATCTAGTAAAATGGACAACTAGAGTTGATCTAGATGGTCGAATTTGATCAGTGATCAGATGAGTACTGTTTTATCCACCTTTCTACAACTCTGCTTGTACAAAATATAAAAACAAAATGAGGATGGTTATAATACCTCATCATATCTCATATTTTATATCTTTGTTTTTAAAATCTAAATTGTTGATCTGAATCGCTCAACATGATATCCATACTAAAATATACTTAGGGATAAAATTTTATAATTTTTGAAATCTTTTTACTATTTTTAAGATAGATACAAAACTACTGTTTTTGAACGGTCCAAAAACAATGATTTTGTATCTATTTTAAAAAATAGTAATAAGTTTTCAAAAATTATAAAATTTTATCCCAAGCATATTTTAGTATGGATATCATGTTAAGCAGTAACTTTGAAAATAAAAATATAAAATATAAGATATGATGAAATATGAAAAACATGAGGTATTATAACCCTGCTCAGCAACAAAAATTTCCTTTTGCGTCGTTAGAAAACAAAGGGGAAAGAAAACCCATTGGTTCTATATATTTATTGTTTCACGTCATTAGTTCCATAATTTGTGTATATATAATGAATGTTTATATAAATTTATCACACTTAATGTTGTGTGTGCATTTAATCGCACCATCGATTAACGACATGATTTTATTTGACAAGCTGTTATGCTAGTCTAGATTATTGTATGCTAATTCGATTAAAGAGCACGTTAATATATCGATATCGTAGCTCAATTGAGGAAAACAGGAAAATTTATCCTTTTAAAACAAAATAAAATTTTAATTTATTTAAGCTGCATGGAAATAAATTTAACCGCCTCACAATGGAATAAACTCAAGAATAATAGAAGCAAGAAAACCTATATATCTATTAGAAATCAACATAATAGAAGCAAGAAAAGGAACCGCCTCACAATGGAATAAACTCAAGAATAACGGTTTTACCCATATGATGCTTCCAATTTTTTAAAATAAAAAATGAGGATTTTTTTTTTTTTTAAATGAAAGAGACAAACATCGTGCATATATAACTCGGTGGTAGGTTCAAATTAATTTTCATCCTATTGGGCATCTCTCATCTCATCAGCAAGCCACGTGGATGGTTTTTTTTTTTTTAGGAAAAATTGGTTATTTGTCACTCCAAAACCTTCAAATTATAAAATGGCCATTCCGAAATTTGAAATTGTAAAAATACCACTCCAAACTTCATTAATTTGTAATTTTGTCACTCCAAATAATTAATGACTAAAATACCCTCACTTCTTCTCCTGCCATGGCGAAAGGCCGATTCTTGTATGTTTGTTGTTTTCCGCATCAGTGTTCTTATCCATACCTTACGCGTCTCACTGTTGTAGGAAGAAATACATAGTTGAGCAAATGGACAATAAATACAACAATTACTTGGTCTACTCTTCCTATAGTGAAGTATATTTTTCAAATATCAGGTATGAAATAAACAGCTAACAAAGACAACCAAGATGAATACAAATTGGAACTAATGTGCTGCGTTAAATCAAGCCAAAAGAAATGGTGCTAAATTTTCTAACATATGAACTATATGTTTGATTCAAATTAATAATATAAAATTCATCACTCCAAAATTTAATTCAATCTAATTAGAAATGCACAGAGGAGGCACAAGGGAACCATAAATACCAATTACAAGTTTCCAACTACTCATTTGTTTTTTATTCATTAGTCAAACTGAAGTGATGAATTTTATATTTGATAGGAAAAATAACAAACAGACAAGAATCGACCTTTCGCAATGGTAGGAGAAGAAAAGGAGGATATTTTAGTCATTAATTATTTGGAGTGGCAAAATTACAAATTAATAAAGTTTGGAGTGACATTTTTACAATTTCAAATTTCGGAATGACATTTTTACAATTTGAAGATTTTGAAGTGGCAACTAACCAATTTTCCCTTTTTTTTAAACAAAATTATAGAAGCGAAAATGTTATATATATATATATATATATATAGAATAAAAATTAAAGAAGGGTGAGGAATTCTGATTGGTACTACACGAAGAGAGTCACATCATTTCATGGAGAAGGAGCAACATTGACCAGTGACAAGAACCCTACATGGTTAATGTTTTCAATTCATGCCTTGATTTCATCAAACACCTCCAATCCCATCCATGCATGCATGGACCCGTAGATAGTACAACATATCTACATGCTTTCAATTAATCCAGCCTCCTGTTGCTCTCTGGTGTAGTCATCCCTGTTGCAGGTCACGTCCATCTCATATATTTATATTTTGAGTAGAACTAGGTTGTTCTTAAATTCACCAAGTTTCTTAGTGAACTCAAGTCTAAATTCCATTGAATTGATTTCAAACTCGAATCTTAACCGTTGAAATCCGTCTATCTTACGAGTGATGCGTTTACATGTAAAAAAATTTAATTTTGAAATTAATTTTGCATAGAGTCAAGTGGTCAAAAAAGGTTCAAAAAATAAATGAATTAAAATTAATTTATTAATCTTCTAATTTTGACCGCTTGACTTTATACTAAATTAATTTGAATGTTTAAAATTTTCACACGTAGACACATCACTCGTAAGGTAGGCAAGTTTCAATAGTTCGGATTCGTCATTTGAAGTCGATGATTCGATGGGGTTTTAGACTTGAGTTCACCAAGAAGCTTGGTGAACTTAAGAACACCCTAGTTCTACTCTTATATTTTTGTATAACATTAATTTTAGAAACCAAATCAGAAATTAGTAGTAATATTTTATTTTTTTGCAAAGATTAAAAATATTAAAGAAAAATCTATAACAGTTTGATCACCGTCAATAACTAATTGATCAATTAATCAGCTTAGATTAACGTTTTTTACAACACTTTTATATATAGTATATTTCCAAGATATGGTCTGGTCACTTCTCTGTCCCTAGTCAAATGAACAAATAGCTCCAGTCAATGAAAACCTCTTTATAGCAACCCCCTTCCTAGCATGCAAATCACGAAGTGTCAGGATCATATATATATATATATATATATTTGATTGCAACCCCCTTACTATCTGCGCCATGAATTGATCGCAGTCAGGATAGTACTGTATTTATTTGATTGGTTGTAACAGAAAAATACATTATTTCATATTAATTTTGAAAGAGAATTTTTTATATTTCTGTAGGGATGGTGCAAGTTGTATCATTATTATGTTCTTTATTACACATTATGGGTACAATATGTTGATACAGTTAAATACAGTATATTCATCCTGACTGGTGAATAAATTTGTCTCTATTACAGTAATATTATTAAACTATACATAACGTACGGTTTGATATAAGTAAGATGTTGTGTTCAAAGCCAGTCAGAGGAAAAAAGTACTTGCAATAAAAACCCCACAAATTAAATCATTTACAGAAAGGCTATATTTGCATATGATCAGGATGTTAATTAGAACGGTTAAAAGTATAGGTTCCATTAGTAGGCAATATATATATATATATATTACACCATGCATGGTTCAAAGCTTGACTACTGCAACTTTTAAATTTAGTCCCACCAATTAATCTGCAACTCTCTAATAAGAGTCTTTTTTTCAAATTACAAGAGATGAACCAGGCACAAAATATATATATAGACAGATAAGGACGCACCCACATGTATTCAGGTGGGCAGCTGCTTCTCTGGATTTTGAGTTTTAGTGCTAATTTATCTGTTCCTGTTGATTTTGCTCCTCTCCGGAAAATTTTCTTGCCCGGAGGTTTGATTTGTAATTCGAATTAAATTTACAGTTAAAATCAAAATATATTTCTTTAATTATGATTGGTAATTAGAATTAAAGAATCATAAATTATAAGTTAGAGCAATAAAAAGTATAAGTCAAAGCATTTTTTTTATCGAGTACCCAATTAGTTAATGGGTTTAAACCCGATTTGATATTTGTTTGCCCTCCCCTGACGAAAATTCTGGATCCGCCTCTATAGACAGAGAGCGAAGATATTATATTATTATTATTACATAAATTAATATTGCTTCCATTAAACAACAATCAGAATTTCAGTGGAAAAAAATACTCTCATTCCTAGTTGAATATAATTATAGGAACGGTATATTGTACTAATAAAAGAATGAAGAATTGATTCAACTTTATTTTATTTTAGGGTTCAAAACTAAAAGACCACCAAAGGTTGTCAAAACATATACCGAACATATCCAACAATATTTGTTTTTTTTTTTTTGCAAGAGGAGGGATCCACTTACATCCTTTTTTGGTGACACCAAATTACACTTTATATTTTCAAAGTTTTCAAAGTCTAAACAGTCGATCTAAACCGTTCAACATGATGGATATATTAAAATGTGTTTGCACATCAAATTTTACATTTTTTTTAATTTTTTTTACTATTTATTAAGTATTTTACAAAATTGTTGTTTTCATACCATTGAATCTTTGTACTCATCTTAATACATAGTAAAGAAAATGTAAAATTTGATCTGCAAGCACATTTTAATGTAAAATTCGACTATTTGAACTTTGAAAATATAGAGTATAATCCGGTGTCACAAAAAAATAGTGTAATTAGATCCTTCTCTTTTTGCAAAAAAGAAAATGAGCATTTTAGAAATGAACAGATCCGGACATCTCCTGTTCGCTAAAAAAGGAGAGGAATTGAGATCAAACGAAACTGGCAGAGGAACGGACAAGACGTATCAAACAAAAATAGTACCCTGGCAGAGGTTTAAAAAATCGAGAGGAGGAAAGGCCAAAAAAAACAAAAAAAAAGGAAAAATATAAATATAAGAAAGAGATGAAGAAATGTAGGTGAACTGAGAAAAAGCAATGGAAATTAATGATAAGGTACTCAAGTGCACTATGATTGGAGATATTGTGTTGGAGGTGCAATCACATCAGAGTATCAGACTGCTGCAGCTCCAATTGCATGAAAATCCTGATGGTGACCTGACCTATCGCCCGGTATTCAAGGTCTCCTGTCCTTATCTCTCTCTCTCAACCTTTTATGTTTCTCTCCTTGCTTTGCTTGTTTCCTTGGGAAGGACCATGAAGAGAGAGAGAGAGAGAGAGAAGATATGTTATGTTTTACTATGGTAAAATATGGATTTGGCTACCGTGTTATGGGTTGCATGGAGGTCTCTCCTGTTACGGCTCAATATTTGAGTTTTTAAAATTTTAACAGTCGATCTGAACTGTTCATCTTGTTCTCCGTATTAATATGTGTTTGGAGACCAAATTTTACATTTTTTGAAAAAATTTTACTATTTTTTTAGATTTATTGAAAATCATTGTTTTTCAGACAAATTTGGACCATTAAAAACAGCGATATTCAATAAATCTAAAAAAATAGTAAAAAATTTCCAAAAAATGTAAAATTTGGTCTCCAAACACATATTAATATGGAGAACAAGATGAACGGTTCAAATTGACCGTTAGGATTTTGAAAACTCAAATATTGAGCCATAGCACGGGAGGCCTCTATGCAACCCATAGCATATTAGCCAAATCCGGTAAAATATATCAGCTAAGCATGAAGCATCTTCTAAATTTTGTGAAGAAATTTTACAAGTTTTGAACATGTTTGATTGCTACTACATTAAGGATGATTAAATTAGTTCTTACTTAGTTCTTTTGTTTTATATTTGTTTGGCAGTTTAATTTATGGTTAAAATTAATTCGTCTGAAAGAGTAAAATGTTAAAAAATAAATTTTATTTATGACAATAGACTGCAGATGTAATAAGTGTCGTAAGTTCATCCGTCTAGGGAGGTGGTTTAACTCATTCTGCCGGTATTTTATCTTATTGTTATGTTTTATTCATCATTTGACAACTTAAGTGAGTGTAAAGTTCATAATAAAAAAATGACCTTAGAAACCATCAAATTAAAAATATTAATTAACAAGCTAAAGTTATGTTTCACCATTACAATTGCAAGTGTAATTTTTTATTTATTTATACCATGAACGAATATTATATGGCAAAGTTTTAGAGTGTTTTTGTAAGGTTTATAGTTATTGTGTTAGATGCAAGGATGGAGCCACCCTCAAGAAATGGAGTCAATTGACTAAAATAATTGTATTTATGTCTGATTTTTCATACAATAACGAGTAAAATACTATAGATTGTGTAAAATTGATTCTCATTGGCAGTATAAAAATTTTATATACTTGATTTTTATTCACATTTGACTTCTATAGTCTGAAAGTCTGACTCCGCTCCTAATTAGATGTAGACGATATTTACAAATTAATAACCTAGCGTATATTAATGAACAATAGGAATTACTTTGCATGAAAATTACTTAATTTGGTGTACATATATGGATCTCATACTGTCATACATAATATAATTGAAATTTGACAGCATTAATAGCTTCGTAGCAAAATCGAGATGGTCGGTCCGTATTTAAACAAAGTCCGTTGAATTTCTAGACCGCCAAAGTACAATAATCGATGGGCTCGTTTATAAAAAGCCTTTTTAAGTTATGATTGTTTAATACCTGACATCGATTATAGTCATACGTACGGCACGTGTATAAATAATTATTTCATTAATAGCTGAGACCATTTTGGGCTCTTCCCTCTTTATCATATTAAATTTAGAATTATACGCATTTATGATGGATATTAATTGCAACGGAAAGCGAGAGCAATTTTTTATTTCAAAATTTTGAAAATTAAGTTGTAGGAAATAAGATGGATTGTTTTTTTTTTTATCTTATTGATTTTTTTAGAACTAAATTAATAGTTCAGTTTCAGTTATGCGAATATTTTGTTTCAATTTTAGGATGAAAAAATATTGAAACTGAATCATCATTTTGATCTCTCAAAAAGATACTGAAATCCATAGATCTTCTTCTCTCTTTATTTTTTTTTCTCTTCCATTCAGATCCATATTGAGAAGAGCGCAATAGTTCGTTATCATTGATTTTCCACACTGCATCACTGTTAGTACAATAAATTAATTGTGAACACTAGTGGGACTGAACCACCAATTCGGTTTCACTGACCTCTCCTCAATGCGATTGAATTATTAATACATTAATTGTCATTCATCTATCTAAAAAAAGTCTAAATAGCACTCTATAGCGTTTTTGGATCATAAAAGCTATGATGTACTGTTACTGGCGCTATAGCGGCGCTATATGGACATAGCGTCATTTTTTTAGCCGTTCCGTTATGACGCGATAAACGTTATTTTAACCTTTGAAAAAAAGAATACAATTAATCTTATTTTGGATATTATTTTTTGTAATTTATTAGAAAAATGAGAAAAGAAATTGGAGGGAGAGCAGTAGCCAGTAGAGGAGTGTACGGAGGTAGAGAAGGAGAAGGTGGTGGATGTGACTTGACCTGAGTGTTATCGTTGTCAGCGTCATTTGCTGGGGTCTATCTTCTTCTTTAGTTGACCGTGCATGCATTCCCTGTTCTGTAATATTATTTCGCTGAAAAGATGCATGAAACAGAGCACAGTACAAAGTTATATTTCGGTTAAATGTTTCTGACCAAAAGGTACAAGCCTTCGCGGGCCAATATGCACCTCAAAGTTGTCAGTTTTTTTTTTTTTTTTTTTAAGTTTTTTTTCCTTGGATCAGTGTTGTAAATAACAGTATGCGGTCGTCAGATGAATAGAGTACCACCAAGTGATTAATCGGAAATAATCTGTCATAATTGAAAATGACAGGCCAATTAGTCGGAAAAATCCGTGACTGTTTGATCACCACTAACGACTAATCGGTCGATTAATAGAGTACAACAATGCTTTGGATATATAGCTCTGAATTATTTTTATTCAAAAATTAGACCCATTTCTAAAGATGAAACTTCAATGTTGAATATTTTTTCTTTGATTATTATATATAGTCTTTGGTATTTTCTCATATAGGTAATTTTATCAAATTTACTTTAATTTTGAGCTTAAAATATGGGGGAATTTCAAATATACCACACAAAAATTTTGAAATTACGTATTTACCACTCTAAATTCTATAATTACTTATTGAGTGAGTCTATGGTACTATGCATATCACGGGTTGTTACCGTGCTACGACTCTATATTTGAGTTTTCAAATTCTAACGGTCGATCCGAACCGTTCATCTTGTTCTCCATATTAATATGTGTTTGGAGACCAAATTTTACATTTTTTGAAATTTTTTTACTATTTTTTTAGATATTTAGAAAATCACTTGATCTGAAAATTCTGGACCATCCAAAAACAGTGATTTTCAATAAATCTAAAAAAATAGTAAAAAAATTTCAAAAAATATAAAATTTGGTTTCCAAACACATATTAATATGGAGAACAAGATGAACGGTTCGGATCGACCGTTAGGATTTGAAAACTCGAATATAGAGCCGTAGCACGGTAACAAATCGTAATATGCATAGTACCATAGACTCACTCTTACTTATTTACCATTCTAATAAGATTAAGACTTTGAAATTACGTATTTTGAGTTTAAGACTGCTGTCGTAATTGAACTCGAATGAGATGGTGGCAGGGGACACATCAGGTGGTCGGAGAAGCACACATTAATACTATCCATTGTAAGACCGGGTAAAGGAGGAATGAGTTCAGTTTTAATTCATCCTTAATTAATTGTAGCTTTCAAATTTTAAACATAATTAATTTGAATTTTGAGTATATTTAATATACATTTAAGTTATATAGAGTAAATACGTGAGTTGTTAGAATTTAAAATAATAAATATGTAATTATAAAATTTGGAGTAGTAACTACATAATTTCATAATTTTTAAGTTGTGTGTATATATGAGATTCTTCCTAAAAATATTAATGATAAATTGGCCCTTCTAATTACATCCCTAAGCCTGATAGGCTGCCTATAGTTTCTACTGGTAAATTTTGAAAAGAGGACTTCAAACTTGAATTGGATTTGAGTCTACCTTTGTACTGGACTTATACCTGAACTAATTAATTTGCTCACTTCTGAATAATTAATTTACCTTATAAGACCGAATTCATAAAATTGAAAAGATTGCTGGACTGATTTGCATATTCCTAACTTCAATTATTACTCCGTCCCTACTAAGTACTAACACATGAACTCAAATAAGTCAACATCGCATTATTACCATATCAATGAGTTTCAGGAACTCTAGATTAGACCAGTATAGATATGTACTTGTTGCAGCAAATCAGCAGTATGCATGCTATTTCTGGAACTCTGGTACTTATTAATTTCTGGAATATTTGCAATTATTTAACGCTGTTAAGTTTAGATCGATATTTCGAGAGATCTAGAACTTATAATACCATCAAGGTCAATTTTTTATTTATATTTATAATAAAAAATAAAAAATTGTAACTAAGAGCCAACATCCAGCAATTCAAATAAGTTTCTAAATAAATGTTATCCACTTTTTAGAAATTAATGACTCTAAAGTTGCTAAACTCGAGTGTGGGACACACTTTGGGCAGCTGGGTCCTGGGCGTTATGAAAGGAGAGGAACAGTAGGGTATTCTCTCGGAAAAGAAAAATGGTGCATATACTTATTAATGAGTCAATTCTGGATATTTGTCAATGGATGGTTAATTGTTAGGTTTTGGTTTGGCAACGCTTTCTGGATCTCAGGTGGAGATTGGGCAAGGGAATACACTGTTCTAATTAGTGTGTTATTTAACATTTAATCTAGGTGCGAATCTGTCGCGAGGCTAAACCAGGTTCTCATGGGTTGTAATTACTTTTCTTCTTAATACAATTGTTTACGGCACTTCGCTGTAAACCTTCAAAAAAAAAAAGTTGCTAAACTGTCACATTTCTAAAATTAATTTTAGAGTTTCTATTAAGCCACATCAGTAATAAATTAAAAAAATAGAAATAATTTGAGCCAATTATTTAGTCAGTATAAAATTTATAAACAGTTTCTTAATAAGAAAATTTTATGCATAGTTTCTAAATAAAAAACTTCAATTCTTACATCTCTGTAACTGAATTAGAAACTAACATCTCAGATTAAAAATTCTAATAATATCATAGATCTACGAATTATCATTAATAATTGAAAAGATTTAATCCAAATGGGAAGAGCATAAGGATTATGTATACGTATACCTTGCCATTTATTGGGTCAATTTGTCAAGTCTAAATGCTTTGTGTCCTCAATGCAATAGGCTACGTACCTAGAGCCTAATAGTGTACACTTATTAATTTAAACACCAATAAAAAAAAAAGTTGACACCATTAATTTAGACATCATGAGCATTGGATCCTTGCATGGATCAGCAACTATTTTTGTATGTTTGTGCATGTGTATGTACATACAAGAAGGGTGTGGGTGCTGAAGCACTTTTTTTTTTTTTTGAGGAAAAACCCGTAGGTAGGGTGCTGAAGCACTGAACAAGGAGGATGAGGGAGCATCCGTTCTGAAAGGAATCAACTTTGATTCCGATGATGACCTCACGAATGTGGATGAAGATGAAGATGCCGAGCAGGAGGATGAGAGAGCATAAGTTCTGGAAGGAATCAACCTTGATTCCGATGATGACCTCGCGGATTTGGATGAAGACGAAGATGTCGAGTAGGATCTTAATCATTTTAGATTGTATCTTTATTTAAAATGTTGTTTTTTACTTTACCCGTATTTTGTGTAGCACGGCCGTGTGCCTTTTGTAACCCACTGTTTTTTAAATGAATCACAACTTTAATTTATCCGTGCTTAATTGAAATGTGAGGGGCCTTTTTTAAACTCTCACATCTATAAAATTAAAGTTTAGAGTTTCTATTAAGCCACATTAGTAATAAATAAACTAATTTGAGCTAATCATTTAGCTATTATGGAGTTTATAAATAGCTTTTTAATAAGAAATTTTCATGCATAGTTTCTAAATAAGAAACTTAATTTCCTACATCTCTGAAACTGACATCTCAAAGAAGAAATTCTAATAATATCAGAGACGTAGATGCTCTATGAATTATCATTAACAGGCCCGACCCTGAACCTCGAATCCAAAAGCCCCCACCCACCCCCCCCCAAAAAAAAAAAAAAAGTTATATATGTTATAAACGCAAAAATTTAAAGGATTAAAACCCAGTTCACGGACAGACGACAGGGCCCAAAAAGATTCTTAGTGTTTTTGTTTCTTCGCCCAAAAAAAGGTTCTCAATCCTTCCTTTTTTTTGTTTTTTCGTTTATTTGCTTTTTTTTTTTTTTTGAAAACCTAACATTTCAACAAGGACAGCCAACAGAGTCCAAAATATTGAAAATCTAGTTCCGCCCGAGAAATAAAAAAATTGAAAAATCTAGTTCCGCCGTTTCTTTTATGTAAATCAATAAACGAGGGAAGAAAGAAATTAAGAAATCTAGCTCTTCTCACGAGCAGCAGCAGCGGCGCAGCTCGGGGTATTGGTTTTATGTTCCCTCTATTTTGTATGATCTATTGACATATTAATAAAAAAAATGTTTATATTAAGACTTCAAACTTTTGTCTCGCTCCGGACCCCGAAGTCTTCATGACCAGCCTTGATCATTAATAATTAAAAAGATTATATCCAAATGGGAAGGGCATAAGGATTTTGTATACGTATAACTTGCCATTTATTGGGTCAATTTATCAACTCTAAATGCTTTGTGTACACTTATTAATTTAAACACCAATAAAAAAGTTTGACACCGTTAATTTAGACATCATGAGCATTGGATCCTTGCATGGATCAGCACCTATTTTTGGGTGTTGGTGTGGTTTTATTGATAGTATTATAAGTGCTTAATCGGAAAATTAATGCTAATTAACATTACAAATCATGCATTAATTGCATTTAAAAGTTCATCTTAGCAATTCGAGTCATTTAATGTGATCTACATGTTAACATAGATAATAGTGTAATATGATTTATGTTCTTTGCAAAAAAAAAATCATACACTAGACTAGGATACAAAGAGGGTTTTGAATGCGCAAAATCATTTGTTAATTGATGATAAAAATGCATAATATATATAACTATTTAACTAATATAATATGTAGCAATCAATGCCTAATTAGTCAGATCGCTAATTTGATTCTGTGGGTATTGTTCTAACCGTTGAGTTATAGTCATTTTTAACTAGCTAATATATTGGATGTGATAAATATATTTTAAATAAATATTTTTGTGTAAATGTCAATATGCAGAACATATATATTAAAAAATTTGGATTGCTTGCATGTCAAAACTTTAAAATGTATGATTTAAACTGTTAGAAAATATTATTTGAACCATTAATCTGATTGTTCGTCTAGACTATATATTAGCAAAACTTACCTCTCTATTTATTATATATTATAAACACACATATCGTTCTACAAATATATAATTATAATTTGAGCAATATGTATCCCGTCCACTTTTCATTCTATTTAATTTACGGCTCCCCAATCCCCATATAAATATTGTCAATATTATATATTATTTATGTTTACCAACTCATAGCAGTAAATTCAGCACCGCTAGCCATAGTGACAACTTAATAATTTGAAAACGAATAATTTATAAAATTCTGAAAAAAATCATAAAATTCACGAATAATCCAGAAAAAGTTCAGGAAACCGAATAATACGCGGATTAGTTTGGCAACCGCTCAAATCCAAATTATTTGCGAATCTTGTTACTATGCCACTAGCTTGTTTTGACATGTGAAAAAATATTTCATTCAGCAAAATGTTCAAGGACATATGTTTTTTGGGACATTGTTCGGCTAAATTTTTAGAACGGTCTTTATATTGTGGCCCATAAGTATGGAGGCTGGTGCTAGTTGCATATAGCCCAGGCCCAAAATTGAGAACGCAGCCCAATACTATTTTTTATCAGTACAAATTTGTGTTAATTACATCACATAGTCCGGTACACAGTGCATCCAAATCGAAATGTTAAAAGTTGTATTTCAGACTGTTATTTATTACTTTTTTTTAGTGTGAAGTCGCCAATTAATGAGCTTTTTTATTAATAAAATGATAAATCAAAACCTTGATGCGATGTTTGATGAGGGGTTTTGTAAAAGGAGAAAAAAAAAAAAAAAGTCATGATACCGGTCCGAAATTCATTATTTTTATAATTTTGACGCAAAAATCCACATAACAACAATATATAACATGGGTTAATTCAAATAAAAACATGGGTTGGTAATCGTGTGAGTCCGGTGGTGTAATAATATGCCAAAAAATTTATAGTTACCACCTCAATATTTCAAAATTTTAACATTATCATCGATTTGTCAAAAATAGTAAACTCACAAACTTTTTACAAATCAATTTTTTGATATTCTAAAAATAAAATAAAAAAGTTAGCTCTTGCAACCCCTCATTCACTCGGATCCGTATCCTCCCAGGTACCTGATTCAACACAATTGAAGTGGACGTCCCAGATTTACTCTCAGCCGGTTCTTTCTCGGGATGGCGCAGAGGGGCAGTATTATATGTGCTTTGAGATTCGTGCCAAGTTAAAAAGAACAATTTTGGACCGTCTAATTCAATTGTACGCAGTCCGGTAACCTGAGAGGATGTGATTTCCATTCCCTCTCCTGTTTCAGTTAAACCGCACTTTGGGTGGAAGTGGTGAACCCTTTCCCTCCCCGCCGAGCTGCCGTAAAACGAGTTACAAAATCCAGGGTGCAACTCCGCAGAACAACGAGAGAGATGGGGAAAGGAAACGAGCTTTGGGATGATTCAGCTCTAGTAGATGCTTTTGATCGCGCCGTGTCCTCCTTTAAGGTATCTCTCCCTCAGTGAATGTGCACCTATTGGGGTCTTAATTGCTGATGAAAATCGTGAAACCCTACTGAACCTGATCAAGAAATAGAAGTAGTAAAGAAAACGAAATCATTTTTTTTCCCTATAATTTCGGTACAAGAATCTTTCTTTGTTCTCATGTTTCTTTGCAGGAAGCACACTTCCAAGCAGGTGCTTCTGTAGAAGATGAAAAGAAAACTACTCATGGTGCTGAAGACAAAGACGAATCTACTGAATGCAAGATTTCTGATGAGTAAGTAGCATTCAGCAAAATAAACATTACTTTTTGTGAGTTCTACTTTTGTATTGGCTATTATGTCCGCTAGTTACCAGAAAACCAGTAGTCCAGTACTGTTGTTCCCTGATCAACAACCCTAGGATCATTATTAAGTTTCATGTTTTAAATAATTCCTTTAATCTCATGCATTTCGACCTCAACATGTTCCAAATTTACATTATTTAACTATCGGTTAATGTAATTGGTCCTAAATTAAGAGTACTTGGATGTCAGTTGTAATTGTTCAAGTGTTTAATTTCTACTGTGATTCCATAGAGGTACGTATCAGGATGACAAGGCAGCAAGCAAGGAACAAATCCAAGATGTAGAACCCATCAAAGGCGGTGTTGAGAATTCTTATGACGAACTGCTAAAACAGTACTATGAATTAGAAGAAAAAAGGCAAAGTATTCTCCAGCAGATCTATGCACATCCAAGCTATTATGATCAAACAGTGCAACCTGATGTTTCTCATGCTACACCTGAACACGCTGTGCAAGATCCACAATATCTTAATCCCCTTTGTGCTGGCTACTGTTTGCCTGTTCCAGTTCTGCCCATGACTGGAGGAAATGGTTGTGGGCCCTACAACTCCTGCTTCACTTCATGTCAGATTTGTAAGAAACTAAGAATTATCTTTCTTTACCATGTATTTATAAATGCATTACACGGTACTGGTATTGAACTGGTACCAGTACAGACTGCCGATGGTTGGTGGCAGCACTGCCATATTTAAAGAGAGTGCCGAAATGTCTGTTTTTTTAGCTTGTTTTCTTCAACATTTTTGGGTTATGTTTATGTGTGTTCTAAATTTGTTGCACAATCAACAACAATGCATGTATTGCCTAGCAAGAATTGCTGCATAGGATCCACAGAGTACATATCTGTTTTGTTTTTTTAAGTCAATTGTTTCGACTCAAGCATGTATGCTTCTTAACTGAAGCCTGCAGCTTTTTATTGTTGGTTATCTTTTATTACGAGTTATACGAGTATTGAAGCACCATACTTGGCACAGATCTTTCATTGCAAAACTGGTATTGTCATGGCTTGGTGTTAGAATTGAAAATATAACCAAGCCTAAAGTACCAGAGCTGGTAGTTACTGCTGGCTTTGTTTGCTGTGGCATGGCACTATAATTGTAAATATGAACCGAGCATTGAAGTACCAGAGCCAGTTTGTTACTGTTGGCATTGTAATTATACATGTCTACTTGTGCACTCAAATACCATACTAATGATTTAAATGCCCAATTCACTTTTTTGCTTTTGCAACTTTTGTATTGGGAATTTGCAATTAACTGTAATTGTAATCTGTTCACGTGCAGGTGATAAGTGTCCTGAAAACCATGCTGGCTGTACCATTGCTGTGCCATGCTTACCAGGTCTGACAAATCAGTCTTGTGGTACGGATCTTAAGAAAGGGATGATGGTGGCTGAAAGTGCAATGAGGGCGAGTAATGCAAATACTTCTGGTAATTGTACTAATATGGTGTTTTTTTACAAGAAAGGTTTTTTGTGTGTCCGTGCAAAAGCTACATATCTTGTGCCTTTAGATTGAAAATGGGATTTATTTTTGTATAAACCATGTAAATTCTGAAATACCTCTCCTTAATAGTGTTCTGCAATAATCAAGCAAACAGCAAACTAGTTGAAGAAATATAAACAATTCTTTAGTACAATACTTTATGGATATACAGAATATCTAATGGTCTTACGGGTTTATTTACTAAAGAAAAGTTTTTGGTGGTTTTTGAAACCTCAAGATACCCTTGTTCAATTTCAAATGTAGGTCTCAGGTGTAACCCGGAGTTACTTTACCTATGTTTTTGTTCGATTGTGCATGGATAACTTTTTAATTTTTTCCTGATTGTAGTTTGGGTTATTGATTACGCTTTCAGGAGGCCACCATTGTTTACATGATTTACCTTGTGAAAAATTTGACAACTTTTGTTTCGTTGAACAAAATCATAGGAAAGGAGAGTGAAACTGTTGCTACATCAGATGCGGACCTTGTACCTGTTTTGAACGCGTGGTATTCTGCTGGTTTCCACACTGGGAGGTAAATATAAGAACTTTACTTTTCTTTTGGAATCTGGGATTTAAGTTAACTACTGCAGCATTTTGCTCGGCATAAAGGTTGAAATCTATGGATTGGTGTACCGTTCTGCATTAAAACAAAACATGCAATACTAGCATGAATTGGTTGGTATTGACTGATATTGTAAACAGGGGTTGAGCTAGAAACTTTTTTTATTTTTTATTTTTTGGCGGGGGTGGGGGGGGGGGGGGGGGGGGATGTTAAGCATACAAGCACAATACAATAAGAATAATATGATGGATACACACACATATATAGATAGACAAAGGTTGGCTAAGCTCAAAACGTTTTTTCCTAGCCCCAGGAACAAACTTGGTTTTCTGATTTTCAAAGTCCAAACAATTGATCCAAACCGTTAGATAATCAATCTATATTAAAATGTGCTTGGAGACCAAATTTTACATGTTTTAGAATTTTTTACTAATTAAGTTGGTTTGAAAATCGTTGTTTTTATTCAATTTCTGCCCCATTGAAAAACAGCGACTTTCAAACCATCTTAATAAATAGTAAAAAAATTCCAAAAAAATGTAAAATTTAGTCTCCAAGCACGTTTCAATATAGATTGAACATCTATCGGTTTGGATCGATTGTTTGGACTTTGAAAATCTGAAAATTGAGTCGTTTGTTCCTGGGGCTAAGAAAAAACGTTTTGAGCTTAGCCAACCTCTCTCTCTCTCTCTCTATATATATATATACACACATTTATATATACACTGATGTTTATGAGACTTTACCTGTGTTTGATTGTAACAAGTTTTAAAAAATATATATAAATTACATTACTCTCCCAAGTCCAAACCTGCACTCAGATTTAAAATTGTCTTGATTTAGCATGAGGACTTTAATGCCCTTGTGCCTAGCAATGGCAGGATTTTCACCTGTCCAGCAATATATATAGCTAAAAGCTGCGATGAAAAGTTACAGTATCTGGGGAGGTAAATTAAGGGCACGCGTAAAAAAGGGGCAATCTAATAGCGATTTTGTTTATGGTACTGATATGTTGTCACACAAGATTAAAGAAACTATTTCTGATCAGCCAATAGTGCTGCAGTCTACAAAGTAGAATCATAAATATCCATCTGCTTGAATTTAATTCTTAGAAATACTCTAGAAAAAGAATATATTAAACTTATGGCCTTAAAACTACAACCTATCAAAATTCTATCTACAATGAGATTCTTAAGAACCTTAAACAATATCTATAACACCGAAAACATTGCTTCGAAATCAAAGGTAACTGTTGGAAGAAGTATTGAATTGCAAGACACTCTCAAAAGCAAACCAACTGACACTTAGATTAGGGTTTTAAATTTGCTGCCTTAATTAAACTGCCTTACGGGGTCGTTTATATGGGAATAAATTATTTTTGTTTGTCTTTTTCCATATTTCTATTTTCTTTTGTTTTGAAATTGTTTTACAAAATTTTACTTTTCTCTGTAGTTTCTGTTTCCATGTTTGTGGTCAAAAGAAGTGGAGCCCAGACCAAGATGCCTTAATTAAACTGCCTTACTGGGTCGATTATAGTGAAATCATATTTGACTGTTTTAAATGTTGGGTCCTAAATGCATACCACATCAACCAATGTTGTCTGTACTATGTAGTACTAAATTTAGGTTACCTTGAATCATTTTGTCTCAAAAAAATGAATAACAATTTCATTTGTTTACATCTTCATTAATAATCTAAAGTTTACTGTGCAGGTACTTATTGGAAAAGTCACAGCAGAACAATACCTGATATGCAAATTGAGATAAATTTTGAAATTTAAATTTTGTCAAACTTTTGGAAAAGCTGTTTCTGGTATGGTAAAGCTTGTTTTTAGGTGACATAACCCATGTTTTTGTCTGCACTTGCCTGTTTTTCGTAATGTTCTTATTTTTTATTGCTAGCTAAGGATGTAATGGTTCTTTAATGACCCAATGTAAATTCTACTGGGATCCTAGAGTTGTAGATGAATTCTCCAGATATACCATGATTGCATAGATAGTACTGTAATACAGGAATTAGTATGATTTCCTCTTATGTTAAAACAGGAACTTTTTTTTTTTTTTTTTTGGTTCTTACATGGCCCGTAGGCCTACATTACTTCTTCCAAACTAAGACACTGGTTCTAAGGTACCAGTATTGTTCCCGCCGTATAGCCTTGCCTGTTTTGCTAGATTGTGAGCCACATTGAGCTGTGGGTTTAATCTAGAACAGTAAGCTGTTTTGAGGTTGCCATTTGACTGCCCTTGAAGGTTCCATGCCATCCATACTTCGTCATATGATCTCCAATCAGTTATCAGAGGTACTGAGCTTTGTAGGGTAACCACAGTATCCTTTGAATCTGAGTAGACCAAACCCTTTCCTTGTGCAATCTGGTTTAGAATCCTGTACCCTTCCAACACTGCCCTTGCTTCTGCCTGAGCCGGGTTTATTGCAGAAATTGATTTAGATATCCAAACCACTACACGACCATTTTGCTGCACATAGACGCCTATTCCAGCTTTTCCCTGGCTGTCCCATGCCCCATCCACATAGCATTGATGCGGGTAAGCCTGTTGATCTTGTTGGAAATCTCTTGATTGGTCCCGGTTTTGAGAAGGTCGTGTTGGAGGAATCATGCTTCCCACCAGCCTCTTTATCTGACAAGCCTCAGCTTCTCTTTTAAAAAAAGCTCTGCAAGCCTCAATTGAGTGTTTCTTCCCCCCATGTATGCTTTCATTTCTCATTCTCCAAATTGACCAAATGGTGGAGATAAAAGAGCACATGTCTTCATCTGTCAGCACTTTCGCCAGTTTAGAGATTGTTTCTCTAAACCCATCTGTCATTCCTCCAGTTCTGATGGGTATAGCTGATACCAACCACACTCTTTGTGCAAAATCGCAGTGGAAAAGTGCATGCATTACCGTTTCATGATCCCTTTTACATAGCGGGCATATTGGAGAAAGATGCCCGATTCGTGCAGCCAGAACCGCCATAACCGGTAAAGCCCCATGGACTCCTCTCCAGATGAACATTTTTAGTTTTGGAGTGAGAGAAGTACCCGACCACACCCAGTCCCAGAATTCTTTATCCGCTGTGACCAAAGAAGTCCCTTTTAGTAACTGGTACGCTTTTCTTACCGAGAATCTCCCATCCTTAGAGAAAGTGAATAGCAACGTGTCTGAGGCAGGGGCCGGGGTTGGTTTGATCGCATCTAAGGTGGAGATTATCAGAGCTCGGCTGTACCCAAACACTTGTTGCAGCTGATCAAAATTCCAAATACGAGAGGTTGGATCTATGAGAGTTGATACCTTCATATTTCTCTGGGCTTGTGTTGATCCCCTGAATTCTTGCCATCCCGGGAACCATGGCTGCGAATATAAAGCGATTCTCTCACCACTTCCAATCTTCCAGGCAATGTGAGCTTCCAGCAATGGTCTCAGCTCCGCTATGTGTTTCCACAGCTTTGAGCACCCGCTCCTTCTGTGGTTCGACCAAAAACACCCCCTTGGGAAATATTTGGCATGTAAAGCTTGAGTCCATTGAGCATCAGCTCCTACCGCCAGCTTCCATAATAATTTGAGAACTAGTGCCTTGTTGGTTTCCTTGAGACCAAAAACACCCTAAACCCTAAACAGGAACTAATCACCCACTATGCTGTGGTCGCCATCATGATAACTGATAATACCTTGTGTGTTTATTTTTCAATAAATTATCGACCAAAAGTGGTTGCACTAATCACATATGTAGATTAGTGAACACGTAATTGTGATGAATGGGTGCTTCATAATATTTTAAGTTACAAAACCAAACAATATTGTTAGGGCGTGCTTTAGAGAGAGGGAGAACTTTGTTTAAGGGAAGGAAGGAAAAATCTGTACAACAACGGGTTGCCCACGTTGTTCACCTACTCCATAAGAAGGGAAACAGAGAGGAAGCAGAGGGGAATTATTATTGTTCGGAGGGGAGGAAAGAGGGATGCCGTGTTGATTTTTGGTGAAATCTATTACCCTCGAATTAGAGTGTAGGATTTACTGTTCAGAGGGAAAGTTTTCTAATTTATCTTCCTTTGTGTTCCTTCCTCTTCCTCTATGATCTCTAGTTATGGAGTACAGCTTTAGTGGTAATTTCGTCCTGCATGTAGTCTTCTTTTTATTCTTTTATTGGAAATTTGTAAGCTTGCATCTGATGTTTTTCTTCATTCTTTTTATGGATGCAGAGCCATAATGAATAAAGATTTTATAGCTTTGTTAAAGATCATGAGGATATATATACAATTCCCTCTTTACCGTTCTATCACGTATTAAACTGGCTTCTTATCAATTTTATTTTTTATGTTTTATTTTACTTTTTTTTTGTCTTGTTTTAAGAAAGGGGGTAAACAATTCGTCGTTTCCTTTCTAACTAACGGGTCAATTTAGTTAATATTGAATTGAAGGAGGTTTATTTTCTAATTAATGGGTCAAGTCGTCTTTTCCACAGAAAATTCCTTTAGATCTTTTCTACATATAAATGTTTTTTAACCTCTTTCGTTGAAATTAAAATCAAAACTAATTTTTTGCCTTCTATTTTAAGTTTTTTAGCTCTACTTCTGATCTGACATGTAAGTTTTGAAATCGGATGCAAAATTCTTTGTGGATATTAAATAGTTTAATGATGACTTTCAATCTTTACTCAAAAAAAAAAAAAAAAATCAACACATGGAAATATTTAATATGAAAATTAGTGAGTGTACATTGCATGAGATAATTATTAGAGATATTTTGAAATATACCATAATCAAACCTATAAAATAGGCTCCATGTAATTGTAATCATACACAATATCAATAGAATACTATCTTTTCCTAAACTATCATGGTATCAATGTAGGAATAAAACAGATCTCTATTTCAGAAACTAATACTTGTATTAAATCCGATTTTAGATAATAAGAAAAAAAAATTATTCCAAAAATAAGTTTCTATGATTCTTTGCTCTCGTCTCTTTAAGTTTATTCCCACAAGATCTGCTCGCTTTAGAGCATCTACATCCCTGAAACTATTAGAATTTCTAATCTGACGTGGCAGTTTCTAATCCAGTTTCAGGAATGTGGGAGAGTTTCTTATTTAGAAACTATGCAGGAAAGTTTCTTATTAAGAAACTGTTTATAAACTCTATGTTAGCTAAATAATTGGCTCAAATTGTTTCTCATTTTTAATTTGTTGCTGATGTGGCTTACTAGAAACTCTAAAATGAGTTTCAGAGATGTGAGAGTTAGAAACTTTAAATACCATAATTTCTAAAAAGTAGTTAACAGTTATTTAGAAATCCTTTTGAGTTTTAGGGATGTAGATGCTCTTATTCCCTCTATTCTCCAACTTCTCCTTTAAATTATTCCATTAATCCAAACAGTTCCTCAATTTGAATCTTAGCAACACCCAAGGAGTCCGAGTTCTTTAAATAAGCTTCTCTTTACTAATGAGAAGCTCTGACCTTAATTTTGTATAGTAAAAAGTGTTGTGTTCTGGATGAAAACGATATATATAAGATTAAAAAAAATAGTTCGCTTGAAGAAGCACCATGGAGTTCCTATTTGACAGAAAATTTCTAATCATTGTTTGGATGTCCCAAATAGCACTAACTTTATTATAAATTAAGTGCAATTTAAATAACATTTTCCTATCCAGAATAAGTTCGAATAAACAACTAATAATAAGTTTTGTTATACTAATTTATTTTTTAGGAGGGTTCAAATGCCTCTATTTTTTGTGCCTCCATCGTATCTCTATTTTTAAAAACTTTAATAATTCAAAATTTTAATCTTAAAATTTAAAATAAAATCGGATATGAACTATATCATTTTATCTATGCACGTGTAAAAAATTATGGCATTTCAACTTTATTTTGGTTGCCATTTTGAGCTTGTGAAAATGTATATTAATGTGGATAATTTCTAAACGTTGATATTTTAACTTATTGATTCACATAAAAGAAAAATCAAAATGTGATAATTTTTTATTAGCATATAGAGAAAATAACATAGATCACATCTAACGGTTTTGTTTTGATGTTTAAGTTTTAAATTTTTTTGATTTAAGTTTTAAAAAATGGAGGCACGATAAAAGCACAAAAAATAGAGAGGCATTTGAACCCTCCTCTTTATTTTTATCCAAATGCATTTGAATTGAGTATCATTTATTTTTCAAAATATAATATTAGATTGATATCTTTAATGTTCTTATTTTACTGCCTTTTAGATTGATATTTCGTACAAGGAATCGTCGAAATGGACAAGTGTGCTTAGACAAAAATGCTGAGGTTTTTGTGGTGGTCGGTCAACTGTACTTGTCCCTTCTCTTCTCTATTGGTTCTTACATTATTAACTTATTACTTAACATTTGATTAACAATCACAAAAAAAAACAGTTGATTGGTCATCAGAGAGCGAAATAAGTTGGACCGAGTCCACCAATATTTTATTTCTTCCTTGCTTCGAGTTGAAGTTTGGAATTCTTAAAACAGAAAGTCTATAGTAAAATATTATAATAATGATGTTTCTGCTTTTGCTGCTCTTGCTGTGGGCCCACAGACCTAAACCATGAAGAGTCGACGTGTCCGGTGCCTATTCGGATAGAAGGGTCCGGACTCCGGATCCAACTTTTGGGTTTTGGATTGTAACCGTTCGATTTGAATCAGTCGCTCGAGATCACTTCGGAATTCGGCTTCATTACTCGGGATGTGTGGATTATCATGGATTCGAATCAGACGGTCTCAATCTAAAATTCAAAAATTGGGTTACTTCACTCGATCTGAACTCTGAATAGAATGTATTGACTAGCTTTCGCGTACCAAATATGTGTCCCCATAACCGACCCTAATTTTAATTTTAATGTTAATTTTAATCGCGTACCTATTCGGAATTATATAGAGGAGGGATCAAGTTACAACAAGTTACAACAAGTATTTTCCACATTTTTAAAGTCCATATCGTCGATCCAAACCGTTAGATGTGATCTCTATAATAAAATGTGCTTGGTGACCAAATTTTACATTTTTTGAAATTTTTTACTATTTATTAAGATGGGTACAAAATTCAATGGTCTGAATTTGATTAGTTTTTGTACCCATCTTAATAAATAGTAAAAAAAAATTCAAAAAATGTAAAATTTGGTCTCCAATCACATTTTATTGTAGATATCACATCTAACGGTTCGGATCGACGATTTGGACTTTAAAAATGTAGAAAATGCTTGTTGTAACTCAAAAATTATTGTAACTTATCCATCGATTCCATCCTCATCATATATTTTGAGATATATATTGCTAATAATAATTTTAATCTTCGGTGCTACATCACAAATGTATTTGATATGATATATACATAATTTGAGATTGGTTTTCTACTGTTCACCTGAAGTTGCACTATTCTCTGTTTCCATCTTATTCATATCTCACAATTAAAAATATATTATAATTAACACATGAAGAGCAATTTTATTCGATCTGATAATGTCATCAACTTTAATGGATCAAGTGAGAAATATGCAGGATGGGATAAAAAATTTACCATAATAAATGTAAATTTTGACAATTGGTTAGTGGTGGTCTTTGTGTCTCAAAATAATTGTATGATTGAAATTTATAGCATAAACATTGAATCCAAATCATTGATCTATGTAATTATTCAGCGAAGGGTGTTTGGATTTTTTTTATTTTTTGTGTTTCCTATGTATCTTTGATTTCAAAACTTTTAACTTAAATGTCAAAATAAAACTACTAAATATAATATATATAAATTTTCATTGTAAAATTAAATACCATAACATTTTGAGTTTATTTTATTTATCAAGCATTGTAGAGGAAAACTATAGAGGTATTTGAATCCTCTTATTATTTAATTGATTTTTTAAAATATTAAGAAAAACAATTATTAGTTTAGATATGTAGATTAACCTTGCATAAAGCTAAGTCTATCATCTAGCTATAGTTTATAAGAAAAATTAACAATGCAACTAATTTCTACAAGTGATATAACATGTTTGCACAATATTTGTAGACTTATGGGAAGGTTATCTATAAATTATTATTTTCTCGGACTTATGGGCATTATCTATTAATTAAGGGGAAATTTCATTGCATTAATTAAGAAGATATTTCATTGCATTTTATGTATAAACCTCAAAAACTTTAAAATTACATATCCCCCATCTATAGCTCATAATATCTTATTTATCCTTCTAAACTTACAAATTTACCCACTTCATTGCATTTTTATATCAAAACTTATTTTAATTTTATAAAGTACACATTTTATTCTTTGTTAAAAAACATTTAATTTGTTTAAGAAAAATGTCAGTCTTTTAATTGATTGGTTGCTGAACAAACAGTCAATTTTTGTACTTCTAAGTTCTAACGCATACACAATTGTATATCTAAATGTCATCGTGTATACATCATAACTAGACGAATTAATCGTTTTTCGTTTTCGATCAATTAAAAGACTGGCATTTTTTTTAAAATAGGCTATTTTTTTTAATAAAGGATACAATAGATATTTTATAAATGTGAAATAAATTTTAACATAAAAAACAATGAAATAGATCAAAATTTGTGAGTTCGTACAATCTAGAAGTGTAAATATGATATTATAAAGTTTATAAAAGACAATACGTAATTTCAAAAAAAATTAGGGCTCCACATGAAATTCCCCCATTATTAAATAACTTTATTTTTTGGATTCGTTAGTACTTGGTGCATTAGTCGAAACAAATAAATAATTAATTAGATACATATACAGTGAAAGGGAAAAAAAAAGGTAACCGACGACGACAATTCATACACAGTTGAAGTCCTTCTCTAACAAAATCGAAGACGAGCGAAGAGAGACAGAGCGCCCTCGATTTCGTGCTTCCTGACTCGCAATCCGAGGTACGCTTCTCAAATTCGTCTCTGATCCGCTTGATTTCTGTATTTTAGTTTTTGTTATGTCGGTAGTAACACCTGTATAATTAAAATCTTAGTAATTTGGTTGAAAGTTTTGAACTTTTGTTTTTTTTTGTTTTTTTTCAAATTGATTAATTTAACTGCGTTCTTTCATGGTTAGTTTGGTTTTAGGGTTTTAAATTTAAAGTATATATCTCGGTTTAGTAGAGTTTAACAAAGGTTTTTTCTCTATTGTTTACATTCTGGACATTAAAGTGGGATCTGTTTAGGCATAATCTGTGGTTTTTGAAACTAAACCCTAATTTTGTGTCCCTAATGTGAAGTGTGATTTCTTCAGGCCTAATCAGTGTTATGAAAATCCATGATGTTTTAAACAAATTGAATCTTTTTATTTGGGCATTTGTAATACTTTACTGATTTAAAAAAAAAGGTTAATTCAAGTAAAATTTGGCCAAATTAATCTTCATCTTTTTTAATATGAGATCTACCAAGGCACTTAACAGATCATATAAGTTTGTAGCGCAACATGGTAACTTGATTTTTAGTTCAACTCAATCTTGCGCAAAGTTAAAATCACAATATGTAGGGGCAAGCAAAATTGAAAATAATCAACAGAATATAACTTTATGTTGAAAGAGAAACTTGGTTTGGAACTGCCCGGCTAAAAAGATGCTGGGTGGTTCTCCCAAATCCTGCTCCAATTGTTAATTCCCAGGTTTTTGTAGAAGAATTCTGGATCTTTATGATAATCTGTTAGGTTTAAATGGTGACAGGCTATATTTAGCTTCTGGGGTTTATTTTTTTTTGTTATATTACCGTCTCGGTCGTAATTTTAATGTGAGGTGCATGTAGATGGAACTTTTGTTGAATACACTACGAATTGATTTTCTGTTAGGTTTGTTATCCTGATTGAGGACTAAATCGTTCTATTTGGGTATACTGAGAAGCTACCATAGCAAATCTTAATTTCCTTTGTGATCCATTTATTTACTATATTATTGCTGATAAATTCACTAGCTATTACTGGTTTGGTCAGGTAATTTATAAATCTAGGGCTCACTCAATACTTAAATTTTGTTATGAGAAACAATTAGCAGTTAAGTCCTTTGTGCTTTAATCCAACAAAAAAAAAATGGTCTGTCGTATAATAATGAAGTTGGCATTGGAGTTTCAAAAGTTAACCTCATTTAGTGGTTGTATTATGAGTATATGATAAATACAAATGGTCAAAAATAAAATAAAATAATGACTTGTTCAGTGGGCAACAGCAAAATTAGCAGTTAAGTCCTTTGTGCTTTAATCCAACAAAAAAAAAATGGTCTGTCGTATAATAATGAAGTTGGCATTGGAGTTTCAAAAGTTAACCTCATTTAGTGGTTGTATTATGAGTATATGATAAATACAAATGGTCAAAAATAAAATAAAATAATGACCTGTTCAGTGGGCAACAGCAGTTTTAATTGGTGTCTTATAATTCATGCATCTTATTTCACCACATCCAAAATTAGATTTGTTGACATTGCTAAATTTGGCATCTAAGATATATTTACCTCCTAATTTCAGAACCACACCTCTCATACAATCAACTATTTATAAAAGAGGAGAAGACCAGTTTCAAACCTTGCGTTATAGTCGACTTCTTCATTGCTAGGTCCACATTATCTTGCAATTTAAAAACAAGATGTTTCCAAACTCAAAATATGAGAGTCTGAGTGGTAAGTTTTTCTTCGTCCAGATAATAAAGTATGTCGCTAATGGTAACTTTTTCAGTTCAAAGATTTGTTGCCTACTTTGAGAGCAAAACCTCTCGTCTTCATATCCAAGTATTTTAATTTACATTTCAAAATCTCACAAAGAGTTTTATGATCCCCCAATCAAGGCATTAGAGTAATTTTGCCCTAAAAGATTTCTTCATTCTCAGAATTTTTCCTGTATGCATAGGTCGTGAACATATTTCCTCAATTCTAAAATTAGGCATTTTTTTCTTTTTGAGAAAATAAAATTAGGCATCTTGTTATGCTAAAAGCCTAAAACTTGGCTTGCGTAACTTCTAAAATAATCTAATTACATCCGTCTTCTGTTATTAATCATCACAACATATTCTTACAGCTTTTCTTGAATTCTGGATTCAAATTTCATTACAATATAAATTCTGACAAATAGAAGAAAAAAATCAAGTCATGTTTTTACTGGTAGATCTCTTTCATCCCTTAGATTCATAGATCCATCTCATAATACTAAATTTAATTCCTTTTATATTAAACCAACCAATAATTTTTGCTTTTGCAGGTTCAGACAACATGTCGCAGAATTCAAACATGAGTGACAACCTAATGGAGAAGGTCACAGCTCTAGGCGAGCGTCTTAAAATTACGGGCACAGAGGTTAGCAAAAAGATGTCAGCTGGGATGAGCTCGATGAGTTTCAAAATGAAGGAGCTCTTCCAGGGGCAGCACCCAGCTGAGAAAATTGTTGAGGAGGCAACATCAGAGGCAATGGATGGTCCTGATTGGGCGACCAACCTCGAGATCTGCGACATGATGAATAGTGGGAATGGTAGCAGTGTGGAGTTTATTCGTGGGATCAAGAAGCGGATCATGGTAATCAATGAATTACAAAATATTCTCTATGATAGTTCGCTGAACGTACATAATTTAAGCACTGAGGATTGAAAATGATTATGCATAATTACAAAATTTGCTACTTTCTGATAAAACTTGCACATAATATTCATAGAAGTTGTTTATTTCCTTGGTGTATTTGTGTTTCTGCTTGTGGGTACATCAATCAGATAATATCAAAATATAAATATCAATCAAAACCTTGGCGAAAATGTCTAATTAAGTGAGTATCCCCAGGAAAGAGTTTTGACTCAGATTTCGAGTGAATATACAAACATACACTATGAATTTCCGTCTGGCATACCTCTGGGCAGATGAAGCCTGATGAATTTACATAGAGATATTTGCCTATTTGTTACAGGTGAAGCATCCCATGGTGCAGTACCTGGCGTTGGTTTTGCTGGAGACATGTGTTAAGAACTGTGAGAAGGCGTTCTCTGAGGTAGCAGCAGAGCGGGTACTTGATGAGATGGTGCGGCTCATCGATGACCCCCAGACTGTTGTCAATAATCGGAACAAAGCTCTCACAATGATTGAGGCGTGGGGTGAATCTGGCGATGAGTTGCGGTACCTGCCTGTCTATGAAGAAACTTACAAGGTATGATATCATTGAGTTCGTTTCTATAATCCACAGTCCAAACTAGCATAGGTTCCGTACTGTTACCTGTCAGTACAGATCTGATAGGTCCAGAAGTCGTGGTCATATAAGGACTGATATTTTTCAGAGGCTAGTAAACTGTGCCGAAACTCTGTATTTGGCCACTGAACTGTGAATTATCCCTCCAGAGCCACATAATTTGTATATCTTTATTTGGTCACTCTGTCACCATTTGTGCCAAATACACATACAGAGTTTGACGCAGAGGATGATGGGAACCTGTTTTGGTCGTGCTGCCTTGTATTAATCCGAAATGATGACAGAATGATCAGATCTGGATAAAATACGAGTTCAGTGGATGTGGAGGTATAAATCAAAGTTCGGTGACCAAGTACTTAATTCTGGCAAAGTTCAGTGTTCTCGATAAAATTTACCCAGAATATAAATATAGCAATCTTCATTGCCCAGGGGTATAGTCAGATCTAATAGATATAAAGGAAGCCCTGTGTGTGCGCGCGCGCTTCTTTATTTGTTTCCCCTCTGGTAGTTCAATCTGAGATCGTTCATTCTCAGTTCTTTTGGGGTAAAGATTTTAACAGAGCAGTTTTGGCTTCATGCAGCGCACGATACATATGCAGCGCTGTTTTGATTCTATAGTTCGTGTGCTGCATGAAGCAAAAATTACTCTGTTAAAATCTTTACCCGTTCTTTTGCTGCAAATGTTGTGAGAAAAGCTATTTGATGTTCCTTCTTTGGTTGCAAATTGTAGAGTTTGAAATCAAGAGGGATCCGCTTTCCAGGGAGAGATGACGAGAGCCTGGCACCAATTTTCACCCCACCGCGATCTGTTGCTGAGACTGCTATGCAATCACATGCAGGAAGTGAAATCCCCCCACAGCAAGTTTATGGTGAAATGCCTCCCTCGGAATTGCACACTTTCAATGCACAACAAATTAAGGAAGCATTTGATGTGGCACACAACAGTGTCGAGCTTCTCTCCACTGTTCTCTCCTCTTCTCCTACTCAAGATGCCTTACAGGTATTGCTGTTTTTCTCTGGTATGGATAAACAGTTGAAGACAGAACTCAGATTTTGTTGTTATAAATTTGACTTGTTCAAAATTGATCTTTTCTGTCAAATTGTTTTATTTGTTTTGTGGCTAGTTTTGTGTCTAATTGCACAATAAGGGTAATCAAAACTGAAATTGATAAAAATTGAGATGAATTGCGCAACTCATTGTATGTCCATGAGGTTAATCGACTATAGTTGTGCATCAATTTTGAAGTCCATAACTTTGTAAAGCAATATCTAATCGTTCCCCTAAAACACAGGATGACCTGACGGCAACCCTCGTTCATCAGTGCCACCAGAGCCAATTTACTGTACAGCGAATAATTGAGACAGCTGAAAATGACGAATCTGTCCTATTTGAGGCTTTAAACATTAATGACGAGCTACAGAAGGCGATCTCCAGGTACGAGGAACTAAAGAAGCCACACGGAATCCACCAAGAGCCAGAGCCCCCGATGATCCCTGTTGCAGCCGAGCCAGAAGAATCACCGCGTGCCCCTAAAGAAGAGTCGCTTGTTAGAAAACCAGCTGGGTCTAGAGGCAGGTCAGGTGGAGATGAAGACATAATGGATGACTTGGATGAGATGATCTTTGGTAAGAAGAGTGGTACGAGTGGTAGTGGTACAAATGAAGGGGAGGGGAAGAAAAAGGTGGAGGATGATCTGATTAGGTTTTAAGACTTTAGTTTGGTGTCTAGCTGTTGGAATATGGAATTGTTTGGAAAGATGTATACACTTCAGGTGGTGTGCCAATTTGTTTGGGTTAGTGTTGTTATATGTTTACAGGTGCATTACCACAGCTGACGTATGAATTACAATCCTGTGTCCATTTGACTAACTTTGCTTTTGTGAATTGTGTGTTTGGAAAGAATACCTTTGATTTGCAAAGTTTCAGGTCTGAAATTTGTTGAAAGGTCTTACTACAATATCCTCTCTCTCTCTCCCAACGAGTCCAAGCATTATAATGCTGAGTGAATAGATTTCATCAGATGACTCAGAAAATTTGAACCCTGTGGTTAATACGCCAATTCAAGGTTTGTAAAGGCTTGCAACATAAAATATACAAGAAAAGACATTGCATGAATTATGGAGCATTAGTTTCAGCAACTATATAATTAAATTCATACACGATCTTTTTGTTCACCTGCTACTGAAATGTTTTTGATATTTAGTGGATTGGAGTACATTAAACAGGTCGCTGGAATAGAATGGAAATTGATATGTTGCACAATATACAAAACAAGGCCGAAAGACAAAAACAGAGAAGCAAAATTTGTATTCATCCACCATTCATCTCATTCAAGAAAATCAAAAGAACATGAGTTAACCATCATGTGCCTATCGTTGTGAAATTCAAGCCGTTCAAACAACTTTAAGTCTACTCATTGACAGATATTATGCTAACATTAAATGATTTATGAAAAACATAACAACAATAAAAAAAAAAAAAAAAACTATAAAACTGATTGTTTTGTTCTATGACACAAGCAGCTCAAGTCCAGGTCTGAAAAGTGGGGGATAAACACTCCTCTACGATTTCCACAAGATTAGGATTTTCTAATGCTGCTGCAACACGCTCCTTGTCATTTAGCTGCTTATTTACTGCAACAGTACCCAAATAAAGGTTTAGTACCTACTTGTTTCCAGCAATATAGCACAGGAAAACTATTGAAAATTTGAAACAAATGAATAAATGGAAAAATAAAAAGTTCCTTTCTTTTTTGATAGCGTGACTGGTATACATGTACTCTACCAAAAATATTTAAAATCTACTAAAA
Source organism: Carex rostrata (assembly GCF_964058835.1). Taxonomy (NCBI): domain Eukaryota; kingdom Viridiplantae; phylum Streptophyta; class Magnoliopsida; order Poales; family Cyperaceae; genus Carex; species Carex rostrata. The sequence continues at coordinate 4,562,056 of NC_135925.1, forward strand.
TATTTTGTTATATTTTTCAATCTGATAGTATCATGATGAGAGTGCACCAAAACAATACACATCATCACCAACTTATTTAACAAAAAGGAAGTCAACATGTACTTACTGGAAGCTTCAGTTTCATGTGTGCCAGGTGCCACAAAAATATCAACCTACAAAACAGAGTTATGTTTCAGATACATCTATTAGCATCTCCAACAAACCAGATAAGCAATTTAACAGAGAAGACCAATGATCTGCAGGACTGACACAGTCTTGCTTATGTAATTAATGCTCAATATTACAGATTTAAGTATTTATCCTGCCAGTAAACCTAAATTTTAACCTCCCTTGCTTTAAATAGCAATTCAATTGAGGAATCAAGCCAAACTTGACAATTATATACCCTGCTTTCCCTTCAATTTAACCCCTAAAGGGATCCGTTAGACATAAAAAACAATAACATTAAGAGAAAATTCTGCTTTTGGCTCCTCAAATATTGCACTTGGTTCAATTTAAACCTTGACCTATTTTTTAAACCCCCTAAACTATTGTGTTTGATTCAATCAGACCCTTCTCTCACTTCTGCTGATGTGGCATTGCTAGCTCATCCCCTTCCCAATCAATGGTAGAATATCGTCTAATCTCTTTTTATAATGGTAGCAGTTGTTTCTCTCAATCACACACAAAATTGATCCTACTATTGACCTCCCCAGTTGTAGAATTTTCTCCAAGGAACAAAAATAGATCACCCTAATTGGTCCAGCCTCCAGCTTGGCTATAACAAGGTCAAGGAACTGAACTGATTCAATATAGCGTCTCATTTCTCTATGAGAAAATTACGCGACAAGCTTAAATGTAAGATTCCATTTACCCTTCTAACTATATAGATCCTATTAGTTTTGAAGATTATGCATAACTGCAACATAAATACAGATTTTAAGAAGCTTTAAAAGTCATGATACACCAAAGAAGGCGAATAAAAATGTGAAGTTAGCACAAGATATTTCTCCAGTTAATATCCTCTAGATTATGACAAAAAAAATAATTCAATATTATGCAATAAAGAAATTATGTATTATCTCAGCATTAGGACTGCAGATTTTTGACCCATTTTTTTGTGGAGCTTGTTAATTGTTATTACAAATGAAAAACAGATAGGAAATGGAACTGGATGGCCCAAGAAAGTTAAAGATTATTGATAATTAAGCTCATACAAAATAAATAAAGACGAATCAAGTTCGGATAGCTAATTTTGCCATTCCAGTACATTACTGTTTCCTGTTTTGGAATGACTGTATTGATACAGAGTAAAGAACATATGTACCCTACTCTGGTTCCTGGCACAAACCCATGACAGGAGCAAGGAATGCTAGAGAAAGGTTAACACTAAAGGTAATACACAAAAATAGAATTTAGATGCTCACTCTGCCATAATGAGAGCAAGAAAATGAGGCATACATTAAGGGGAGAGCTGCAGAGTATAATTTGTTTTTTATTTAATAACAAAAAAAGTTCTCTTTGATAAGTCAATGGAGGGAAGGAGGTTGGAGAAGAAGAAGAGGGAGAGAGAGAGAGACATGGAGGATCCAACCAATTTATTGTGTTTATATTTTATGGACAACTTTTTAGCAAAAGTTCATTGACATGACATATAACTACTTAATCAGCGTTAAGAACCCCACATCGGCAAAAACAGTGAGAGAAGGGCCAGATTGAATAAAATGCAGAAGTTTAGGACCTTGATTGAACCAAAAAGGTAGTTGACGGCTCAACGGAACCAAGTGCAATAGTTCACTGGCCAAATTAGATTTTCCTCTAATACTAGTAAAAGTAGTTGTAGTGGTGATAATAATAATAATAAAAACCAAAAGTTGGCATGACCATTGATGGCATGTACCTTGAACCTGGAAGGGAGACTTCGCATCAGTTTTACCCGTATGGAAAGGCCAATAATTGTCGCCATGCTACAATGTTCTACAGTTGGCGTAAAAAGAACCCTTGACAAAAGAAAGAAAAGAAAATTAACACAAAAAACAATCAATCAGAGACAATAAAATAAAAATTAGGACAAATAAGAGTTACACAAGTCATTTACACCAACTAAACACAAGAGTAACCAACTGTAGTTATTTTTTCATGCATCGGCCATCCCTACCCCATCACAGAACGTCAAATTACCATATATAACCTTACAAATGAAACATGCCATACATACTCTATGAGAGAGCATAAAAATATCACATATCCCTTCAAAACGTGACATAAAAACCTCTGCATCACTCTCCTGCCTGACACAAGTAAATTAAAAAACCTCCTTACCCTGGTTACCTCTACATTTGTGGAAGGGGCACTTTGATAAGGAGATACTATTGCTTTTGCAAGGTATGTAATATATTTTAATATATTGTTCCTTTGCTCATTTGTTCATTGATCAATTATTCACCTCTTTTACAATTCGGGTGTTCCTCGTCAGGACTTTGGGGTAGTACTTACTATACCAATTTGAAAGCTAGTTTATACAGTTATTCTTTGACAAAGAAGCATCAAGAAAACTAATAACAGAAAATAACTGTACCTTACACGCTCATGATCAACTTCGATAGAGTCTTCAGAAACAACCTTCAATTCTTCAAGAGAATAAGGGTGCTCTGGATCCTTTATATCTCTTATATGATTTGTGAAGCGTTAAAGAATTGACAGACTTAAATTTAACAAAATTCGCAACTAAAACAGTTCCCCAATTTAATTTCATGCGCTCTGTAGATGAGGTGGAGGGTGTATGAGGTAATATGGCAATTTTTCAGAAAATCGTGCAAACTAGGAAATCTTACAAGACATATGATGGTCTCATCATATGCATCATTTTTTTTTCAAATTTACATCAATACCCCAAAATATCCATCTCATTGTTTTCAAGGGAATTACCAGACAAACATTTCTTTCCCTCAATTGCAAGTGGTCACAGAAAGCAAAAACTATGTGAAGAAAAATTCAACATTTTGTTGTAAGGTGTAGACCTGCCTTGAATAGAAGCATTCAGGTCTTTTCCATGTTTGTATGGACTTATGGGTGACCTTACTTTCTATTAAGGGAGAACAAGTTTCCAGAATTAAATAAATAGCAAAAAAGGATATCAAAAATTTCTTGCTGGTCAATGGCCTCCTCGGCATATTCATCTACAGTAACAGGTGGGTCCCTCACACGCCTCTCCTTTTTCTCATATACCACTGGATTAGCATTTATTAAACCTACCACCATCTCGTACTACCTGAGAAATGGAAAAGAAAATAAGAAAATTTCAGAAATAATTGCCAAACTCTTATTTAAAGAAAATAATTAAAATATACGCTAGACAAGCTCATAATGTAACTAAGTACAAACAAGAATTTTCAATTAAACTACCATGAAAAGAAAATATATAATATGAATGAAAGAAAACTCATAGAGAGCAATGAGTAGTGTCAAATTCAGTTTATAACCCTAATTCATCTCAATATTACATCTTTCTTCAGTCAGATACCGAAATTATACCAATTTTAACTTGCTAAACATTTTCCAACATAGAATGAAGACTGAAAGTTATCAAAATTCTATTATCCACTGAAACCTGCCCTCTTCTTATGAGAGAGGTAATGTTAGCTCTTAAATAACATTCACTAATTGTTGCTGAATGAACCAAACTTCCTCAAGTCTCGTATAAAGAAGGCGGAATTTCATGAATACCCTTCAAAGACCTCAAAATTACATGTTTTGCCCAGCAAATTTCATAATCATTCCAAATTATAAGAACTCTCATATTTACCCAGCTTAAAATATATCAATATACCTAAAAGACAAGTTAATCATGTTCAAGATTTTAAATTATAAATGACAATTTTAATTAACAAATTAAGGACTATTTTATCCCTCCCTTTCCTCTCCGTTTTTTCACCAAATGCTAAACTGAATAGTACGCTAATATTCCCTTCTACTCCTGTCTTTGCCTTCTCTACTATGTGCATTTTGTTCTCTCTCCATTTCTCTCATACCCACCCTTCTAATTAAGCATTGAGCTAGCTAGATATAGCATTGAAAATAGAGCCATAATGACTTAGATGGGAGCACGTGCTTCAATCACTTACAAACGAGTAACTAATTTCTGGAAGTTTTTTTTTCCCAGGTTGTTCAGTAGTTGTTCAAAAGATCTTACGAATTTGCAATCACCTTATTAAATAAAAGTTTGGTTAACATTTTGATGGATAAACTTAAACTACATGTATTGTTTATTTTCATCTTTAGCGCTTTCCTTTTCAAGTTTGGTTGCATTTACTTTGTTGATATTACAAATGCGCTAGTGCCAGTCTCTAGTCTCAGTTGTAGGAGTATACTTCTTTTAAGTTCTAATTAAGCTTAATTATGTGATCAAGCATCATTTTCCTTTATACCAACTGAACTTGAAATGCATAAGTATGCCTCCAATTGAGACTCAATTAGGTAGCATACTGGTATCAAGTTATCTCTGGCAGTTTGTATCATGCCTAATATACTTTTGTGGGGGCGTATGTGTAATTTAATGTACTGTGTTGTGGTGGTTCTGGGAAAAAAAAATTCTACAGCTTCATGGAGCTGGCTTATTGAAGAGTTATCTTGCTAAAAAGGAAATATTTTCCTAAAGTTTTGACTTGTTTCCTAAACTCAGACTTGTACAAAGTGCAGATAGAGATTTAAATCCAAAAAAATTGAAGTTATTATTACAGTAAGGTGGGCTTGTGTGTATACCAGCTAATAATTTTTGTTATGATACGCGAATTACATACTAGTTGACTCCTCTTTAATTTGCTCGATATTTTGTTTAAAAGTGACTTTCTATAATTCATTGTTGTATCTAGTGCTCAAATTTACTGATCCAAGTATGGCTGACTGACAAAATACCAATAAGAATGCTATACTAGAGGTGTCAAAATTCTTCAAATTGAAAGCTAAAATTGAATTTTCTATTGTGCTTAAAACATTCAATCAACACAGAGGGCAGATGTCAGGGAAAAATAGGGGTTTATATTTGGTTGCGGGATGCTGGTTCATATGGAAGAACAGGAACAGAATAATTTTTGAAGGAAAAACTAAGGATCCGAAGTGTGCAGCAGAGCAGGCAAGAAGAGAAGCCATGCTATGGCTTCGTTACTGTTGATTCCTGCTGATGTGAAGATTCTCATTGTTGTTCTATACTTTTATTTGCTTCATCTATTTTTGCAGTTGATGAGCGGTTGTAACTTATCCAATCTGATAGCCACTATCAGAGTTTCAAAAAAAGAAAGCTAAAATTGAATTTTCGGAATTTAGCCTTAATTCACCTGGTATTGACCTTAAAAAAAATATTACCCAGTGTATATTACAAAAATGAGTACTTCCAAATTCGCACATGTAATGGTAAAGTCCATGTAATTGAAAGCTTACCTACTGAATTGGGGGCAAGGAAACATCCATATTCAATAATTATAACAGCCATAAAAGCATACTAGGATCAAAATACCAATAACATATACTGTGCTATAGTGGTCGAAATTGTAATAACTTGAACATTTGATATATCCTGACAAATTAATGAACTGGTACGGTATCGAAGAGGAAGAAGCGCGCGCGCGCGCTCACGAGCGAGCGAGAGAGATGGATGACGTACCTGTTGGAGAAAGAGCTTTCGGAGAACTAAGAAGCAAAGAAGAAGAGGTTCAGCAGCGAAAGAGAAGAAGAGCGAGAGAGAGAGAGGAAGGTGAAGAGCGATGGAGAGACGACGGCTTCTTGTTATACGAAATAAATCCCGGAAGGACTAAAGAAAAAATAAATAAATAAAATAGAGTTAAATGAAGTTCAATAAATTTCATTAAAAGAATTGAAAAGACATATCCTGAAAATCAAAATGTATTTTTCCAAAATATATAAAAACCTCAATTTTATTGTCCACGTGTCATGCATGTAGAATTGTGAAAAGGTAAAATCAGTGATGTAAATAACAGTATGCGATCGTTGGATGGACAAGGTACCGCTAAGTGATTAATCGATAATAATGGGCTATATTTAAAAATAATCGTTCGATTAATTGAGAAAATACGTGACGATGGTCACTGCCAACGACTAATCGGCTAATTAATAAGTTTAGATAGACGCTTTTTACAACGCTGGATAAAATCAGTAAAAACAGAAAGAAAAGGAAAGAGGAGACGAATCAGAGAGTAACTTGAATTATACCTATTAAATTATAATCAACAAAGAACAAAAAAAAAAACAATATATTAGGTTCCTCTATTATTTGGTAATTTTCTATGAAGGACGCATGTGACATTTCAGTGTTTTGTAAGGTTGGATATGAAAGTCAGCCAAAAAAAAAATGCAGGAAGAAAAGAATTTGCACTTTGCAAGCTATCTAATCCAACCGACTAATAAGAAGGATAAAGACATTTATTGAGGAACATATATTAAATTGCTCTTTACTCCCACAAATTTGGACTTTTTGAGGATTGCCATAAAAAATGTCTCCCAATAAGGTGACGCCGAGTTTCATTGGGCTTATTATATGCAGAATTTTTTATTTGTATAGATTATATATAAAAAAAATATATAGGATACTAGATGAAGGGAGGGTTCTAAATTCTAATACCTCATATGTTATATCTTTGTTATAAAAGTTTAAATTGTCAATCTGAGCTGCTTAATATAATATTCATATTAAAATTTACTTGGAATAAAATTTTATAATTTTTGGAATTTTTGTACTCTTTTTTTAAGATTGGTACACAATCACTGTTTTAAAATAGTAAAAAAATTATAAAATTATAAAATTTCATATCTAAATATATTTAGTATGGATATCATATTGAGCAGTTCAAATCGACAATTTGAACTTTAAAAACAAAGATATAAAATATGATATTTGAAAAAAAATGAAGTATTGGAACTCCTGTATATCTGGATTTTATACAAGGGATTAATTTTTTTTAGAGAATTCTAGAAGAATAAAAAAAAATTGGTTCTTTTGCGATTTTTATGCAATAGACGGCATGGTTTCTAAAGAAACTTTTTTTTTCCAATTCCTTTACGGTTCCTAAACACTTTTTTTAAGATTTCCAAAGGAACAAAAAAAAAAAGGTCTTGTGTGAGATTGAAATACGAATATAATCCATCTAATGCTTTATATATATTTTTTTTATAATTAATAAAAAAATCTGGTTCAGATGTTCATAATTTGAGAGTCCACAACTCATCTTCAGATTCTTTTTAGGAATTTTTAATAAAACACGATTTTGGTGAAGTGTGTTTTAAAGGTAGACGAATAACCTGCCTATAATTCTATTTTAAAGGTTTTAGAATTATTGGTTTTCCTTATTCAAGGTCTTTGAATTCTGGTAATTTCAATGTAGTCCCTGACGGAGAAAATCAAGTTGGCATGGTTTCATTAGCGCCCGACTTTTTTTATAATATAAAAAATGAATAAAATAAAATTCAAGATACAGCTACTCTAGGAGAGCAGAGATTGGATTTTGTTCAAAGGACTTTGGACACAGTCTCATTTAAAATCTATTACAGATAATAATGGAGCTGCTGTCACAGAGGATCCGAATAACTAATAAGGATTAGTTAGGCTGTTAGTAACTGATTGTAATTAAATGATTGTTACAAAACTGTTATAGAATCTGTTAGCTAGTCATTGTAATGAGAGATATCGCAGCCTATATAAACAGACCTCTGTACTGATTCATTGAGTAATGGAAAATACATTTCAAATAATTCTGTTTCTTGTTCTTACCAGTATTCTCTTTAAAGTCAAAATTAAACGTCTAATTTGCATTAAGATTCATGCAAATATATTTGAAAACTAATAAATTTAAACGGCTCCTTGAATCTAAATGTTTATACGAATTTTGATACAAATTAGACGGTATAGATCAGATTTTGAATGAGACTTTGTTCAAAGCCATTTGAACAAAACCTCACCCGGCTACGCACTCTAAGTCTATTGCTAGATTATGTCGTTTATGTTTTCTAATTGTCTGTCTTATGAAAAACTTTTTGCTGATTTAGGTTTAAGTTCTGTTTTTTTTTGTAGTGTTTTGATCATCTGCTTTTATGCATTATTTAGACTCTTGTATAAGCTATTTGGTTTTGTAATAAAACAGGTGAGAAATTCCCCCTTTGTCAAAAGAAAACTGAAATATTGGTAGATTTAGAACGTCTATAACAGGAAGATGTCAAATCAAATATAATCGGCAAATCCGAACTTAGCAACATAATTGGCCGCAATAAAGAAAAAAATGTAGTTAGAAAAGCCTCAAATATACGAACATTTATGTCCCCACAAAATTTCTCAAACACTTTCGCATAACGCGCCAACAAGCTGGATTAGTAGTCTCTAAAGTCTAAACCTTAACTTCTCTTAGGTGGGCAAAAGGGAATCAAGGACAGTTTGATAGACATCAGATCAAATTCGGTCTGATGTTATGTTAGAACCGTGCTATTTGCATCAAAATTTACATAAATAATATTAAGATTCGTATAAATCAAGAATGAATAAATATTAATGCGAATCTTTCAACTATATATCGATCAAATTTGATCTGATGCCACCAGACATGAAATTTTTTATCCATAGAAATTATTAAATTCAGATGTACGAAAATAGAAATAGTGCCTCGTTTTTAACACATATAGAAAGATCTGACTCATTGAGTTTGATCCAAAATATATGGATCTAACTCAATGGTCCAGATCTAAATATTATGCTTTTCTGATATCATGTGGACAATAGCTTGATTTTTCTCTAATTGCACGGTTCGGATCCAAACTAAAAAATATATATAGATATGATCATTGAGTATGATCCATAATATTTGAATCGGACTCAATAAATTCAATTTTTCTATATTTGTTGAAAATAAGACACTCTTTATATTAAACTTATTGATGTAATGCACCATGCAGAAAAAAAAACATAGTAATTTTTTATTGAGAAATTTAGATATATATCTATCATAACTTATTCTAACTTATTCAATTAGAATATTTTTTCATTCAAAATTTAAAATTAGTTATTTTTCCATTTAAACATAACTATTTTACTAATATACTCATTCTTAATTTTTTATTAAAATTTTTTCTTATTAATATTAATAAAATAATAGAATCTTATTTCATGCTATTGAAATCTCAACTCTAATTCATCCTTGAACCCAAAAAAAAAACAGAGATACCCATTAATAAACTTTAAATATACACAAAATAAATCTTTACATCATTAGAGTTTCATCTCACCGGTAATTTTTGTAACTACTGCACCTTCCACACATGAATCTTCATAAAAAAAATCTGCTGTAATTCTCGGGGAATTACAGACCCTGTAATCCAAATCCGAACCGTTGGTCTTTCTTGAGATTTGTGTATGAAAACTTACTTTTTTCGAGATCTGTGCAGAAAAAATTTGAACGGTTGATATTAGAATTTCAGGGCCCTGTAATTCCTCCCGGAATTACAACAGATTCAGACTCAAATCTTCAACATGATTGAACAGCTCCGACAAGACATCAGGCATGTTTTGGTCTAATGACATTGAACCATCCCTCATTTCTTTAAAATATACACGATCCGTTCAACAAACTATTAGAATAGAAGAAAAGTAAAGTTTAGAATAAATTTCAATTTTTCAATATTTCGGCCGTGTTCGGTTGAAGATGAAAGATGAAAGAATGGAATAGTGAAGAAGTATTGCTAAACGAGTCATTTTCATCTATTGAATCCTCTATTCCATCATCCCCATCGAATAAAATGATTCATAGAGAAATAAAAGAGGAACTTAGTTGTAAAATTCAAGGGGCCTAACTACAAAAGTTCATACTCAATTTCACTTTCCTTCTTTCTTCAATTCCACTCAATTATTTTTCTGTTTGATAGAAATAGTACCTCCACTCCAATCTATTTCTCTATTCTTCTCTTGCCGACCAAAAAACAATGTATATTTTATTGGAAAAAGATTTTCCCCATTAAAAGAAAAATAAAATAAGAAACAAAAGACACGCTCTCTCCAACGGAACCGGAACACCTGCCCCTCTGTGAGCATAAAATTTCTGTCTCTAAAGTCACTAGTCCTGATCCACTCCAGACTCACATATCGGTAACTTTGGACAGAAATTTCTTACTCACAGAACGGCAAGAGATTTGGCTCGCTTCTAATTTTAAACACCATTGTCGAAGAGACGCGATGACACTTTTTAAATAGGGTTTAGGATATCTATGGACCCTTCTAATTTTTAAATATAATTAATGCAACTCTACTTAAATTCGGTTCGGCCCAGGAGCAAGGTCTACCCTGAGTTCAGAATAAGAAAAATTCTGCATGAACTTTTTGCAATTACATTTTTCATATTTTCGAATAATAGAGCTTTAAATGTTTCATGTAATCATGTTGCATATAATATGCCACAAGCTCCTGTTGGGTTTTCAATCGCCTGTGTAGAAAGTTTGTACGATTGTTGCGTGAAGTTGCGTTCAAGTACTTGGTATTTCTATTTCTATATCACGTAATATTTTATGTAATTTAAATTAGAACGCCAAAAATACTATAAAATGTACTTCCATACGCACTATACATATTTTATATGATTTGTCCATAAAAAATCTACATAATTAATTTTATTTCGTTTGACGCTCTATAATTTAAAAAGAATAATCATTTCTGTACCTGCGCTACAGTAACTGCATTTAGAGAAATAATGTATTATGATCCCCACTAATTATATTGCGTACACTAATTATTATTCTAAAAATATATTATATAGTCTCAACTAATTATTATTCTAAAATCTCAGCAGCACCCTTTCAAAGCCTCGGCACTAATTCCGCGTCAACATTTCTCTAGCAAAAATAGTTGACCTCATAAAAATAAATATTTCAGTGCATAGATATAAATACTTTCAGTACTTAGATATTAATACTTTCAGTGTCATATGTAAAAAGAGGAGGGATCCAATTACAACATTATGGCAGTTTAGGTCCCCACAAGCAGTTATGTAAAAATTACAACATTGTTTACTATATAGATATAAATACTTGTGTTCTTTGAACTATATACTTCAAGATTTGACTATTAATATTAAAAAAAGTTATAGATCTGGAACGATTGTGGTCCCCACAAGCAATTATGACAGTTTAGATGCGGATACGACGTCAGAAATTAAAAAAAAAAAGGTGCGGGTACGATTATTTAAAAATAATTAATTTATTATTTACATTGTTTACTATATAGATATAAATACTTATGTTCTTTGAAGTATATACTTCAAAATTTGACTATTAATATTTTAAAATAAAGTTACAGATCTGGAACAGTTGTGGTCCCCGCAAGTAATTATGGTAATTTAGGTGCAGGTACGGCATCATAAATTTCAAAAAAAAAGTGCGGGTACGATTATTTAAAAATAATTAATTTATCATTTACATTGTTTATTACATAGATATAAATACTTGTGTTCTTTGGACTACATACTTCAAGATTTGACTATTAATATTAAAAAAAAAGTTGTAGATCTGAAGTGCAGTTATGGCAGTATGGTCCCTACAAACAGTTATAACAGTTTAAGTGCGGATTCTGTAGCGCGGGTACTCATATCAGCTTCCATTTAAAAATATGACTTTATTCCTATAATAATCATAACAACATGCAAATTTGTATTCCCTCCGGTAAAAGTAACCGAGGGTACAATAAAATAAATTTAAATTGTTCTTCAATATGATATACATTTTAAAACGGTTTTAAATAGACACCGAATATCTTCTGGTATAAACGAGACTTAGGGTCTGTTTGGCCATTTAATGTGCGCGTGAGAAAAAGAAAATTTATTCATACTTTGTAAAAATCAGCCCACTCGTATAGTATTTCGGTCATTCAAAAATTTCCATTCCTGTTTCTATTTCCGTTCTCCTTAGACGGTCGAACAGACCCTTAATCCATATCGTTTTTTACTTGTTGCATCCATCCGGTACATGAGGGGTGACGGCCGATAATTCGTATCCCCTTAGGTTGCCTGACTGAGTAGAATTGAATCGGACGGTCCGAAAATGGATTGGCATGCATCTCAAAGCACAAATAATCCTGCTCCCTCTGTCATCCCGAATCCCCGACTGGCTAAGAGTAAATATGAGCCATCCATTTCAATTGTGTATTTGTGTTGGGTGTAGGGGTGCAAACGGATCGAATACAGATCGGATAGTGGTAAAACCATATCCGTATCCGTTTTTATTTTCCGGATACGGATACGGATCGGATATTAGACGGATACAGATACGGATCAAATATTAACCGGATACGGATATCCGCTTTTTATAATAGTGAATAACATAATTTTTTTCATAATATATATTAAACTAGAGTTAGGCTGGGGTGCTATGGATAACATAGTGGCCTCCCGTGCTACGGCTCAATATTCGAGTTTTCAAAATCCAAACGGTCGATCCGAACCGTTCATCTTATTCTCCATATTAATATCTGCTTGGAGACCAAATTTTATAATTTTATGAATTTTTTTACTATTTATTAAGCCACTTTGAAAATCGCTAATCCAACGGTTTTACTGTTTTGTGCAGCCACCGTTGGATCAACAATTTTGTAAAATACTTAATAAATAGTAAAAAAATTAAGAAAAATGTAAAATTTGGTCTCCAAGCAGATATTAATATGGAGAATAAGATGAATGGTTCGGATCGACCGTTTGGATTTTGAAAACTCGAATATTGAGCCGTAGCATAGAGGCCTCTATGCTATCCATAGCACCCCAGCCTAACTCATTAAACTATATAATATATATCTACTATTCGGATACGCACAGTTAAAATTCAAAACTATATCCGTATCCGTATCCGCACGGATATTCAGATATCGGATATCCGTATTAAATTTTCAGATACGGTTGGATAATATCCAACCCATTTGCACCCCTAGTTGGGTCAGATACCTGGGAGGATACGTCCGACGGTCGACGGATCTTACCCCGATTTTTTTATTTATATCCAAAAAATAAATTGAATTTAAAAAATTAACCGAACCGGTCATCAAATTTGAAATCTACCCAAACCGGTTAACCGTTAACCGGACCAAATTTCCGGTTAACGGTTAACCGGACCCTTTGAAATAGTCCAGTTAACCGTTAACCGGAAATTTGGTTTGGGTCCGGTTAGTGGTTAACCGGATTCGTTGGTTCGCTTAACCGTTAACCGAACCCGGTTTTTTTTTTTTTTTTTTTTACTTTTTTTTAAAACAGAAAATTTTATTTTTTTTTCTATTGAAAATATACATGAAAATTCGTATTTAGATTTATCAAATTTACACCAAAAAAATTTGTAAATCAAATATGAAATTTAAAATTATAGAAAAATACACATACACATACACATACACATACACATACACATACACATACACATACACATACACATACACATACATATTATATATGAAATTTAAATATACATTTACATATACATATTATATATGAAATTTAAATATACATATTATATATGAAATTTAAATATACATATACATATACATATACATATACGAGTACGGCTAACGCGCTTTCTCTAGCATATAGGCTGAAATGCTTCCGGTGGAAATTTTAAATTTCAAAATATAAAAAGTCGATCTGAACCGTTCATCTCCTTCTCCATATTAATATCTGCTTGGAGACCAAATTTTACATTTTTTTGAATTTTTTTACTATTTATTAAGCCACTTTGAAAATCGCTGATCCAACGGTGGCTTAACAAAACAGTAAAACCATTGGATCAGCGATTTTCAAAGTGGCTTAATAAATAGTAAAAAATTTCAGAAAAATGTCAAATTTTGTCTCCAAGCAGATATTAATATGGAGAAGGAGATGAACGGTTCAGATCGACTTTTTGGATTTTTAAATTTCAAATTTCCACCGGAAGCATTTCGGTCCATATGCTAGAGGAAGTGTGTTAGCCGTACTCTACATATACATATTATATATATTAAATTTCATATATAATATGTATATGTATATGTATATGTATATGTATATGTATATGTATATGTATATGTATATGTATATGTATATGTATATGTATATGTATATGTATATGTATATGTATATGTATATGTATATGTATATGTATATGTGTATGTGTATGTGTATTTTTCTATAATTTTAAATTTCATATTTGATTTACAAATTTTTTTGGTGTAAATTTGATAAATCTAAATATGAATTTTCATGTATATTTTCAATAGAAAAATAAAAAAATTTAAAATTTTCTGTTTTAAAAAAAAGTAAAAAAAAAAAAAATTGGTAACCGTATATTATTTATGTATATGTATATGTATATGTATATGTATATGTGTATGTGTATGTGTATTTTTCTATAATTTTAAATTTCATATTTGATTTACAAAATTTTATATGTATCTGTGTATATGTATATGTATGTGTATGTGTATGTATATGTGTATGTGTATATGTATATGTATATGTATATGTGTATGTGTATGTGTATGTGTATTTTTCTATAATTTTAAATATACATATACATATACATATTATATATGAAATTTAAATATACATATTATATATGAAATTTAAATATACACATTATATATGAAATTTAAATATACATATACATATTATATATATTAAATTTCATATATAATATGTATATGTATATGTATATGTATATGTATATGTACATGTATATGTATATGTATATGTATATGTATATGTATATGTGTATGTGTCTGTGTATTTTTCTATAATTTTAAATTTCATATTTGATTTACAAATTTTTTTGGTGTAAATTTGATAAATCTAAATATGAATTTTCATGTATATTTTCAATAGAAAAATAAAAAAAATTTAAATTTTCTGTTTAAAAAAAAAAGTAAAAAAAGTAAAAAAAAAAAAAAAAATTGGTAACCGTATATTATTTATGTATATGTATATGTATATGTATATGTGTATGTGTATGTGTATTTTTCTATAATTTTAAATTTCATATTTGATTTACAAAATTTTTTGGTGTAAATTTGATAAATCTAAATACGAATTTTCATGTATATTTTCAATAGAAAAATAAAAAAATTTAAAATTTTCTGTTTTAAAAAAAAGTAAAAAAAAAAAAAAAATTGGTAACCGTATATTATTTATGTATATGTATATGTGTATGTGTATGTGTATTTTTCTATAATTTTAAATTTCATATTTGATTTACAAAATTTTTTGGTGTAAATTTGATAAATCTAAATACAAATTTTCATGTATATTTTCAATAGAAAAATAAAAAAATTTAAAATTTTCTGTTTTAAAAAAAAGTAAAAAAAAATTGGTAATCGTATATTATTTATGTATATGTATATGTATATGTAATTATGTAGATGTATATGTATATGTATATGTGTATGTGTATGTGTATGTGTATTTTTCTATAATTTTAAATTTCATATTTGATTTACAAATTTTTTTTGTGTAAATTTGATAAATCTAAATACGAATTTTCATGTATATTTTCAATAGAAAAATAAAAAAATTTAAAATTTTATGTTTTAAAAAAAGTAAAAAAAAAAAAAAAAAATCGGGTTCGGTTAACGGTTAAGCGAACCAACGAATCCGGTTAACCACTAACCGGACCCAAACCAAATTTCCGGTTAACGGTTAACCGGAAATTTGGTCCGGTTAACGGTTAACCGGTTTGGGTAGATTTCAAATTTCACAGCCGGTTCGGTTATTTTTTTAAATTTAATTTATTTTTTGGATATAAATAAAAAAATCGGGATCTTACCCATTAAAAATCGAGAGAAAACCACATAGCGTTTGTCCCGAAAGGCTTCTTTAATTATAACTCTTTGGCTCTCTTGTTAGATTTGAATTATCAATTATGTGATTGATGATTATTGAAGTATGATATCTTTTTTAATGTAAAGGCAGGTCGTCATGTTAGGATATTGCAGTTTATAGATGTTATCGGTATTATCATATTAAAGAATTTGTACAGAGCTCATACTGTTGTTTATATTTTTATGTCTCGTTAGATATATAATATATATGATATAATAATTATTATTTAATCAAGAGAAAGGTTCCAATACCTCATATTTTTCATACCTTATCATACTTCATATTTTATATCTTTGTTTTTAAAGTCTGAAATGTTGATCCGTAATGCTTAATATGATATTCATACTAAAATATGTTTGGGATGAAATTTTATAATTTATATATTTTTTTTCTATTTTTTGAGATAAGTGCAAAATTAAGATTGTATTGGTATCTTTTTATATTTTTTTTTATTCTTTACTAAAATTTACTACAAAATTTTATTTGTTCTTAAATTATAAATTATTTTCAAAATACTCATACGTATTACTTATGTAGTCCATAAACTGAATGTAAATTAAAAATTACGTTTTAAAACATTGATCCCGTTGACACTATCATTGAATTTTCCAAAACATTTTTATTATCATTTTATAAAAGATATATACACAGTTAACATGGAATTGGAAATAATTTTATTATTATCCGGTACACATATACTATTAAAAAATGACACAATTATATATTACATGTGTACCGGATAATATTAGAATTTTTCTTAAATTTCATGTCAATTTTCTATATATTTTTTTTCAAACGATAACTAAAAAAAATCCGTTGAATTTTGATCCGCGGATTTTATTTGGACGATTGGATCCGATTCAGTTCCGACTTCCGACCCGACGAGTCGGCCGAAACGAGAAAACCGACTTTTTTTTTTTTTCGCATGTCGACCTTGGGAAACAAGTCACATACCAAGGAAGCTCTGCCGTAGATCTCCAAATCCAACGGCCAAAAATAAGCCCCTTTCTTCTTCAGTCCATTTCTTTCTTAAACCCTATACCTTTCTTCTTACTCGTACACCATGCCTTCCATACATCAGACCATACTCTCCCTCGCGACAGCCGCCGCCGCTTCGGCTGGGCTCACCGTAGACCGGGCGTACGCCGATGGTCCCTTCAAAATCCCCACGTTCTCCTCCTCCTCTCCTCCGGCGGCGGGAGGCCCACCTCCTGCGCAGCCTGCGCAGCAGGGGCCCACAGCCACAGGTCAATCTCCAGCGAGTAATGAGGAGGTGCCTAAGGTCAGAAATGATAATCCCAGGACCACCGCAGCCGGGTTTGATCCAGAGGCCCTTGAGAGAGGCGCCAAGGCGTTGCGAGAGATAAATAACTCTTCTCACGCTAAAAAGGTTTTGATTTGAGTTTAATGCATTGCATCTTTTTCAAAAATCCTTTCAAGTAAATTCAACACCTTGGCTATAAAAACTTTGCACAGTCCTTTTCACCTGCTTCTACTGATTTGGAAAGGGTGCGAGAATTAGTAGATCGTAAACATAAGAGAAATGGAAGCTCTGGAGAAAAAGGAATGCAAACCTTAAAAGGAAAATCATACTTTGCTTAGAATAAAGTGAAAATGCATGTCCTTGTTTTTCCATGGAAGTGACATAAATATTATTTTACCTGCTTGTTGTGATATCTGAAATAGAGGAGAAAAAATAAGCAGGATATAAACACAAGTGAAATGCAGGATCCTAAAAATGAAGGATTTTTCAGCGGTTTTAATTTTTGATGGATTTGGGAGAAGGGACCCCATTATAAAGCTGAAAAAATGAAAATATAATTTCTTATTTTTTCCATACAAGTTGAATAATAATTTTATTTTTCACAAGCTTCTATTGATTTGGGAAATGCAGACACTAGAAGGGGAGGAAATTTTCGATGGTCTCATGTTTGATAAGTTTGGGAGAATGAAACTTTTGTATTTGTGATGGTTTTACTTTAAAGAGGAAACTACAAAATTGAAAAAAATAAATTTGGCTAATTACTTTTAAATCCTCCGATGCCCAAATTTACCATTCATTCATGTCATTAGATCAATAGGTTCTTATGTATAATTCAACCTGTCTAGGTGTTTGAATTGATAAAAAAGCAAGAAGAGACGCGTCAAACTGAATTGGCAGCGAAGAAAGCTGAATACCAGGCTTTGCAAGCTCAGCATGAGACCGTGAGTTGAATATAATTTTTCGTTTCTTAAATATCCTTGCCTGATTGCAATAAATTTTGCCATCATGGAACTTGTTTCATATTTTACCAAAACAACTTGGTTTGGCCATTGGTGGTGTTTGGTTGAGGCCTAAGACCAATTTAGGCCTCAACTTAGACCGGCCTAAGCTATTCATGTTTGGTTGAGGTCTAAAGTTATGCCATTATATTAAATTTGACTAAAGAAGTGAGAGAGGGGAAAAAATAGTCAGTGACAGTGGGGCTGAAGAGGGACTAACTCTTAAGCCACCTGGAAAGGTGGTTTAAATTTAGAGGCCTAATTTTGGAGTTACACCTAGTTAGGCCAACCTAATTAATCCGCGTTTGGTAGAATAACTGAGACCTAAACCTCTTATTCCATGATTTAGGCCTCAACCAAACACCACCAATATATGAATTATCCAATATTCCTTTATTTGTAATGGTAGATGGAAAACTGATTTGACGTGGTATTGCAGGACAGACAACGTGTTGTATATGATGAACAGAAAAAATTGGTGCAGCAGCAAGCACAGACGAAAGCCCAGATGGCGCGGTATGAGGATGAACTGGCAAGGAAGAGAATGCAGGTTTTATTTATTCTTTTCTTTTTATACTCTGCATTATATTTTCATGGAAAAGGAGAGAAGGGATCCTAATAAAGCTGTTCAAAGGTTTTATTCTTTTTATACTCTGCATTTTTCACTGTTGCTCTGCCCTTTTCTTCATTTAATTTCTTCATGATATATTCCACCTGTTTGCCTTGCCAACTTGAATAAAAGATAAAGAAAAAGAGTATCAATTGGGATTACAACACCACACCGACTGAAATTTTGCTTCAGATGGCAGTAACGCTGTTTTTTACTGAAAAAGACAGAACAGTGCTTATCCTTACTTGACTTGTTTGAGCTTACCTAATTGTTTGAGTTTGTCAGATTAACATTCTACATATAAAATCAACATACTTCCTTTGTTAAAGAAATGACAAGTGTAGGACATATTACACAGTTTCTCAAATAATAAAGGATTCTGTAATGATAGGCAGAACATGAGAGCCAGAGGCATAGAAATCAGGAGTTGGTAAAAATGCAAGAGGAGTCATCTATCCGGCAGGAGCAAATAAGGCGGGCGACAGAGGAACAGATACAGGCACAGAGACGGCAGACAGAGCGGGAGAAGGCCGAGATTGAACGGGAGACTATTAAGGTCCGTGCACTGGCCGAGGCTGAGGGCCGGGCTCATGAAGCCAAGCTGGCTGAGGATGTCAATAGGAGGATGCTGATTGAGAAGGCCAATGCTGAGAGAGAGAAGTGGGTGTCTGCTATCAATACTACTTTCGAGCACATTGGAGGTGCTTTTCAAATTTCAATTACATTTTGTATATGCAAAGCTAATTGGAGTTCAGTAAATGGTCAAATTTTGAATGTAGCACCGCACCCTATTTAAGTTAGTGCCAAGTATGTGATTCATAAGTTGGATTCTCTCCTCTTTATATTCTTTCCAGGTGGTCTCAAGGCAATATTAACAGATCAAAATAAGTTAGTTGTAGCTGTTGGTGGTGTTACTGCTCTTGCAGCTGGTATATATACTACCAGGTTGGATGTTATTATTGTAATTTTATTTGAATTTTATATTTATTAGGTTTTTTTTGGAAAGACTAGGTTTGAATACTGAACTGTTGAACTTGACCCTTTGAACTGTGGTAGTGGTTCAGGTGGCCCTTTCAGCTAGCATTTGCCAGGTGCTGACTTGGCATCTTTGGAGATGCCACAAGGTTTGAGGATATATGCAAAAAGAATTGGGAAGTGTAGCATAAACTGAAAATCTGACCGAGTTTGTGTTGTAATTTACAATAACAAATATTTTGTTGCCTCTGATGTTATGTCAACAATTGACAGACACCGTAATTAAGGCTCTATGATAGAAAGATGGTCAAATTACAATAACCAATCGCAAGTAAACATTCTTATTGCAGTTGGTGTTCAAATTTTTTTTTTTGTTTTCCAACAAAAAGAAAAATACAAGTGAATGGAGACTGAAACGTACTAAGCCAAACTGTACCTTGCCATGCTCTGCCCAGCATGTATAACTCACCTGTACGCTTATTTTTTCACAGAGAAGGTGCAAAAGTAGTTTGGGGATATGTTGACCGCATTTTGGGCCAACCATCCCTTATCAGGGAGTCATCGAGAGGAAAGTATCCCTGGTCAGGCTTTTCTTCCCGTGCCATGAGCACAGCGTCTAAAAACCTAACCAAGGAGAACAACCCTGGGAAAAATGGAAATGGTTTTGGTGACGTCATTTTGAACCCATCACTTCAGAAAAGAATCCAGCAGTTGGCTGGTGCTACAGCTAATACCAAGGCACATCAGGCCCCATTTCGTAATATGTTATTCTATGGGCCCCCTGGTACAGGCAAAACCCTGGCAGCACGAGAATTAGCTCGAAAATCGGTATAGATTTATTTTCCCCTAGTAATTTTTTTTTTTAAAATTGGATAACTGTTTTTTAAAACCCACCTGGGAAATGGAGTATGTATTAGGAGTACTTTGCTAATTCAGTACTGGGTATGCATAGAGAACACTTTTCACTTGCACATCTAATGCTCGATATTTTTGGAATTTTGCAAAAAGACCCCACAACTTCTTAAGTCTTTCTTGGAAATATTGAAAAATATTGACTCTATTTTGGAAACCCTTGAATTAAGCTACCTGGCTCTTAACCAGGGTTCTTTTGCAAAATTTATCAAAGATGTTGTATTATTTCGAGGGATAAAAGCATAATGGTTAATATTTCAAGGGCATTCTTGAAATTTTTTAGCATATTGTTGAGGTTGCCATATATGAACTTTTTAATCTGATTCTTAGTCTTGGCAACATCTAGCACAAAGCATTTATCTAATTTAGTTTCTGTGGTAAGTAGGGCTTAGATTATGCTCTGATGACTGGTGGAGATGTGGCTCCACTGGGATCTCAAGCAGTGACGAAAATACACCAGCTGTTCGACTGGGCCAAGAAATCTAATAGGGGTCTTCTCCTATTTATTGATGAGGCTGATGCCTTCCTTTGCGAGTAAGTTGTAGTTTTCCTATATCAAAGGAGTAGAGCAGATATATATTGAGTAAAGGGTCTAACAAGCTATTTTTGTACGAAAATCACGGGCCAGCATTACCAGACCAGCTGCTGTGACTCAATGGCTGGGTGGCATCCCCTATGCAAACTAGCTTAAGAGAAACCTACTGCTAGAGAACAACCCCAAATAATAATAGATAGAGAAAAGTCCACAAAATATTTACTGGCTGCTATTACTATAGAGTATAGACAACCTTTGCCAGCAAGTATCACCAGGACTCTAGAAAAAAGCCTCACTGGCAATTTACTATAGACAAGCTAACAACATTACTCTCTTTTTCTGTCAAGGCGAAACAAGACATACATGAGTGAAGCACAAAGGAGTGCCTTAAATGCACTTCTCTTCAGAACAGGCGACCAATCCAAAGATATCGTGCTGGCTCTTGCAACAAACCGACCCGGAGATCTGGACTCAGCAGTGACAGACCGCATTGATGAGGTCCTTGAATTCCCCTTGCCGGGTGAAGAGGAGCGTTTCAAGCTCATCAAGCTCTACCTTGACAAGTATATTGTCAAGGCGGGTGAGAACGCCAAGGGCAAGGGCATATTAGGTAGGGGAGTTATTTTTTCGGATTTGGGTTTTATGTTGTTACTGAATTTCTCAAAATTAAGTGTTTTGTCTTTGGTTTCAGACCTGATAAATCCCCAAATATAGTTTTAAAAGGCATATTATTTGGTTTTCACCTGGAAAGGATGGAAAACGTCCTTTGTGCTTTGGTATTTCCCTGTAACATCATTTATCTAATAAATTGTTTTTTTGCTCATTATGCTCAATACCATCTGTTACATGCTGTTACAGTGCCAACACCGTGCTGAACCATTTGGTATTTCACCTGAAAAGGATGTTAAATGTTATATAATACATCTGGATAAAGTATTGGTGAGGAAACAGGGCTGATTTGTTGCTATTGACACATTAATGCAGGGTGGTTCCTGAGTAAACAGCCACAGAAAATCGAGGTGAAGGGTATTACCGATGATATCATAAGGGAGGCGGCGGTCAAGACAGATGGCTTCTCGGGCAGAGAGATTGCCAAGTTGATGGCAGGAGTCCAGGCAGCGGTTTATGGTAGCAAAGAGTGTGAACTCAGCCCGGCTTTGTTCAGAGAGGTGGTGGATTACAAAGTGGCCGAGCATCAGCAGAGGAGAAAACTAGCTAGTTCTGAGGAGAAGAGCGGCTAGGGAGGATATATTTTTTTTCCCCATCGAGGCCTCAACTAATTTTGATGGTATATGTTTTTATTTATTTATTTATTATTCAGCGTAGGGATCTGTTGTTGTAGTTTTAGTAGAAGTTGATTCTTATTTTGAAGATAAAATGACCAGAGATTCTTACATGCTCAGTTTCTTGCAATTTCTTCCTTTTGCAAGAAACTGATCTGTTGGCCATTCATTGTTTTTGCTCTCTTCTTCTATATGTGCATCTTTTTGTTGATCCAAGGTTCAAAAGTGAAATTAATCCCTGCCTCTACCATTGTTATCTATGTGTGACAATGTGCTGCAGTTCCGTTTTTGAATAATACCCGCTACTGTTCTTGAGTGTTGAGAAAAACCTGACAGTTGTTATTGATTAATTTTGTACTTGTTCAATTTTTCTACCCATTTGTTTTGTACTGTCTCAGATTAGCGAATGTGATGACTCTGGTCTTACTGACAATTAGAAGTTCGCTATTACGTCAATAAATGTACTTCAATTATTTTATTTAACATCATCATTTGTTCATTTGCTAGTTGATTTCTATTCTTAAGTTTGTTTCCTTCTGAGATGGGGCAGTAGCATAGTTGGCTAGGAAAAAAGTCCTACTCTAAGGTCGAGAGTTTTGAGACCTACTCACCGACTTAGCAGACTGAAGATTTCAAGAAAAAAAAAGTTCTTTACAGAAAAAAAAAAGTTTGTTTCTTTCTGGAGGATATGGCTGTTGAGGGATCTGCCGTGCTTTTCTGTCAAAAAATATTGAGAAGAATGAGTGAGTCTATGGTGCTATGCATATCACGGGTTGTTACCGTGCTACGGCTCTATATTCGAGTTTTCAAATTCTAACGGTCGATCTGAACCGTTCATCTTGTTCTCCATATAAATATGTGTTTGGAGACCAAATTTTACATTTTTTGAAATTTGTTTACTAATTTTTTAGATATTTAGAAAATCACTTGATCTGAAAATTCTGGACCATCCAAAAACAGTGATTTTCAATAAATCTAAAAAAATAGTAAAAAAATTTCAAAAAATGTAAAATTTGGTCTCCAAACACATATTAATATGGAGAACAAGATGAACGGTTCGGATCGACCGTTAGGATTTGAAAACTCAAATATAGAGCCGTAGCACGGTGCCAAATCGTAATATGCATAGTACCATAGACTCACTCGAGAAGAATTTATTAATTCCTGAACTGCAAATGCATAGAATCAAGGTTCTAAATTGTGATTATCGTGTCATCTAAGGTCCGAAAAAGCTATTGCGTAGCTATAGTTAGTTATTTAGAATATTGATAAGAAAAAATGATTGATAGTGTTATAGCTTTTAAAGGTTCGAAAAAGGCAAAAAGCTATAGCTACCACTACAAGTGCAAAAAATGGGTATCAGTTGTTGGAATATTGCGCCTTAGGCAATTAAAGTGGTAATTTTCTTCATTCTATTGGTATGTTTAAAATGTCTAGAACTAAAAGAGAGTTGGAACAGAAGCTAGACATGACGAGAGATCACACACTTTAAATGCCTAACCCAAACTATCACTGGATTTCCACAAAAAATAAATCACGGCCTTTTCAAGTAAAACATTGAAATTGAACAAGTAATTTTCTAGATAATTTCATAAACATAGCCAAGTTTTCAAGAAGCTTCCAAGCGTAAAATGCAAAACTTGGGTAGATCACTATTGGCCGTTCATATTTATAGCTCAGATTGTTCACACAATTTTGTATATATTAAAACAAGCCCAAGTATTTGTATAACTAATTAAACTACAAAAATTAGAATGAATTATCTATCATAGAAAATATGCATTGACACTATTTTAGTATTTTTTTTATATAATATGAGCAAATTAAGAGACTTTGCATTCTTTTTATGTTACTGAGCAAAGGAAATTTTACATCTCATTTCCAATAATGTAACAATTGGAACCAACTTTTACTATATCATCGATATAAATTTTTATAAAAAAAAAACACCTAAAATCTATATACCTGAAAAAAAAAAAAACGAATCCACAAGTACTTCATCATCCGATTGCTTTATTCCGTTGGTGATTGCAATTACAATATCCTTAATCTTTAACCAAGCTTATGAATTGCTAGCGCCACGCCATAAAAAAAGAAAATTAAGTCCAACTTAATTTTTTTTGTCATAATTTTGTATTAGTTGGAAAGATAAAATGGAAAATAAAATTAAAATATTCGAAATAAAAATGATCAGTAAACAGATTCTAGAAAATTTATTTTAGCTTGCTAAAAATTCTATAAAATTCTATAAATTTTGTGGGACCTAACATACTCCCGCTTAGTGGATTTCAGATCCAGTGCAATACCTGATTTAGGTGGAATGAGATCTGAGTTGTTGGTTTTAATTGGCATATATCAACAACAGCATATAATGCAATCAAACTAGGGCTGAACAAAATATTCGTAATTGATGACTCACTTGTACGAACTCGAGTTGGAACTGACTTGATTTGGCTGATTTGTTAACTCGCGAACCGAGTTTGAACAGATGTAATAATTCATCGAGGATATACTGAGAAAACTAGTAAGATGCAATCCAAATTTATATATAAACAACGATATAATTTCAAACAACAACCATTTAACATAACCTGTATTTTTTACACTGTTATATATCAAACCCAATATTTATACATATGCATCTTAAGAAAACTAAGAGAAATATTAACAAAAAGAAAGGAAGATCAATCACTCCTGTTGGAATTCTCAATTGATAGGTCGCCACATTCTTCTAGAAGTGCTACAAAACGGTGCTCTGGTGCGCTCATAGACGGTAATATGGCCCTCCGCCTTGTTACGACTGGTTTGGGCCCGGACCCACCAGCATCAGGCTCCAGGGGGGATTCTTCTCTGACCACTGGAAGGTCGGTTCTAACTCTACTTCCAACAGATGACATCCTTTCTTTCCATATCCTCCCATCCTATAAAGGATAAAAGAAAACTACTAAATCACTGCAATTAATTCATGCGTAATTGCAATGTTAGTCATTAAGTTACTGAACCCGAGTATTTACTTCCTTGAAATGTGCAAATATGCACACTGGTACCATCTAATGTAATTTCATGTTGTAGCGGAGACATCCTAAACTGGTATTTAGTAATATGAGGCAGTCACAGAAGTGAAGGATACTATTGATCTAACCAATCATAATATCAAGTTGCATACCTAATTGTTTAGTATAGTTTCAGTCACAGTCATAACAAGTTAACAACCCAATGCAAAAGGAGATGATATGACAGTTGTTAAACAGTGAGGCTACCTAACCAATAGAAATGAACCACACAATATAAGTACTTAAATTGGTAAATTAATGCCAAACCAAGTCATAATTGAAAGGATTGATGGATGTAATATGAGAATTTGTTTCTCTCTCTTTTTTCTGTGAGGCATTGTTTAGTAACTAAAGCTCATCTAGTCGTAATGCGGATGATTTACAAATTAGAAAATTTAAGACTAAATTTCCAGTGCCTTCACTGCACCAGTCTTATGCTTCCCTAATTTTCTGATTTTTCCCGACTCTTTAGAAGCATTACTAGAAATAAATATAATAATTATACGAGGTTGACAAGACAGTAAAATTACAGAACAAAATTGAAAAGAACCACAACTCACGTCATAGTTTACATAGTCCATTATTGAAATGTGGGCACCTGACCCCAGAAACCAAACCCCAACTTTGATTGTGTGATTAAGCCACGGAATCCTATCAAGTTATTTACCCCAGTTATGGAACAATTTATGCTCAATTTTCACCAAAATTAGCAGAACTAAAATCTTAGTACATCCAAGCACATGCATTTTAAACATAACAGGAGAAAAGTTAATTAAAGCAAGTAGGGCTTCATGAACTTTAACAGGCAAGAAGTCCACTCACTTCAGCATAAACTTTTAGTAAATTTGGGTTAACTTAATATTTAATAAGCCTTATTGAATGTTTTGCATTGAATTGTGGTTTTAGTCAGTGCCAATTATTTCAAATCAAAATCCCTAATATGACATGGTAGAAATGTAGAATAAAACTTAGAGTGAGTCTATGGTACTATGCATATTACGATTTGTTACCGTGCTACGGCTCTATATTCGAGTTTACAAATTCTAACGGTCGATCCGAACCGTTCATCTTGTTCTCCATATTAATATGTGTTTGGAGACCAAATTTTACATTTTTTGAAATTTTTTTACTATTTTTCTAGATTTATTGAAAATCACTGTTTTTGGATGGTCCAGAATTTTCAGATCAAGTGATTTTCTAAATATCTAAAAAAATAGTAAAAATTTTTCCAAAAATGTAAAATTTGGTCTCCAAACACATATTAATATGGAGAACAAGATGAACGGTTTGGATCGACCGTTAGGATTTGAAAACTCGAATATAGAGCCGTAGCACGGTAACAACCCGTGATATGCATAGTACCATAGACTCACTCTAAAACTTATGTAGTTAAAAGAAAATAGTAGTCACTGTTAAGCAGCACACTTGTACATCCGTACACAACCAAATAATACTCTGATGGCAAATAAAATCTAATTATTCTAAAATCAGAAACATGAAGGTAAAACAGATGTAGAATTTGATTAACCAAAGGTGCTTGATAGAACAAGTGAAGTTCATCTGGGACTCTGCAGTTACTTTGGCAAAAAATCCATTTTAAGAAACCCGTGTAGTAATCAGAGCAAAATAATGAAGGAAAAACTTACATTCAAAATGGAAGGTTCAGGTAGCGGGCACTTAACAGGTTGATCGTGGTTAAGTGGCTCAACTGGATGCTCAACTGGCTTGAACTCGAGTGCTTGTCCAATCCCATGAGATGGTGCTTCAATAATAGGTGCTGAACCTCCAGCCTCTGAGTTAGGTACCAGTGTTTCCCCTACCTCCTGAAAATTGCAAAATTACAAACAAAGTTTAAACGGAAAGTTGTCACAAATTAATCAGGAGAAGCAGTCTTAATTTTGGAACTTGCCATTTTCAATGTTGATATCTACTGCTTAAGATTCAAAGTTAAAATAAAAACATAAAGGGGCTGAATATTGCATTTATGTCCCATTGAGGATTAAGTAATGAAATAAAAGGGCTGAATAAATACAGTTGGATAATGATAGCCCCTGTAATTTTTACTGACAAGCTAATTAAAGTTAATGACAACATATCTAAATTAGAAGCTGCTGATCACATGAGTGGCATAATTTATGTTGTAACTATTAAAAGGTAGATAGAATAGATGCTTTAATAAAGAAAAACACATTAATAGGAATAAAGAAGAACCATGATTGAGATATTTGCTCACTAAAGCAAAATCAGAGACAAGACTAAAGTCTAAAGAATCATCTAACTTTAAGGAGATATAAATATAATAAACAGAATATTTTCATCACAAATCTCCAAATGGAACAGCCTGGAGTTGGGACATAAACAGGAGCAAGAAATAGATGAAAGTCCAGTAAAATTTCGTGAGTAATTACTCAGAATTATAAATAACAACGATCTTATTAGGCTCTCAGGCTCGAATTGGAACTCACTGAAAGGAAATTGGTGATATTATGTTGAGCTAAGCAGAGAAAAGGGATCAACAAGAAAGAAACTCGGAGAAGAAAAAAATACTGACGATTCAGCTCAATTGAACCAACAAATTACACTATAAACCAAAAGAAAGTGCGAAAATTGAAGCTAAAATTCTTATAAATAGAAAATACTAACAGTCTCAGCCCACCCATGACCAAAATTGAATTGGAGGCAAAGCAAATACTATAGAATAAACAGTATTTACGCATGGAAGAACTGTAAGCAAGATCTTTTATTGGGGAAAAAAATGAAAATAAATAACAATAAAGTATGGCAAAATGAGAAGCAAGCAAGCAAGCTGAGAGGCGTACAAGGGCGCTCTTCGTACGGCGGTGCGCAGATCCCCCGCCGCTTAATCGGGCGAAAATCCCCACCATCTCTCTCTCCCTCTCTCGAGCAAGGGTACCCTCTTGCTTTGTTTCAATCAAGGCTTAACCGAGTATAGTACGCACCTACATACAGCAAGGACAAAGAATCGAAGAATTATAAAATATGAAATATTCCTTCGCTAGCTCCGGTTCATGCACCATCCGATCCGCTTTATGATTCGTGCGCACTAGATCCACACTAATATTAAAGAACCCTGAATTATAAGCTGTGGACGGATTGGCTCCGTTTAAAATCAGACGGCTGAGATGCGTTAACTGAAAAGATTGTGTTTTTCAAGTTCATGCTGACGATGCGGACTCTGGTTCACGATGAATAAACTAAAAAGTTTGAAGGATATTTATTATTTGAACCGGTTCACAGTAAAGTGTCTTTAATGTATTATTATTAAAAAAAAAAGATTTTTAGTCTTTTAAACCATTTAAATATAATTAAAATTTAAAATTTTGTACAATTTTAATAAGATATTATTTTGTTTACATCTGAAATTTTTTTAATTAAAATTGTAGTTTTGTATTGTGATATTTAGCATTGCATCTGACGGTTTTACTTATCACATAACTAACTTAAAAAATTATATATGACGTAAAAAGTGATTAATACATAAACGGGATACCTATCGATACAATTTCAAAAACTACTATTAGCTGAAATCAATGTTTCATTAACTCAAAACCGTTCAAATACGCGGTAGAATAGTGAAATTTGAAAATAGTAAATGAGAATAGAGAAAAAATAGTGATTTTCAAATTAGTGTGAAAATGATGCTAACAATGTGCTAATTAAAAGGAAATATAAGCAAGTGGAGTCTCAAACGAATTGTCAAAACGTGGAGATAACATAAATGGTTTCAATTTCGTTATTTTGAGACTATGTTGGCAGAAATATGAAAATGAAATATTTTTCTCTCTTTTTTCACACTTCTAAATGACAGTTATTTCAACATCTACAAGAAATAGAAAATATCAGTTATTCTAGCTATTCTAAATAACAAAAATATTGTTTAAATGCACTTTGTTATTTCAAATAGTCTCTGCTTTAAAATTTTTCACACATCGAAACATGGATGGAAAATGAGTGAACTGTTGTCAAAAGTTGATTTCAATTTGTCTGTTATTTAAATCCAATATGGATTCAAATCCGCTTATTTTCTTAAGAAAATGAGCACCCTTCTATTTTTCCATTCGAGCCATTTAAAATCGATCATACAGCTTCAATTATTTTTTCCTTTTATATCAATATAATATATTAAAACAAATCAGATGTAATTAAAGCCGTATGATCGATTTTAAACGACTTAGATGAAAAAAATAGAAGGGTGCTCCTTTTCAGATTTGAATCCATTTATATACAACCGGAAACGCTATCCGTGCTAGCGTTTTTCTCACATGAATATCAACGTTGTTAAAATTCGGTAGCTTGTTTCTGCGTACGTACGTTGAAATGATCTAAATAAGGTCTTTTTGAATTGTTAGCGTTATTAAGGTAAAGATCGTTTGTACATGTAGCGTATTTCAGTGTTTATTAAGATTTAATTTTTAGTTTAAAAATGTTAAAAATAGAATAGAAACACGCCGCACTCAACCTACTCCTTACGCGGCACCCTCTGCTTTCCTGACAACTAACCAACCGACCGACCGACCGACCGACCGACCAACCCGTACCTTAATCCCATCTCCTCTTTCTTGTCGTTCAGAGGAAATAAAACAAACCAAACCGAAAAGAAAACACAAACAGATAGAGAAGTATCTGCTAATTAAAGGTTTTGAATGATGACTGTTAACATAATATTATAGATAACAATGATAATAATGAAGGCATCAGTGTCATTTCAACCTATATAACACTAACTCTAAAACCTATCAAATCGACTTCAAACGTTAAATCAAAACCGTTCAAACCGATCTACTTCATTAGTTGTTCATTTACATGCAAAATTTATAATTTTTTGAATTTATTTAGTATTAAGTCAAGCGGTCAAATATGTGAGTTTTTAAGTTAATTTTAATACATTATTTTTTTAATATTTTTACCTCTTGATTTGATACTAAAATAACTCGAAAATATAAAAAATTTGTATGTAAACGCATCACTTATAATGTAAATCGGTTTGAACGGTTTGGATTAGTCGTTCGAAGTCGATTTGGTAGGTTTTAGAGTTGATGTTATATAGGTTGAAATGACATTGATGTTATATTAGCCAAACTCAATAATGAAATAATAAATAGTAAATGAGGATCGACGGCTCGTGTGTCGCATCCTTAACGTGATGTGATATTGATGAAATCAATTTTAATACATGTGTTGTGGATAAAAATAGTAATAATAATGTAAATAATACCGTGTAAAATAATATTATAGATAAGAATGATAGTAATAATAATGATAACAGTAATATAACAACTATGATGCGCTATAGTAAAATAATATTCAATAAAAAAATCGTGACATAAGATAATAATAATTGCTATTTCTTGTTGATCCATTTGTTAAAAGGAAAATGGCTAATACTTACCGTATAGAGTTTGAGGTTCGTGGCTTCCCTCTATCGAATTATTCGTTCCATCCGTAGTGTTATATTCGTGAATTCAATAAATTTATATTTTATTTCTAATTCGATTTTTTTTATGATCGCTGGGAGAGTTGATTTTTGGACCCAATTAAATATATATATTTTGGTATCTTCCTTTTACCTTTCATTTTTTTTTTTTTTGAAAATTTTCACAGAAGATGTAAAGTTATAAGAAAAAAAAATGAATTCTCAATAATCAATAGTTATAATTTTTTTTTCTAATTAATTGTGCTACTTCTTTCTCATTCTTTTTTATTTCCCTTTTCATCTTCTCTTCTCTTATGTATTTTTTTTTTTGATTGAAAGTCTGTATGCGATTGCATTGATCCAATAATTTACAAAGTAACTATTACATAGGTTTCTTTTGTTAAAATTAAGAAGCATTAAAACTTATACATCAAGCTACTTGTACAATCATCTAATTTGTTATATTAGAAAATAAAAGATACGTGAAGTCAGAGAATGCTAATTGATATATTTGCGTCCGAATAACAAGTAGGCCTTCTAATTTTCTTCTCTGAGAATGTAGACACATCAGTCATTTTTTCGAGTTGCATATCTCGTGGAATATGCCGCATTGAACCCTTTATTGATAACGAAACATCTTCTTCTTTTTGAATTCGGCGCTGCCCAGAGGAGTTCACACAGTCGAGAGACACTGAATCAAACCAGATTGGGACAGTCACCACTCGAGAGGAGGAAAGAAGAGGACACTAAATCAAACCGAACCAGGACAGCCGCCATTCAACCAAGATGACACTGAATCAAACCGGAACCAGAACAGTCACCATTGAGAGAGGAGGAAGAAGAAGAAAGAGAGAAAAAAAGAGACAACTCGTTGCGTTCTCGTCATCAGCAACAACCAAAATACATACCTTATTCATATATAGATATAGTAGATACTATGGGGGCAGAATGAATTTACAAATCCTCAGTCAAATCCGGAAAGTCGAGATGAACGAAAAATACAACAAGCGGCGAAATTTTTGGACAAATTCATCCGCTCAATTAAAACACAACAAGTTGAACCGGACAAACGAAGAGGGATGAATGAAGGGGTGGGATGGAGAGGCGCGGTGGAGCCAGCGGACTCTCAAACCTTCAGCTCTGTCGAACAGATCGCGTTTTTTTTTTTTTTTTTTTCTCTCTTCTGTGGCTCGGCGGAGAACCCTAGAGAGAAAATTATTCCTCTCCTGTATTTTTCCGAATCATTGGTACTTAAAATTTTGACTAATTTTGAATGGACTTTAGCATCCAGATCGCAAGATGGCGTGTGTTTTCTTGTATTTTTTTACGAATTTATCAGTATATAGTACGAACTAAAATATTAAATAACAAAATTAAAACTTTAATATTTTTAAAATTAAAAGTTTAAAACGCTCAATTAATTTATGTTTTTAGTAGAACTAGGGTGTTTTTAAGTTCACAAAGTCTCTTGGTGAACTCAAGTCTTAAACCTGTCAAATTGGCTTCAAGTGACGAATCTAAACCGTTGAAACTCTTCTACTTTACGAGTGATGCATCCACATGTAAAAATTTTATACATTTTAATTAATTTAGTATAAAGTCAAGCGGTCAAAAAAGTTAAAAAAATGAATGCATCAAAATTAATTTATTAAGCTTCTAATTTTGACCGCTTGACTTTATACTAAACTAATTCGAATGTTTAAAATTTTCAAATGTAGACGCATCACTTATAAGATAGACGGATTTTAACAGTTTAAATTTGTAATTTGAAACTAATTTAACGAATTTTAGACTTAAATTAATAAAAAAACCTGATGAACTTAAAAACACCCTAGTTCTACTCTATATTTTTAAAACTATTTGTGTAATTTACTCTGGTTTATTTGAAAGTTGAAACAGATAGTCTGGAATAATTCTTTGGACAACTAACAAGCAAGCGACCGACTGCCTTCCAAACAAAAAATATTAAGACCTATTTTATAATCGTATAATATAGACCAAGTTCTTCGACATCTCAGACCCACTAGTCAGTGAATCCCATTTCAGTCGGAAGTGTTCAGCAAATAGAAAAACCAGGTTTATATTGAGAACCGGGAAACCGCTTCTTTTCTTCTTAGTTTTTGGTTGCTTGCCCGAGGTTCACTTCACTCTCACTCTTTCACTCCACCAGTCCTCCTAAAGCCTTAAGCCACTTACCAGTAAAACCGCTCAGAAAGCACAGGAATCAACTACCGGCTGAGAAAAAAAGGCAAGAAAGGATGCAACACCACGATCCGAATCCCTTCGACGAGGAAAACGAAGTCAATCCCTTCTCGGTAAACTTTTCTCAATTTATTTCTCTGATTGTGGTTTTTTCTCGTTATTTTTTTTTGTAAGTGGAGAAGTTAGATCGATTTGCGGCGAGCGGTGAATAAATTAGGTTGGAGTTACAGTACAGAAGTAGAGGAAACCCGGTATTTGGACGAGAATTGCTAGATCTCTGTTTTGAAACCCTAGATCTGGGTTTCTTACTTTCCTTCTCTGCTTGGCTTAGGTTTGATATTTTTAGCATTCCCTTGTTACAATCTAATAGTAGTAGTAATGAAACAGGCGTTATCTTTTATCTTTGTTTTTCTGTTGTTTTATTAAGAAAGTATGGTTTCAGTACCACATACCAGTATTACCTGTATTGCAATGACCTGCATTAATATGATACTTTGTATCCTTTCATATTGTTTCTAGAAGTTCCTTGTGTTCAGTTTGGCAATATACTAGAAAGTTTTTTGTTCTCCAATCTAACCTATGCTTCCAAATCTATTACATATATACATGCTAGTCATTTCTGTTTTAATTTGAATTGTGCAATTGTAGAATGGAAATGGTGGAGCTAGGGCACAAAATTTTGGATTTAAGCCATCGGAGCCGGCTGGATTTGGGAATAAGCTTGATACCGTTGATATACCGCTTGATACAATGAATGTATGGCTTAGTATTCCTCTACTTATTGATTTTTATTTATTATACACGACTAACTTGGGCGATACATTTATTGGGCTTCACCTTCCTTTATTTTTATTATCTATTATTTTTATGTTTTTGCCACTGGGAATGTTTATAAATGTGTACGAGGGATCTGACAAAGCACATGTACTGAGGCTAAGATGTGGTTTACATAGTGGTTAGTTTCGCTGAAACTTTGATAACTCTTCCATTCTGTACTCAAGGTACTAGATAAGACTGATAAAAAAATGTTTAGCATTGTGCACTCGACAAAACTGGTTACTCACAAAGCACATGTGGTAGTGCTAAGATTTGATATTCTAGGCGGGGGAGTTTGGCTGAATATTGATGTAATCTTCAAAATATGGTGCTGCTTTGTCCAAGATAATCTAAATTGTTAACCAAAAAGCACTTCTATCATTTTGGTTTTAATCAAAGCTATTAAGCCTTTTTTATGGAATGTCAAGTTCATATTTCAAAGCTCTCTATATGCAAATCAATTTGGTCAATCAGCATTTTACTACTGCCCTGTTTGACACCAAGGAACTCAGGTGAAATTAGTCTAATTCAAAATATGGGACTCCAAACACTATGGGAGCAGAATAAGTGGAACTAAAACATTAAGCTGGATCTAACTAATTCCTGGTGGGGGTTGGGGGGGGGGGGGGGGGGGGCGTGTAGTAGAGGGCAGGACTTAAAATTAATTTGGAATTAACAATATCTGTTCTTAAGCTGATTTAAGAAATGAAGCATCCAAATATATCTCCTACCATATCCTTGCTAAATTATAAAATCTGCAAATACAACGAAAAAATAGTATTAATATGTTTATTGTTATTGATCTATCATGACTAGTATTTCTCCCTTTTTTATCTAACAGTTTGGGGTTCTCATTAAATTCTAAAAGAAAATTCAATGTAGAGAATTAATTTTCCACTTTGTCAATTATAAGTGAACATTACTTCACTGTAATTTTTTTTGTATTCCTAACAATGTCTCACCAAACACCTTCACAAAATATAGCAACTAACTAGAGATTACAAATGGCTGAATTAAGTGGAAATTGTTGAATTAATACTCCTGAATCAACTCTTGTTGCCAAACAGAGCCTTGGAGGAGACTAGCTGAATGGTCTAACTTGAGAAATTTTGACACTTTATTTAGATTGTCATATGTTTCTTGTGTTTTGAATTTAGGGTTCAAATGACAAAGCTAAAGAACTTGCATCCTGGGAATCTGAGCTCAAGCGGAGAGAGTTGGTTAGTTTATTTCTTTCTTCTACTTTTTTCAAAATAATTGTTTGGGTTTCCAATGCCAATGTCTGCTATTATTTATTCTGTTTCTGTGTGTTAAGACATGTTCTTTCTTTGCTATAGTTTGACATGTTCAGAAAGCACAGAAGAACCCTAGGCTTATTACCTTAGTAGTCACAAAGGCTTTTTTTATAAGGTTCTGATTCATTTTTTATGCTTGTGCTTCTCATCTTTGACTTGTGTAGGAAATCAAAAGAAGGGAGGATGCTTTAAAAAGTGGTATGTAGTTTTTACTCAAATATTTTGTGGTCGGGTATTTCATTTATTATCACTTGTGCTCAAACAGAACTTGGGAAATATTATGTATATACAAAAATTCCCAGTTCATGTGAGACATTTCTCAAAACTCTGAGGGATTGGAATACACTGGTTTGCTGAAATCAGCCTGGCTGGAAGCATTTGACTTTTATTGATGGTCTATTCCTGAATGTTTGGTACAGCTGGGGTATCAGTGGACGAGAAAAATTGGCCTCCTTTTTTCCCAATAATACATCACGACATTGCTAAGGAGATACCAGTGGATGCTCAAAGATTGCAATACCTTGCATTTGCAAGCTGGCTTGGTATGTCATATCCTTTGAATACGTGTATATATTTGTATATATATGTGTCCCTTTTTCTTGTAGTTGGCATTGTGCGACTTGTAGTCATGAAAACGTCTTAAAGCAAGCTTTAGTAATATGTTAATTCAACTGGAAAGACCAAATAAAACAATCATTCTTCCCCCTGAAAAGAAAGATAGTGTTGTCTGTAAGAACGACATACTATAATTTTTCAATGCAGTGTGTTTGGTACCTTGTGTGTTCTTACTATGCTTATATTAATTTTTAATGAAACTTTGGCAGGAATTGTGCTATGCTTGTCTTTTAATGTGCTTGCGGTGACTGTTTGCTGGATTAGAGGAGGAGGTACTCTCTTCTCTCTCGCCCTTCTCCTGAGATACTATGCTTATTCTAAATGTATATTACTTAAACATAAATGAGTGTTTTGTTAGTTATTTTTCATAACATCATTTTCTGTAATCTTCTTGCTACAGGTGTAAAAATATTTTTCCTTGCTGTAATATATGCATTGATGGGGATTCCACTGTCATACTTGCTTTGGTACCGGCCTCTATATCGGGCTATGAGGTATATTGTCAATGTTAACACAGTTTATTTTAGCCGAATCTATCAGGCTGCATAATTAGGAAGGTAGAAGGATTATCATACCTACAAGCTTTCTATGTTGTAGTACTTAGCCTGACCAATCTGTTCTGTTATCCTTGATGTCTTAATATCAAGCCTAACAATTTAAAACTCAAGTTGTAATAATTGGTACCTCAATCCACATTGTCTTTCTTTGTTGGTAGGGTTTATTTCTAGCATTTCTAACATTTGTTTTTAAATTAAACAGAACTGACAGCGCGTTCAAGTTTGGATGGTTCTTTCTTTTGTATTTGGTAATTGTTTTTTATTGCAACATAAGGCTGTTCTTTCTTATTTTTTTCCTTATCATTGGTTTTTATATATGTTTAATTGAAATTTAACTAATTAATTCTGTTCAGATTCATATTGGGTTTTGCATTGTTGCTGCCATTGCTCCTCCTATTGTATTTCATGGAAAATCTCTGACGTAAGTATTTAGTAGTTTGAAGGTTGTATATTTTGAAAATTGTTGATAAAGCTTGATATTAAATATCTGCTGTCTTGTTCAATTTATGGTCTTAAGCTTTAGACTATTTATGTCGCTTGTACACCCAACTATCTTTCCATTTACTCGAAGCACAGTTGTAGTAATACTTTGGGGTTAAAATTGCCATATTAACATGTCTTCCATATTAATGAACACTGTTAATAGTATGCCTACAACTCAGTTGTGTTGGATAGCATTGAAAAAGAAGCTTGAGGAGCCTCCAGTCCATGGTTAAATTGAGACAAAATGTTTAGTAGTAGATGCACTGAACAAAGTTTTAGCGGAGTTCCAGCTGTTAATTGTAGCGGGATAGAAATGTTTCTTTCTCCTTCTTTTTGCTGTTGTGTCAATTACAAACAATTTGAATTACAATACTATCTTGGTGCATATTACATGTCATGGATTCTTCCAATTCTAATATCGAAGTTTATTCTGGATTATCCAGGGGTATTTTGGCAGCGATTGACACCTTCTCTGATAGTCTTTTAGTTGGGGTAAGTTATCCTGTCTATCCTCTCTCATTCCACTCCTGTTTAGTTCATCTTGTTAAATATCATTAGGGCTGGATGAAAGCAAATTGTTTTATTGGCTAATATTTCAGTCATTGGTCCACATTGAATTGTGTTTTGGTAGAAGAAGTAGAGGCTGAAAATGACAAAGAAATGGTCAAATGGATACAATGGCTCTGGAAGGATATAGCTGTGCATAGTATAACAAGACATTTGGTTGAATTTAAGAAAGGTAGGCTAGACCAAAATGTGCATTGGAGTTGAAGGAGGTATAGCCGGTGGCAGAGCCACTAAATCTTCAGTGGGGTCCGACCCCTCTGAATTTCCACTAAATCCCTTAAAAATTACATGAAATTTGAGCTTTATTCAAAGAAATGAAAGAAATCCTCTTAATTGATACCGCTGGCCAAAATTTTTGGCTCTGCCACTGGGTTCAGTAGACAAGTATTCGAAACAGAATCTTGCTATATGTTTTATGATTTCTTATACTGTATCTTACCCTGATCCTCATTTTTAAAGTTGACCATGGCCAATTGTATATTTTTGAATTCACAATTTCATTATACGACATAACTTATAATTTCTTTAAATGTTGCAATTATAGATATTTTACTTTGTTGGGTTTGGGTTATTTTGCTTGGAGACGCTTCTCAGTCTATGGGTTATTCAGGTTTGTGTTTTTTTTTTTTTCTCTTTTAATAAATTAGACAACTGGTTTTACAAGTATTTTACTTATTTTACATTTTGGTCTCAAAAGTTTCAAGGCTCCTATTTTGGTTCCTAAAGTGTTTGATTTTACCAAATCATGGCTTGCATTGTACATTGATTAAAATAGTTGATGGAAATCCATGTCATCATGACATTTGCATGCTAACTTGATGACTTGATGTGGATGGAAATATCTTGATGTACAATGATTTAGTTGTTGGTGTCAGTGACTGCACCAATTTTGCGCACAGTAGTGCCCATAGCAGGAACTAAGGTTTAACTGATGTGAGTGGAAGGACTAATTTGGTACAAATCAGAAATTTCAGTGCCCATAACAGAAATGTTCAAACATTAGAAACTGAAATGAGAAAGCGATACTGTCAGGGCCCTTTGTAAATTTTACTTGTAGTAAATTTTCTGCTAAGTTACAGATGGTCCTTTACTTCCCTAGCTCCTAATGTTAGATCCTGTACATTTTGGGAGTGCTTTTTTTTCTGTATACATACATATTATGGTTTGTACCTTGTTGGTCCGTACCACCAATTTACTTGGAATATGAGCAGTTGTTTAATCAAACACAGGCACAGACTGTTCATGTTTGGATTAAAAAATATTCTGGGATAGTGACTCGTAACATTGATTAGAACATATGTTCATTTATTTTTGAATGAAAAGCGGCAGTGCAGACAGAAGGGTGCAAATCAGAATCATTTAGAGCCAAATATGAAACTATGGGACAATTGGAAATAGATGACCCTTTTATTGAACTGAACATGTGTAGTTCAAATTTGACATCTGTTATGTGTAAATGGTTCAACATTATGCATTATCTATATGCATTAAGACTCAAAAGTTATCTGCATGTGCATGTCTCTGTGCTCTCACACGTCTCTCTGTGTGATGATCTGATTTTTATCAAATGTTTGTTATGGTGATGTTCAGCTAGTTAACTACTGTTCAATTTCATTTGGTCTATGCAGAGAATTTACATGTATTTCAGAGGGCATAAATGAGAGCCTTTCAAGATATATTATCGGGTGATGCCATCTAGGAGTGCTGGTCTTGATCAATCTTTTCTGTAGATGTTATTACTAATTATTGTTTATTTGTTATTTCAAAGTTTTCCATTATTTTGTTATAAAGTTGCTTTATGGAAAATTGGGAGGGGGCGGGGGGTTCTTGCTAGCTAGGCCATGACATAAAGGAGATTATATATGTACTTTTTGAGATGCTTGGTGTATTGTCTTTTTTCTTTTATAATATTTTCTTTCTATTTTTTGTTTTTTGTCCCTAGTATATTTTTGAAGTAGTGTGCTATGAAGTAAAGTTCTTTTTGCGTTGGTGAATTCGAGACATTTTTCTTACTGAAGTAGTGAAGTGTGCAATTTTGTTCGTGATTGTTTCCATGGATAAATTTGTAACATACGAAGTAGTTTTTAGCTGTAGAAGCAGGGCACGCCTGATGGGCATCAGACCTGATGTGGATTTGATGTCTGTTTGGAACCATTTGATTCACTTTATGATTTGTGTGTGCTTGATTCACATAAATATTGAAGTGGCGGGAATGAATCATGAAGCAAATCAGATGTTTCTGAGTCAACATCGGGCTGCAGCCCTGCTTCTCTAGAAGAAAGTAAAAGGGAGGTTTTCTGAAAAATAAATTAGAGCATCTTTATTTCTAGTATTATTAGTCTAATCTGATATGGTAGTTTGTAATCCAGTTTCGGTAAATTTTTGGAAAACAAATTTGGAAACTATTCAGTAAACTCTACGTTAGCTAAAAGATTGACTTAAATTATTTCTTCTTTTCACTGATGTGGTTTAATAGAAATTTTAAAATTAATTTCAGAGATGTGAGATTTAAATTTTTTTAGAAAGTAGTTAACAGTTATTTAGAAATTTATTTGTTTGAGTTGTTGAAATGTAGATGTTTTTAGAATATTGTTACACTTCCAAAATTTGATTGAGAAACAACCGTTGATTTGAAAAACCAATGCGCAGGGAACAATTTAAATTAAAAATTAAACTGATATCATTTGATTAACACGTACTTTTTACAGTACGATATTCTTCTACGTTTTATAATTAGAACCTAGAAATAATAAATAGATAATATAGTTAGTTACTTTGGCGTTGATAAAATGCCAACAGATAAGTGGGAAGTGTCAAGTGTGCATGCAAGGACGTTATAAGCCGGTGATTTCTGACCGTTGAACAGCATGTAGTAGCAACCACAGCCGTCAGATTAAAAGCATAATATCTAGAAGCAAATTCTAAACCACGGCACACTACACATCGGATCATGCACCCTCTTTTATCCATCCAAATCATTCCTTATTTCATTCCCCTCATCTACAAGTCTACAACCAACCATACCTCCACTGCCACATGGCACTACCATATCCTAACTAACTCGAACCTCCACCAAGCTTTTCTTCCTGCACTCTGTCCCAGAAAATACATCACTTGTTCGGCAAATACTGTCAAATTTAGAAAAGAACATAAGCACCAGTAAAACTAGTAAAATTTTAAGGAAATAAAAAAAAAACAATAAATCGAAAGAAAAAAGTTATCTGATATACTCCAACATAGCAATTAAACATTTCTCTAATTTATACAGAGGAATGTATCCTTTATAAGAAGACTAAGGCAGCAATGCATTTCCTGGAAAAAAGGAACACTTCAATATTGTAGAAAAAAAATATTGTAATTTCTGTTGAATTCTGTTAGCAAAAAATGATTTTGTAAGTTCAAAATTACAAACCAATAATTTCTAACATCTAATCTTACAACCACAAAGGCTGAACATTTGTTGTCCTAGCAAACAAAAGCTTCCAAAGCTTTTCACCACAAAAATGTAAGAAGAAAATAAAAAATGGGAACAAGAGGCCACAATAAATCTTACCTGGAAAAGAGCATAGAAGCAAACAAAAGATAAAAACAGAAATATTTATTTTCTGTTATTCAATTACCACATTTTAATATCATCAAGGGGTATAGGATATACTCCTCGCCTCAGCTCTCTCCATAACTCTTCTTTCCTTCTACAATATCTAGGAGGAAAGAAGAAAAACCGAAACCCAATTCAAAAACCATGGCGTGCACAGTGTACACAAGCCCTTCTCTCTCAATGCCCAATCCACACTTGCACCAAAGACAAGTCATATTCTTCACAAGCACAAAGAGAAACCAATTTTTCCGTGGCCAAAACCGTGCCTTCACCGTCTCATGTTCCGCCGAGGCAAAAACCGTTGTGATCGGCCTTGCAGCTGACTCAGGTTGCGGTAAAAGTACCTTCATGAGACGTCTAACAAGTGTTTTTGGTGGTGCGGCTGAACCGCCAAAAGGAGGCAATCCCGACTCGAACACACTTATTAGTGATACAACCACAGTTATATGTCTAGATGATTACCATTCCTTGGACAGAACAGGAAGGAAAGAGAAGGGTGTGACAGCGCTCGATCCAAGGGCTAATGACTTCGACCTGATGTATGAGCAAGTGAAGGCATTGAAGGAGGGGACACCTGTGGAGAAGCCGATTTATAACCACGTGACCGGGTTACTTGACCCGCCCGAGCTCATTCAGTCACCGAAGATCCTGGTCATCGAGGGACTGCATCCGATGTGAGAATTTCTTATTATATATAAAAAAAAAAATGCAAACATAAGTACATAACATTGTTTTCTAAATTTAAAAGTTTTTACTCTTGCTCTGCTCTGGATATATTATTTTCTAGTATTAATATGTAGAGGAATTTGAATAATATACATCATAGCAGAGTTTCCTACCCTGCAATATTTATTTTTTGAACCTCTTTGCATCATACTAGTTTTGTGCGGTTCTCATATAGGCATATTTTAAAATTAATTTTCTCAAATGTTAGCAGACTTTAAGAAGTTCTGAATTTTCTGAAATATCAGAAGCAACTATCCTGTAACTCATTCAGTATGTGGATATAAATTATTGGCAGGATAAGTAAAAAAGGGGAAATATTATCTAACATGATTATTATCTAATTAGTCAACAGGGAAAAAATTATATCGCTAAAATTATGAAAAAGATCTTAATAAATATTTGCAAGGATTTTTTTTTGTCAAGTTTATAAGAGCAACTATATTATTTAGTCACTCTCTGAAAAGAGAATTGCCTTCTATTTCGGCTCTTTATATAATTTCCCATATTTTCCACAAAATTCAGGTTTGATGAGCGTGTGAGAGAACTATTAGACTTCAGTATCTATTTGGATATCAGCAATGAGGTCAAATTCGCATGGAAAATTCAGGTTTGTATTGCATCATTACATAATTAGTATAGATAAAAAAACAGGAAATTAGATGGCAAGTTCTGAATTTTACATTTTATTATGCTTCGCAGAGAGATATGGCAGAGCGTGGGCACAGTCTTGAGAGCATTAAAGCTAGCATTGAAGCAAGAAAACCTGATTTCGATGCATTTATTGGTATATTTTTCTTGAAAGTACAAACAAATTTACTTCTCTTTACCAGTTCTCGAGTTTTTAATCCAATGAACTCTCTTGGCTGGAAAACATTTCTCTGTATTTTCTTGAAAAAGTTTACTGAAAGTTGCAAGAGAAGAATTTACACTGGAAATAGCATAGTTTGAAGGGATCTGTCAAAACTTACCCTTGTAATGATAGTTTATATGCAGTGAGTAACAGTAAATTCATGTTTTGTATGGTCTCTTATTACGACCAGTAGCAAGCCATACCAGATTACCAGTACCATTCATTTTATAGGAAAACCCCACCAATCAGCAAAAGTTATACTGGAAATACTTTTGAACAAAATGTAATTATGCTAAAAAACACCGAAGTTAAGAATGAATCGCTAGAAAGAAGTTTCATTCATTCAATTTTTAAATTTCCATTTTTATTTTTTATATTACAGAGTAACTTCAAATCATGTGTAACCTTCATTTTTTTGGTTCTTCCAGATCCCCAAAAGAAATACTCTGATGCTGTGATCGAAGTCCTGCCGACCCAACTGATCCCAGGCGACAATGAGGGGAAGGTTTTGAGAGTAAAGATGATCATGAAAGAAGGCTTGAAGCACTTCAGCCCGGTTTATCTCTTCGATGAGGGTTCCACCATCAACTGGATTCCATGTGGGAGGAAGCTCACATGCTCTTACCCCGGCATCAAATTCTCTTACGGTCCCGATTCCTACTTCTCCAACGAGGTACTACATTTTCACCTATAGATTGACACAATCATTGCTTTTATAAACTTGAAGTCGAGTTCTAACTTAGACTGTTAATTACAGGTATCGGTTTTGGAGATGGATGGCCAGTTCGACAGACTAGATGAGCTGATCTATGTGGAGAGCCACCTGAGCAACCTCTCTACAAAATTCTACGGTGAGGTCACTCAACAAATGCTTAAGCATTCCGATTTCCCCGGAAGCAACAATGGCACCGGTTTCTTCCAAACAATCGTTGGTTTGAAGATCAGAGATCTCTACGAACAAATCGTGGCGGAAAGGGCTTCTGCAAAAACTGAGGCAAAAGTTTAAGCTTCAATTTTTTTGCGGGAGAATCGGTTTCGCATGGTGACATCCTTATGTATGTTGTGCCTATTGTTTGTACTTGTTGTAATTGAGTTGGTAAATGTAATTTTTATTTACAGGGAAGAGGAGAAAAGGATATACACGTACATAATATTTCCCCTCGAGGAATTGTTTCTCTCTTGTCCACACATCTTTACTGTAGAAAAAAAAGTATTTTCTTTGCAATAAGAATAATGTGCATATATATATCATGGAGACTTTTGACAAACAATAGTTTACAAGTGTTGGCCTTTAGGGGATATAAATTCACAACTTCCTTTTTGTTGTTTTGTAGGGGTTGTATGTAACAGAAATGGCTGGTTATTGACTTTACCAATAGAAGACATAAATGAGCCTAACAGGTTAAAAATGTCAAAAGATTTGCTTCGAATTCGGATAAGTCGATGCACCAGCTATCCATCCTCTTATATAATATATAAAATAACTTCAAGAACAGTGCTAACTTATCGAGAACTTCTGTAATGACTAATGACGACTCATTCTCTTTGCCAGAATGTTGCTACTTTCGCACTTGTGCAAGGTACTAACATTTGTTCAATCAGGACTGGATTATGTCATCAGAGATATGTTCAGCACTGCGCACTGTTGTTGCATCGAAGGCACGCGCCAGTGCCATATTAAAGGTCTTGGTATCGTTCTTTCCTTTTCTGGTACGGTATTTTTAAACTAAAAAACTAAATGAATCTAAATTTGCCTCTAATTAAACTAAATTAACCTAATTAATATTAAGTTTGCAATTTAACTATAGGAAAGGGACCGAATCATTACTTCGGTCCCTTATAATACCAGTAAAGGGACCGAACTATTGGTTTAGTCCCTTCCATTAGATCGAAAAAAAATCCCATCTTTCTTCTTCCCGACAAAATATTTAATGTATTTCTAAAAATAAAATATTGTCATAGGATCTCATTGCTAACATTACTTGTTATGAAATATCTATTTTCGTTGTGTTTTTTGGTAAAATAACTATTTTTTGAAGGTTGAAGGCAAAATGCCTACAACAATTTCATCTAGACCATATTATATCTCAAAAATTACATACAAAAATTTTGTTGAAGGAAAAACCAAGAATGAATCCCCTTCTCTTGAGCAGCAAACTCAGAAGAAAATTTTCCCAGTTTATTTATTCAGTTGTTCAACACATAAATTAGCATCTACTTTTTGTTTGATCAACCTGGACATCTTCCAGAACAGTTGCATGGTACAAAAAAATATGTCAAAACAAAAAAAATAGA
Organism: Carex rostrata; assembly: GCF_964058835.1. Taxonomy (NCBI): domain Eukaryota; kingdom Viridiplantae; phylum Streptophyta; class Magnoliopsida; order Poales; family Cyperaceae; genus Carex; species Carex rostrata. The sequence goes on from NC_135925.1 coordinate 4,606,972, forward strand.
GGTACAAATCTATGTTATTACTTTTATCAATATGCAATTTTGGGAATTTCACCAAATTGTAATTAATATCCTGCAGATTTCTGTGCATTCTTTCAACTTAATCCAAAAAATGGATTTTGGCCAATTGATTTTATATTCTGTGTGTATTGTTGAAGATTTTAAATAACCAATCCGGTAGCGACAAAACCTGTGTCCGATAGGCATCAGACCAAATTCAGTTTGATGCTCGTGAGCAGTTCGATTCGCTTTAAGATCCGTGCAGACAATTTATGTAAAATCCACACCTTGAATCTAAAGGGCACGCGATTGTAATGTGGATCGAAAGGATCTGACCGAATATCAAACTAAATTTGATCCAATGCACATCAAAACTTCCCCATTCCCTTCAGTTAGACCTAATAATGGCAACTGAGAAAGCCTTAATTAGACCTGACAATTTGATAAATCAACCTTGATTTTGAATAACATATTATTTTTCTTACAAACAGGAAAATAATGTGGTATCAAAATAAATTGATCACAATTCAAACTCACTCTACCAAAAAAGCCTAGCGGTATCTAATTTCTTTCTGGGCTTAGTTGTATTGGAAAGTGGATACCATATAGATCCCACATTTATGGGCCTTAATTGGGCCTTCTTAAATAACAATCCGTTACACTGCATATGGTCAGATTTACTATTGGACCGAGTGTGCCTCCCTAGATTATATTAAAATGAAGGTAAATGTGTTGGGTCGACTCACCTCAGTTTTTATTTCTAAATTCCCCCCTATATAGCTAGTTTTTGTAACAAATTTGTTGTACATGTAAATATTAAACTAGTTATTTTTAATGGTAAGTTAGTTATTTTTATTGTATAATAAAAATGAGGAGGGATCCACTTACACTTTTTATTGGTGACACTAAATTACACCCTACATTTTCAAAGTATAAACAGTCGATCCAAACTGTTCAACATGATAAATATATTAAAATATCAAATTTTACATTTTTTTTTAAAATTTTATTGCTATTTACTAAGTATTTTACAAAATTGTTGTTTTCAGACCATTGAATTTTTGTACCCATCTTAATAAATAGTAAAATTTTAAAAAAAAATGTAAAATTTGATTTGCAAGGATATTTTAATATATCCATCATGTTGAACAATTTGGATCGACTGTTTTGGACTTTGAAAATGTAGGATATAATCCGGTGTCACCAAAAAAGGGTGTAAGTAGATCCCTCAATAGAAATATAATTGGATCACTGTATAAATTTAACATTAAATTAGTCACTTTTAACAAACACTTTTTTGTTTGTTTAAAACTTGTACGATGGTAAAAACAATCAATGATGTCTAGAGAATTAAAATTATATGAGTTAAGAACAACCAGAAAATATTAAAATGAATTAATTAACTAAGTATTTACAAGAATAATATTTTTATTTATAGGACTTCTTCAATAATATTAAAAATATACAGTCAAACGGTCATATCTAATCACCTAGTTGAATAAAATTACAACATATCTATTAAAAAAAATTAAACCAAATGCGTCCAAAAATAAACACTTAAGAAAGAGACTCTTATCATGACTCAACAATAAAATTAAATTTAATCATTCCTTCTAAAGTACATATACATTGGTATGGTTGGCAATTTGTTATACATCTGTTTATGCATGGGAACTTTCAATATAATTATAGTGTTCAATCTCTCTATTGCAACTGCATATATTCAACTCTGCCTGACTGCCTCCTATTTCAATATAAATCAACGGATGTATGGCAAAGGCTGGCTACTAAAATTGCTCCAAATAGTATGGTAATTAGAACTTGAGGAGGGTTACAATATCTCATATTTTTCATACATCACTATGTGTCATATTTAATTTATTTTTCTTCAAAGTTCAAACTGTCGATCTAAACCGCACAACATGATATTCATATTAAAATATGTTTGGGGATAAAATTTTATAATTTTTTGGAGATTTTTACTATTTTCTAAGATAGGTACAAAATCATTGTTTCTGGACCGTTCAAAAACAATGATTTTGTACCTATCTAAACAAATAGTAATCTTTTTTGTCAAAAAAAATAAAAAATTGATCTCCAACTATATTTTAATATGTATATCATATTGAGCGGTTCGGATCAACAGTTTAGACTTTGAAAACGAAGATATAAAATACGAGACATGATAAAATGTGATTATTTCTGTGTGAGAATTTCATTTTACTTGTAAATTTTTTGAACAAACAAATTTCATTATAATGTACCAGATCAGAAAACTACATGCATTTTACCAATTTTAGTAATATTTAGTCTTAAACTACACATAATTTGGTGATAAATAACATATCCATTGTCAGCTAATAAATATATTCCCAACTCACTGTAGAAAAATAAACAGTAAAGGGGGAGCATATACCTTCAAATCTGTCCATTGGAATTTGGAAGGAAGCTCACACCTTTCCCAATAAACCACGTGGAAGCATTACATGTTACGAGACACAAGCTTATCAATATTCAATACCATTAACTCATCTAATCAATACAATCATATTATATTGACACTTGTAAAGGAGCAGCAGGAAAGCTTTATATATAATTTTATTGGATTCAGAAGTGATTTTTTTTATATTTTTAGAAATTGAATAATTACATCTTCAGAAAAGGAATTTATTTATTTTTTCTTTAAAAAATAGATGGAACCGCATAAAATATACGGTTTTACCCAGCACCAACAGAGACTGCTCTACTCTCAAGAAATTGATCCCCATTTATTTTTAACTTTTTTTTGTATTTATATAATTTTGGCCTTTATTTATTTTCATTTTTTTGTATTTATATCTTATTTTCTATATAATTAAGAGTAAAATGTTATAGATATTGTAAAATTGAACGTTATTCGCAACATAAAATTTAAAAATGCTTGACTCCCATTCATGTTTGACCCCATAATACGAAGATATAAATATAACAAGATTTTTATATCTGGTTAGAAATAAATTGCGAGCAATAAATTGAGCATGGTGATTTGATTTTGTAAATTAGTATAACCAGTTCGCTCAATTTTTGTTTAATATTTTTGGTTCTACATCCGGTGCACGCTGTTATATTCTATAGAATAAATAGACAAAAGTTTTTTTTGTTGAATAAATGAAATATCCCAAGTAAATATTTTAGTAATAAGAACCACTTACATAATCATCTAGCAATTAAGATAATCTTCTGGAGATGGGAAACATTTTACAAAAAAAAACTGATCCGAAATGTAAACATTTTGCAAATTTTAAAAGCACGAATTTAAAAAAATTAAACTAATTTCTTATTAATACTGTCCGTGCATCTAAATAGCCTCTGTAAAAAAAAAATTGATCAAATTTTAAGATAAAAAATAGAAATATCAGTTATTTCGGAGGAAATATACTCAATTTAGGAATTTTTTTTATCAGTAAAAATTATTAAAATCAGACATACGAAAGTAGAAAGAGATTTTGTTTTCAACAAATATAGAAAGATCGGGTTCATCTAATCCGATCCACATATTATAGATCAGACTCAATGATTCAGAACCATGTTATTTTTTTTTTTGAGTTTGGATGCCCACCGTCCGATTAGAGGAGAATCAAACTAGATCTGTTCCACAGATGATCCAAGAAAAGCATAATATTTAGATCTGAACTATCGAATTAGATCTTTCTATATTTGTTGGAAATAAAACACTCTTTCTATTTTTGTACGTCTAGATTTAATAATTTGTATAGATAAAAAATTTACCTCAATTTATAATATCATAAAACAGATTAATATGATACAAAGCTGACATCAGGCTAACGCACTTGGCCGGGTCTGAGTGAGATGCCTTGTAATTAATTATCAAATTAACCCAGTACTAATTATAGTGCTTAGTTGTCCATTGTGACCGTAAAGCATGGGATTAAGCTTATCTCTTCATTGCTAATTAATTTAATCAACTTCATTAATGCTACTGGTCACCGGTCCCAGGTCCCCAGTTAATTTAATTTGCTTCACTTTATATATGGAGCCTTCATAGGGTTTCTTTTCTTTTAGTTTTTTTTTTCTTTTCATATATTTTTTGCAACAATTGGAATTTGGAACCATATATTTTGCCAAAGTTTGTTCTAATTTCCAGGTCAGTTTTCTTTTATATATTTTTATTATTTTTATTTTTTTTACAAATGTATAATTATATATAATGTTAGGAAAAGTAATATCATTTCTGAAGTCTCAATCTGGGTTAAGTAATTAAATAATTAAATAGATTTCCACCTTCAAACCTCTAAAAAAATTAAACTAGCCTTTTGAAGCACAATTAATTAAACCCCCGGAAAATCTTGCATCAATTTTTGATGAAGTAAAATGGTGTACAACCTTTTTTTGTTTGCCCAATTCAAGGTAAATTAATAGGAAAAATAGTGTATGGCCGTTAAAACTAGTGAACTATATATATATATATATATATTTAATATGCCTTCTAATTAAGAGTACTATCACACCTCACAGGAAAATATTTCATTAATTTTAGATGAAGTAATTAAATAGTGTACAACCAATTTTTATGCCCAATCCGAGGTTGATATAAATAGGAAAAAAAATATTAAAAAACAAAAATATCTATTTAAGTTATTAAGAACACTTTCACACCTCTAAAAAATGTTGCAGTAATTTTGGATAGAGTGAAATCAAGTACAACCGATTTTTGTTCCCAATTTGGTTTAAAAAAAAATAGTGTTTCACCTTTAAAATTCATGAAATATTTAAGTTAATTAGCTTCAAGCAGCAGTTTTACCCTTGAAAGTTTTACATCAATTGATATTTTTATGCCTGCGTTTATATGAAAGTAAAAATTTATGTTGCAGTTTTACCATGTTTTTGATTAATTACATAAATAGTAAAAATAATCTTTGGCGCTTTAAAATTCATGAAATATTTACATTATGTTTTCAGAGCAATTTTACATATTCGGAAAACTAGACCTCTATTTTTTTTAAAAAAAATATATACGGTTCGACAAATATATACGTTGCAAGTACGTACCTATACGTATCGATCATCCTTAATTTGGATCAGGTTTTTGAATAGGCATGCAAATTTTGGACTTGTAAAAAGACTCCTAGTTCTTGGTTCGTTCGAGATCGGTTCAAAAAAACCTCATAATTATTGTCTTGTTAATTTGATTCGGGTTCGGCTCATCATAAACAGCTTCATGCTTGACAATGAACTCGGTTTGTGATAGTTCGACCCATTTTTTTCCTGACTCTTTCACTATCCCTGCGTTTATATGCAGCTTATAACACCAAATCTAGAAAAAAAAAACCTACAACACGAACGAGCTGGCTTGTCGCATGATTGATTCAACTAAAATCTGGCTTAGCTCAGCTTGTTCTAACACGAGCGAGTTCAAATTTGCTAGCTCGGCTTGACTTGGCTCGTTTACTTGCATATTTACAGAATGCCACGCCACGCCACGCGCGAAGTGTAACCGAGTATTCCCCACTCCTCCCCCATCATTAAGACATCTGACCTAGACAGTAGACATTGTGTCCCAGCTCCTAGGCATGCAAATTTGAAACTTTTAGAAGTGAGAATTTACAAGTTGGGATTTTTGTACTTGAAGTAGTGTACTGTTTAGAGTTCTTGCCTCACAGTATTGTATGTGTATTCTTTGATTTGTCTTTTTCTTCCAAGCTTTGACACTATCAAGTATAATAGGTATATTGTGACATTGAATGTGATGTTCCTCTTCATCTCCAGTAAGATTTACTACCGATCTTGTCTTGCCTTGGAGAGTGAATAAGAGCACCATTTCAAATTTTGAACTTAGTCATGTTTGTACAGCATAAGCTGGTCCCATATGCATGCTTAGATAACACTATATCATTGAATCACTTTATGCGTGGTGGTCGCTGTCACGTAATAAAGATATTGATAACGTTCTTTTGATTTCATGCTATGTACAAGTTATATATATATATATATATATATATTTTTTTTTTTTCATTTTGATTCTATTGTTTGTGTGCTACATGAAGCAAAAAGAACCTGTCAATATCTTTACCCATCCATATATAGCTAGCTCGTGATGTTTTTGTCCTCTCGATCTACAAAATAACTTTTGAATCGTGTTTTAGTGATCAATGTTCTAACTGACAAAGGAACGAGATTGGATTCGAATAGATTCGAAACTCTTGTACTTCTGAAGGATTGGTACAATGTAGAAGGAAGGCTTCATGACAAATTGCGGATGCATATGTCACCGGAATCGGGTTCTCTACCATTAATAAAAAAGAAAGAAAGAAAGAAAGAAAAAAAAACATTATTAGTCATGTGTGAACACAATGTGATGACATATCACGTGATCAAACTTGATGTAACTATTAGTATGACGTGATTATCCTCTACCATTTAATCATATCATGTCATATCATATGATAACAACTTTTAGTCATACATATGTAATCAAATAACGATACATTAGTCACGTTATGGAATATAATTCACATTTTTACATCACTATCAAAAATACAAATATACCACAGATATATATATATATACCTACTTTATGTGAAAAAGGACATCAAGTTTAATTGCTAGATTCGTTAACACGCAGCAATAATAAGCTAGTTAACAGATAATTAACAAATAAAATTAATTGTCTTCTACACAATTAATTTATTATTGCAATCAAATTCTCTACCTAGCTTACACTCTGCAGAGATATATAATAAACAGCAGATGCACACCCCCATCTAAAGCTATAAATTATTTTATAATAGTTATATTGTATATATATATATAGGTCCTAATATAAATAGGTGATTAGAATAAAACATAGGGGCACATGGCATGGATGCTTCTAATTCTAGGTTGGCTTTTGTGGACAAAGAGAATCCCAGTCATAGACAGATATACATCAGTTCAGCTCCTCTAGAATAATTTCTGTACAATCCCCTCATATAATACTAACACTTGTCCGTTGGAACATTTCAGTTGAAAACTTCTTAATGCTAAAATGATTTTCAAAATGATATGTTGACAAAAATATTAATTCTTTTTTTTTATCATCCATCTCATAAATTAATTTTTAGGATGAGTGAGATTTTTTTTTAAATTTCTGAACGCTAAAATCAATCAAAATTAATTGGTTGAGTGTGGTGCTTTTGAAATTAACTTTAAATTAATTTCGGACTAAATTTCATGAATGTATCATTAATGTAATAAACCATTAATTTCAATTTTGAAGTGATATGAACAATTTTACATATAATCTAGTATTCTAGTGATGTGAATGTAGAGGATACGGAATTAGAAGAGATGAGATTGATTCATGCATGAGCGAACGTGGGGCATTAAATGACACCGAGTTGGATGAATCCAAAACATGGCAATTGGTTGTTTATTTAATACTTCATATAACTAACCCTAAAAAAGCCTTGATTGGTGAGAAGATTGTACTAAAATAGGGGATGATAGTGGTGGACTACATGGCCAAGTGGGTCACGTTTTTAATTTCAAAAGGGCACTGTATTGCCTTGACCTTATTTGTCCAAAAATTTAGAAATAAATCCTTTCTACATATATATTGATTTCATATTAAATAACCGTTGCCAAACAATTGTCAGTACACCTTATTTGACTGAAGTTACTCCTTGTGAGTTGTGAGGTATATATATCTCTCCTTCTGAGGTATGCTAGCTGTGATTTGACTTGTTTATATATATATATTTTTTTTTTATTTTATATATTTGCCTCCGAGGTAGTTCTCTGCAACAGTTAAATTAGTAAAAATTATTCAACTATATATATATATATTCTAATACAGACTTTCAGTGCAAAATATTATTAGTTTAAGTACTAAATTTTATGAAGTATTTTATAGGCTGAATTAAAAAAAGAAAAAAAGAAGAACAGATCGATAGAAGTGAAAATTTTGGGAAGAAAAAGTGGGGTGCAAATTACTGTTAGTTTATGAATAATTGAATATATATATATAGTTTTTTATTATCCATATGATTTCAAACAACAACAAAAAAATCCAACGAAATGGAATTACTTTTGTTCCCATATATACAAGTCTGTTCATAACCTTACTATGCCAGTTGTCAATTGATTAGAAGCTAAGTCTAATTAAGTTCTGGAGAAATTTAATTATGCACAAAGCAGTACAGATCTAGGAATATTGTTTTTTTAATTGATTTCATTGATTAATTAATACCGACACAAGACTGAGCTATAGTTAATTCTGTAGTCAAAGAGTTCAGAAAAAAAATACTGTAACTAATTAATATTTATTTTATTTCCATATGATTGTGAAGATTTTCTCAAGATTTACTAGCTAGTAAATAATTAAGTTTTATCTAGTTAGCATTTTGCACGAATAACCTCTTTTCATATTTATAGTACGGAGATTATATTTAATTGAGCAGCATCTTCTCATTATTGTATTGCAACCCTATATTCATACAAACTAGCATGCTTTTGAAGTAATTAAGTCTAACATATATAAAATAAAACCGAAGGAAAAATAAATAAATAAATAAATAAATAAATAAAAGGTGGTAGGTGATTAAGGGATAAATCTACATGATCAAAAAATGATTATGGGATCACTCCAGCTTGAATGAAATTATATGTTCAATTAATTTTATATATATAACTTTTATAAAGAAGGCACTAATATAGTACACTGCAAGTAGCCGGTCAAAACTATAGTTTGAATAAATAAAAGGACACCGGTAGATATGAGTCCATAGTAACAATGTACGCGATAAATTTATGAATAATTTGCATTTTTTTTTTATGTTTTTGAACTGAACTCCGAATAAAATGCAAAACAACGTATAATACGTTTTATTCGCGAAAAAAACGCGAGTCACGAATTATTCACGAGAAAAATGCGAAAAAACACAATTTTTTTTGGAGGGATTTCTTTTTTGGCTTCTTTGTTGTACTGAATCATTCTCAAATTATATTCGAATCACAAATTTTTAATCCCGCTGAACCAAATCCGAGCTATTTATTTGACACTGTTGGATATGACAAAATAAACTTAATTCAGAGAATTCAGTTCAAGGTTCCAATAAGATAGGATATATTTTTAAATTAATTAAAAAATATTCTTTGTGCACAACTGTATATACACTATTTGTTCCGTTGGGGTCACCTACCCAATTTAAAAGCATATATCAACATCAGTACTTAGGTGATCTATCATTAAATTTTACAAAGGAATGCACCTTTTCTTAGTTGTACCCCAATATATTGATCATATGCAAGCTTGTTAGTTGAATACCATTTTTTAAGCAAAGTTCACTTGAAGTACTCCACACTTGATAGGGTTTAAATTTATAATTTATTAAAAAAAAAGAAAAAATAGCACATTGTTTCATTTCACACTTCTTAACAGATAATGAAGTGATATATATTGTAAATAACCAAATTTATTTGACAAATGATGACACTGATAACTGACTGAAAATTTGAGGTGATCAGAAACTAAAATTATAAACATTGACCTTTATTATTTAGTTAAAATGTGATACAATTTTGAATTGTTTGGTCCCATATCCAACGCCGACAAATTTTTTTTTTAATAGTATTAATTATGTACAATCAATTAATTTTCAGATTATAGTACCAAACATGCATGATATACAATTCAACTAGTTTAATATGAAAAACATATTGACAATTTAAGTTTTTTTTGTGTGTGTGTTAATTAGAGTTGTGTAATTGTCATATTTTATCAAGTAACATATTCTAATCGATATATATATATATATATATATATATATATATATATATATATATATATATATCTGCATTATTATTATTATTATTATTTTCTAATTTTCCTGAAAATTTGATTGATAAAGACACATTTCATTTTGAGCCATTATTTATATTTTTTTTTTGCATTGCAAATAGGACATAAGAAAATGAGGAGAGATCCACTTACATCTTTTTTTGAAGACATCAAGTTACACTTTATATTTCAAAGTCCAAATAGTCGATTCAAACTGTTCAACATGATATATTATAATATGCTTGCAGATCAAATTTTATATTATTTTTTGATTTTTTTTACTATTTATTAAGATGGGTACAAAAATTCAATGGTTTGAAAACAATGATTTTGTAAAATACTTAATAAATAATAAAAAAATTAAAAAAAAAATGAAAATTTTGATATGCAAGTACATTTCAATATATTCATTATGTTAAATAGTTTGGATCGATTGTTTGAACTTTGAAAACTTTAAAAATATAAAGTGTAATTCGGTGTCATCAAAAAAGAATGTAAGTGGATCCCTCCTCAAGAAAATAATGACAAACATTTTTCCTTTTTGAAGAATTACAGGATGAGACATATCCACGTTATCCCTTTTTTATGGTTATGCACGATATATAGCTTTAGTTTAATAGAGATTAAGAAATTATATTATTGAAAACAATGTAAAATTAAAAGCAAATTGTTGCTGTCAAGATTCTCTGTTTAACAATTTAATATGTTGCAATAATAATAATAATATATAGTTAGCATTTTGAATACAAGGTCGAATAATTATTTAATGGACCTGAATTGATTACTCAAAGAATCTTAATTAATTGCAATAAGAATTCTGTCAGAGACCGAGAGACTTTAACTTGATGATCAGAACAATCTAATTCTTAATTATTCTTCTAACAGGCTGCCATCAATTCCAACTCATTGCAATTAATTAATCTTTGTACTATCTACAAACGCCTCTGCTAACATTTGTCCTTCTAATAATACAGGCCATGATTTTGTAAATAATCTTTTATATCAATGAAATTGACAGTGTCCTCACTGTCCTTCAAAAAAAAATAATACAGGCCATGCATGCACTCATATTTCAGTTATAAATTAAAAGTGGGAAATAAATCTGCTGTGATTACGTGGGAATAGCACTACAGCAGTAACCTGCAATTTCAAATTCATCCGTTTAATTTTCTTTGAGATTTGTGCATGAAAAAATCTTCCGCTTTGGGATTCAAATATAAAACTATTAAAACATTTAAAGATTAGATTTGAAATCACAGGTTCCTGCTATTTCCACATAATCATGTACATCAGATTTATTTCCATAAAAGTGTACACATGAATTGATCCATGGCCAAATTTTTTTTTTTTTTTAGCATGTACTATTTTTTTTAGATTGTCAAATCTCTCTTAATATCTGCATGACAAAATTTAACTATTAATATTATTATGGTAAAAAGAACTAATCTTTGGTCTTGTGACAAAGGCACATGATCTCCATGTATAAGGTTATATATGGGTTTGAAATTTAGATGAGAAAAATCTTTTGTTGTAATAACAAGGGTATGAAATTTGGAGGCTTGACCTTCATCTTTCTTTCAAAAAATATATTATTATGATAAATATATATAAAAGATGAAGAACTGATTATTATTATTTTTTTTTTAGAATTTCATAAAAATTATACTAAATATTCAAAGAAAAGAATTAAAAAATGTAGCAACACTACAATTTTTATCATATCATATAAAAAAAATATATATTAGTTTCTCAAAATATTTTTTTCTTAGTTATCCAAAGAAAAAAAAAACACGGAGTCAAGGAATAGGTTTTAAAAATTATTTGAAAACATCTTGTTAGTTGCTAGGTCGAGATTCAGAACTGTTATTATATATATATTTATATTGAGTTTGGCTAGTATAACATCAGTGTCATTTCAATCTATATAACACCAACTCTAAAACCTATCAAATCGACTTCAAATGATAAATCCAAACCATTCAAACCGATCTACTTCATTAGTTGTGCATTTACATGCAAAATTTATAACTTTTCGAATTTATTTAGTATTAAGTCAAGTGGTCAAATGTGTGAGTTTTTAAGTTAATTTTAATACATTTATTTTTCAATATTTTTACCGCTTGATTTGATACTAAAATAACTCAAAAATATAAAAAATTTGTATGTAAACGCATCACTCATAATGTAAATCGGTTTGAATGGTTTAGATTAGTCATTCGAAATCGATTTAATAAACTTTAGAGTTGGTGTTATATAAACTAAAATGACACTGATGTTATATTAGCCAAACTCATTTATATTATAAGAATAAACAAACAAACAAAAGAAAAGACCAAAAAAAAATAATTAACTACAGCTAACAACTTTGAAAGTGGTTGTCTGTCAGTAGAAAAGAAGCAATATATGTGCACACACATAAAAAAAATACTTTACTGGTAATTAAATTACTGTGGGGTTAACTTCTAATAAATGGAATTTAATTGGAGAGGTGACCCGGATCAATTTGACTGGATATTGACTTGGAGAAGCCGAGTCAAACATCAATAATATTTTTTATGGTTCAATAAACAAACATCAACTTTATATTAATAATAACACTGCAGTCAAAAAATTCTTGTCTAGTCTGGACCTATGGACTAAGCCCAATAAAATTTGGGATTTATTATATATCTTAAAATATGGAAGTTTGTAGAGCTACGAAAGCTAAAAAAATAAATAAAGAAATTGCACTCTATTATATATATATATATTTTTCTTTTTAAATTCCTTTTGTAATAGAACTTCAATTTCTTGTCCGTTTTCTCTTTAATCTCTCATCATCCATCTCTCTCTAATCCCTCACCCATAATTTCACTTTAATTTCTCTAAGAGGAGAGTTCAAAATGCCTCCATTTTTTGTGTCTTCATCATGCCTCTATTTTTAAAAACTTAAATAACTCAAAGTTTAAAACTTAAATGTCAAAATAAAACCGTTAGATGTGATCTATGTTATTTTCTCTATGTGCCCATAAAAAATTATCACATTTTAATTTTGTTTTTATTTAAATCAATAAGTTAAAAAATCAACATCTAGAAATTATCCACATTAGTATATATTTTTACAAGCTCAAGATGACAACCAAAACAAAGTTCACTACTAGAATTCACTCTTTTTTCATGCTCCCGAAAATGGCTTTTTCCAAGGGATTACCCTTGAAAAAAGCCCAAAAATCGTCATTTTCAAGCGCTGCCCTTGAAAATACTACCGTTGATAATACCCTCCTTGGAAATAGTCAGTATTTCCAAGAGGACCGTTGGAAATACTCTTTTCTAGCTTTTTTCAAGAGACTACCCTTGAAAAAAGGACCGTTGGAAATACTTTCAAATTTGACTTCTGTCTACATTATTTTCAAGGGGAGCATCGTGGAGCCCACTAGATTATTTTCAAGAGAAGCATCGTGGAGCCCACCAGATTATTTTCAAGGGGAGGGAACATGGGTCCCACTTGAACATTTCCAAGGGTGACACCCCTGGGACCCACTTGAGTATTTTCAAGGGCAGTTTATGGAGGACCCACCCCAGCAAATTCATGGCCAACAAAAGTGGGCCCCACCTGGTCAAATGTTGGTGCTATTATTTGAATGAGTTCGTGCATTTTTTTCCATGGAAATACCTCTGGAAATACTAGCCTCCTTTTTTTTTGTACCAGAATGTTTTCATTGGATTATTCTCCCGGTACCAACCCAATATTCCTTTACAATTCCCAATTCTCATTCAAACTGATAACACATCTTACAAATCGATAAAAAACACATTGAGAAAAGAGATTGCAAAGCATTTAATAAGCATAAATCATTAACATAGCATAATCAACACATTGTATCAAAAGAAAGTGAAAAACCCTTTACAACACAGTATTGTGTACTTGCACACTACTAATATACCCAAAATATACCCACTATGCTATGAGTTAACAAAAATTCACATAATAAGTTACCACCTAGTTTGTTGATATGTTAGAGGTTGTAAATTCACCAAAATGTGCACTTTCGGACACTAAAAGGTCTGGTTAAAGTTGAAGGTAGATTGCCACCTACAATATTAAGAAAACATCCATGTGAGCATCCATGTGAAATTATCGAGTCTGTTACCTACAATATTAAGAAAATAAATTATGAGAATTATATTATTATTATTAGCTTGGAAATGCATTTTGCAAAAATGTGATAAGTTACTAAAAATTGTACTCTACCTTGCTGCTGTTTATCATGGACGATGGTAAGTTTTGCCTGGACATATAGTTTGACTTATCCTCACTGTAGAAGGTATAAGTTAAATCTCAGTTGCTAAAATTTCAATAATTAAAATTAAATAATAATAAATAAAATCTTGGATGTAAAGTACATGTTGGTACCCAGGACTAACATGGCCATACCATTATAAACAGACAATAGATTGACAAGGTTAATTTGTTGGGTATCTTTGGTTATAATGATCAGTGTGTCAATTGTCAAAGTAGTATCTAATTATGGTAGAATGAATCTCATTATTATCACTCCATGTTGTGTTTTTAACTTGACCATCTTGCTAGTGTAAATTTGATAAAAAAGTAACCAGATGTCAACCAAATAATAGTTTTTTGTTCTTTACATCAACTGCTTGTGGAGAGGCTAGTTTTCAATTAATTCAAAATGTTTGAGGCAAATTAACCACTTTATATGCAATTTTAAAACTAGAATTGCTAAGATAAACCAATGTTCGATGATGATCACAAACACAATTAGTAGGCATCAATGCAAATACAATAATGATATGAGGTGCAATTTGAATTAATAAAAAATGCTTTGCATATAATTATGGTCATACAAGCAAGGATAGGTATAATGAAATACTAGTTTAAACTTGATTAAGCAACCAAAGCAGGAAACATTTTCAGAAATTGGCATACCTGTACTGTACTGGTACTGTACCAATGTCTCGTCATTTTCACAATTTTAATCAAGTGATTTGTATCAGTGTACCTGTACTGTACCAATGTCTAAATAATAGAAAATAGAAGAGAAGGCAAGCAATATTGATACCAGTATCATAAAAAAATAGCAGACTTGAAAAGATATATAATCTCTGATACCTTTTGAAAAAGGACAAAACTATCCTCCTTATATGGATATCTAAAGCAGAGTTACAAATATCATTAATTGTCAAATAAAGCCTCTTAATTTTGGGCTATAGACTAGAAAGTTCATCATTATTTTTGAACTTACTGGTTGTATATAGTCGAAATCAAAACCAGCATATTCATTGAAATGATTCTCAATGTCGTATCCTCTGTAACTGTATGAGCCATACTCAAATCTATGAAATAAAGTTTACCTATCCAAATAATAAATATGAAAAAAGCATAAGTTACTATTAATTGACAACTACAATTATGGATTGTCAGAAAGCAAAACCTGCATTTTTTCAATTGAGAATTAACAGCACAAGTGAAACATCACTAAGGCTTTAACTTCTAAAAAATGAGAAGTTACTTTAGATGGAGGAACAACCTTTGCCAAAAATTTCGAAAAAAAAAATACTTAAGAGAAGGTTACCTTGCAAGTCATTTAGCAAAATATTTTCAAAAAGCAAGTCATTGTATGAAAAGAAGGTGGAAAAATTTAATAGATCGGTAAGATCCTGTTAAAAAATAAAAAAAACAAATACTACAAGCACCAAAAGCATAGAATAAATAACTACAAGTATATATGAAAGTACCTTAAGTTCATTAACTTGCTTATGAATCTGGACTGCTTTTTGTCATCATCGAACTAAAGTTTTTCAGCTAAAACCAAAATATTAGTTAGTTTTCAATTCAACATTAGTTAATCAAACAAATGCCAAGAATACAAAAGATAATCCCCCAAGGATTAAAATATAAATTTTGCATGTACATTCTTATATAGAAATCATGTTGAATAACTCAGATTGACATTTGGACTTTAAAAATGAAAATATTGATCCGTAGGACGGACCAATATGCACTATGCATATATAGTACCATAGCCTCACTCTTAATGCTATTGCCACCTATATAGAAGTCAAGTATAAGGCCAGCATGTAAAACCAAGTGTGCATTCATCTCTTCCACAAGCAAACTGCAGGCCTAATTGACATGATGAAACAAGGATACCAACAAAAAAGTAAATCCAAAATACGTACCCCATGTAGGAGATGAATATTGCACACAACAACTCGACCAGAGCTAAAATCAAGCAGTTATAGTAGCATATTAGCAAATATGGCAAAGGCTACAATAATATTCAATTATGACCAATTGAGCCTCCATTAGCCCCTCAGCACTGCAATTCACCATTTATTCAGTTTTTAGTGCCTAATAATGAAAACCAATGTGGAATTGATACAATGTGAGAAATAGGGAAATAATATGAGAAAGAACAGTTACTGTTGCGCCTAAGTTATTTTTTTTCTCTCTAAAAGTAACTGTTCTTGCCCGTTATAATTTTTTGGAAATAATATGAGAAAGAACAGTTACTGTTGCGCCTAATAAAGTAACTGTTCTTGCAGCTTATCATATAAACCCGATGTGCTCCAGTAGCTAGTTTTATGAAAACTAGACTAAACATATTAATATCATCATTCTTTCACTAGAGGTTCATATGGGCCTCCATTAAGGTATTTTTTTTTCTTAAACAAAGATTTTCATTACCTCTCCTCAATCTTTCCCAGCACCAAAGGCTCCTGAAAAGTTAAAAAAAAGTGAAATGCATGAGAGGGAAATGTACTTTGCATTCAACATTATCATTTAACTAATGCATGCATTATGAAATTATTTTACCTATGTAGCCTAGAGTCAATGGCAGAACACTCAATGTACAAGGGGATAAGCTGGTTACTAATCCAGCACCAAAAATAACAGCCAAACTGTAAATCATGAAGAAGATCTAATAAAGTTTGTCAAAAAATTTAGTAAAAAACTGTCAATTTTGCATAAGCAAGCAAAAGAGGCATTTCATCAAACAGTTGAAGTGCACCACAAGAAAGACAATAATAACTAATCAACTCATCAGTTCCCCGTAGCATACCTGCTATGCTACTAAACTTGTTGTCACTGAAGGAAGCGAGATTTTCTGTGCTGACACGACTAATTTGGGCCTCTTCAGAGTTCCTATTAGGCAGAAGGAGGTCAATTGCGTTAGAATTCTATGTGCGCATATGTGTGCGTGTGTGTGAGAGAGAGAGACTTGTGTTAATTTAAATTGCAATCAGATGTGTAAATTCACAAATTCAGCCACTGCTCATCGCGGCCATCTTAGTCGCCACCTCTGCTACCTCGTCGCGGCGGCTGCATTGTAGAAGATGGAGAGCACAGATGGAAGTTTGCGTGTGCACAAGGGTTTGGTGGTGGGATTGGGCGAATGTAAGGTCTAGTGGTTAGATCGTAAGTGAAAAAGATCGGCATTAGGTTTGGTGATAGCGGCAACTCCATTTGAAATTTCCAAAAAAGAAGAGGAAAATGGCGGATAAAATTGGAGGGAATGGAAAATTTTAGAGAGAGTAGGTGCCTAAAAATCTTCTCTGGATGAAATGGGAGAACAAAAAATTTGAGAAGTATAGATTTTAACAGAGCAGTTTTAGCTTCAAGCAGTGTATCAGATATTTTAGAAGCTCCTTAAATTATATAGGTTATGCGCTGCATAATTTAAAACTACTTTGCTAATAAAATCACCTCAAATAAGTACATCATCACCATTTATTATTTATCAGACGGCTTGGAGGTTGATATTTGCTAATTATGTAATGCATATACATCAAATAATATGAAAAAAATTAAAATTAAAATTACTTATGTTTTTTAGGGCCAAATTATACTTATAAGTGTCAATTTTAAAGACTTTCATCATTATTTGCCCCTTCAAATTTAGCAAATATTTGCGGACCGTTCATTTTCACGTAAATGATCGACGGTTGATTTTCAATGAAATGATTCTAAATTTGTTTTGAAATGATCAAGGAGATATATTAAACACAACCAACATAAAAGTTTTGAAGTTTTGTTGTATCTGAGCCTTGATCCAACGTGAAGTATTTATAGCCCTTCGATGTTTTGATATTCCGTCGACTTGATGGATAGGTAAATAAATATAAAATTTCATCAAAATTTTCTGCAATAATATATATGCAGTGCTCTTTGATTTCAACGGTTTCGATCGACCAACGGACGACATGTATACGTGTGCCTTCATTAACTCACAAAGCAAGAGTATATGTTTCATAGAACATAAACTCTTGCTCTGTGAGTTAATGAAGACGCACGTAAACACATTGTTCGTTGGTCGATCGGAACCGTTGAAATTAAAGAGCACTGCATTTATTTCCTTATAGCAAAGTTTGATCTGATTTCATGTTCATTTACTTATCTATCTGGCTGATGGAATATCGAGATATCGAAGGGCTATGAACATTTGTAAATCTAAGCCGTTCGATTAAAAATGTGTCATCCTGATTGTCAATGGACATCTCCATTATCTCAGGAGATCCGGACCAATCTATACTATGTATCTAATCCTTGATGATTGCTACAGTATAATGAATTAAACAGCGTCTCTGACAAATGGGTCCCTTTCTTCGAATTCGTATCCTCTGCATTAACTCAAAAATGAATCTTTTGAGTTAAGTATCTAGACCGTCTGATTTGTTTTGATAGTCGTGAAAATTAGATCCGCACTAAAAGTAAAGACCCCTATGTTTTAGGGGAGGGTCGGATGGACTCCGTTTATAATCGGACGGCTGATATCGATTCTTTCTTTTTTTGAGTTATTGCAGACGATGCAGACTCCCTTTCTTCAGCGATATCGATTCTTTTTTTTCTTCTTTTTCCGCATTTCCCTTCTCTCTACTCCCCTCCGATCCTCATTCCCACCACCCCTTCTCCTCCCTCTGCCTCCTCTCCTCCTCCACCGCCACCTTTTTTTCCCTTCCCCTTCCTCCGACGAATCCCAGCCTGAAACCCAAGGTCGACACCATGCGCTCTGTCCCCTCCCTGCTGTCTTCCCCCTCTCCGTCGGTCCCATCCTTCGCCGCCGCAGCTCTGTTACACCGCCCCCTCCGAGATTGCTTTCACTCACCTCCTCCGCAACTGGTACTCTCTTCTCTCTATTTTTTTAACCATTTTTTGTTATACACTGATATTGATTAATTTTTGTTTAATTGGGGCTTTTTAATTGAATTAGGGTTTTACCAGTAAAAGAGAAAAATGGAAATGAGCAGTAAAAGAGGAGAGAGGTGGAAACACCCCAACTCGGTTTTGTGAGAAGAAAAAAGAGAGAGAGGGAGGGAGAGGTCTCAGCCGAGAGAGAGAAACTGTCATTAAGAAGTTTGACACAGAGGTAAATATACGCGAACTATATGTTGATGATTTTTACCTGGTTTTCAGTGTTGTCTGCTCTGCTGGTGTGGAGGAGCTGCCTATCTCCAACACTGGTTTCCATAGCTGCTACCAGATACCCTCTCCAGTGTTTGCTTGCGACACGATTGTAAAGGTGGAGATCAGCACCTATAGGCTGGTGGTGCCATCAGAATTAACCGGCATTCGTTCTGTCAAATCACTGGTGCTCATGAATGTTACAGTGGCTGATGACGACCTCCAAAGGATGATTTCATGGTGCTATGGTACATTTTGAAATTGTGGCACGTGTTAATATCCTTGCTTCTGAAGGGTAATCTCTCTCTCTCTCTCTCAAAACATATTTGAGAAAAGAAATACTTTGGTAATAAAGTAATCTAAAGTTTGTTTTACTTACACCAGTGTATATAAATTGCAAGGGTTATAACATTTCGTGTTTACACAAATTTGAGAAGAAATAGGGGTTTCTCTTTCAAATAGGATATACCTTGCCAGTACTTGTAATATATTTAATTACCCTGCCTACCAAGTAAAATATGTAAATTACAGTTTTGCAAATGGTGCCTAGATTATCAAATGGTCCGCCATCTTTTTTAATATTTGCAAAGAAGGGTTAAGGAAGAAACTGGAAGTTGCCATGAATATTACTGTAATGCTTTGAATTGAATTTATATAGGATATGGAGAGATTACTGAACTTAGTAGATATTATACATTCATCACAAGAAACCAAAATGAATGCTGTTATGAAGTCTCAGCTAGAGGAGTTTTGGCGAGGCTCTTGTTACTACCTGCAAGAGGATGCCTCAAGGACAAGTTGGTCATTTTCACTTTATCACAAATTATCCTTGGTCCATTTGACAGATCAGCTGTCATTTGATTCATCTGAGAAACTTGAAGAGAAACACAAGACAAGTTTATTTTATTATATATTCTTTTTTATTATTTTACTTTTGACAAGGAAGAAAATTTTGGTATAGAACAGAATCTCAAACTTGCCATTTGCACAAATAAAGATATAAAAGGAGAGACAACTAAGGAGCCAGTACCAGTACTGTCTCATTGGTTATTTACAAGTCACTATGCACTAAACAAATAGAAAAGCATAGCTCTAATTCAAATATGTTCAAACTGCTACATCTACATGTGGAGGACATTCATATGAATATATTGAAAAATGAATTTCTTGATTTGGAATTTTCTGTGATTTATGATCGATTTTAGAAGTTCATCTTTTGAAATTGGGACTGGTTCAGAAAAATTGCTACCAGCCTGAAATTTGTCAGTTAGAAAACCACCTGTTCATCATAGTCCCTGAGCCATAAACATTCTGAAATTAATTAGGCATAAAGTTCAAGTATTGATGGTCATTTCCATATAAAAAACTCCAAATTTGGCCCAGCCAATTGCTCTCAGCAAAAATCACAAATCAGACTGTCAGAATAGAGAACTGCAGTTTACCAACAAACAGATTTTGTCATTTTGAAAGGAGAATTGTGCAAAATCAATTGAATTACTTGTATGAAATTTTGTAGATTTGACCATTTCCAAAGAAGGTAAACTAGTGTCTTACTAATTTAAGTCTTCTTCTTATTATCTTGTACATGGTGAAATAACTTATCTTATCCATGACCTCATTTTATTCAAAAAAGAGAGAGAGCTGACATTGCTTTTTTTTTTTTTTTTTGCCTCTTAGTCTAGTAATTGGAGATGGAAGCATACAAGGAAATGAACAAATGATCAGATTACGAAGAAAAATTGTAGTGGATTTTTTTACACTTTTTATTGTTTTGAGAAAAATTGTAGGTGGATTTTTTCTGATCATAGATACATGAAATTGTGTGTTGAATAATGAGGTACTTTGATTTTGTAAATATGATACTTGGATAATATGATATTATTATCGTGTTATTTAGTAATCTTTTTATATAATTTAGTATTATTAATTGGAATTGTGGGTGTTTATTGTACTAGTTTTATTGTTGTGATTTATTATTTTCATCATTCAAAGGGGCATCTCAAATAAACAAAAATGTTTCTGTCTCTAGGAGCTAAACATTTTCAAGGGTAGTCTCTTGGAAATATTATGTCCAACTATAAAATAATGTAAACTGAATCAATAAAACATTTCCAAGGGTGTGCTCCAGCATTTTCATGGGCCTCAGCATAAAATAATATAAACTGAATCAACAAAGTATTTTCAAGGGTATTGTGCTCCAGCATTTCCATGAGCCTCACTATAAAATAGTATAAACAGACTTACCAAAACATTTTCAAGGGTAGTCCCTTGAAAATAATATGGGCTCTCAATAAAATATAGTATTCGTTCTGTTTAGCGGGTCATGGGTCATGCAAAAGTATTTCCAAGGGTGGATAGCAAGCATTTTCAAGGGTTGGCATCAGGGATTTCCATGCGCTACTATTTCCAATGGCCTACCCTTGAAAATAGTTAAATGTGTCAGCAAACTCAATTTCATTTCCAAGGGCCCTTCTTACCCTTGAAAATACAGATGCTACCCTTGAAAAAAACGGAAATTCTAGTAGTGGTTGAAATGTCATAATTTTTTACACATGCATAGATAAAATGATGTAGTTCATTTTCAACTATTTTATTTTGAATTTTTAGATTTAAATTTTGAGTTATTAAAGCTTTTAAAAATGAAGGCATGATGGAGGCACAAAAAATGGAGGCATTTGAACCCTCCTCTTTCTCTAATTCTTATTAATATAGTTACTGTTGCGTACCAATATTTATTTATTGTTTTTTAAAGAAGTACAGTCAATTAATTCAACTGAAAATCATTACTAATCTCCGTTCTAATATTAAGCACATAAATGTTCTGATCTGTCAATAAAAGTTTAAAATATGTAATTTCAGATTGAATATCAATCCTTCAATCAAATTATTTGCCTTTTTTTTTTTAAAATTCTATACATCTTTTTTATGTTCTTTTATGTACTAAAGTCTAAATTATTTAGACACGTACTCGCAACATATGCAAATTTTATCATATTTTTTATTGGTCCTGATTTCTTTCCATTGTTCAAATGTCATTTATGAATTGATTGGTAATTGATTGATTGGTCATATATCTTCATTTTTTTTCCATTTTCTTTATATCATTAGGGAATGTTATTTGACATTTTGTATGAGATTTTTTATAAAAAATTGAAAATATGTCAAAAAAAAATATTTGTCATTTAATATGTCATTAAGATTAAGAAATAATATTTACATGTCATTGAATATGTCATTTAAAGAATATTATTTGTCATTAAATTTTTGTTTGAAAATATGTTATTTTATATGAATTTTTTTATTCTCTTTATAATATGTTTCCATTGCAATCATAATATATTTTATTATTATTATTATTATTATTATTATTATTATTATTATTATTATTATTATTATTATTATTATTATTATTATTATTATTATTATCCAAGCATGATGTATTGTAGTTAGCATTTTATCAAGAAAAAAAAAATACTCATTTAAATAAAGCAAAAAATGTATCATTCTAATAATTTGCTATCCAATTTCTATCCAAATAGCACTATTTAGCCATCATTTTATGTATATTATTTAATTTGCAGTATGCTAATAATAATAATAATTTAATTAGTCCATTGAGCTCTAAGATAAGAAGCCTTCTATATAGTAATTTGATCAAGTTTTTTTTTCCCATACATAGACAAGTTGTCTCCATTAAAGCCAAATTAAGAGTAGTTAAAACAACAATTAATTAACCAAAAACAACATTTTTTTTATATCTCATAAATTTAAGGATATATAGATCATAATACGAGCATGACTTTGACATATATTGTTATTTAATGCTGTTAAAAATGGTTTAAACATCTTTCACTTACTGTTAGCTTCCACATTAAAATATTTCTGGATTTATTAAAATAAAAGAAATCCAGCATCACTTGGATGTGGATTGAAACAACCTTATTCTATATAATATTTATGTCCTTAAGCACAAATTTAAAGCGCTCGCGCGTGGATGTTGTTTGAACAATATATATATAGGATAACAATCTAGTTAGACAATGGAGGCAGAACTAGAACCTGTTGAAAACATAGATTTAATTAGACTAAGTATAGTGTTTTTCGATGATAAACGCTAATTAAGATGCACAATCGAACTTTTCTTTAGCAAATTGACACCTAAAAAAGTTTTTATAACAGTTTAATTTTAGAAGGAAAAAATTATATATATTTATGAGACTTAAGGCTTAACACTTATTATGTTATACAATCATTTAAAAAAAATGATTGAATTGTTTTATGAGAACTAATTATTTTTTAGCACATAATTATTCAAAAAATAAGTTTATTTTTTATATAAACAAACAAACAACAAAATAATATTCTTCATCAAAATAAAAGTAGTCATCATTATGATATTGTGATGTATTATATTTCTTCGAAATGAAATTGATAATCCGCTCAATTATTTTTAATATTAAAATAAAATTATATATATGTCGTCTCTGATTTAGTTAATCGGACACACTTTTGGTGTACCTTGAGAACTTTTCACCCATTGATACTTTTTTTATTGCTTGATATAGATAATTAATGATTTTCAAATTGAAATTACTTTTAAACACAATTACCTATCTAAATTATAGAGAATTTAATTTTTTATGTTGACAACTATATTGAGTTGATTGTTATGATTGTCGAATATAGAGTTATCAATATATGATTTTTTTCTTTCTAAATTTTGTAATTTTTATTTAATATTCTACTTTAAAACTTACAAATTATTAAGTAAAATAATTATGTATTGTATGAACCTAAACGTCTGCAATAGCGCTACTATTTGCTATAAAAATTGGTCGATGACCAATATAATTTATTTTTGAAATAAAAATGGAGGACAAGCCTTCTAACTTTAAATATCAATAAGAGATTATCTAACCAGATTTTGAATATGCAATCTCCTTGTCCTTAACCACTAGACTAAAAACTAAAACTCACTTAATATAAACATGTTATCTACTGTTTATACTTTATAATTGATGTAGCCAGTAGCAAACTCACTTAATATAAACATGTTATCTACTGTTTATACTTTATAATTGATGTAGCCAGTAGCGGAGCCACCATGTAACAAGTGTAGGCAAACAATTGCTTACCCTTGAAATTTTAAAATCGGATATGAAGTAGTATAAATATGTTGGTCTGCCAACCCTTGGAAATTAGATTGCCTACTATCCTTTGACAATTTATTATTGCCATCCAATCAAATAAATTAAATTACACATTGCGACTGATAATTGACTAAAATTATTGAGTGTTAATGTTTTTCTTGATTTCTGTTTAAACGATTCAAGTATATAAGATAATTTTGCCCACTAACCTGATAATCCAGTAGCCCGAAACTTTTTGTCCATCCCTGACTAAAATTCTGGCTACGCCAATATAGCGGTAACTTCACTAGCTATAACGCATCATCAAATAATCAAAATGAATTGTACGTCTTGGACGACAAAAAATAACAATTAATTTGCAGTGGATCCGTAGCACAGATGTATGATATATTTATCTGAAAAGTATTATGCATATAATGTAAGGACTAGTTAAGTAATTAACTTAATTAACAATGGCGTTGTTTATTAAAATAACAGGAAGTTTATCCACAACGAATGAGATGGGGACCCATATATTAATTAATTAAACTGACAACTTCTGTAGCCATCTCATGATCTGTAGGAATTTATTTGATTTATGGCCATATATATTTCTGATCAAATTTGTCTGCATATGGAGAGCCAATTAATTCCCCCTCTTTTACATTTCTAATTCCAAACATAAACATATATATCTTTTGTTTTTTTAGTTATATATTCCTACAATTCAGCAAGATTTTCCTTGTGGTCAGATAGAACAGCAACTAGAATTAAAATAAGAGTTTTACTAAAATTTAAATTGAAGTTACTTATTCAATTTGATATCTTCCTTTTCCTGCTAAGCCCCAAAGATTCAAATATATATGATAAAAAAAATTCAAACCAAGGAATTTAATGGACCAAGTCCACTGGTATATATCTTGTTATATTATATATGCTGTGGCTTTTGAACAAAACTTAACCTCATAGAATAATAATCAGTATTACAATATTTGTACCAGTAAAGTTGTCACCAGTTCGCCACATCTCCTTGGTTAACAAATTAATAATTTAAAATAAAATAAGGAGATACACAGCTTTTAAAAGCTTCAATTTTTAATACTACTACCATATTTATTAGCAAAATGGAAGTATAAACAAGAAATATAAAATAAAGTGTGCCCCATATAAAGGCTGAATTTAATGTATTTTAGTCCATTACTTGCTGAGAATTTGAATATGGTCCAATTATCGTCCTTAAAAAAAATTAAAGTATAAAGTCTAAACCAGTAGTTACCATGCATGTACCATCAGCCTCAGCCTTATTAATTATTCACAGCAAGATGCATGTGATGATATTTGTTATTCTTATATACATGTTGAATCATATTATACAATATTGTCCCACAATTTTTTTCTTTCGAGTAAGTACTAAGTAGGCAAAAAAACCTACTACATTAAAAAAATGAAAAAAAATAATAATTAAAGTGGTATTTACAGTGGGGACTATGTACAAAAATTAAAAGAAAATATTGCTTTCAATCTATACAATTATTTGATGAAAAGATATATGTAGCCTGTTTGCTCCGGTTTTCATATCCTATGCACTTTTATTTTGTCAATACACACAAACACACACACACACACATACACATATCACATGAGTAAAACTATGGTTCTATACATATATAGTACAGATTGTTCCGCACTATATATTAATATTTTTAAATTTAAAGTCCAAATAGTTATTATGAACTGTTCAATATAATGTGATTTTTATATAAAAATGTACTAACGAACTAAATTTTACATTTTTTACTATTCTTTTAGGTAGGTAGAAAATCATTACTTTTGAATGGTCTTGAATCTTTAGAGTGGTTTTCTACCTATTAAATAAATAGTAAAATAATTATAAAAAACTATACAATTTAATCTACAAATAATATAGAGTTCATGTTAAACAGTTAAAATGAATTGTCTGGCATTTAAAATGGAGTTATTAATTCATAGTATGGACCATTATGCATAGTATGCATAGTACCGTAGCCTCACTTCACTTATGACACATTGTTGCCGGGCATACAACTAAACAGATAAGAGTAATATTCCAATACATCACATTTATAAAAAAAAAGTTAATTAATTTGAACCATCTGATAAAACAAGAATAAATAGAAAACGTACGTTTATTTTTTTTAAGACTACAATCTAATTTTAGTAAAAATTATTACCAATAAATATGAAGTATGACCAAAAAAAAAAAAAAAATACTTATGTACCCTTGTAATGTAATTTTAAAGAATTATAAAAGACATAACATAATCATTAGATTAAATAAATATCAACATACATGGTCCAAATAAATAATTAACAACAAGCTTATTCATTTCACCCTCTTGTATCAAATAATTTTTTTTGAAGAAAACTTCGTCTTTTTCATCCAAATAAAGTTAAATTTAAAATTCAATATTATATACTTTCTTACATGCATGACCATACATAAACCATGCATATGGTACATGACCCGATTTAATTCATGTTTTAAAATTAATTTATCGAGAAATTTGAAAATTTCCAAAGTCTAATTAAATTAATCTATCTTATATATTGTATTATCCAACAGAACACCTCTCAACTTATTTAATTTCATAATTGATCAAGCTAGATTGCCAAGTAAATAAAATACTTAATGAACCCACTCATCAGATATTACTATAATATAAGATGAACACTTTATATAAGATGAACACTTTGTCCTCCAAAAACATAAAAATAAAAACCAACCAAAGGATTATTAACAGTTTCCTACAATTAAATCTTCATTATGAATTTAATTAGGTGCCATTTTCTATCCTTATCAAGGTTCTAAATATTGCATTATATAGCGCTGCTATAACGTTTTCGGACCATAAAAGCTATGATGCTATTGACACTTTAGTACGCTATAGCAGTGCAATATGACAATAATGTTGTTTTTTAGTCGTTCCACTATAGCACGATAAACTCTATTTAAATCTTTGATCCATATATATATTATCGTTCAAGCAAGTTCTTATATAATTAGTAAGTAGATTTTTTTGTACCAGCAAGTTTGAAAGATTGGAATTTGTAATTTTGTGAGACAGACATACATATTATCTGCAACCAATACAGGAATAATTAATACTTTAATTCATTAAAGAAATTCATTCTAGAGCTTGGTGTTGTTCTTGCTTGCCATGAGGTGAACCCCACATGGGACCCAACATTTCGATGATAATGATTTAATATGTATCTTTTCTCCGTAGAACTACTTCCTTCGTTCCTGTATATCAGTATAAGTGTACATTGTTTTTAATAAAGAAAAATCCCCCCCTTACCTTCCAAAAGTCACCTTTCTCTCTCTACTTTTGCGTATGCTGAAATCTCTTCCATGACAAAGTCAGCGACTTGGTACATTTTATAATACTTGAGTACATAATATCTCTCTCTCTCTCTCTCTCTCTCTCTCTGTCTAACATAGTTTTGTCTGCTTGGGAAATCATCACTCTTTTCATATTTAGAGAAACTGTTTGTAGTTACCCCCCATCCCCTTGAAGAAACAACCATTTCTAATCTCACTTCTCCCTCAAAAGCAAAACAAAATAATAAAAAAAAGCCCCTTCTTGCTCCTATTTTTGTTCATCTCTCATCTCTCTCTCTCTCTCTCTTTTTTTTTTTTTTTTTTGCCTTCTCACAACCAAAACTTAACCCTCTAACCTTGCTAATACCTTTACAACACAAGAACACACAAGAGATCAACCAATCGATGTGTGATTTCTTTTGGCAAACAACAGAGAATGATCAAGGCGACCTTACAGACATAATACGTGGTGGGGGTACTCACACTAGCATGGCCTCGAGCTCTGAGCTGTCGGCCTCTGATTGGCCGCTCCCGACTGACCCAGCTGCCACTGTACCCCCTTCTTCATCCTTAGACAATTTCGGCAACCCCTTCCCAAATTTCCAAGATCCTCTATTAAACGAGTTCCTCGACCCGCCGTCAGAAGGCGGAGGCATGAACAGCGGAGGAAATGGAGTTCTAGGTCAGAGATTAGTTTCTGGTAATGAGCAAGACATGAAAAACAACAAGCCTTGTAATAACATAATGCCTAGGGTTGGTACTCTTCAGATGCCGTCAGGTGGAGTGAAGCTATCGCCGCTTTCACCGAGGGCAATTCGGCCGTACCCAATGATGGCAGGAGGCAGCATCGGCCCACCGTCAGTAGAAGTGATTGCGGGGATGCAGCAGATCTCGTCCCCACGATCCACGGGCATGAAAAGGAGGTTTGAATCTCAATTCTTAATTGAACTTAATTGATTATTGTTAATATTTTTTGAGCGTTTATCTTGGATGAAATTTAGTATAGCCCTTTTTTAATGGAGAAAAATTCAAAACATAGCTAGATTGATTCGCTACCAATTTTTTTTTTTTTTTTTTCTCTCAATTGATATTGAAGCATATAATTTTTTAATTGGTAAAATATCGCCCGTAGGCTTAGCTTATATTGAAGTTAGAGCCTCCTTTGAGCTCCTAAATTTTAGGCATAAGTTATTCTAGGAACTGGTCACCATATATGGGGAATGATGTACAAAGCTTTCTCTTTTCCTTTACCTTTTAGGTTGACAAAGAGAAAACAAATAATATTAGATGATCTAAACATCTCTCGTTGGTTACAAAATAGATTAAGGGCCTCAGATTCTAGATATATAGGAAAAAGAAAAATATTGAGAATTCAATAGCACCCCCTCCCCCCATCTAAAAAAATATAAATCGCTCCAAATTCAACCACACAACAAATATATAAGATTTATTCAAGTTTTAGGGGCCTGCTGAGTTTTTCATTTGTTTTTTGTTTTTTGCGTGTTCATTGTTATCTTTGCAGTTCTTTTGAAAATAAGTAGAGGGATGCTTGACCCATCACTTGAAGAATTTCATTAGTTCCATACATAATTTTCATCATTACAATGAGATTTGTGAAGCCAAATTTACATTTGTTCATTTTTATATTGTCCATAACTTAATTTAATATATATTTTCAGTTAAAAATACCTTGTTATTGTTTTTCAAGCATTCTTGTCAATATCGTGTGTCTGTTTTTTCTTTTTACTGCTGTTGCTACTGATGCCATCGCTTTTGCATATATACTATTACTCAAATTATTTGTGGCTTGTGGAAGTCTAGTTTATCTTTTGAAATGATATCTCTTCATGACCCAATCATTTATATGTTGGATAATTGAATTATCTTTTACTAGCTCCCATTTGCTTTCGATAAAATATTGAAGTAATATTATATGTTTTCAACCTTGACAACTGTGAGAAACATGCATCCATTGTTTGAGATTTTTACATTTCTTTTTGTATCGTTCACCTTTTTAAATTAGATCCTTTTCCATCCTTTTACTAATGAGAATACTTCCATTGTCATTATGAGCAGGAAGAACCAAGCAAAGAAGGTGATATGTATACCGGCACCAGCAGCTACAGCCGGAGGGAGACCAACGGGAGAGGTCGTCCCGTCCGACCTATGGGCTTGGAGGAAATACGGCCAGAAACCCATTAAGGGATCTCCATACCCTAGGTGCAACCTCTTTCTCATATATATTCAAAAGAAAATATAATAATTCTCTCTAGTTCTCTCTTGAAAACTTTATATATATATATATATATATATAGACACACACACCCACCCCTCTCTCTCATGTGCAAACACCAATAGATTCCTTCTATCAGAAACTAAGGTACTTAAAGTATTCTCTAGTTAGCTGTTTAGGCATTCTCTCTGTTGAGAGTTAATTCAGTAAGAACATGTTAACTAAACTTGACGTTGAAGGTATAGAGTTATGAAATATAGTTTTGAATTATACTTCTGGCATCTTATCTCAATGAGCCAAGTAAATAAATTTTTTTTTTGAAACAATTCTTTTAATTATTTCTTTCTGCGAAAAATATTTGTTATTGTCTAATTAGGTTATTAGAAAGAAATGGATGGAGAACATGAATTTATATGGAAATGGTCAGTGAGATAAATAAAGCTATTGATATTTGATTTTATACTTATGTTCCTTCAGTTAAATTAGTGAAGGTACAATAGCAATAGATTGATGTCAGATTTTATTCTCACTGTCATCATGTGACTAAATTTCAAAATATTTTTTATTACAGAAAATATATCTTAAATATTGAACGATCGATGCTACATAGAATGTACTTAACCTTACTAAAACAATTGGCTAGTCTAACTCCAAAATGTATTGAATCGTCCTCAAATGGCGATTTCAAGCCGTTTAAACTGATTTATAATTCATTAGTGATATATTTACATTTACATTTATTGAATTTATTTAGTACGAAGTCAAACGGTGTAATAAAAATATAAGATTTATAAATTATTCAAATGCATTCAATTTTTCATAACTTTTTGACAACTTGACTTTACACCAAAAAAATATAACAAATTTAACGTATAAACACATCACTCAACAAATAAATTGCTTTCAACGGTTTGGATTCATCATTAGAATTCGATATAGGAGATTTAGAAGCTAAGCTCACCCACTAATTTAGTAAGATTATCTATATACTATAAAGTACAAACCTTAGTAAGATTTTTTTTGATGGTTCAAACCTTAGTAAGATTATCTACACACTACATGCTCTCCTTAAATATCTGGCGCACATATATTTATATAGTATTATATTATTAATTCAATAAAGGATTGAAAAAAGTACCATTTTACATCTTTGACAAAGGGATTTTCTTTAACATGTTTTGCTTTTTGTTGCCTTCTTGGTGGCATAAATAAATTAAATGGTTTTCCAACGCGCTTCCAGCCGTACATCCTTTTCTGTACTTAATTTGTACTAATTGATTAAACGAAAACAAACAATAACAATTGAATGCACTCAATTGACCTTGTTTGATTTTATTGAAATTGGTTTATATTTTCAGAAAGAAAATGTCCTTCTCCTTTCCTTTAATTAATTACGATATTAATTAATTAATTACGTTATTAATGAAACCCAAGTAAGAAATTTTTAATGAAACATAAGCAAGAAATTCTCTGCAAGTTGACAAAAATGTTTTCTTTATGAAAAATTTGATTTTAGTTGTCACAATTACATTACCTTGTATAATGCACCAACGATTGTGAATAACATTAATTTACCAGCAAAAGATGCATTCATTCAATTACTACACCATTTTTCTTGCATCTACAATAAACATCCACTTGACAGCAATAGATGATGTATAATTGGGCACGAAATATTGTAATTCCCTTTATTGCATTCATTTGATCAATATTCTATGTGCTGCTATAAACTTGAAATTGCTGCATAAATACTCAAATTCATCTTAAATTATTTATATCCATAATTAAGGGTAAGCAATTGCTCTGCCAGAAGAGTGTATATTGATAATTAAACATCATATCATATTGATTAAACTTTACTTTTGGAAAAAAAAATGCAGGGGTTATTATAGATGTAGTAGCTCGAAGGGTTGCTCAGCAAGGAAACAAGTTGAGCGCAGTCGAACTGACCCAAATATGCTTGTCATTACATACACATCTGAGCATAACCACCCATGGCCAACACAACGAAATGCTCTTGCAGGATCCACAAGATCACAGCTAGCCAAAAGCAACTCGTCATCCTCGAACAAAAATTTTCAAAATAATCCAAAGCAACAACAGCGACAACAACAAAACCAAAAAGAGACTTCCAAAGAAGAATCAAGCAACGAGATCACAAATAATGCAAGTTTAAATGCCAACCCATCTATAGTGAAGGAAGAGGAAATGAGTGATATAGGCAAGTCTTTGGATCCACCACAAGACGATGAATTTGGCCAAGAATTATTAATGGATCAGTACAAGCCAATGATACCTGACTCAGGTCAACCAGACGATTTTTTTGCTGATTTGCAAGAGTTGGAGGCTGACCCTATGAGCCTAATTTTCTCAAAGGAATACATGGAGGCCAAACCAGATCAGGATGATAAAGGAGGAAATAAGGGTACAATGGATCTATTTAATATGCTTGATTGGGGTGTAGGAGGGAGCTCTTATGGCGAGGTAAGGAAGGGTTTATGATCATAAGACCTTGCAACATACAGTAACTAAAATTTGCTACCTGATCATACAAAAACAGATTAAAAGAAAGGAAAAAAAAAGGTTGAGAGAGCTTGTTGCTTTTCTAATATGATGTAATGACCTAATTTAAAGTGTGAAACAGTGCAAGGTCTAATCATAAACCTTCTTCTGTTAGTTGTAGGTTTGGAAAGAATAGGCAGTTAGAAATGAGTTTGAGGGGTTATTATGTCCTCTAATTAATGTTATGCTTTTCATTTTATGTTATTTATTCTTTTGTTTGTCACTTCCAAAGTTAGTTACCAGAAAAATGAAGAACAGGAGTTTGATTTCGCCTAATGATCTGGCAATCATTCTGATATAATTAGTAGGTTACAGTAAAATATCTAGCTTGAACGTTGCATTAATTTTTTTGAAATAGTGCACGTTGCATTAATTAATTGTTTAAATTCTCATTGGTAAAACCAGTTCGTTGCAAAAGTTTAAGGGTAAAATCAAGAAATTCTACCTAGTCTAGTCTAGTATACAGGAGTGTAAGACCAAGCAAAGTGGCAAAGGCATAGGTTGATAGTTAAAAGGGATGTGACAAAAAGCTATATCAACTGTTGATGAAGTTGATAGCAAATGCATATGCGATGGATGATGGATGGGACACTAAAAAAGCTAGTTTTGATTAGATTGCACTATCTCTCTCTTAAATAGTAATAAGTAGGTTAAATAGTCATACACTGTTGTCTATTTCGAGCAAAAAAGACAATTTTTGAGGTGTGTTTTGTAGCGTACTTATCTTATGATCATGACACTATTGATATATATGGTGTAAGAACTAATTAAATTGTAGAAGTATATATATAATCACAGCGCAGGGCATGGTTGTTTTATAAATATATATTTTAATTATACATAAAAGCGCAATCTTCTCAATATACCATTTACAGTTAATTTGCAACATCACATACTTCGTGTCGTGGATGGATACAGGGGCGGAATTAGAAAATTTAGTTAGGAGACTGAAACTTAAAATGTATAATTATTAATTTGTTGTTAGTGAGATTTGAACCTCAAGATCTTTCAAGTACAAAAATAGAGTCTTAATCACCAGACTACAAGTACACATCTAATATTTTATGAGAGATATGTTGAACTATATAAAAACTTCAAAGAAATAAAAAATCAATTAAATTTCAACATAAGTGATTAAAAATTTCAAAATCATAAGAAGTAGCTTAGCAACCCCTGGACATAGTGTAGATCCGTCCCTGGATAGATATATAGCAAGATAGTTTTATGCATGTATAAAAAGATATTGACAAAAGCTATTTTGATTTCACACATCGCACTAAACACACATATATTTTTTTATTTTTCAGTATTGATTGTGCACTGTGTGAAGTCGAAATAACTTTGTCGATAACTACTAAAATTTTGCATTAATAGCATGGGTAACTAATAATGTTTGTATGGGTAAATAAATCGATCTCATACCCAAAAAAAAAAAAAAATTCTGCATGGACTTAAATTTTCAGTCCATGCAAATAGTAATCTCATGCATGTCAGTTAATTCATATCTTGAGATAACTAAATATATATTTATGTTTATATCCGGACCACTTGATCCCGAAGTGAAATACACAGAACCTGTGTGGATTCCGATCAAACGGTTCAGATCTAAGTAGAAATAACATATATTAGCTTTTTTTAGGAATAATGTAATATTACCTTATAAGTTGATAGGAATTCGATCCATGCATGCATGCATGGTACCCAGAGTTTGAGCAGTTGTGGCCAGCGAAAAAAATCCAGAAATGAAGACTAACAATTAATCATGCAATCAAAAGAACAACAGAGTACTTATAATATTAGCCGACATGTGTAATTACTGCATCCCATCTTTCAAGGCATGATCAGGACAGAGCTTCAACCTGTACTAGCACTTTCTCTTCACGCAAAGGTATCAATTTCTAGCCTAGGTGGGAAATTAAATGCTCTGAATTGATGCAAAATTTCAGTAAATACTATCAGTAGTGTTTCCTAGGTAAGAAAAAGAAGAAGAAAAATAAATGCTTAGTCCATATACAGACGGCTCTCATTGGGGCCCCTATCATAAACTCAACGCTTTTACCAATTCAGAGAACAAGCCGTCTAAATATTTTTGCTCTTATATTATTCTTAAATGACCTCCCTCTTAAGGGTGTCAAATGACACCCTTTTATTTATTTATGCGATCCGTGTCATATTCAAAAACACAGATAAATATAAGAATTTTTTTTCATTAACTTATCAAGTACGGATAATGATATTTTTTTTTCGTTATCTTACCTTTTATCGTATAAGATAATTTTTAAAAATAAAATTATACATATAGATATATATTTGTATGAAGGTGATACATGATACAATAAAATTTTGCATTTTATTAATTTTTCATAATACAAATTAGTTGTATTCATTATTATTATTTTCATTTTTTCTTGTTTTGAAATATATTATATCGAAAACACAAATCAAGACGGAATTGGTCTGGACGATAGTATCAACGGATACTGTCCCAAATATTCTAGTCGGACGGAATTGGTCGACTACAAATCAAGAATGAGACAGTATCCGCGAGAGATGTTGTTGATATACCGTTATGGATACTACTATCGTTAATAGAAAAAGATCCTTTATGTCGGTATACCCTTGCGGATACTGTTCCATTCTTGTAATATATATCATGTACCGTCCAACTAGAATATTTATGACGGAATTGGTCCGGACTCTGATCGGACGGTCCGACCTAAACAGAAATATTTTGTTACCTCACATGCAAAAGGTTTGCTGATTGGGACTTGATATCCTTTCCAAGAGTTTGGCATTGTATATGATTGGTGCGCTGTATGAGAGGAAATGGACTCCATCATATATATACATGCTAAAAACAACGTCCTTAATGTTTAATAATAATGATAGACTTTAATTTTTAAATGGAAAAAATAATTATGAATAATAGTATCAAATTGAGTGTCTTTATAAATGAAAAAGTTATTTGAATCTTTGATCTCCAAAGTTATACATTAATGAAACAATTTTCTTTGCACTTAACTATAATACGTAAATCTAACGAAAATATGTTTTTTTTTAATAAAAGAAAATTACTACGTATCCAAAATTAAAACAAAATCCAAGTATAAATTAAATTTAGGATAGAGTTTATCACTAGACACGTACTGAAGACTTCAAGCCTATATACCAAAAGAAAGTTTTGTAGGTATTTTGTTCCCTTTTAACAATTGATTGCGTGGCCTAAAAATACATATAAGAGATACCAAATTTTTTATATAAAAAAAATTGGATTTATATATATATATATAAGGGTGAAAATACTTTGATTTACCTTCCCCAGATTTAATTGCATAACAATTAAACTTTACTCAAATTCTAATATCTTATTTGATGACCAAAAACAGTACCATTAATAATAATATATATAAAGGTTATACTACTAACAAGCTAGAAAATGTGCAAAAGTATACAATGTGAGAGCTTCTATGTCTAAGCAAAGGTTTTACATAATAATTAGCTAATAGCTGGTAATGCTGATACTTATATCTGGGTACGTACGTGTCTCTTTATAGAGTTAGATAAGATACGTATATATATATATAGTTAGTTAGTACTTAGTAACAATATATATACATATTTCGTAGAGAGCGACCTACAGAAAAATATATATATATAGAGGAGGGATCGGATAACACCGTCCATTTTCAAAGTCCAAACAGTCGATCTAAACCGTTCAACTTGATGGATATGTTAAAATGTGCTTGCAGATCAAATTTTACATTTTTTTGAATGTTTTTTGGGTTTATTCAGATGGGTACAAAAATTCAATGGTCCGAATATAGCGATTTTGTTAAATACTTAATAAATAGTAAAAAACTTCAAAAAAATGTAAAATTTGATCTGCAAGTAGATTTTAATATATCCATCATATTGAATGGTTTGGATCGACTATTTGGACTTTGAAACTTCGAAAATTAACATTGTCATCCGATGTCACCAAAAAACGGTGTCATCCAATCTCTCCTCATATATATATATATATATATATATTATGGGACTGTTACCAACAAGCAGAATAAATTAATTAAGCAGTACCATGATGTA
This sequence comes from Carex rostrata, assembly GCF_964058835.1. Lineage (NCBI taxonomy): Eukaryota > Viridiplantae > Streptophyta > Magnoliopsida > Poales > Cyperaceae > Carex > Carex rostrata. The sequence goes on from NC_135925.1 coordinate 4,643,560, forward strand.
CTGATAAGGCAGTACGTTATACACAAGCGGTTGATATGACGAAGTAAATGCAATGTTTTCGATAGTAATAATTAATGGTACGTAAAATTTGTTGGTATTAATTTTCAAAATATTAGGATAGTTAGAAATTAATTAAAATAAATCAAATTGAAATAGAGTTATCTGGATCGTCAGAACCACTTTTCTTAAGCGTATTCCGTTTCATCGTGTAAGATGGAACTGCAACCAAGATAATCCGGAGTTGTTGCTCCTTAGACACGCCATAGAAGCAATTGACGATAACTTCGTAATATCCAGCATAAATCAGAATTTGATAAAATTGGAATAAAATAAAATTGAAGAATTAATCAAATTAAGGGACTTTCTGTGGGAGTAGTCAAAGATAAGGTTTTTATTTCTTCTATTTATTTCTCTGATTCAAACGATCATCTGAGATAGAAAGAGGTATCCGTATTTGTATTAATATTGAGAGTTTGTATCAACATAAGAAAGGAATGAGTATCCTCCTATATCTTTTTTTTGAAAACTTAAAAAAAACTTGGTAGTAGCTACCAAGGTTCGTGAGGGGAATCGAACTCTCGATCTTTGAGTATAACAACTATAGGACATTTTCCTAGCCAATTATGCTACCTTCCCTTTCTCAGTATCCTCCTATATCAAACAGAAGGAGACCTATATATATAGTTATAAAGATTCAATCAAGAGATTTAATATTAATTAATGATAATTATGAAATGATGAGGAAGAAGCGTATTGCCATGAGGTGTAACAGTAAAAGTCATTAACAAAATAATAAATGGTCATTAGAAAACTAACTCACCATTAAAGAATTATATATTCAATTTAACCCTCTAATTTTCAAATATCACAAATGGAGATTTTAAACAAATTTATTGAAGAGGGAATTTTGGATTTTTCCAACTCAAGTTCCAACAAAATTGGTGTGAGAAGTGACTATAATACCCTCTATATGATATGACTAGTATTGTTACATAAATATGTGATGGAGAAGTTTTTGTGGGTTTTAAAATTTTCATATTTGTTGGGCTCAATAAAAAAACGTCTGTGGATTTATTTTAAATTCGTGAATGGATACGTCATGTAATATATATGCGAGTCACGTCACGTGACTGACAAACTTGACGTGGCATGTCTTACCCGTGACGGAACTAATAACAACGTGTCTAATATATAACCAAATGATTTTCCTCTCGGTATTTGAAATAATTATTATATACTTATTCTAAAAGGAATAAGTGAGAGGTTTACCATCCAAATACAAGAAAAACATTTCACCACCAGACAGGAAGGATCAAACCTGCCATCTATACATAAAACACAAATGCAAACAATATCTGAAAAACCACCAGCAAAAAGTTAATTCTGGCAGTTCAAAAGAGAGAAATTAAACTTTATAATGAGATGCCAACGCACCAAGACTTCAGGAAGCTGAATTAAGGGCATCATATATGAAATTTTCCACCTATACATATCCTTGCCAGGCTAGGGGGGGTTGTAACTATTATAAAACACCTATGTATGTTGTTATACCTAATTAGTTAGTTCCCATTGCATTGTAGAAATCAAAATTCGTCATATTTAGTATTCATTCATCATGCATGCAATTTGAGGTTTGCATTAAATCATTATAGTACAAATAGGTGCTGCAAGCAACCAGGTCTCACAACACTACAGTAGTACGTTCATACAGTAGTTAAGAGGTCTGGATCAAATTAAAATAGCCCATACATTGGTCACATTTATTTGTCGAAATTGCCTACTCAACTAGCAATAATAATGCTCTGATTAGAGTAATCTGGTACAATTGCATGTGTTACAGCCTGAACTGTGTATTGGGTCACTCCAATTGGATGTACAATTGTAGAAGAACACAGCTTAAATGCAAGCGGGTAAAAATATTGACAGAGCTAGTTTGTTTTCATGCAGCGCACAAGCTATATATTTTTCATTTTGTCTCTATTGATCTTGCGCTGTCTGAAATTAAAATAGCTTTGTCAATATCTTGACACACGCATTGCCACATAGACCGATACTATTTATGGTAGTGTGATCAGAACTAGAGCAGATGTTTCTTATTGTTTTTTTTTTTTTGAATGGGAGTTCGTATTGTTTTGGGTACCTTAATGAATAACAATACAGAATTATAGATACAATGGACCAGTTGCATTCAATGAGTTTCCTGTACATGAACAGAGACACCTGAAAAATCTGAAATTGAAGCGCTAATTATTGCAAGGATTTGTGTGTGAAGGTAAAAAGCTGTGAGGTGTCGGTTCTTATTTATTTTTGGGGGGCAGTACTAACCATCTCTCTTATGCTTTTCTAGGTTTGCTGTGGGCTTTAACACATGTAGAAATGAAAAAGTAAACTGTTTATACCTCTCTCTCTTTCTCCAACTGGGAAGAGATCTGTCAGAAAATTATTTGCTGTTTTACTTTAGTCCTGAGGGGGGTGGGGTTGTGCCGTTGTGGGCTTGGAGGGTTTATATATATGCTCTGGAATTCTTCTACATGCAAATATCTGCATTTGAGCACTACTAAAAGTTCACAATTTTGTAATTGAATTGAATCTCGCCGAACAGCGGAAACAGCTTAATTATTTATATGAGATACCAATTTGTTTATATAAATACAAGGATCATGTCTGTACATTGCAAGGGGATATATTGTAAGAGTACAAAAATACTTTTATACAAAATGATGTCTTTGTAAAAAATAGATTAACAAAACAAATAATTATTTAACAATAAAAAAATCAATATATTCTCGTACAAATGTAAAGCTCATTCTTTAATAACATATCTATTTGTTTTCTTTTTACGGGTACATCATAGATTCTTTTTTGTTATGTTGTTTAATGGGAAAACAAGAGAAAAAAAAGTTAATAAAAAATTGTATTATTTGTTGTCATTTATGACACCTTACGTACGTTGTTATATTATGGCTCTTGTTATTGTTATAAGGACTATCCTCATCTAGGATTTATATGCATTTGTGTACTTGAATGATGTTTACTTGAATGAGATCATTAAACAATAAATATTATTTTTTATATTATATAAAAAAAAATAATGACATGACCAAACAATTATCAATCAATCCAATTTTTTTTTTAAATGACAATTAAAAATTGAAAAGAAATCATGATCAAAGAAGGCAGACTAAATAAACTTGTGGCGAGTATGTATCTAAATAAAGCTAGCCATCTACACATAAAAATACATAAAAAAAGATGCATATAATCAAAATATGACAGGTTTGATTAGAGAGCTGATATTCAATCCAAAATTTCAATCTTTAAATCAAGTCGTGCTTAATATAAGAAAGAGAAAAAGAGATATAGTATTAAGGAGAATCTTATTGCCGCTATATAAGATTTTCGGAGCACAAGAATTATAAAGGTACAAAGTAACCGTTAACTTATATTTGAATGAAAGATATATATAATTTTAGTTAATGGTTAAAAGATATTCACATTATTTTGATGTGCAATTTGATGTGATGTGATATGATGTGAATAATTAACATATCATGATTTGATTACATAATATGATGTGATGTGATTAACAAATTTTTAGATGATGTGACATGTCTAAAATAGAAAAAGATAATGATCCAAATAGTGAAAAATAATTACGTCACGCTAATGATTATATTTAAAGTTTTTTCATATTTTAACTTAACTCAAATAAAATTATAAAAAAAATTAAAATAAAAAAACATTGTTGACAAATTTATTCCTGATAAAAAAAATTAATATATTGGTTTATCATGTTATTATGGATCACATAACGTGATGCATATATACCGTGTCGTAACGTAACAAATCTAATTATAATAATCTTTTCTCAGGTCAAATCATGAGCTTATGAGCTTATTATCCAATCACATGGGGGCTATTCGGCAATAAGAGATTAAGCTTCCTTAAGACTTAATTTACTTCATTTATCTTTCTTAGTCACTTAATTTTGCCGAACACCGGTTCCTTAGCGCAGATTAAGATCACATCCTTTAGCCTCCTTTTGTCCGGATCTTAATTCTCTATCCGGACCTTAAGGCACGTCTACCCCTTCCTTTAGCTTTCTTAGTTGTCACTCACGGATTAAGACAATCGAATAACAGTTCCTTAGTGCTCCTTAAACTCTTAATCCCTTGTTATCGAACAACCCAATGAGGAACTAAGGGTGTGCTCTAGAAAAAAATTAGTGAGGAAAAAAAAAAGGGAAGCAGAGAGAAACAAAGGTCTGACCCTATCTAATAAAGCCAGATATTTGCTTCAAAACAGTAAATTTTGAAGGTAATGGTAGGGAAAAAAAACAAAGAGGAGGTGAGTTTCAAGTCAAAATTTAGCAAAATTTTAATGATTTTATCATCTTGATTTAATTAAGATGTAGAGAAAATTAACTTGCTGCCTTTCTCCTCTCCTTCTTTCTCTTTCCTTTATTTTTTTGTGAGCTGTTCCCAGCTGAGAACGCTCTAATTCAACGAAGAATGATTGTAGAATAGTTGAATAGGAGTCAAGATTTGTTTGACGACTTATCATTTCACGGATCCATGGGACGAAAGACAATGGTACAATGCATAGAGGAAAGGGAAACTGTTGACATGTACCATTTTCTTCTGTAGAGGCATCTGTACCTTGGTACGACTTGCCCCATCTCTTCCCAATTGTTTTTACTTGGTTGTCCGGACTTAATAATTAGTGTTGTTACGGTCGATGGAGCTAATTAAGATATAAATTATATTTTAATTTAAGCCAATCTAAGTTATTTATGTTTGGTTTAGAATTAAAGTTACGTTGTAAGTTTGATTGAAATTTGTGGTTTAGATTATTTCTTAAGTCCTGATTAAAAATAAATTTAAAATAGGATAAACCTAATTAAAGATAACATTACATAATATGAACAAAAAATAAATGACATTTTAATTAAAAACTTAAGGATATCAGCATATAATTTAAAATTAAATTGACAATCAAATTGAAATAAGAAATAGCTGTTTATATATATATATATATATAACTATAAGAATGAAATAGTATTCGCGAGGGTAAAAAATGATTATCCGCAAGAGTATACCGATATATAAAGGTGTTTTCTTTTTCTATTAACAACGGTAGTATCTGCGACGGTATACTGACAGCATACTGTTCCATTCTTGTAAATTAGCAAACACTATGCTTAGATACGAGAATAATCAAAATCAAACATTGAAATATACCATATTGCAAGAAATCTAATTTCTAGCTACATTATTTTTTTGTCTTCACAAAGGGTCCTGTAAAATCCTAACAATCGAAAACCTAAAGAAAAGAGGATGGCTATTGCATGCTGAGCATTGGCTACTTTGCAAAACAGAATTATCGGAGACCGCGCAACACACCTATTCCAAGACTGCCTGGTAACCTTGACAGTAGTATACCGAGGGGTACTACAAGCCTTATGATCAATACAGGTACAGAATATAAACTATGTGGAGTACTCCGCAAATCAACAACCGTCGACACATAAATAAGGGAGATAATATACTGATCCCACAATTTGTGGTGTGTTGGGAAAGGTGTGCAATAGTGTTCAATGATCAGAAGAAGGAGCTTCTGGCACTGGTGAATGAATTAAAGCTCAAGAACAATGGAAAATATTGCAAAGAGGAGACCAGCCTAAGGAGGGAAGGATTGGATCTGGCCACAGCTAGTTACCTACTGGGTTTCTCATCATTATAGCTTTTACAGAAATATTTGTGAAATGAATTGATTTTATTTTCTGGCTCAAAGGTACTGAGCAACATTTCCTTTTCAAAAACTGTATGTAATAGGTCTTTCATTAAGACCTAACTTATTTTACTGAAATCAATCCAATGAAGAATGAAATAAAAACAAGTATTTGGACATAACATGCATGGTGTTAGCAAAAGAATAATTTATATTCCCAAAAAATATATTAAGAGAATGAAATTATTGCTTAATTATACTGATCATAGCTAATAATAGTGAAACTAAAAGAATAAAAAATATTAACCATAACAACAAAGATAGTTTATATTTTCAAAATTAATAATATATCTGAAATTAATTTATAAAAGTATAGTCTGCTTACTCAAGAGAAGGTATAGTAACAAAAATATATAAATAGAAAATCGGAATCACATAACTACATAAGTTAGACCACCTAGAAACTTGGCTTAATTAAGTTTATTCCGCCTCTAGAACTAACTCGTTAAATTAGGTCAGACTAATTTTAGATTTTTATCTAGTTACACGGCCTAATTATTATACGTTTTTGTGCTGAACTAAGGCCTAAATGCCATATATATTCTTAAAAAAGCTTAACCAAATTTACGTTTTTTTTTAAATATCGAATTGATTCAACATTTGTATTATTTTAATTAAAAATCAAGGTTTTAAATAGCGATTATCGCGTCATAGTGGAAAGTCTAAAAAAAAAACTTTTACGAATAGCGTAGCTATAACGAAAGCTATTCTACATAGCAGTTTTTGTTTAAAAAATTATATTTTATATTTCTACTAATTATCAACATTATCTAAAGTCTCATGGGGCAATAAGTAACACAAAATTGATTAAGGAATTAAAATATTCATATTAAATCAGTACAAAGTCCAAATTGCTATTCAAAATATCTCTAATAATATCATAAAATATCTATTTTTTTTCATTCAAAATAATCTAACTAAGCATCATGGCATAAACTATATATTTTGTTCTATTAAAAAAAATATAGGCATCATGGAATAAACTATCTATCTTATTTTATTTAAAAACAAAATCAATCTGGACTTTGAAAAAATTGATCTTTAAAATTAATTTTCAGTTTAGGCTTTTATATAAAAGCCTATATAGCATGGCGTGCGCTATAGCGCGTAATGTGTAGTGCAAATAGCGGACCACTATTACTACTATAGCGGTCATAGCTGAAATAACGTACTTTTATTCCATAGTGTAGCGTTTAAGTTTCGAAAAAGCTATGCACAGCTATAGCGCACTATTTAGAACACTGAAAAAAATTATATGTTCGTACACCACGTTACCACCAGCGCAGCGATGAAAGAATAACACTCGCTTTATATCAAACTTTTGCATATGTTAAATATAAATTACGTACGTACTACGAAGAAAAATTAATTTAAATTCAAAAGTTCTACTTAGCAGTACAATTAGGGGTGCAAACGGGTTGGATATTATCTGACCGTATCCGAAAATTTAATACAGATATTCGATATCCGAATATCCGTGCAGATACGGATACGGATATGATTTTGAATTTTAATTATCCGTATCCTAATATTAGATATATATTATATAATTTAATATGAATTATGAAAAAAATTATGTTATTCACTATTATAAAAATCGGATATCCGTATCCGTATCCGGTTAATATCCGATCTGTATCCGAAAAATAAAAACAGATACAAATATGATTTTACCACTACCCGATCCGTATCCAATCCGTTTGCACCCCTAAGTATAATAATAACAGATACCTACGCAATGCTATCAATTCAATCAAAAAATACATTTGCCGGAGACTAACACAACAACCTTTGTGATTAATATATATAAAAAAAATCATCTAAAAAATACATATATTTCAAATTAGTTGCATCTTTGTAGGGATTTTTTGTGAGACATACAAGTTTCATCAGTACCCCTTTTAATTTGGAATTAGTTGTTAATAAAAAGAGTTACGGTCATTGTGAAGTACCAAAAATAATGTCATTAGAATTTTCTTTTAGGCTGAGCTTCGGAACAAATATCTATTAAAAAATAAATAATTTTTAAAGCAAGACATTTTCTACATTAAGGGCCTGTTCAGATGTAATCCCGAAAATACTGTTCACGTGGGAAAAAAAAATTCACTCAGACTGAATTTTTTTTTTCCCACGTGAACAGTAAATTTCAGTTCAAACTTTTTCTATTCCCGTTCCTATTCCCATTCCCACTGTGCAGCCGAACAGGGCCTAAAAGTGTGCATTCAAAATATTTTGGACACAAATAAATATTTTTAAAATATGGAACAAGTGTATAAAAATAAACAACAAGATTTGTTGCACAATATATAATTCTACAAAAACTTAACATTAATTATATCATGTTAAATATTCCTTCTATGTACATGCATGCATGCATGCCTCATGTACTATTTATCTTTTAATTCTATCTTTTGATGCAGTAGAGGAGATCTTTGTCTTATCGCTGCGGTTTCTGACACCGAAATATCTTCTTTTGAGAAAAAATCATGGCCTGAAGTTCTGATGTATATCAGCAATAATACAACTGATAAGCAAAATAATACTATTACTTTTTTTTGTTTCTTTGAAGTACCTGGTGGCCTGGTGCCATAATTTTAATTTTCATTAAGGAACTAGAATCTTCTCGGTGCTGATGGATAGAGCTGCAAACAAATCAAAATGAATCAAACTTAATCTAGTTTGAGTTCGAGTTCGAATTAATTTCGGATTAAACTAGTTTGAAATTGAAGTAGAGTTTCGAACTGAAAATGAGAGTTTGAGTTTGATTCGGTACGTTTTGAATCAGTTTCGAATCAAACTGATTTAAAATTGAAACATAGTTTTGAATCGAGTCAGACTCAATTTGAGTTTGATTTGAATCAATTTTGAACCAAACTGAGTTTGATTTGTTTTAAAACCGAACTAGTTTGATTTGTTTTGAATCGAACTTTTTTATGAATCAAACTCAATCGAATCATGAACTAAAACCGAACTAGTTTGATTCGTTTTGAATCAAACTTTTTTACGAATCAAACTCAATCGAATCATGAACTACGAGGTTTTTGTGCACCCCTACTGGTGGTAGAGCTCTTAATATATAGTTAATTCTTATACAAATTGAAACATTTTTTTTTAATTCAAGAGTAGCTAGCATGCTTTAATTGATGTCACGATGGTAATTAGCAAGATGTAAATTTTATTACAATGTTGTATATCAATTTTGTTTTGTACTGCATTGATCATTGATCAATTAGTGCTCAAATTAATGGCTCTCAGGCCAATAAATGTTCAGTAAAGTTTTCCTTTGGCGCTTTCTATGTGCATATCTTTAAGTGATATACAGAATGATATTTAATTTTAGTATCGAACTAGTCAACTATATTTTTTTTTACCACAATATTTATAGTTTCTCACATGCATAAAAGGCCATTTTGTAAATAATATATATAATATAAGAAATAACAGAAATAATAGTTATTCAAAAATTTAAATTTTAAGCTACTAAAACTTTTATAGGGACACAAAAAAAATGATAATTAGTCCGAATAAGATGTTTTGTCAATGAGCCAGATTAGCTTGATTTGTAAGTATATGTAATATTGTCCATTCAATTTTTTTAATTAGCAAACTGCAAAGGACATGTTTAGTTATGGATAGAATAGTGAAATAATAGAGAAAAATTGAAATTTAGAATAGATTTCTATTTCACATTATTTCTGTTGTGCTTGGTTGAAGGAAGAAGAAGCAGAATAGTTAAAGAGTGAAAAGTATCCAGGAACAAGTCAATTTCATCTCTTGCAAAATGCAATTCTATTTCACCACCCATGCATAATAGAGAACTCGCTCATGATGGAATAGAGGACCAACTTGTAAAATACAAGAACTTGACACTAAAAATTTTAACTCAATTTTTTTTTTTACAATTTCATTTAATTCTATTAGGCCCTATTCGGATTTTACTGTTCATGTGGGAAAAAAAATTCACTCAGACTGAAAATTTTTTTCCCATCATGAACAGTACAAAATCATTTCAAAAAATTTTCAATCCCATTTTTTATACCCATTCCCAATACGGAGCCGAACAAGGCCTTATGAGGAGGGTTCAAATGTCTTCATTTTTTGTATCTCCATCATGCTTCTATTTTTAAATTTTCTAATAATGAAAAAAATCTATATGTTAAAATAAAACGTTAGATGTGATCAATATGATTTTGTCTACATGCACATACAAAATTATCTCTTTTCGATTTAGGGTTTATATAATTCAATAAGTTGAAATATCAACGTTCATAATTTATCCACATCAATGTATTTTTGTGAGCTTTGATACTAATCACAATAAAATCAAAATATTATGATCTTTTACATGTGTATATAGAAAATGATGTAGATTATATCCAATGGTTTTATTTTCACATTAAAATTTTAAATTTTAAATTATTGTAATTTTGAAAATAAAAGTATGGTGAAGACAAAAAAAATAAAAATATTAATTTGAATCGTAATCTTCTATTATTATCAAAACAAAAAAAAAAAAACAAAAAAAAAAATATATATATATATATATATATTTTTTTTTTTAAATATGAGTAAAAGACTGACCAAAGAACAAGTGTCGTTTTGAGAGTTGAAACCCTAGCAGATCGTCTTCTCCACCCCCATCTCCCTCCCTCTCTGTTGCCCTGCTCTACTGCCGCAACCACTCCCCTCCACCTTTTTCTCTTCCTATCTTCTATTTTCTCTAGCTCCCTTCTTCTACTGCCACAGCAACTCTCAACTTTTTCTTATTCGGCCATCCGCCTTCTCTGTCGTCTACACCAGTCTCCACCTCCTCAAGACTCTCCTCTTCTTTCTCTGCCTCCGCCGCCTCTGTTCTCTTCTCTGCCAATTTCGTTGCTCCTACCGCTCTGCCTCCAATTGCGATATGAGGGTTACTTAAGGTGATTTGAGGTGATCTGAGGGTTTGAGAGTCGACCTCTCTTTCTCTCTCTCAACTCCTATGCTATGTCGTCCGGTCCACCTCGTCACACTCCATCTAAGCAGATGCTTTCGTCTAACGGATCTGGTCTCTACTCGTTGCTCCGTCTCACCACTCTTCGCTTCGTCTCGACTCACTAGATTCGGATGGAGTTGTAAATTCACTCCACTTTTACCATAGTATATACTATATCTATGTATAAATAAGGTACGTTTATGATTAATGATGATGATGATGCGTGAACCCCTTTCCTACTCACTTTCTTCTTCTCCTTCCTCTCTGTATTTCCTTTTAATAATTCAGGCACAAATCTCATCTGAGCACGAAGGCTCTCTTGGATACTCCTGCCTTGTCTTGATTAAGCACTGATTTGTGCTAACGACAAGAAATTAGGCAAGCTCACAATCTACCAATCTGAGCACGAGCATAGAAATATTGCAGGTTCAATATACATCTACCGATCTGAGCACAGAAACCCCTGGTTCTGCTTTTATTTTCGAATTTTTCTTGTCTACTTCTGTAAAGGAGTTCAATTGTAATATTTTATGTATTGGTACAAATATTACATGTACTGATACGAAACTATGTAATTGGTTTGTCCTCATTAATAAAAATATCGCCTACATGTTTTAAACAAAAAAAAAACCTTATTTTAATCAATTCTTCTTTTTCTCTAGCCGAACAGATCCAATAGGAAGTTGAAGCCTTAATTTCTATGTGCTAGTAACACTTGATGTAGAAAGTCAGTAAGTAAACACGGGGCTAAAATAATTGCACTATTATGTAGCCTTAATTTCTATTTTGTAGCTATACTATTCTTTAATGGATGGAGTTAGAATAGATAGAATAATTAGAATAGTGAAATTTGAGATTAGTAGATGAAAATAGAGAAAAAATAGTAATTTTTATATTAATGTCAAAATAATGATATTCAGATTAGTAAAAATGTTGTTTGGATTATACATTTAGAATAGTGAATAGCTATAATCAAGAAAGAATAGTGTTAACAATGTGCTAATTGGTAGTCACTATCAAGTTTTTTTTTTAAAAATGTACTAATTAAGAGAAAAGATAGGCAAGTGGAGTCTCAAACAAATTGTCACAACGTGAAGATGGCAGAAGTGACGTCAATTTTGTCATTTCAGAATTGTGTTGGCGAAAATCTGAGAAGGAAGTATTTTTTTTTCTCTTGATACTTCTGTAGGAGCGAACCCACATTGTACTCCGCATCCTCCCTGGATTTTGAGTCTTAGTGGAGATCTATCGGTCCCGAACAAAATATAAGCTAGTGAATCAGAAATTACCAATCAGAATATTAGAAAGTATAAGTTAAAGCATTGTTTTTTATTGAGTACCCAATTAATTAATGTGTTTCAATATGATTAGCTATTTAAATCCGATTCGATATTTTTTTTGCCCTATTTGATAAAATCTCTAAATCCACCCCGGTACTTCTGAATAATAACTATTCCAACATTTACACAAAAAATAGATAATAGTTATTGTTTGAGCTATTACGAATAACAAAAAAATAATTTGAATGCATATTGCTATTTTAAATAGCTTCTATTCCCGAATAGCCCTTGTTCTTGGCACATCCATACACATCCAAAGATGTCACACCCCTGATTCGGAGGTGCGATGATTCTGCCATGTCTATTTACCATTCAATATACGTAACATATGACATGGATCTTTTTATACATTGCCAATAGTATCCACTATATTTTACCACATCCCAATTATTTACAATAATTATCTGACATTTTATAGTGGATGATGCTAAAGATATACTCTCTGCACCCTGTCAGATATATAAACCCAAATCCCAAATCTTTAGGTGACTCTGCTGTCAATTATAACCCGTAAGTGTTTCTTTGACTTCGTATAATGAACCTGTAACTCACAAGGAGAAATGAGTGAGAAATAATAAATTATTTCTCAGTGCTGATTGCCACTCAGATTATTGGATTCAAAGGAAATTCATATTCATAATGAAATCACCGCACGAGAAATAAATAGTTCATTTCATAATGATGAATGCAAATTTTCAATAACGGTATCCAATCGAACAACAAATCAGAACTTTAAGAATCTTATCAGAATAAATAGTTTGGGTCAAAGTGTTTAAACCCTAAAGTTTGGCAACGTTTGTGACCTAATCCTTACAACACTAAGTTTGGTAACGTTTGGTTTCTTAACTTTACAATTTCTAGTCTGTAACACTGACAGATACAATAACTTGTATCTGTCGTATCATGGCTTATACCGTTCTAACTATCCTAACATTTTTTAATAGAAACAATACGAAATCAGTATTCAATATTAATCCTTTTTCACAATACGAAACAATTTCTTAACGGAAACAATACGAAAACAATATTTCAATGCTGTTATTATCGGAATGAAAATCAATGATAAAACAGTTACTACAGTTCATTAGTATTACAGTCACAATTCACATTTACTTAGTATTTCCTACCCAACCGGTACTGGGTTCGGTTGGAGCCATTCACCATATGCGCATAAGGGTCCTGGAGTAAAGTCTAGTAGCTAGCTAGACTTTACGATATATTAATTGTTTTTCTCTACTATATGGAGGTTCAAGGATTACAGTATTCAATATTCAATCAATTCAATCACTGTGATCTCAGTTAATCATTTGCAATATAAATCAATTGATTGATCAACAATATCAACATGACGGTCAAAAATCTTATCTGTAATTCAGTTTCAATTGTACTAGGCTATGCATATGACGCAACAGTTCTAATGCAGTCAATCAAATATTCAAATTGCACAGCGAGTTAGGATTTAATTCCTAGTCATGAATCTCAAACTAATCCAATAACCTCGCACTTGATATCGTAGGGCAATAAGTGAGATCACTATCAGTCTGTCCGTCTTGAACATTCTGTCTCATCTGCCTTTATCATAATTATGCCTTATAGAGATCAATTCAGAAACTCCAATTCGAATTCAACAATTATCGCTCATAATTCCAATCGGATATATAATCGAACACAATCGATATCAAATATTTCTTTTATTTATTTGTCTTTTCTCCTTTCAATTTTTCATTTCTCTTTCTCTTTCTCTTTCGTTTTTCTTTCTCTTTCTCTTTTTTTCCCCCGATTTTTCATTTTATTTTTCTCTCTGAATTGAATCAAGAGAGACCTCCTTTTTATTTAAGGGGTGGGGTTTGGGGGGTTCCACGCATGGGAGCCACGTGGTAAAAAAAAATGCAACGTTGGTTTCTCTCTTCTTCTTTTTTCCAATTTTGTATTTTTATAAAATAAACCTTTAAGTTTCTAAGTTTTACAATTTAGTCCAAAAATAATTAAAAAACGCTATATATATTTACGTATATATATCAAATTATCAATGCTATATCTTATTTCTCATAAAATTCAATTTCTAATTCTCAAATTTTCCCTTCAAAATATTTTAGACATTTAAATTACCAAATTATTTTTATATCAATCAAACATAACTTTAAATTATCGGTTTCATAGTAAATCACACCTAAGTAATTTATTCATCATTGCTAATCAGTTCAGAAAAATAATATTTCTTATGTAAATATTACTAACTGAAAAAATATATTATTATTTTCAGTTATCAATTTCATTACATGTATTTTGCGTTATGTTACAAAAGATCTCTAATTCGTACGTGATGCGCGACACAGAAGAACCGACCTTAATTTTCCAGGCTGCAGACGTAGGGACTGGAACTGGATTCACGTAAATTTTCCACGCTGCAGATGCGCATGCATGATTCTTTTGTTTTTTTCTTCTTGGCACAATAAAAGTGAACTATTTTACTGAAGCCATAAATAGGGGTGCAAACGGATCGGATAGTGATAAAATCACATCCGTATCCGCTTTTAGTTTTTAGATACAGATACGAATTGGATATTAGACGGATGTATACGGATACGGATCGGATATCGGATATTGGATATCTGTAGATGTATACATAAATATTTTTCATAATTTATGATAAACTATATGATATATATTTACTATTCGGATATAGATAATTAAAATTCAAACCATATCTGTATTCGTATCTGCACGGATATTCGGATATCGGATATTGATATCTAATTTTCAAATACGGATGCAGATACGGTCGGATTGTTGGGTAATCCGTATACCCTTGTTGGGAATCCCACGTCAGACACCGCTTGGGAATCTATGCTTCGTTCCCAGTTTAGGCTTAAGGTGCGAAAAGATCGTAAAACAAAAAAATTACTTCTATCTTAAGCTGAGGATCTTCTCCCTGATTGATTTCTAAAACTAAATTTATTTAATATTTAAATAAATAAAACAACATTTGTACCTTGTTCGAAATTCGAATTGGAATTGAAATCTGACTCGTCTCAGAGCACCAGACGTCTGATGCATCTCACTACTACAAAAAACCCTTTTTATATCAGTTGAAATCGCGTTCCGCCATCGGGGTCCGATCCGATGCATATCGCCCCGATAGGAAATGTTTACCCATACGCCATCGGTATGAGCCGATGGCATTACGCTCCAACGCGATCGGTTAGAAATTAGGGACCGACGAAAATATTAGTTTTTTGACCATTAATTATGCCGTTAAAATGGAAACACCATTGTCTCTGGGTGTTAATAGCAGTTAGCAAAAGTGTATTACACCATCGGATGTGTTTGAGTTGGCGTTTACATGTAGTTTGCCATCTGTTATTACTTTGGACCGTTGGTGATTTCTTTTTATATATTTCATTATATATGCCTGTATTAGGGGCTAGCCTCCATTTATATATAGCAATATATATATATATATATATATATATATATATATAGAGGTAGGCTAATATACAATTGATTGTTCCTGAGGTCCCGTACAACCAAGTCATTTTCTGATTTTTAAAGTCCAAATGATCGATCCAAACCGTTCATCTTGTTCTCCATATTAATATGTGTTTGGAGACCAAATTTTACATTTTTCTGAATTTTTTTACTATTTATTAAGCCACTTTGAAAACCGCTGATCCAACGGTGGCTTAACAAAACAGTAAAACCAGAAGCTACCGTTGGATCAGCGATTTTCAAAGCGGCTTAATAAATAGTAAAAAAATTCAAAAAAATGTAAAATTTGGTCTCCAAGCACATATTAATATGAAGAACAAGATGAACGGTTTGGATCGATCATTTGGACTTTAAAAATCGGAAAATGACTTGGTTGTACGGGACCTCAGGAACAATCGATTGTATATTAGCCTACCTCTATATATATATATATATATATATATATATATAGGACTTGGCTACGGTGCTATGGGTTGCATAGAGGCCTCCCATGCTACGGCTCAATATTCGAGTTTTTAAAATCCTAACGGTCGATCCGAACCGTTCATCTTGTTCTCCATATTAATATGTGTTTGGAGACCAAATTTTACATTTTTTGGAAATTTTTTACTATTTTTTTAGATTTATTGAAAATCATTATTTTTCAGACAAATCTGGACCATAAAAAACAGCGATATTCAATAAATCTACAAAAATAGTAAAAAATTTCCAAAAAATGTAAAATTTGTTCTCCAAACACATATTAATATGGAGAACAAGATGAACGGTTCGGATCGACCGTTAGGATTTTAAAAACTCGAATATTGAGCCGTAGCATGGGAGGCCTCTATGCAACCCATAGCATATTAGCCAAATCATATATATGTGTGTGTGTGTGTGTGTGTATACGTATATGTATATACGTATACGTATATACGTATATATATATGTATATATATATATATGTAGAGAGAGAGTAAGACTATGCTACTTCGCGAATTAAACGAGCTGTTTTAATTCGCGCTCATATCTCTAATTTTGAAATTCAAATAGCCGATCCAAACCGTTAGATGTTTAATCTATATTAAAATGTGCTTGGAGATCAAATTTTATATTTTTTGGAATTTTTTTACTATTTATTAAGATGGTTTGAAAATTGCTGTTTTTATTAAAGTTCTGCATCTTAATAAATAGTAAAAAAACAGTAATTTTCAAACCATCTTAATAAATAGTAAAAAAATTCCAAAAAATATAAAATTTGGTCTCCAAACACATTTTAATATAGATTAAATATCTAACAGTTTGGATCGGCTATTTGGACTTCAAAATTAGAGATATGAGCGCGAATTAAAATAGCCCGTTTAATTCACGAAGTAGCGCAGCCTTACTCTATATATATGTATATAGATGTATAGATAGGCTAATGTGCTTTCGGTAGCATATAGGCCGAAATACACACGGTCCAAATTTGAAATTTCAAAATTCAAAAAGTCGATCTGAACCGTTCATCTTGTTCTCCATATTAATATGTGCTTGGAGACCAAATTTTACATTGTTCTGAATTTTTTTTACTATTTATTAAGCCACTTTGAAAATTGTTGATCCAACGGTGGCTTAACAAAAGAGTAAAACCGTTGGATTAGGGATTTTCAAAGTGGCTTAATAAATAGTAAAAAAATTCATAAAAATGTAAAATTTGGTCTCCAAGCACATATTAATATGGATAACAAGATGAACGGTTCAGATTGACTTTTTGGATTTTGAAATTTCAAATTTGGACCGTGTGTTTTTCGGCCCATATGCTACCGAAAGCACATTAGCCTATCTCTCTCTCTCTCTCTCTCTCTCTCTCTATATATATATATATATATATATAGGAGGGTTCAAATGCCTCCATTTTTTGTGTCTCCATCATGCTTCCATTTTTTAAAACTTAAATGTCAAAATAAAACCGTTGGATGTGATCTATGTTATTTTCTCTATGTGCCCAGAAAAAATTATTACATTTTGATTTTGCTTTTATGTGAATCAATAAGTTAAACAATCAATGTCTATAAATTATCCACATTAGCATACATTTTTACAAGCTCAAGATGACAACCAAAACAAAGTTGAAATGATATAATTTTTTACACGTGCATAGATAAAATGATGTAGTTCATATCCAACGGTTTTATTTTGAATTTTAAGATTTGAATTTTGAGTTATTAAAGTTTATAAAAATGGAGGTATGATGGAGGCAAAAAAATTAGAGGCATTAAGAATAAGATGGGCCACATTGAAACGGTTATAGAGAAGAAAACTGAAAAAGAAGTGAAAGAAGCAAGGTTGAGGCTCAAAGCTTCCATTGATTCAATTAAATGGTTAACATTTCAAGCGTGTGTTCTTAGGGGCATGATGAATCTCACAAATCAATAAATCAGGGAAATTTTCTAGAAATGATAAAATTGCTTGCTTCATACAATGAGGGAGTGAACCAAGTTATGTTAGAGAATGCTCCAAAGAATGCGAAATACACCTCACCGTTAATTCAAAAAAAACTTCTACATATCATGGCTCGAAAAGTACAGGTTGCAATTAGAGAAGAAATTGAGAATGAGAAGTTTTGTTTGATTATTAATGAATCTCGTGATGAATCTAAGAAGGAGCAAATGGTAATTGTTGTTCGATTTGTCGATAGAAAAGGATTTATTTGTGAGAGGTTTCTTGATCTTATTCATGTTAAAGATACATCATCACTAACCTTAAAGAATGCAATTGCTTCAGCTCTATCTGACAATGGTTTAAGCATATGCCGCATTAGAGGTCAAGGATACGACGGAGCGAGTAATATGCGCGGTGAATGAAATGGTTTACAAGCTCTTATTCTTAAAGAATGTCTGTATGCATACTATGTTCATTGCATGGCTCATCAATTACAATTGGCCCTTGTTGCAGTATTAAGAAATGTGCATGAAGTTCATAATTTTTTTTAGAATGTGAATTTTGTTATAAATGTTGTTAGTGCATCTCCAAAACGTCATGATGAATTGCAAGCACAACAGGCTGAAGAAATGATCTGCCAAATTGATTTGCGTGAGCTTGACACTGGTAGAGGGGCAAATCAAATTGGTACATTGCAAAGGCCAAGAGATACTAGATGGAGCTCTCATTTTAAGGCAATTTCCAGTTTGATGCATCAACATCTATTTTAAAGAGCATATCAACTAATCATTCGGTACCATATACTTCTCGAGGGGATGCCGGTTTTGGTGTGAAATTGCTTCTCTCATTCGATTTTGTGTTAATTCTACATTTAATGAAAGTTATCATGGTAATTACAGATGTGTTATGCCAAACTCTACAATTGAAATCTTTGGATATTCTTAATGCAGCGCATCTGCTATCGAGCACAAAGTCACTACTTCAAGAGCTAAGAGATCATGGTTGGAAACCTCTTTTGGATAAGGTAAAATTGTTTTGTACAAAACATGAGATTGAAATTTTCGATATGAATAAAAGGTTTGTTGATCTAATTTGATCTCGTAGTAAGAAAGACAATACCACTATAGAACATCATTATCGAGTAGACATATTTAATGTCACAATAGATCAACAATTACAAGAGATAAATGGTCGATTTAGTGAGCAATCTACTGAACTTCTTACCCTTAGTGTTGGTCTAGACCCAAGACAAGTGAAGTCATTTAGTATTGAAAATGCATGTCAATTGGCAGAGAAATCCGCTTCGTATCCTCTAGTTGATAGATTGCTTTTACTAACTACTACTCTTCCTGTCTCAACTGCTACTACATAACGGGCTTTTTTAGCCATGAAGCTCGTTAAAACTAAGCTTCGAAATAAGATGGTGACGAATTTCTCAGAGACTACATGCTTGTTTATATTGAGAATGAAATAGCTAATAAGATTACTTCAGATGAGATTATTGATGAATTTGATTTTTTAGGAAATCATAGGTCTAAATTTAAATAATATATTTCATGTTTTTAATTTAGTTATGATAGACATGGTGTTTTATTGATGCTAGTTATTTATTGTATCTTTTTATTAACTCAAATAGTGAAAGATTTTGTGTTATAAAAAAAAATATTTTTCATTATTTTTTTATAAATGATGTTTAGCGCCCCCCCCCCCCCCCCCACCCCCCATATTCAAATCCTGGTTCCGACCCTGCGATTGGAGAATGTTGATGCGGCGATACGGGGATCCCCACTACTTCATTTGATGAAGATTGACGCAGGGACCATTGTGGATTGGAAAAAGGGTCGTCATATCAAGTTACACATACAAATATTAATATCTAATTTTGTAAGTATTAATATCTTACATTTTAGTATTTATTATTATGAAGGTTAACGTAGGATGAGTGCAGCAATTGTAAAATATGAACCATATAATTAGTGGGAACCATAGTACAAATTTTTTTTAATAGAAATGCGGAGATAAATGAAGGGACAGTGGTGTAGGAATGATTATAATTATTCAAAAAATTAACATAATTCTCCATTCGTATATGAATCAAAAATAGCGAACACAAACTTCTAACAGGTAAACTAATAAAGTTATACCCAAGGTTCTAAATAGCGTTTATCGCGTCATAGCGGGAAGCCGAAAAAAAAAGCTATAGCGAATAGCGTCGCTATAGCGAAAGCTATGCCACATAGCGTTTTTTTTATTTTTATAAAAATTATATCATATATTTGTACTAAATATCAACATTATCTAAGTCTCATAGAATAATAAATAACATCAAATTGATTAAAAAATTATAGTATTCATATTGAACTAATACAAAGTCCAAATTGCGACTCAAAATATCCATAGTATTACTAATATCATAAACTATCGATCTTTTTCTATTCAAAATATATTCAGCATCATGACATAATCTATCTTTTTTCTATTTAAATTTCAAAATAACCTAGACATCATGGCATAATTAATTATCTTAATCTATTCAAAATATTCAAACTACCATATAGTAAGTATCATTTTGTTACTTCAAGAAATATCTTAATATATTTAATCTGAGCCTTTATTTATAGCCCATATAAATTAAAAAAAAAAGAAAAAAAAAACAGCTCATGTTGCATAGCGCGCTGTAGCTTCCTTATTTGATCTCATTTAATAATTAATAATTTTTTTATCAAAATAATAATTAATAATTTAATATAAAGCTTAGTACGTCAATTATAAAAAAAAATCACGGTTAAAATCCAATCTGAGCCTTTATTTAAAGCCCATATAAATTGAAAAGAAAAAAAAAAGCATGTTGCATAGCGGGCGCTATTTGCGCTACACGCTATGCGCTATAGCGGACCGCTATTACCGCTATAGCATCTGTAGCTCAAATAGCGTGTTTTAATTGTATAGCTCAGCGTTTAGGGTCCAAAAACGCTATAGCGCGCTATTTAGAACACTGGTTATACCAAAGTTATGCGGTAATTTCTTATAACAAAATTAACAAAGAGGCGCATTGCAAACAATTTTAAAATACACCAATTTTAGAGTAAAGCTAATATACACTTAAGTATACCGTACTCTTAAGTTTAGGCCGTTCGATTTCTTTAAAAGTCGTGCTTTCACGACTTTTAAAAAATCTACACAACTTTTAAAGAAATCGAACGGCCTAAACTTAAGAGTATGGTACAACAGTGGGTGAATAGTTCTATTCAAGCAGAATTTAAAATAACGCTACTTTTACATATTATTTAATGAAATTTTAGAGTTTAGACTCTTTAGATAAAATAATGAGATGATTGCATAAAAAGACAAAAATGCCCATGTATACAAAATTTTATTTGCTGTTCATCAAGTACTATATATTAATTAATGCGTTCCATGAAGCTTAAGATTGTGCTCTAGACGGGGGACGCAGAGGAAGTGAACGACAAATTTATTGTGCGGAGATGAGAGCTACAAAATCAAGGATGATTGGACGAGGTCATCCGCTCCAGAAAGAGAATTGGAGAGGGAACAAAAGGGAACGAGTACTGTTTGGAGGAAAGCGTTACGTAGATTTTGACAAAATCTGTTACCTTCAAATTGGAGTGTAAGTTTTGACTGTTTAGAGGATTCGCTTCCCCCATCAATGTCCCCTTTTCTTTAATGAGATGTTTCCTTTCTAATTTTGAAGAACATCTTAAAACCCAATTAAGCCTAGGTATAGTGATTGTTTCTTTTTTTCTTTTCCTTATTTCAGGCTCAACAGATGCCAAGGCGCAAAATACCTCTTTTTCCTCCTTTTTATTGTTTTTCTCTTTTTCCATCTATAGTAAGAACTAACAAGTCTTTCCATAAAGCTTTGTATTGTACCGACTATGAATGATACCAAACTGGTACCAGCATAAAAAATTTCTAAATATTTCTAGTCTAACATCGTCAATTTCACAAAATTCCTACTCAATTGATGCATTTCAATTAAAAAAATAGAAAGACAAGAATTTACTGTTTTCTTCTAATGGGATCTACTCGTCTGGTTCATTTTATAAAATTATGTTGGCTGGAGGAAAAATTGGATTTAATTTCATGGAGGTTTGGGCTAGTCATACGCCAATTAAGGTAAAAAATTTCACTATTCTAGTTTTAAAAAAGAGAATTTTGACACATGACTTGATGTTAAGAAGAGGGATGTTGTGTGAGTCGAAATGTCCCTTGTGTAATACATGTTCAATTAAAACTCCCTTGCATTTATTATTTTATTGTACCTGTGTGACTCAAGTGTGGAACTAGGTACAAGTAAGAAGAGGTGAGACTTTGTTGATGAAAAAAATATTCTGTTGTTGAAACTTGGGAATTATCTTCACACTTGAGTTCAGTAGGGGCAAGAGGAAAGTGAGAGTGGGCAACAAAATTCATGGAAATAGAGGAATGAGGTTATCTTTAGAGGCTCAGTACTGTTGCTGGCAATACTTACTGCTAGAATAACTGTAGTATTCTAGCAACACTTGATGTGGAATGTCAGTAAAACACGGGGCTAGAATAACTGCACTATTCTTTAGTCTTAATTTCTATTTTGTAGCTATACTATTCTTTAATGGATGGAGTTAGAATAGATAGAATAATTAGAATAGTGAAATTTGAGATTAGTAGATGAAAATAGAGAAAAAATAGTAATTTTTATATTAATGTCAAAATAATGATATTCGGATTAGTAAAAATGTTGTTTGGATTGTACATTTAGAATAGTGAATAGCTATAATCAAGGAAGAATAGTGTTAACAATGTGCTAATTGGTAGTCACTATCAAGTTTTTTTCTTTTAAATGTACTAATTAAGAGAAAAGATAGGCAAGTGGGATCTCAAACAAATTGTCACGACGTGAAGATAGCAGAAGTGACGTCAATTTTGTCATTTCAGAATTGTGTTGGCGAAAATCTGAGAAGGAAGTATTTTTTTCTCTCTCTTGATACTTCTGTAAGAGCGGACCCACATTGTACCCCCCCCCCCTGGATTTTGAGTTTTAGTGGAGATCTATCGGTCCCGACCGAATTATAAGCTAGTAAATCAGAAATTACCAATCAGAATATTAGAAAGTATAAGTTAAAGAATTGTTTTTTATTGAGTACCCAATTAATTAATGTGTTTCAATATGATTAGCTATTTAAACCCGATTCGATATTTTTTTTGCCCAATTTGATAAACACTCTAAATCCACCCCGGTACTTCTGAATAATAACTATTCCAATATTTACACAAAAATAGACAATAGTTATTATTTGAGCTATTACGAATAACAAAAATATAATTTGAATGCATATTGCTATTTTAAATAGCTTCTATTCCCGAATAGCCCTTGTTCTTGGCACATCCATACATAGTGACAATGAATTATTCGGGTTCAGTTCGGCAAGGTTAAAAATTCGTAATTCGGTAATAATTCGGATATAATTCGAAAATGATTCAGAATTATTCGGACCAGAAACCTCAGTCCTGCAAGAGAGCAAAATAAAGTGTTATGGGAAAAATTCGCGAATAATTTATAAAATTCAGAAAAAAAATTCATAAAATTTACAGATTATTCGAATTTAACTCGATCAACCGAATAATTCAGCGTTCAATTTATCATTACACAAAAAACGAATTCTTATATTCAGATATAATTTGCAAATCTTTTACTATGATCCATACATATCCAAACTCCAAAGATCTGGAATCCGTACGCGATGAGCGCCTCAAAAGAACCGAACTAGAAATAATTTAAAGTTGATATTTTTGTAGTTTGGTGGAAGAAAATAAGATGACGTACGGACTGGAACTGGATTCACGTAAAATTTCCAGGCTGCAGGCACGCATGCATGATTCTTTGTCTTTTTCTTCTTGGCAGTTGGCCCAATAAAACTGAACTATTTTACTGGAGCCAGATCATCGAATTTAATTACCTCAAAACAATCATAAATAATTTGTTTTTTTAGAAAAACAAATATATGTTAAAAAGAATGATATTATTTACACACATTATCCGCACTAATGTATTTATATTTTTTTTATAAAAGTAGTTATACTAATGATAAATTGCGTTACTATAATAAAAATTAATTTCAAAATCAATTAATATATTTAGTTATTCAATTAAAGTTTTTAATTTGAATGTTCTTATGATTATTGAGAAAAGATATTAATATAAATGATTTATATACTAGGCATAACCATTTCTTCAGTAATTTTTAAATTACTTATTCAATAAGTAATTTTCAACGTCTGTTTTAATAAATGTACTATATACATTAATACACACCATGGGGTTCGAATAAAAAAATTAACATAATTCTCCATTCGTATATATACGAATCAAAAATAGCAAACACAGACAGGTAAATTATTAAAGTTATACCAAAGTTTTGCGGTAATTTTTTATAACAAAATTAACAGAGGCGCATTGCAAACAATTTTAAAAGACACCAATTTTACGACTCGTTTGAAAAATTAAAGAATAGCGCAATAAGAATGTCATTTGAATAGTAAAAGTAAAACAGTGGGTGAATAGTTCTATTCAAGAAGAAGTTAAAATAATGCTACTTTTACATATTATTTAATAAAACTTTTAGAGTTTTAAAATAGTGAGATGATTGCTTAAAAAGACAAAAATGCCCATGTATACAAATTTTTATTGAGTTCGGCTAGTATAACATCGGTGTCACACTAACTTCAAAATCAATTAAATAGACTTCAAATGACTAATTCAAACCGTTCAAACCGATTTACTTTATGACTGATGCGTTTATATACAATTTTTTTATATTTTTTAGTTATTTTAGTATCAAATCAAGCGGTAAAAATATTGGAAAAACGAATGTATTAAAATTAACTTAAAAACTCACACATTTGACCGCTTTACTTGATACTAAATAAATTTAAAAAATTATAAATTTTGATATAAACACACAACTAATGAAGTAGATCGGTTTAAACGGTTTGGATTCACCGTTTGAAATCGATTCGATAGGTTTTGGAGTTGGTGTTATATAGGCTGAAATGACAGTGATGTTATACTAGCCATACTCACTTTTATTTGCTGTTCATCAAGTACGATATATTAATTAGGGGGAATTTCATGTATACCCCTCAAAAACTTCAATATTATGTATTTTCCCCTCAAAAGTTTGTAATTACATATTCCCCCCTCAAAATTGCAAAAACTCACATATTTATCCATAATTAATTTTACAATACATTAAATATTTCTAAAAGTAATTAAATATAATATTTGAGACTCTATAGACCATTATACCCTTATTTCTTCCATTTCTCATTCTCACCATAGTTCTTTCTCTTTATAAGATCCAAGTGCACAACCTTGCTGAGATTTGCAAATGAAGATGGCATCCTCTCTTTTAACGATTTGTTTAGTTGTAATTTCATAATAATCAAATGATTTTGTATTTCGTGTTTCGCCTCAGTATTAGTTTCTTTCTATTTCTCCTACAATAAGTTTTGCTTTTACATTGGGGTCAAATGTACCAATTTGTATTTTAGACT
This sequence comes from Carex rostrata, assembly GCF_964058835.1. NCBI lineage: Eukaryota > Viridiplantae > Streptophyta > Magnoliopsida > Poales > Cyperaceae > Carex > Carex rostrata. Next base: position 4,669,108 of record NC_135925.1, read on the forward strand.
TCGTACCAAGAATATGATACTTTTAAACATTAATTAATGCAAACTACTATTGGCTTGCACACTTGCATCTCACGATGGTATCTAATATATAAGCAATTCTCTAATAAGAATGTGAAATTGTTGGCACTAAGGTCCAATTTCTTAAGCTCCTACAATTGGCCCAGCTCTGAATGTTGGTTTCCAGTAAAATGAGCCTTCAATCTAGCTTTGCCTGGTAAGCCTGTTATTGCTCAAATTAAGAACCTTCAATTCACACAAATTAGATCAAGGCAATTCAGACAAAGAACCCTTTAATCCACACCCACTAAGGTTAAGTTCTCTGAGAGATACAAATTCAGTGACTACTTGTGGTAAAGGCCTAAAGGGCTATTGAGAATGATGTTGAAGAGGTTTATGGAAATGACACTGAAGTTTTTGCATTTGATCCTGTGCCAGTACCAGAGAGGGCTTTCAGAGTTGAACTGGGATGGGAGGAAATTTTTGGCTTGAGAAAAAATGGATCGGAGAGAACTGAGTTTAGACATGTCAGATACCTTTGTATTCACCAGTTCGACAGGGAAAATCAAGATAATGAGTGCTGTGGCCAAAGAGAGGATGGTGCAAGCTGTGGACATTTTGGCAGGAGAGTTGAGCATTTGGCAGGCACAACAACAGAGAGAAAGAACCATGGTGAGAATGAGAAATGGCTAAAATAAGGGTATAATGGTCTATAGAGTCTCAAATATTATATTTAATTATTTTTAGAAATATTTAATATATTATAAAATTAATTATGGGTAAATATGTGAGTTTTTGTAATTTTGAGGGGGAAATATGTAATTACAAACTTTTGAGGGGAGAAATATGTAATATTGAAGTTTTTGAGGGGGATACATGAAATTCCCCCCATTAATTAATGTGTTCCATGAAGCTTAAGACTGTGCTCCAGACGGGGGATGCGGAGGGAGGGAACAACAAATTCACTATGCGAAGGTGAGAGCTCGCGAAATCAGGGTTGACCAGACGAGCTCATCTGCTCCAGAAAGAGAGAATCAAGGAGCGAATGGGAATGGAAGGGAATGAGTAATGTTCGGAGGAGAGTGTTACGTAGATTTTGGCAAAATTTATTACTTCTAAATTGGAGTGTAAGTTTTGACTGTTTGGAGGATTCGCCTCCTCCATCGCTGTCCCCTTCCTTCTCTTATTAATTTGTTTCCTCTCTAATTTTGAAGCACACTCTAAAACCCAATTATAAGCGTAGGTATAGTGATTGTTTTTATTTTTCTTTTCCTTATTTTAAACCCAACAAGTGCCAAGGCCCAAAATTCCTCTTTTCTCTTTTTTATTGTTTTTCTTTCTTTCCATCTGTGCTAAAAGCTAACACAAGTTCTGCCATGAAGCTTTGTATTGTACTGACTATGAATGGTACCAAACTGATACCAGCATAAATAATTTCTAGATACATCTAGTCTAACATCGTCAATTTCACAAAATTCCTACTCAATTGATGCATTTCAATCAACCTAAATTTTCTGAAAATTCAAATTTCACTATTAATGGTGGCTCAGCTCATATAACACAAAAGATAAAATATAAGGAAGCAAGACACTAAATCAAATAGAAAAGAAGAGACAAGTACTCGTGTCAGATCTCTATCGAAAGCAGAAAGTCGAGATATTTTTCTCATAAATATAAATGCAAATAACAACTGTGTAAAAAGTCACAAGTTTGAAATTAAAATGGAGAATCTCTTGTGAATAATAAATAGTTTGATGGATTAACCTTCATCCAATCTTTACTTAAAAAATAAGGTTCTAAATACAAACTCTTTTACTATAAAAATTGGTTTATTTTACAACTTAATTTGACATTTTAATTCTTTCAAAATAAAGTTCGAGTAATATTAATTTTGGTATCTCGCAAATCACAACTCTTTTTTAATAAATAATTCAAAATTTAAATATTTAAAAGATAATGAATTGTTGATCTTGTCTTATTTCTTAAGTAATGTATTTACCTAAAAATTTTCATAGAAATCTGAGTTCGTTTCGTACAAAATCAAAGAGTGAAAAAAAATTATGATGAAAATAAATCACGATAAACTTTTGAATTTTCCATCCTTTGATCTTCCATAAATCAAAATCAAAATTGATAATCATATTACTTTATAAAATGAGTGAAGCTAGTGTGTGCTATGCTCACCAAATGGCTTGGTGAGCACAACTCTAAAATCTATCAAATTGGCTTCAAATGACAAATTCAAATAGTTGAAACTGACATACTTCACGAGTGATGCGCGTAGATGCAATATTTTGAAAATTTCAAATTATTTAGTACAAAGTCAAGCAATAAAAAAATGATAAAAAAGCAAAGTTTTATAAGCCATTTCTATGCATTCATTTTTCATTTATTTTGACATCTCAATTTTATACTAAGTGAGTTCAAAATTTTGAAAATTTTACATGTACACACATCACTCATGAAGTAGATGAGTTTCAATAATTTAACTTTGTCGTTTGAAGTCAATTCAACAAATTATGAGCTTATATTGACCAAACTCTCTTGGTAAACATTTGGGAACCGAATCTCCGTTGAAATATTTTAATTTGATTCTATTTTACAAAAAGAAATAGCATTCTCATTTACCTGTCATTTTTTTTCAAACCATTTTCATTAGAGACCTCTCAAAATTCAAACCTCGGCGTATCGGCCTAAAGAGGCCCACAAACCGGACAACTCTCAAAAGAGATCCCTCCACTTTAACCGAGTAGTTTTGGCTTCAAACATGGCATAAATAATAGAATAAAAAACATACTGCATGTGGTTAGTGCGCTTCATAAAGTCAAAACTACTCTGTAAAATCTTTACCCTCATTTTCATATCATAGGCCTGAGGAAAGCCCAGTAATGTCCATTTCTAAGAGGACTGGATATGAACAGGCCAGAAATGGTCTCCTCTCTCAGACCCCATGGATTGAGGGATTTTCCGGGTACTGATATTGACACTAAACTTATTAGAGACCTCTCAAACCTCAAGGCGTATCGGCCCAAAGAGGCCCACAAACCGGACAACTCTCAAAAGAGATCCCTCCACTTTAACAGATTAGTTTTTGCTTCATACAGGGCATATATAACAGAATCAAAACAGCACAGCATATAGTTAGTGCGCTTTATGAAGTCAAAACTGTTTTGTAAAATCTTTACCCTCATTTTCATATCATTTGCCTGAGGAAAGCCCAGTAATGTCCATTTCTAAGAGGACTGGATATGAACAGGCCAGAAATGGTCTCCTCTCTCAGACCCCATGGATTGAGGGATTTTCCGGGTGCTGATATTGACGACAAAGGGGAGGTAGTACAATTGGCTAGGAAAACGTTCTAGAGTTGTTATACTCAAAGATTGAAAGTTCGATTCTCCCTCACGAACCTTGGTAGCTACTACCAAATTTTCAAAAAAAGATATTGACACTAAACTTATTGTTATCAGCACAAAATAATTCAAAAGTTCTAATTAATGGACAACTTTACCCTCATTTATTTTCCTTATTTCCATTTATTTTGCTTCTTTAATTAGCAAGTTTGTAGAATCTTTTGAAAAAGAAAACAACTCACTATAGTAAGAAAATTCAAATTTGTCTGCATTTGTTTTTAGCATATAAGAGAAAAATTCAAACTTATATGTGTTTTCTTTTGGCATGTTTTTCTATAAAATTAGTCATTATAAACTTAAATTGCCAGCCAAAGTAGAAATTAAAGATTAATTTTATTTTTTTTCTTCTTTAATTCCTTGAAATTAAATGAAAGGAAATTTTAAACAAAATATTTTTTAATTTGATTATGAAAAAGCTTTTGTTTTTACAAATGGCTTAATTTGTTTTTACAAATGGCTTAATTTGTTTCTTTTAGCTTAGTAGATTGTTTTGTTTTTGAAAAACTTTTAATATATGGTTAATTGGTTAGTACATTATCTTGATGTTTGTAATTACCATATATAATGAACTTGTAAATAAAAAAACTTTTTTTATCATGATATATAAAATAAAAGGTTTGATATACATTAAATTTCCAACAAAATAACAAAAAAGTAGAAGGATTTACTAATTGCTTCTTATCATAGCTACGAGAATATTTCTGTTCCCATTAAAAAAATTAACTGATATAATAGAGACATTAATTGTACAAGATATTTGTTTCCTATATGGGATTGTCTGTTAAGGAAATTAATATTGCAAAATAATTAAGAAAAGATGATTAAATGTTTGAGAGGATTTAATTGAAGGGTAAATTTGTCTATTAAATTAAAATTTTAAATAATGTTGTGTCATTAAACAAATTTGTTGTGTGAATATCACTATCCGATTTTCCTTTCTGTTAATGAATGGAGAAGAGATCGGTTACTTCCTTTCCAGTCTTAACTTTTCGATAGTTGAGCTACTCACCGACGCTTCTTGACTTTTTGTCAATTTAAAGAAATGCTTGTTTCTTTTCTTTTTCTTAAAATAGACCCAGCGACAGCGACCAGGTACTGGATTTCGACTCTCGATATCCAGTTTTTTTTTTTAAATAGAATTACTGTAAAATAATTAAACAGAACAAGCCAGGAAGAAAATATTTTTCGTAAAATAGCCTTCACCGATCCTAGGGATCGGTGTAGACAAAAAAAAACCATCCCACACCGGTCCTAGGGACCGGTGGAGCATTTTTTAGCCGTTTTTGCACCCGGTAGAATGTTCCCACAGAAGATCCAACATTGAGCTCACCGGCCCTACAGATCGGTGGAAGTTTGGGCTACACTAGATCGGTGGAGATCTTTTATGCAATTTAAGGACCCAACGGATTTTTTTTCTTCTCCTTCTTACTTCCTCTTCTTCCTTCCAGCAGCCATGGCTCTTTAAACTCGTTTTTTTTAATTTATTCTCTCAATATATTCAATTATTTCTCAATCCAATTGTTTCAAAATTTTGGAATTGTTTAAGAGAAAAAGAACGGTGCAGGGACGATTTTGAGGTGCAGGGACAATTTTAAGAGAAAAAGCCCTAAACCTAAATACATCACTGATCCGCAGGAACGGTGCAGGGACGATTTTGAGGCTCCACCGGTCCCTAAGACCGGTGTAGGGTTAATTTGTGGCTTTTCATGCAGCCATGTGTGGCAGGTGCAAAAGAGGCTGCACCGGTCCCTAGGACCTGTGTAGAATTGATTTTTTTTGCTCCACCGATCCTAGGGATCGATGGAGACTAATTTTGAAAAATCAAACCAAACAAGGCTTGTTTCAACGAAACAATTTTCATTAATTCTATTTAAAAAAAAATCCTCGATCTCTGAACGGGTGATTCAGAATTTTCGTTAAGGAGGAAAAAAAAATATATATTGAATTGAATTTAAATAACTAATAAGATACAAAATAACGCTTTAATTTATACTTTTTAATCCTTTAACTTGTAATTTTTTATTCTTTAATCTATAATTCTAATTATTAATCATAATTTAAAATTTTTATTTTTATTTTAATTCTAAATTTAATTCAAATTACAAATTAAACATAGTGGCAAAAAAATTTCCAGAGAGACAAAATCGATCAGAACATTTCAATTTCTACTAAAATTCAAAATCCAGGGAGAGCAGCCTCCCAACTCCCAGACCATGTGGGTCCGCCCCTGATGTAGAGGGTGTTACTTTGTCAATATTTTTTATATTTTATATTTTTATTTCTGCAAGTTGCTGTTATTCTCTACTCAGATCAGGTCAGACGGGATTTTGTATGCAAATAAACATTAAAGTTGAACATATTCATATATAGTTTTAACATCACTAAAAGAATCTTTATTTAAGTAGTGGCTGAAGCTCAGCGTGTTCACACGTCACAACCATATTGAGGCCTCAACGCCTTCTCCACTTACCCATTACCTTTTTTTTCCTTCCGATTCTTATTCAACCCTCTCCACTTTCTCCGCTTACTGCTCAGAGACAAACTTCTTGGTAACAATTTTGCCTTTCGGAGGCGCATTTATCAGTTTCTCTAAGCAAGGTGAATACAAAAGAAATACGGAAAAATGTCTAAAATGGAGCTCTGGAAATATTGATGAGAAAGGGAATGATTGCTTGCTATCAGTGATCATGAAGAATGAAGAAGCCACATATTTGCTAATTCAGGTGCTCGTCTTCTCTATTTCTTGTGCTAAATATATTTTCATTATGTGGCATGTTGCTCGCACCAGGTTAAGAAATTCGTCAAGACCGCAATAGAAACGAGAAAGAACGACGACACAACAAATATAAAGCTAAATTTTTATGCAAATTTTTCTCTCTTTTTTCTAAAAAAGAAAAGTGGGCATAAGGCATCTCATGATTTTTTTTTTTTTTAAATAGAATCAAATTTAAATATTTCAATGAAACAAGCAGATTGAATTTTATTTTTATAAACATGTACAGTAAGCATAGTAGTTGTCTCCACCGATTCATAAAAATCAAATCCAACTTGTTCCGTTAAAATATTTAAATTTTATTTTATTTTAAAAAATCGCATCTCATATTCTCATTTACCTGTCATTTTTTTCAAACCATTTTCATTAGAGACCTCTCAAACCTCAAGGCGTATCGGCCCAAAGAGGCCCACAAACCGGACAACTCTCAAAAGAGATCCCTCCACTTTAACAGATTAGTTTTTGCTTCATACAGGGCATATATAACAGAATCAAAACAGCACAGCATATAGTTAGTGCGCTTTATGAAGTCAAAACTGTTTTGTAAAATCTTTACCCTCATTTTCATATCATTTGCCTGAGGAAAGCCCAGTAATGTCCATTTCTAAGCGGACTGGATATGAACAGGCCGGACCAATGGTCTCCTCTTTCAGACCCCATGGATTGAGGGATTTTCCTTTCTGTTAATAAATGGAGAAGAGATCGGTTACTTCCTTTCCAGTTTTAACTTTTCGATAGTTGAGCTACTCACCGACGCTTCTTGACTTTTTGTCAATTTAAAAAAATGCTTGTTTCCTTCCTTTTTCTTAAAATAGACCCAGCGACCAGGTACTGGATTTCGACCCTCGATCTCTTCCGTAGAGGATGTTGCTTTGTCAATATTTTTTTCATTTTTTATTTTTATTTCTGCAAGTTGCTGTCATTCTCTACTCAGGTCAAGTCAGACCGGGATTTTGTATTCAAATAAAAATTAAAAGCTGAACATATTCATATATAGTTTTAACATCACTAACACCTTGTTTGGATGGAGAGTAGAGGAAGTGAGGGAATGGAAAGAAAATAAAACTTTTCGTCGAATCGTGTTTGGTTAACAAAATTATATCGGATATGAAGAGTACAGGAGATGAAAAGTTTAACATTGCATCATTGTAATTAATATAATCGATTTTCTTGCCAATTTGAAGTGCAACGGATGAAAAGAAATTTTGTTACAAATATTTTTAGAAAAAATAACACAAATATCTAACCCTATAACTTACCTATATAATTCTTATACAATTTTTTTATCTCAATCCTACAACAACCACTAAATTTCTCATTAATCTTCTAAATTTTAATCAACCAAACAAGAAATAAGATGAAAAGAAAAATTAAATTTATTTTCTCTCACTAATCATTCAAACATAAAGAGATTAAATATGTTAATCTTCATTTTTATTCCATTTTATTCTTCGATCACCTCCTCTTCCTTCCTCTACTCTCCATCCAAACAAGGTGTAAATAAATCTTTATTTTAGTGGTGGTTGAAGCTCAGTGTGTTCACAACCATACTGAGGCCTCAACACCATGATATTATAAGATGGTAGCAAAAATGATATTTTTGTTTGCAAGAAAATAGTACCTACATCTCAGTTGGTAACTTTTAAGGTCATTATATACATAATTATCTTTATCTGGTAAATCTAACTAGCCTTTTAACTATACTCTCAGTAAAGAAAAAAGAGGCAGAACTTCATCAAACATTTTAAATTGGCTACTGTATTACTATATATAGTTACCAATGGCGCTTGCAAATGAATGTCTTATACATAAATAGGTGTAATAATGATACATATAAGGCCTTCCTTTTTTTTTAGGGTGACAGCTCTGGAAACCAAAAGGAGGACATGACAACAGTTGCATATGAAGAACAACTTTTGGAAGATGAGCAAGCTGACCCAAGAGCACGGGCAATCATTTTAGGTTCTAACCTTGGCTTTTTCTTGCACACTTCAACAAATTACAGCTATGCTTTATTAGGGAAAAAAAATTATATAGTAACAAACCTCTAGTAGAGTGATGCTACGTCTCAATAATTATCAGGAACTCATCGGTGGTAGATATTTTAAGACAAAAATGTTCAAAGGTTACACTATTTGTGGTGCTCGTGCATATTATCAAATAAAGTATTAATTAAAAATATAAAACTTACCAGTATTCTAGCTTAGGCATATTGTTCTTCTCATGTGTACTTAAATCACTATGTAAACAATATGCAGTAATGCAGTGATTCTTATATTAGAGAAGGATCAGAAATTGGATTAAAATGAGGTACCTTGTAGTCAAACCCTGGTGTATTTCTAACAGCCAGTAACTGACATGTGTTCTCTGATTAATATAATTGAATAATCAAACGATGAATGCTCTGACGTTCTCATAAATGCATGTGTAGGATTTGAGTGCTTGGACAGCACTGCTTCTAATGGCGTGGCGACAAACTTGGTCGTGTACCTGCAAACTGTTCTACATGGAAGTAATGCTTCAAATGCAACTAATGTGACCACTTGGTATGGTGCTAGCTACTTTGTGCCAATTGTAGGAGCTGTCATAGCAGACACATATTTGGGAAAATACAAGACTGTTTTATTGTCCCTTGTTTTATACCTAATTGTATGTCATATCATGTCTCTTTAAATCAGTCAATCTTTACATATGCCCCTAGGATATCTAAAAGAATAACTTATATACTTTCAAATATGGAGGATCTCTAATACCCTTGCGACAAAGTATTAAAAACAATATCAGATTGAGCCTCTCCTCATTTCTTTGAAAAATACCAAACCTATCCCTACTTTATCTTATCCTTGTTTGTTCCATATCTCGAAAGTACCTCCTACTATAGCCGTAAAACTTTTATATATGCAATTACAGGAATATCTGCTCCTCATTTCATATCTATTTTCATATAACAGATTGAATGCGCCTCATATTTGTTATTTCTTGAATTTGCTCCTCTGTTAATATGTCTCCTGCTATTGTATCCATTTTTTCTCTCTATACATATTAATTTAAGTGATAGGTAGAAATCAGCAATCAGTATGCAATTGATGTCTATAGATTTGTATAGTAATTTAGGCAAAGATACTAAATTGATTTATTTTTCTGATGTAGTATCAGTTTGGTACACATAATTCAGGTACAATACTGGTTTGTATGTACCAGTTCCTCAACAGATTGACAAGAAAAAGCTGGTTAATTTTACAGAGTATTAATGACCATTTTCAGTACATATCCAAGTCTTACACCACCTTCAGCTTATCAATTGAAAATATTACAGATTACCGAGATGTCAAGTGCAAATGGGACCAATAAGTATTTTTTATTTGCTTATTTGCGTGCTTGATATATCCTGCTTATTTCCTTGTGTATCTACAGGGAACGATACTTGTCACACTCTCTGCTCTCTTAATAGAACACCAGGTCGTGTGCAATGTAAACCCGTGTGATTCGACAAATGAATTAAACAACATTTTTTTCTTCCTGGGATTGTATCTTGTTGCATTTTGGTAGTGGAGGCATTCGATCATCTTTGCTTCCATTCGGTGCAGATCAGTTTGATGACAGAAACCCTAGAGAGAGAGAGAAGAAACAACAATTCTTCAGCTGGTTCTATTTGTGCATAGATTTTGGGGTTATCAGTTCTGGCATTTTCATCATATGGATACAGGATAACATAAGCTGGGCTCTTGGATTCGGTATCTCGACTCTTTGCATTGCAATTGCATTTGGTGGATTTTTGTTAGGTACACCAACATACCGACTGAAATTGCCAAGTGGGAGTCCATTAAAGAGCTTGTTTCATGTCTTTGTTTGCTTTTTGAAGAATGTGAACATGGAGCTACCGATTGATACTTCTCTCCTGTATGAGAATGATATCAATTGTTTGAAACTCGAACATACCGATGAATTCAGGTACTCGTGTATCTCTGCAGTTTGCAAATTTTATTATTATATATTGGTATATTTTGTATAAAGGAAAAAAGGTTCAATAAGGTTCTTTTAGGTCTTTGTATTACTGTAAAGCAAAATGATCAGTCTTAAAATAAATGATAAAACTTGGCTATGCCCAAATTTAGCTAAAAAGGCCTGTATTTGACTGTTTGCTTAGAAAATTTTCTCATTTTTACTTTTAGGTTCTTAGACAAAGCAGCTATTCTATTGGATTCAGATGCCGAAAATTCAAAGAAACCTCCAAATGTTTGTACTGTAACCCAAGTCGAGGAGTTCAAAATACTGCTCCGACTCCTTCCAATTTGGGCATGTGGCATAGTCTACTCGGCTGCATATTTCCAAATGTGGACAACCTTTATACAACAAGGCACAACCATGGACAACAAATTCATGTCCATCTCCATTCCATCGGCATCTCTATCCTCCTTTGAAGTTTCATGTGTAATGGTTTTGGTACTAGTTTACAATAAGCTCATTGTACCAAATTTGACTACTGAACCCACAAAATTACAAAGGATTGGGATAGGTTACTTTCTGATGATATTGACAATGGCATTAGCTGCCTTCATGGAGACGAAACGGTTGGAGAGTGTCCGAAATGGAGAGGTTATTAGCATTGCATGGCAACTGCCGCAGTATTCTATTATAGCGGGTTCAGAGATGTTTAGTTACATAGCTCAATTGGAGTTCTTCTATGAAGAAGCCCCTGATTCAATGAAAAGCATTTGCACATCTTTCTCACTGCTAGCAATTTCTCTTGGCAGTTATTTGAGTTCCTTGATAGTGACTGTTGTAACGGTCTTAACGGGCATGGATGGAAACCCGGGATGGATACCGGATGATTTGAACAACGGACACCTTGATTATTTCTTCTGGTGCCTAAGTTGTTTGAGCTTGGTTAATTTTGTTGTATATGTTGCTTTTGCAAAGAGATACAAGCTTAAAAGGATAATTTTAGAGTTGTAATGAATTTGTAACATTTGTTCATACAAAAAAATAATAATAATAATTGTCTGAATATCTGCATTAAGAAAACGAAAGAGTGCTACATTTTATTTTGCGTTTGCATTTTGGTCCCGTGGAAAATAAATAAATCTGCTGTAATTCTCAGAGAATTACAGGACCGAGAATTACAGGATCCTGTAATCTCGATCCCAATCGTTGATCTTTTTCGAGATGGGTGCATGAAAACTTACTTTTCTAAAAACATTTTCAAGATCCGTGCACAGAAAAGTTTGACCATATGATATTGGAATTTCATAATAAGAGGAATTACAGTGGATTCGGACTCGGTCCTGTGAGGCTATGACATCATACACAGTAATCTCATTTCTCCCCTTTTGGTAATAACCAAAAGTAATATAAGCTGAAGTCAATCTGAGTATTTATAGAAAATCTCCAATATGTCAAGTTTGATTTGAAAGGTTGACCTTAAATTGATAGTGGCAATATTACACATTTTCTCTTAGTCGTTTATCTTCCGGACAATTTGAAATTGTATAGAGATCTATAAATTTTCACTTAATTAGTTATTTAAATAGATTCACTATTTCTTTTGTCCTCTCGATGAAAATTATGGATCTACTCCTGTTTCTAGAGAAAAAAAAATGTAACATTACGTGAGTATCACATTGTGACTTGATCATGTTACGTCACGTCATATAATCAAAATTTATTGTCACGTGACGTGATGTGACTAAAATTGTGGAGGATAGTCACGTCATCGTGACCACACGTGACATAACTAATTGAGTTTAATTATTATTTTTATATTTAAGTTACAATAATAAAATATACCAAAAAATAAGAAACGGTTTCAAAATAATTATAATTAAGAAATAATGTTTAAAAATCTGGTCATGTGATGAAATAATTTATACAATTCAAAATCAGACACCTCTTCTGAGACGGAATGGGGGGTATTCACATGTACAAAATAATTTATATAATTCAAAATCAAACACCTCTTCCGAGACACCTCTTCAATTCACTTAAAAAAATCTTTTTTTTATAGTAAGTATATTGTGTTCATATCTAATTAATGAAGTATTCATATCTAATGAAGTATTCGTTCTAACTAAAGAAGTATTTATAAGTAATTAATATAAATATAAAGTATTCATATCTAACAACATGAAGTATGCATATCTAACTAATAAAGTATTCATATGTCACCACACTCTCCCCGCCGGATCTCATCGGAGACGAGGTAAGATTGTGCCGGATCGCGCCGGATCTCAACGATGCACCACGCTCTTCTCGCCGGATCTCGACGGTGCACCACGCCGAGAAAGAGAAGAGGCGGAGGGCGTGAAGGCCATGAAGAGGCGGAGCCCATGAAGAGGCGGAGCCCATGAAGAGCGCGAATTTTGTTTTTTTTTGCTGATCGGGAGAGAGAGAAGGGTCAAGACAGTTAGATTTTTGACATAAACTATCATATGTATTAGACAATTGGGGCAGGGGGGGCTGTTAGCGAACTAGAAGTAGGAGGATAATATCTTTACTTTAATATTTATGCCTAACTAAAATAAGCAAATGTATATGTTTTTCCAATGTTTTAAAATGCAGTTTTGTTCATGCATGCGGAAGGCCACTGCATACTGCATAAGCGGTATGCGGACACATGTGCGGATTTTAAAATAAAAATTCACGTATATATATATATATATATATATATATATTCATATTCATATAGTTGAATTTATTTCCACATAACCTGTTAGTTTGTAATAATCTAGAAGTCAATAATACGATAATTTATCATAAAGCTTTGTTCATGAATTGAATGTTTATTTATATATCATTTTGTTGCCTTGAGTATTATTGAATTTATGGATCATTTCGAGTTCATGACTGAAATTGTGAAACTCCATAATATAGATGATATATACTCTTAAAAAGTCACTGACCAAGGTAATTAGCAGGAACACTAATTACCGCGATAAGGTTAGTATGTGGATTAAAAGATGGTTAAGTTTTACAAACCACCTGACACGAGATGTCATTTTAATCACATAGATACATGTTCTAGGAACATGGTATTTGACAGACCCCGAATGAAACATTAAATAGAATTGTGTCCGTGTCATTTATGTTTTCATTCAGTGTCAGGTTCTACACTATGAGGTATTTATCGTTCCCACTGAGAAATATGTATGTGTGATTGTTATCTAACGCTGTCCGTAAAAAACAGTCATAACGGTAGCTTTTCCATATGTATAGCTTAGCTGAGGAAGTGATAGTTTACCAAGAATACTATTTGTCCCTCGTATTTTATACGAGCTATAGCATCACTGGGCCCCTTGATAGAGTAAGATTATCTGCTAGCGGTATAATTACAAGAGTAATTATATTTGATAATCTGCTCAAGATCAAGAAAAGATTAAGTTAGCAAGGATGACACACATCTACCTTGAAACTAATCTGATAACTATGAGACAGAAGAACAGACACAAGTAAATAGTTTACTGGATCGTGATATTGTACAGTATAGTATCATCTGTGTAATTGGATGGTCATGATGTATACTGCTAGATACCGCTCATGATTATAGAAGTTAAAACAGTTTTAACTCTATTTACCAACATAACACAGATCCTATTGGGTCACACCATATAGAAGTTAATCGGAGAATCTTATTGTGATTGATTATAAATTGGTTATGATCAATAGTAAGATGGTTATAATTAATTATACGTGTTATAATTAAATTATAAATGTTATGTAAAAATAACAAGCAAAAACATTGGTTAATTTATAAACGTGTGTGACACGTTGTATAAAAGTTAACCGGTTAATTTATAAATGTGCAGGACACGTTGTATAAATTACCGAAACAACAACCGTAAGAAATATAATTGTTCAGAATAATTATACGAATATTATTTGTATTCGGGCCGAGGGCATTCGGGTCTTTTCAGATTCGTCCTTATCCGCATGACACGTCATCGATCCTATCCACATGACACCTCACCCCCCTAGGCGGCATGCCTTGTCATAGGGGTATTTTGGTCTTTTCACACCATTTTAGAGGCTATAAATAGAGGGGTGCATGGAGAGAATAAAATACTAATTCACTCGTATCGTTTCGTGTCGAAACGAATCGGTATTTTCTCTCTTTCTCGGTTTCTCTTCCAAATAGTGTTTCGGTTGAGAAAAGAAAGTTATACGTAGTTGACGTATAATCTTGCGGGTTGTTGTGAAGTATATTTACGGGATTGATGAATAGTGTTTTCTCAAATTTCACGGTATGTCAGTTTTGCTTATTTGTGAAACTGAGTAGCTGAAAATTCGTGTTTACAGGTTTTCATCTTTTCCCCGTAAATAGTGTTTTTGCATAATACCGCGGTTTATAGTATTTCTGGCAAAAGAAATAAACCGCTCTCCGGTTAGTCCTGGTGGATAACCGATAGAGGCATCAGACGTCTGATGCTCCGAGGAGAATCATTCCCGTGATGTAGCTCTACTCGCTCGGTCTGCATTCCAACTATGATTTGGAAACAAGGTATAAATATGCTATATTAATCTATTTAATTGGTAAGTATATTAAAGTTTTAGAAATCAATCATGGAGTAGATCTGTAAAAAGGATTAAATTGGGTTTTGATGCCAAAGGAATACTGAAGGTGGACCGCCTTGGAAAGTTTCCTGACATACCCCGTTTAATCCTGAGCTTAAGTTGGCCGTAGAAATTTTTGTTCTACTGTCATTCCGCAACTTAAGCCTAAACGGGTTTTGGTTACCCCGAAACCCAACATAACCAACATGAAGTGTGCCTTATTTTATATAAAAAATACAATAATTTAGGATGGGATAATAAAACTCTGCATAATGTATATGAACTTTTAATTACATGCGCTGCATATTACGTTTTTAATCAAAACTGCATGGGGAGGAACTGCATGGCATTTTGAGCACAGCTGCCGACTGCATAAGCATATGCAGCCGCATTTTAAAACACTGTGTTTTTCAATGATTAAGTATGTAAAATAAGTTTGGCCAGCGTATTATTGATAATATAGCAACATGTTGTGTTATCATCTTGAAAATATATTGAATAGATTTTGAATGATAAGTTCCGTTCAAATTAATCTTCTTCACAAATTATGTGTTTACATAATAAAATTTATAATTTTAAATTCTTTTAATATAAAGTCAAGCGGTTAAAAAAATAATGTACTAAAATTAACTTATAAATCTTTATTTTTTTTACCACTTGATTTTATACTAAAAATTAATGTAAACACATCGCTTGCAAAGTATATTAGTTTCAATAGTTTGAATGCGTCATTTGAAGCATAATGGAACGTTACTATTGCTAGCTAAGTTCATGTAAAATAATAGTTTAATGTGTAGATACGTAAAAAAGTTCACAAAAATATATGAAGATGAGTTTATAGACAGTCATATACTCGTTGGATTGTATGGTTACAATCCTTGTTGAAGTAATACTTGTTTTCTGAAATAAATTGGAAAAGGGCTAATAATCAATTTTATTTTCCATACATAAATCTTGTTAGAGCATCTCCATTGGTGAAAGCCTTTGCAATTGCAAACAATTGAATTGCAATTTTAATTCATTTTAATTTCAATGACTCTACATCCATGAAATTAGATTTAATTTCATTTTGACCGCCAGCGATCTCATTTTTTTCGATTGACCTTTTACTTTTTCTCCGTAGCGTGAATTTCTGTTAAATCCAAATCTATGATCTCTCTCTCTCCTCTCCACGATGAACAACAGAAGCCCTCATCTCCCTCTCTCTCTCTCACTCTCTCTCTTTCTCTCTCTGTCTCTCAATACATATAAAAGAACACAGAAAATTTTAATATGATAATTTAATATGAAGGCTATGTGAACAATCTTCTTAAATTATGTTACATAATTAACAATTAAAAAGTTAATAAGAGAAAGACTACTATGTATGTTGCTTTTCCACACTAATCACACCTCTAGCAATATCCTATCATATAAGAAAGAAGAAAATGTTTGATCTAGTATTACATTCACAAATCACAATACCTCCTATGCAAACTGCTAGCTAATGAACAAACAAAAATGTATTGGACAGGTGCATCAAAAAGTCTTTGCATCTGATAACGTATACGCCAACTGGTACATTATATGTTCTTGTACCAGTATTGGCATCGGTTGTACTGGTACAATTCATATTGCTGCAAATAAAATGTAGATCTCTGAAAAGGCATAATCAGCTTCACTGACACTCTCTTTCATCTATGATCCTTGTTGTATCCTCCGTGTTGGAACTTGAGCTGCTGGTCTTGATATCGCCCTTGCCGTGGCATCTCCATAGAACTGCATATAAAAATCTGAGATGGAAGCCTTTACAATGATATTCTTTTAACATAAGTTGCAAATTCAGTTGAAAATTCAAGAATAAATTAAGTCAAGGTTATTAGTTGGTATGTTAATGTTAATGCCTTTATAATGATAACCTTACCTGGTAATGTTAATTAAGTCAAGGTTATTAGTTAGGATTTGGACATCAGAATTATTAGTACCAGCTGACACTATGTAGCAAGTTCTATTTACTTTGATATACCAATATCAGGAGGTTTCTAAACTATTTTCACCAGAATGAACGTTACCATAGCAATGCACATGTCCGGTATGTTTGTGAGCTTGTTATCCCTCAAAACCATCTCCTGTTGAAAGGGCAAAAAGGGGAAATAAAATATGTGGTCTGGAAATACTTGTCAGGTTCAACAGCATACTGGTATACTAGTACCCCCGAGTAATGTGACAACGAGCAAAACTCAATTAGGTCAGGGAAATAATCTTTTAACTTTATCTTCTTGTTGGTTCTTAATTGAGGATTTCTTTTTTCAATATTTGTTCTGGATTGTGTTTTACTGAAACATGTAAAATCTGACCAGAATAACATAATATAAAACTCTGAAGCTTGCCCATCAAACTAATTGCTGGCCAGAAGCATACAAGATAAAATTCTCTAACTTACCATTTTGTCTGGTATAGATACTGACATACATCAGGTATAAACAAATACATATTGGTTAACCATTATCATACATATAAATGGCAATAAAAGCAATATCGCTTATAAGATATCAGCAAAAAGAAAGAGGTGAAAAAGAAAAGTACTAAACTTTTGAGGGGCATAAACGAAAAGCTAAGTATCCTACTCACCTCTAAACCAGTGATTGCATTCCACTGTGTGAGGGGCTCGATAGCTTGATCGTGAGCAAATTCTGACGCAGCGACAGCTTTTTAAGATAGGACAGGAGAGAGATGCACTCGTCGAGCTTGGTCAGACGGTTAGCGGTGAGATCAATCTCTTCCAGGATTTCAGGTAGGTTGATGTCAGCCAGATCGTGCAACTGGCAGCTCGTCAGGTCTAGAAACCGCGACTCGTCGGTCGGATTGGTTTCCATTTCTGATCGGAGGAACGGGGACGGGAAAGGGGAGAAGGGGAGAGGAAATTTTGAGCGATGACTGGCAGCTCAAGTTAGCGACGAGCAGCGCAAGAGATAGCGCGATTTGAAGATTTTGAGCGAAATGAAAGGGCCGATGAAAGCTTGCAAATTTGAGAGAACCTCTGTATCGGTGAAATTAGAAATGAAATTGCGGAGCGGTGCCAGGTCAGCATTTGCAATTGATTTTGCAAGGCGTTGTAGATGCTCTTACTATGATTTTTCTATTATCAATGGTGGTTTCATGAATTTATTTTGGAAAAGATCTATCACACCGGCCGAAAACATCCTAATTTCCTCCACATTTTAAGCAAGATATATGGATTAAATTATTAAAACGATCGTCAACCCACCTTAAATATAAATATTAAATTTTGAAAATACTACTTTTCATAAAATAGATAATGCCTTAATCATTAAAGACGAGATTCTTTTTCTAGTCAAAATCGTTTCAACTTTTTTGCAACAAATATAAATATAGTATGGATGTTGACAGCAACACAAAATGGAATATATGGACTAGTGTGTTCATTGATTGAACCGGATCGAGTTAGGTCGGATTGGCATTATAGTTGTTTATTGGCACATAAATATATATTTATCTATCATCATGTTAGTCAATAGTCATAAAACAGTTTTTTATACCTTGTTTGGATGGAGTGTACACTGTAGAGGAAGAGAACGAATGGAAAGAAAAAATATATTTTTTTTTTCGAATTGTGTTTAGTTGACAAAATTATTTGGATGTAAAAGTTACAGGAATGAAAATGTTTAACTTTACATGTTTATAATCAATAGTGTTAATTTATCTCTCAATTTGAAATGTAAAAGATGGGAAAAAAATTATTGCAAATATTTTCAAAAAATATAATACAAATATCCAACTATATATCTTACATATGTTGTTATTATCAACATTTATTTGTCACAAATCTACAACAGGCATCAAATTTCTAATTAACTTTCTAAATTTTAATTAATTAAGTAAGAATTAAGACGAGAAAGAAAATTAAATTTATTTTTCCTCATTAATTATTCAAACATAAAAAAATTAAATATATTAATCTTCTTCTATTCTTCCCTCCTTTCCTTCCTCTACTCTCCATCCAAACAAGGTGAGATGTCATGCAGATTCCTCTTAATTATTGCATATATAATAGCATATACATCCTAGACGGATTACCGAATAATATTTGTTTATTATTTTCTTTGAGAGAGAAAGATGGAGATTTATTCTAGACGATATAGAAGGAATTGTAGAATTCTATGTTTTCTTCGAGTTTCTTCATCTTTTTTTTTTTCAAAGGAACCGTAAAACAGCTACGGTTCTTTTGGATTTTTTTTCTAACAAATGCCATAGGTTGAAAAAAAAAAAAAAAACTCTGAAATATCGTAGTAATGTTTCGTTCCTTTCATGTCATGTAAAAATAGATAACACCATGCTATTTTTCTCCAACATTCTTTTCGAATTACTAAAAATAAAAGAAAACCGAAAGCTATTACTTTTTTATCAGTTATGGAATATGGTCGAAATATATAATTACCTGTTTGGACAAAAACTTGTTACTTTGTAGTAGCCTACGGCCAATTTTTTTGTATATGGAAATGCAAAAATTAAATTTTAAGAAAAAGAATTTGAGTTTTTTATGCAATGGAATGTCCCTATGTAGAGTGGGAAACATGGCACGACAAAGCCGGCTCTGTCACAGAACAACACGGTTATGGCACGACACACAAGTCGATTACGTGTCGTGACTCGCATGTTCCTTGCCGTGACCATTCGTGTGCCGTGACTATTCGTGTACAGTGATCATTTTTAGAAAATTTGGCACGACACGCGAAAGATCTAGTCACGGCACGTAGTCATGTGAATCTTGAATAAATTAACATAAATTATGATTAAATAATCACACGAGTCACGTTTAGGCATGGCATGACTCCCATGGCGTAACCATTCGCGTACCGTGACTACCCCTTGACATTTTGGTCACGGCACGGCACAACATGTGAAAAATTAATTTGATCACTACACAGCACGGCACAAGACCAAAATCACGACATGTGAGTCACGGCACGACACGTTTTTCCAACTCTATTCTTGTGGGTCCGGGTCCCTCTTATTCCCTACAATTACACCAATATGGTCACAGAAAAAATTACAGAAAATTAAAGGAACCGAATAATTTATTTTCCTATATTTTTAAAAATAAAATTTGGGCCTACGGCAACAAAAATACAAAAGAAATAAATAAAAAGGTTTTACTGGGTGAGCTTTAGAATATCATAGAAAAGTATTATTTCTCTCGCCGACACTTGGGACCAACTGTTTAGTTTGGTAGAACTACCAGCAGCGCTTATATGAACCCACCTTCTCTCTTCGCTGTTTCCACGCATTGAGAGAGAGAACAAGAGAAAGAGAGATAGCTTAAATTTCCAGCATCCATTTAAAATTTGCAAGTTCTAATTCGAATTAGAGATTTTGTTGACTTAGAAGAAAAATGGGGCAGGTCTTTAGGAAACTTCTGGACGCCTTGTCTGGCACGCGAGATATGAGGGTATTGTTCTTCTCCTCTCTATTTTAGGCCCTTTTTGTAGTTTGTTTTTCTTTTTCTTTTTCTTTTTTGTGTTTTCCTCCAGCAATTGTTTTTGTAACCCTTAAATGGTGTAGCTCAGAGAAAAGAATATGTAAGCTTGATTCTGTTATTCAGGAGGGGTTATAAACATTTTTTTTTTTTTTTACAATTTTAGAAATTGTGAGATTTATATTTTATAGAAGACGGTAGGTACTTGGTACCAGAGAAAAAGGTAAATTGTTTATTAATATTTTCAATTTAGGTTCTGATTGAGGTTGTTACTCAAGGAAGAAGAATTTTTATGTTGCAATTCTTAGAAAGATAGTTTGCACCCTTGAAAAATGAGAAATTTCATGCACATCATCTGAAATGTGACCTAAATCTCTCTTGATTAATGATTAATCTACACTGTAGAGTGTAACTCTGCTAAGGAGAGGGTACTAGTGCCTGAGATTTCTTGTGATGGGCTTCACAGTAATTCACATTTTGCACAGGGTTACAGATGAAAGTTCCCCTTGGAATTGCACATTTGCACCCAGCATCCAAGGCTATTTCCACTTAAACACAAATATGCCTTCTTCTTGCATGTTATAAAATATCATTTTATGGATCCAATAATTTGACTTGTGATATTTTGAACTATAGGTGGTGATGCTTGGTTTGGATGCTGCTGGTAAAACCACTATTTTGTACAAGTTGCACATTGGAGAAGTTCTATCCACTGTGCCTACAATAGGTAGGCACTTGTAAACCCTTTTTCATGTTTTTTCTTTTTTTAAGGATGTTAATTTTTTTTTTTTCCTAAACCCTTTTATCCTATTTTAAGGATGTTATGGTTTCTTTTCCCCTATTTTCATGTTTACTTTCTTCTTGCACACAAAAGAAACTGAAATTGTAGACCAAATAAGAAACCAGTGCCCCTTACTTTGGAGATGTAATTATTATGAAGTTTCTCATTGAATCCCAATTCCTTTTATTTGATAAACTAAAATTAGCAAACATTATGACTTAGTATTGATCAATTATTGTTTCTGCATTCAGGTTTTAATGTAGAGAAAGTGCAGTATAAGAACGTGATTTTCACAGTCTGGGATGTAGGGGGGCAAGAGAAACTCAGGCCTCTTTGGAGGCACTACTTCTCTAATACCGATGGATTGGTATACAAAATTATTATCTCATACTTTTTGTTCATCGGGTGCCTTTCTTTGTGGTGGTTACAATTTACATGATTGCGATTTTATCTGGTTTATACCAGTAAAGGGCCTGACTGATTCCTTTGGATCTAAATTACTAATTAGCATTTGGTACTGGTATGTAGCCCAGTTAATTCATAGCAGTACCAGTACCATGGGTGACAGTTTTGTTAGGGACCTGGCTAGTGTAAGGGTCATTTAATGCAAGTACATATCTTAATTGCTTCATTATGCTACTGGTATGGACCATTGTGTATCCTGGAGAGCATGATTGATATGGTATAGAGCATGCTAAAATAAAATAAAATAAATCAATATGGATAGTTTTTCTTAATTATAGTTTATTTGTGTCTTTGTCTTTGTAGATCTATGTGGTTGATTCATTGGACAGAGAAAGAATCGGGAAGGCTAAGGCAGAATTTCAGGTTTTTTACTTCTTTGTAAATCTCTTAGTAATTATGATAGCTGTTAGTCTTCTGTGCTGATATTATTGTCTGTGTTTCCTTTTGCAGACCATAGTAAATGATCCGTTGATGCTTAATAGTGTAATTTTGGTCTTTGCAAACAAGCAAGACATGGTAATATTTCTTTGTTTTTCTTGCAACTGAGTTACTGCTTCTCTCTCCATACTACTACCCAATCTACATTTTTCTGACTGTTATTACAGCTCTGTCAAATAAAATGGACAAGTTTAAAATGATTTCTGATATTTGTTGGTAGTGATTTGCTCCTCACCTCTCTTCTGCCTTCTGCTCTTCCCTTTTTTATTCAGAAAGGAGCAATGACACCAGCAGAAGTATCTGAGGGTTTGGGGGTATATAATCTGAGGAATCGCACATGGCATGTGCAAGGCACATGCGCCCTCAAAGGTGATGGCCTTTATGAGGGCTTAGATTGGCTCGCCACTACTCTTAATGAAATGCGTGCTTCAGGTTAGAAATATCTTCCCCCCCCCCCCCCCCCCCCCCCCCCCCCCCACACACACACCCAGTAAAACAAAATATGTTTTGTCTTAAATTAGTTGGGTGATGTTGTGGGGAAATTTGATCCCTCTTCATTTCTATTCAGTAATGCTTTGGCTACCATACTAGCAAAATTATTTAGGGTTCTGGAGATGTGCTCTCTCTCTCTCTCTCCCTACCTCACACACATTTATTATTTGCATACTGGAATTGGGGATTCATGTTAATCAGTCTTCAAGTTTTTTTTATTCTGTACCATATTGGCTAAAATCGACCCCCATTATTTTTCAAAAAAATGTGTTATATGTGACTTTATATATATATTTTAGAATAAAATGCAATGGATGCTGTAAAATTGACCCTATTCACGTTCGTACATGAGTGTAATCGGAGCTGTAGATTGGGAAAACTGGTATTTTATGTACATGCCTCACTTTACAGGAACATATAGGAAATACAAATATTTCATTTTAACCTATTCTTTTCTTGTTGTTGCTCAGGTGTCCAACATCGGTTGATAATTTGATACACCATAAGTTGAAAGAAACAAAAGGATGGTAGAGCTAAATATATATCTTATGATAAAACAAGAGTTTTTTTTTTTTTTTTTTTCCTTTTTTTGTCTAGCATTGTGTTTTTGTTAATGTAAATATCCAAATAGGTCATGGTGGAATGTTTCAATCAATATGAAAATTGTTTCTAGAAAGAAGTGGTTGTTTGGCCAAATTTCACAGGAAGTCATTTGATTTCGATTTTTCTGATTTTAAAATTTAAATTTATTCAAATTTATCTAAATTTCGATTTTTCTGTACTTTCAAATTGAGAAATGTAGGGTTTCACAATTAATGAGATAAATTTAATAAAATTAAATTGCAACAATATTCTCAACATTTATCAACATAAGTTTACAATGTCAGTTGAATTTACTTTAACATTTGGAAGCTAATTGTCACAAAATTAGAAGTCTGGTAGTTATCAGATTAAAAAATTGACAACTATCACTGAAAATAACAAAAATTACTGTGGTAGTGAGCAATGGCTCTCCACTCACAAAAAAAAAAAAGAAAAAAAAAAAAAAGAAGAAGAAGAAGAAAGCAATGGCTCACCTACAATTATGAATTCGTATCCTCTGAGATATCTCAAACTTTGCGTGACTTTATGGAAAATTCTAACCGTTTAAAGACGTTCTGCACGAATCTCAAAGCCCACATGACACTGACCCCTACATCACCCCGAATAGGCACCGGACACGTCGGTCACGCAAAAGTTGAGATATCTCAGAGGATACGCACTCTACAATTATCGTCAATACGGGTGAGGTCTCATCTTTGTAGCTGTGTGGTGCAAAGAGAGATCAACTAAACGACCCTCAACACTTACCATTATACAAAAGATAACATAAAGAATTACTGACAATTAAAGTGAATGGAAATATAACGAAATTTTTATTTATAGTAAATAGAAAAATGAAAAATAATTTTAAATAATTTTAAAAATAAGAAGACATTCATTTGGTATGGCGTCCAGTTAGAACGCCATATCCAATGATTTTTTTGTTTGAAAAAAATATATATACATATATAAAGAGAGAGTAGAACTAGGGTGTTTTTAAGCTCACCAAAGTGTTTGGTGAGCTTAATTTCAAAACCCATCAAATAGATTTCAAATGACGAATCTGAACTGTTGAAATCCGCCTACTTTACGAGTGATGCGTCTACATGTGAAAATTTTAAACATTCGAATTAATTTAGTATAAAGTCAAGCAGTCAAAAAAAGTTCAAAAAATGAATACACTAAAATTAATTTATTAACCTTCTAATTTTGACCAATTGACTTTATACTAAATTAATTCGAACGTTTAAAATTTTTACATGTGGACGCATCACTCGTAAGATAGACGGATTCCAATGGTTCGGATTCATCATTTGAAACCAATTTGATGAGTTTTGGAGTTAAGCTCACCAAACACTTTGGTGAGCTTAAGAACACCCTAGTTCTACTCATATATATATATAGAGAGAGAGTGACTAATATGTATTCGGTAGCATATGGGCCGATATGCATACGGTCCAAATTTAAAATTTCAAAATCCAAAAAGTCGATCTGAACCGTTCATCTTGTTCTCCATATTAATATGTGCTTGGAGACCAAATTTTACATTTTTCTGAATTTTTGTACTATTTATTAAGCCACTTTGAAAATTGTTAATCCAACGGTGGCTTAACAAAACAGTAAAATCAGCAGCCACCGTTGGATCAGCAATTATCAAAGTGGCTTAATAAATAGTAAAAAAATTCCAAAAAATATAAAATTTGGTTTCCAAGCACATTTCAATATGGAGATCATATCTAATGGTTCGGATCGACGCTTTGAACTTTGAAAATTAAGATATTACGTGAAGTAGAAACGTGTTTTACTTCGCAACTCACCCTAGCCCATATATATATATATATATATACTAGTATCGTACCCGTGCGTTGCGACGGGGGCATATTAAAAAATTATATATTTTCATAAAAATGCCCACATTACTTGAATGGTTCAACATACATAAACCAATCCTCATTACATGGCTTAAACTCTACTCATGTGTTTTTCCCCAAGCTACTACCCCTCCAGACAATATCTAGCAAAAATATATACATACAAAAACACATATACAAGGGCAATGTAGGAAAACAGATAAAAGTACATACTATAAATTAAAAAAAATTACAGATGACATATCCAAAAACCACAGATAGCAGCAAAGCTGATTATGTACCAGTACCAATACCGTAGCATTTTCAGAGGGCACCAAAGTCGGTTCAGTACCAGTGGCAATGCCAGTAGCCGTACCAGCTGACACAAAAGCTGAAGTGTACCAATAGTCATATCAGAAGTCCTACCAGTAGACAGGAATCATGTGGTGTGTACAAGTTACTTGCAGCTCATAGCATATACACATTGATAATTAAATGGTAATAAAATATGTCAAGTCAATTAATGAAATCAATTTTGGCATGTTGCTACACATGCTTATTGATTCCAGCTGATGTCGTAGCTGGTAAATTCATCAAAAGGAAAAAGAAAAGGAAAAAGAAAAACGCCACACCATTATGTAGTTGCAATTGCTGTTTCAAGGCCTCAAGGCGAATTCTTAACTCGTTATCCCGGCTAACAAGGCCCATTGATTCTCTTTGTTCAGTGTATAAAACATTAACACGGTAACAGAACTATTGTATGTAAAATTTTCATGCCAGTATGTCATTTTAATTATTTGAAATTTTAATAACGGAAATTAGCAAACAACAAACTAACCTGTAGAAGAGTGAGCTTAGCAGACAAATTTGAATTTTCTGTTTTGTGCTATAATTCCCTAACATATCTCATCCTTTTCTCCTTAGACTGTGCAGCCGATTGCTTATTTGCCAGTATTCTGTATATTATCAGGGATTTAAATTAATTAATTTCCATTGTAAAACGTACATTATGATGATAATATATACTAATTACACAAAAATCACCTCTTGACACATTTCGGATCATCCAAATCCAACTCAGCAAGCTTCTCATTGGCCATAATATTCTTGGTTTCGTCCTGAGTGAACACCTGATCTCTGAGTTCCAAATCGAGTGCCTGTTTGGGACATGATTTCTGATTGCACGCTGGTAGCAATGCCTCATTGGAGTTCAGCTTACAGTTCAGCTTATCGGTAGAAATGCCTCATTGTCATAAATGAGAGTAGTGTCTACTATGCATCTGTAAAAGGATTTAGTCTAATTTTGAGTTTTGACCTGGTTTCTGTTATGATTTATGAGTGTGTACTGACTCGAGTGTTTAACTTGATGTATGACCTATAACCTATGTATGATGTATGCAAGACACAACATAAAATATCAAGAGAATCAAGGTTTTGTTTATTTATTTTTCATATCACATGAGCTTTCTGTCAATAATTTTGGCAAGGTATTTTACAAGAATGCCCTCATATTGTATTCTTGTCAAATTAAGGACAGTTGAACCTTTCTCTTTTCTTTGAGAATCATGACGCACTCATGAGATGAACTCATATGGTCATTGTGCCTTATCTCAATTATTTACTTCGATACCCTTGATTTATTTTATTTACAAAACAGTGATTGTGATAACTTTCTTTTAAGAATTTCCATCTTATGAGCATTGCTTGCTCAAAGATTTCAATTATTTCATATGAGACAATGGAGGTTATCATCTGATACTCAAACCTCCTACTGTCATGCATACTTACACTTAAAACCCTTTTATTTTCTTATTTTACTATTTTATTATGAAGAAAAAATTATTTAATCAAGGGGAACTCATATAGTACTTTAATTTAATCAATTTTATTTTTTGTACTGGTACTTAGCAAAATACATGCTGTGCACCCATGAGCCACAAATAAACATAAACAAGAGGTTTCATTCAGATAATACCTGGTTCCTCCAAGATTGAAGGTAGTAATTTCTTGAACCATTCAAACTGAGCGCCATGGGAGTAATTCATCCAGGACACCTCAATTCCCATGGATTCAAAGAAGGAATTGTTCAGTGTTGTGGCACCACTGACAACAAATTTCACACCATGCAGGAAGTTCTCTGTGCTCTCTCTTGAGAGATATGGCGCGATTATGGCAACCCGTATGCTTCCGCTAATCAATGAAATTTATAAACCAGTCAATCTCTTTGTTGTAACAGAGCTACAATATGTTTTTCCTAATTCATTTTCTTAGGGAATTTCCAATGGGGCCCACTCATCTAAATTAAATTTGGCATAGCTAGATTCTGGGCTGATTTATTTTATTTTTTATTATTCATTTAACTAAACTCCATGAAATTTTCTTAGGAATTATTCCAGTGATCCAATTGCATATTACATTTCCTTGAGTACCTGGCAACGTAATTCAATTTATATGTGTGAGGTACTTGTTAGTTGACTAATTTTATCCCTAAATTGATAAGAAACAACTCAGAGTAGAAGGAAGAAACTTAATTATGAGTAAAGTGCACAAACCAATGAAATCGAGAATTAACCATCCAGAATGCTACGTGATTATATCTATTTTGCAAGATATCTCAGACCATTATCGTGTCATGTACTTGCCATTTTCTACAACACCCGATTCAACTTCAGTAAAATAAGTTCTGAACCGATTCTTGCTATCATTGTCCATCTCTTGAGGTGGGCCCCACTCAACCCATTTACCATTCAACTTAGCAATTATAGGTGCCGGGGAGTGAAGGGGAGTCGGGGACAGGCTACAAAAAAATTTCATTGGGAAGAAGGGTCGGCAGTTTCACTGGGAGGAAAATTTTACGATAAACCTTTTTTTGGTCGTGGATGTTTGATCGGAGAACAACGGAGAGAGCATGCTGGGGTAGAGAGAGAACAGCAATTAGCGGCGATTAGGGTTCTCTTTTTCACTGGGAAGAATAGAGAATAATCGAGAGAGATGGCCATCACTACCACTGACCTTGTTGGCAAGAGTATTGCTGTCGAGACTGAGGGGACTCCGATGGGGAAGGAACCACCAAATCCGAATCCGAGCTTCTACCCTCTCTCGACCCCTCCGACGACAAGTGCGAGGTCATGATACGGCGGTACGGAAAGTCAGCATCGACGCATCACCTCCTGACTTCTGGCTGCAGCACTCTTCTCTCTCCATCTCTCTCTCTCCTTTGATAGTTAAAAAAGGGTCTCCGATTAGGTTTTTTTTTCTTTGGGAAGAAAGGGTCGGGGAGGGGACGGCTCGGCATATTTTTTTTTACGGATCAGTGACAAAAAATTTCGGATCTATGAGACAATAAGGAGTTAGGCTACTATGACATTGGTGTTATTTGAAATTAACTAACACCAACTTTTAAATTCTTAGATCTGCCTTGAGATTTGTAATATCTGTTTTTACTGTTCAAGCATTTTATTTTGTACGAATCTCAAGGCAGATCTAAGGGTTTAAAAGTTGGTGTTATTTAATTTCAAATAACACCAATGTCATAGTAGCCTAGCCCGACAATAAGTATAACAATATGTGGTGGGTATAATTTTCATTAAATTTAGATTTCTACACAGATAAGAGGTGTATTTAATTAAAAGAAGGCAGATTATTTGTTTAGATGACTCAGATTCAAATCCGAATTCTGTTAGATAAATTCCAGCCGTACGACTTTTTATCATCCAAAGTAATTTAAGGTGCATAATATAGATGAGAGATGAGAGATGTATGTATGTATTAAGTCGGGACACCATTTCAACTTAATACCAGTTTAATAAAAAAATAATATTTCACAAGGGACGCCATTTCAATTATTGAACATTTAGATATAATTGATATTATGACATATGTATGCTTTATGAAGTAACATAGCTAATTGAGATGTTCTGTTCCACAAGTGAAAATACTTTATTGTATTAAAGTAATGACAACATATTTGATTGTGAAAATGAAAATACTTTATTGTATTAAAATTATAAAAGTGATTTGCTTACAAGTGATTTTAACAAAATTGATTGTGAAATTCAAAGTATTTTTAGAGTACCGTTTAAAGTTTATAACAAATATTATTTTACATATAAAAAAACAAGAAATATATTAATGCTGCAAAATTAAGTCAATGGAGAAAGTTCCTCTACGGTTATTCATTTTTTGTCATCGTTGCATAATTCGTTCATCATCTATCTCATAAAAAAACTCACTCTCAACGTAAGTAATCAAACAATCATTTAAGAATTAATCTCCCATTAAATTCCTTACTCGGTTTTTCACATAATTCATTGCTGAAAATATCATTTCAACACTAGCCGTAGCCACCAGCAATATCAATGCTAATTATTGTCTTTGTTATGTGCTACATAATAGAAGGGGCATTATTGACCAATGATTACCAACTTCACCATATAAAAATTATAGATGTGATCCTTGTTAAAATACAACTTGAGAATCATGTAATTCTTATTTCTGTATACCTGTAAATTACAATTTTTATTTGCTAAATACGTAACAATGCCTAATTATCTGATTGTGTATATTTTATACAGAAAGCGTCCAATGAAGCTATAGATTTACAAGCTATTCACAATCCATTTACCACCGAGAGCAAAAAAGGACAAATGGAAATCAAAAGCGATGTTTTAGATGAAAATATTGTAAATAAAGAGGGGGATTTGGTTAAAGAAGAGACAGAAGTTCCATCTAATTATTGTCTCGCGTAGAATGACTCAAATGCCTCCATCACGTTTCCATTTTCAAAAACTTTAATAACTTAAAATTTAAATCTTAAAATTTAAAATAAAACTATTAGATATGAACTACATCATTTTATCTACGCACGTGTAAAAAATTGTAACATTTCAACTTTGTTTTAGTTATCATCTTGAGCTTATAAAAATGTATACTAATGTGGATAATTTATAGACGTTAATTTTTCAATTTATTGATTCAAAAAAAAGCAAAATCAAAATGTGATAATATTTTACAGACACAGAGAGAAAATAACATAAATCACATCTAATGGTTTTATTTTAACATTTAAGTTTTAAACTTTGAGTTATTTAAGTTTTTAAGAATTGAGGCATAATGGAAGCACAAAAAATGGAGGCATTTGAACCCTCCTCTTTTTTTTATATATAAAAAGAGCTGGGTTATGACCTATTGGTTAAGTCCGGTCCATAAAAAAAAAAAAAAAAAAATAGCAGGGGCACTCAGTGCCTACCCCTGTGACCATATAGCCTCGCCATTGCTTGTGTCGTGTTTCTACATATTCGGAAAACGACACGACATAATCAAATCACAATACACGTTTCATGCGCTATGTTTAGGTGTGTTTGAAACACGTGTTGTGTCAACATGTTAAAATTTCTAAACAGATCGTGTCACATAGTACCAGAGATTAATACAACATGAATGACACGACACAGTTTAATAAATCAATAATAATTAGAAAACACTTGTTTTATGCCAAAAACACTAATACAATTTAAATAGAAAATAAAGTGAAATTCTAATCAAATTTTTCAAATTGTTCGAATATTCTGTAAATTAATTCTGCATTATTTGATAAAATTGCTTTATATCGTCAATTGAAATGGTGTTCTCTATAAAAATTTATTTTTTAGTCTAGCTCTTGTTGAAATGGCGTTCTATGTAAATATCTTTTTTTTTGTTCGGACAAAGAACTCCAAACTATATATGGCAGGCGCCGTAATGGTTTCGCAATTTGAACTCCAAACTATCTCATTTTTAATATTTTAATTTGTCTATTTACTATCAATAAAAATTTCGGAAAGTATGAGAGTATTCATATCCTACTTATAAAAATAAAAAGTTACAAAATAACTGTAATTTTAATTACATAAATTGAAAATAATTGTAAATTTAGAAAGATTGTCAAATTAACAATCTTTTAAGGGGGAATTTCATGTATACCCCTCAAAAACTTCAAAATTACGTATTTCCCCTCTAAAATTTGAAATTACATAATCCCCCCTCTAAACTTCAAAAACTCACATATTTACCCATTTTTATTATCTTTTCTATTAAAACACATTCTAAATTTATAAAATACCCATGTTACCCTTTTATTAAAAACCATAAAACACCCATTTGACTCCAATTTGAATCTAAAGGTTCATCTACCTTTCGAATTGCTTTGAGATCTGTGCGCACTAGATTAGCACAAATCTTGAAGTGAACAAACATGAAAATTGAAGCAATGTACACATATCTTAATGCGATGCATGCGGATCAAAATTGCTTTGAGATTTGTGCGGGCTAGATTAGCACGAATGTTGAAGCGAACAAGCAATAATCTTATTGCGATGCATGCGGATCGGACGGTAGAGAAACATTTCAGATTCAAATTTGAGTTCGATACTTCGATGGGGCATTTTATACTTTTAATGAAGGGTAAAATAAGTATTTTATATATTTAGAATGAGTTTTAATATAAAAGACAATGAAATGGGTAAATATGTGAATTTTTGAACTTTAGAGAGGGAAATACGTAATTTCCAAATTTAGAGGGGGAAATATGTAATTTTGAAGTTTTTGAGGGGTATACGTGAAATTCCCCCATCTTTTAAAATTTCACGTTGACATTTGCAATAATTTTTAAGTGTTAATTTTTTTATTTTCAGATGATAAATTACAAAAATATATCAAAATATTTCACACGTTTCACAAAGTGAGATAAAAAGTGTATTGTAGTAATAAAAATATTTTAAAAATGATTACGAATCAAAAAAGAAAAGAAATATTATTCTTGGAGTTGGTTGTTGGCCGACATGCTATTGATAGTACAGCAACATACTGTGCTACAGTATCAAAATCCTATCAGATATGTTTCAAACGATGAATTCAAACTATTAAAACCGATCTACTTTCACGAGTAGTGTATTTACATGTTAAATATATAACATTCGAATTCATTTAATAATGCCAAGCAGTCAAAAAATGTAGAACTACATGTTAACTTTAATATATTTATTTTAAATATTTTTTTAGTTGCCTAACATACTAATTGAATTTGAATTTTTATATATTTAACATGTAAATAATTCGTTTGCAAAGTAAATTAGTTTCAATATTATAAATTCATCGTTGAAAATTTATCTAATAGAATTTCTAAATTTTAACGCAATATGTCGCTATACTATCAATAACACATTAGTCATTCTAGTCAGTTATGTTATTATTTACAATGACAAAACATAAACGCTCCTATCAAAATCTTTAAAAAAAATGAAAGACAGGAATTTTAGAAAAATAATCGAAACATAGAGAGGATGAATAAAACAAATACCGTAAATAACATCACTCATGATCCCCAAAACATGAACAATATTTCAGTATCTAAACCGGGCAAGTTACTGTAATAATGCGTAAGCCTTCGATGACATGTAAGAAACCGACAAAAAGGAGCACTCATACCACCAAAGTAACTCAAAGTTTGAGTTTAGATCTAGACCGTCATCTCTGTTTTGACACGATAATTAAAGGGTCCCGTGCATTTCATCTCTAACCAGATTGACTCAGATTATAATCAGACGGTTCTGATCAAAACTTAATATTTAAGATACTTCAGAGTTCAGAAGATGCGGGCTCCAAAAAGAAAGGGGACAAAAAAATCGAACACACTCAGTTTCCACCACACACGCTCCTCTCACCGTTCTTCCCCTCCGTTCTCCTGCCTTCCTCCAAAATGTGAGAAAGCAAACAGCCCACGAAACCCAGGGAAATCCAAAACTGAAACCAACCATACTATGACTTCCTCTTCGTCTTGTGGAAACACCACCATGCTCAGCCAAAGAGCTTCGCGCCTCCTTTTACCCGCCTCAAGGGCAGTCCGCCGTGTACTCGGCCGCGAAGCGTCGAGGTCGACCGTATGTCACTCGCTTGGCGCCGCTGCGAACGTTATCGCCGCCGCCGCTGCCGGAGGAGGAGGAGCCGCTGCGGCAACGCACGCGGCCGTGACGAACACGCTCGCTCAAGTGGCAGTCACGGCGGTCGCTATAGCATCTGGCGCCTGTCTCTCGACGAAGGTGGATTTTCTCTGGCCTCAACCTGAAAACCAGCCAGGTTAAGTGTTCCATTTTTATTATTTACTCAATTACTTCCTGTCTGTCTATGCTATATAAAGCAGTGTTATGCTATCTGTGTGTAGAGCCGTAGAGGTGCATATTACTGTCCTAAAATGTGAATTTTTGTTTACTGGCTATAATCAAAATCTTTTTTTGTTTTAATTTACCTTGAGGCTTGATTCTGGCTAATATTTATAAAATTGTGGATCCGGGTCCATTTGAGATGTCAAGTAGGCTTTCGCCACTGAAAACTGACTATTAAGTACCATGATTTGTGTGTGTGTGTGTTGGGGGGGGGGGGGGGGGGGGTTGCAGTACCAACATAAATGATATACAGACTCAAAATTGCAGTCCTTAGGCCTATTATTATCACTGTGTTGATTATTTGTGAAACTAGATTTGTAAATGTTGACAGCAATTCATGCTTGTTTGCAGATGTTCTTGTGCTTGAAGGGGTAGATGTGACAGGATACTCCATTTTTCATGATCCAGAGGTACCTCTGTTTATATTGAAGTGTCAAGTGATATGAATGTTGATGTTATAGTTGACTGTAGTCCAGTCTCAATTTAGATATTTTGTTGTTTTGGTGGTTCTCATGGCATATTATGTCTACTATCTAAGTTAGCTTTTACATAGGGTTTGGTGCTAATTTGAGATTATGCATCATAATTCATAAAAAATATAAAGCAAACTTGATAACAAACTGTAATTATCAGTATTTTATGTATCTAATAGCTTCTAAAAGAACCATTGTTGGACTTGGCTGATTTGTACAACATTAATCATCCTCAAATGCTTCTTGTCTTATTCCCATAGAATTAACTCTCGGTGTAGGTGCAAAAAGCCATATCCTTTGCAAGCGGCGCTCATCTGGGTCAATTCAGGAAAACAGGGGAGCCTTATGTTACACATTGCATTCATACTGGCAAAATTTTAGCTGCTTTGGTACCGTCGACTGGCAAACGGGTATGAGTCTATACCTATACAAGCTGTACTCTTTATTCAAAGGGTTCTGCTTTGCAGAAAAGCATGCCCCATCTGAGTATTTCCAAAACAGCACACAAAATTTTTTGGTATTTGATTTATAATATCCAAAACTAGATGGAGAAGCAATGCTTAAGCAAATGGCTCCATTTGACTCTAGAGTGATTTTTGTGACTCACTTTCCAATGTTTTAACCTCTGAATAGAATAATTGGTTTATTCTGATTTTTGTGCATCTCAATAAGTTACTAAAGCTAGAGTTTAGACAACTGAGTTAACAATTGAAAGAAAAGGAACATAGAGAAAGATTGACTAGAGGGTTGGAGAGTGAGAGAAATAGTTGGCAGGAGGGGGTAGTAGAGGTCTGTTTCGAAGGAAATTGAATGTAGTTTTTGCTGTATAGGGCCTAAAGATGTTCTTATGTTTCTTGGGACTTTTCTTGGGTACATATATTGAAGTTTTTTAAGATTTTACATAACGGTTGTGAGTTTTTGGATTTAATGTCTTGTGTGGTTATCACACAAGGTTTGTGAGTTTCACATACTAGCCAGTTTGTACATTAAACTTAATTGGAACATGTTCTAATATTCTCTCCTCTTTTAGTTTGAAAATGTTATTAATGCTCCTTAAAAGCATAAAATATAATGGATATTGCATGACTTCAGATGTCATACCCACTTGTAATAATAAAATTGCCAGGCTAGATCTACTCTTTTAGGCAGTTTGATCAAGTTCTATTGTTTTCCTTTTCTGGTTTCTCTTTTTCTTAGGCTGTAGATACGGTAATAGCTGGAATACTTCATGATGTGGTAGATGATACAACTGAGACCTTCAGCCGCATAGAAGAAGAATTCGGTGAAGATGTTGCTCATCTAGTTGCGGGTGTTTCCAAGTTAAGTTATATTAATCAGGTATTTGCTAATTGTATAATGTTTCCAAAAAGTGATTTTTTTTTTTACAGTTGCAGATAGCGTAGCAAGATTAGTAAATGTATAGTATAATATCTCAACTCTTGAGTTCATTGGACAACTTAGTTGAAGAGCTCAATCATATATGCTAGGAGTACTAAAGCACCCTATTAAAGTAAACAAAAGTAATTCTCATTTTTGTGTGTTATTTCCTCTTTATGAAGTTTGTGGTCTATGGTCAATTTGCTTGAATTATGGATCTGTCAGTCATTGTCGTTACATATTTTTATTGAGAGAGCTTGGGTAATGAATATCACATAAAAAAGAAAGAGGACTTGTCAGAAATATTATATCTGTAGTAATATAGCATCACTATGATTTGACATTTTACTTTATTTTAGTGTGCTTGTTGTCGTCAATTTTTCAACTAATGGAGTTACAATTTTGAGACGTGTTATGTAGTTGCTGAGACGACATAGGAGGAAAAGTTTAGATGAAAACTCTCTCACTTCTGAGGAGGTATGTTTGAATGTCATAGTTTGTAGTCACAAGGCCAATGTTGACATCTTGCAAGTTATCAAGCTTTTAAAAGTGCCTGTTAATCCTCAATTAAACTCCTCAACGCTAAAGAAACTGAAAAGCAACAAACAAACATTAAATTTTATCAATACATAACTGTATCAAAAAGGATTGTTGTTTGAGAAATTACTGTAAAAAGTTACTTGGTTGCTAAGTGCCAACTAATTGTTATGTTTGAATAATAGGCAAATAATTTGCGCATAATGCTGTTAGGCATGGTTGATGATCCTCGTGTGGTTCTTATAAAGTTAGCTGACCGGTTGCACAACATGCGGACTATGTAAGTATGCTTTATTGTTCATATATTCAAATTTGATATCTAAAAATATAGATGTACGAACACTAGTTTAGTAAGAGATGCAAGAAGGGGTTGTAATTCTCACCAAAATTAGCCATACCAGTATTGTTGTCGACATTGAATAGGGGTTGGAATCTGTCAGGTCAGTAACTAGTTAATATTTTTTTATACTAGTGGACTGGGTTGCGAGTTCTCAACCCTCAACTGACACATAATATATTTAATTATTTTAATACTAAGATTAAGTAGTGGCCCAGTTGTTTTGGCAGTACTTGTGGACTGGAAGGCTGTAGATTTCAAATCCATCCTGAATATTATTTAGAATTTTGCTCCGCTCCAGATCCCAACAGAATTGGGCCATTATAATTACTACCAACTCGTACAGACAGCAGGGAACTGGTTGGACCTGACCATGCCCTGTTGATTTGTACCTCACTCAACCTTGACGGGTGTTTTCTGAAATTGAATCCAGGCCCATTAACCTGTTGGTTCAGTGGTTGGTAATTTGTATACAATTAAGCAATTTCCAAGAAAGAAATTATATAGAATAAAAAGAACATTGAATCTCTGGCCCATTGACCTGTTGGTTCAGTGGTTGGTAATTTGTATACAATTAAGCAATTTCCAAGAAAGAAACTATAGAATAAAAAAGAACATTGAATCTCAAAAGAGAAAACTGACATATAATGAAAAATCCAAATTAAAGAGTAATTGATATTAAAGATGTTACCTTATTGCTTGGAAATTTACAGTACTGATACCATCTCATGACAAATGCATACGGTTCAGTAAAGATCATTACTAATATGGAACTGAAAGCATGGCTGAACCAATTATTAATTATCAGTAAATTTCCTAAAAATGTGGATTTCTTGAGAATTCATGTGGGTGTGCTGAATCTGTAATATCCTTTTTACTTTTATTTTTGTAGCTATGCGCTGCCGATGCCAAAAGCTCAGGCTGTAGCCCAGGAAACACTTGCAGTCTGGTGCTCCTTAGCCTCTAGACTAGGTGTTTGGGCCTTAAAAGCAGAGCTCGAAGATCTTTGCTTTGCTGTTCTTGAGGTATTGCTTGAAAATTATTTTCTAAGTATTCAGGATTTCAGTAAAAGGTTATAGGATAAGTGCATAATCAGAGGTATGCTTGAACATTTTCCCCCCTCCTTGTTTCTTGCATTTATTGTACTGATTCAACTTTGTTAATTCTGTAAAACTTGGGCAGCCAGAAATATTTAAAAAAATGCGTGCTGATCTGGCATCCATGTGGAGTCCAAAGGATAGCTCCAAAGCAAGAAGTGCGAGGAGGTCGTTAATGAAAACTAGCTTTCTTGCCCCAAACAACAATAGCAGTGCCCCATCAGATTATGGTTGGTCCATGCCATCAAATGGGGGTTCTGACATGCGGGTCAGATTTACTTCTATAGTGAATTTCATGATCTTGTAAAAGTAACACTTAAGATTTGACAGCTGAATTGACCCCATAAAGAATAATAGCCAAGGGATTGCAAGAACTTAAAAAAAAAGTCAAGATAACTATTCTAGATCAAAATATAAAAATCACTTGAGAATATGCAAATGTATATTATGTGTTAAAGCCCAGCTTATTGCATGTTGTTTAGAAGTTCAACATTGCGACAGAAAAAGTAAATTTTTTGTACTGAAATTATGTCAGATTCAAAATTAGTTTTTGTATCCATTTGTATCTTGTCACCGGAGGATGTATTTGTGATTTTTACTTATATTTTTGGTAGAAATATCAAAAAATGAGATGTTAATTTTTTCATATGGCTACCAAAACTTTAGCTTTTAATTTGTCATGTCAGGTGTTCTTCAGTGCAATTAAATCCCCTTGACTTAATGTTCAGGAGCCGCGATGAAAAAAATGCAAATTTTCTGGGGCTGTTATTTGGCCTCCTTCATTTCTTCATTCAATATCCTTTAAAATGCATGGTATCAGTACCGTGGCCTTGAGAATAATTTCACACGTCCTATGAAACATAAATTCATATTATTTACCTTTACAAAATGAGTAGTATTCCAGAAACCTGCTTACATTCTTATATGTCACATATATCCCACCTCTTTAATGTCTTTTAAAATACCAAAATCTGCCCTCTTTTCGCTGTCAGTTATGTAGAGATAATCCATGAGAAAATGGGGTTGTTTGGGCATATGTTGCAGTAATTGGGGATGCTAGGGATCCTAGTTTACACTTTTTTATAGGGTTGGCAGTGATCTGTTGACATTGTGCAGTGATACATGTGAGATATATCTATATCCTGACATTTTTGTGGCAATTTCATGCAGGATCTTTTGCAAGCTGTGCTTCCCTTTGATCTGTTGCAAGAGCGCAGGAAACGCAATTATTTTCTGAATAATCTTGAGAAGTGTTTGAAAAGCTCCTCAAAGCCACCTAAGATTGTCAGTGATGCTGGCATTGCATTAGCTACTTTAGCTGCTTGTGAGGAGGCACTTGAGCGTGAATTAATTATATCAACTTCGTAAGAATACATTACTTAAGTTTGCAATATTATATCTAAATATGTATAAATTATAATACTAGCTGGTCCCAACACAATTTCCTTTTGTTGATTAGTTTTCTTATGGGAGGCTAATTGACATGTGGCCTAATGGCACCATAAAAGTAACTGGAAATGGCACCAATAATTAACCTGCTAAAATATTCAAAATACAGCTGAAAATTTAATTTGCAAAATTACTGGTCTGCATTTTTAGGTACATACCGGGGATGGAAGTGCAATTATCAAGCCGACTGAAGAGTCTGTACAGTATTTATTGCAAGGTACTTTCCGTGCTTATTTAGTAAAAATAAGGATTGTTGGTAGACTCTTTCTCATTATTTGCAGAACATGCCTATGAATTTTGGCACTTCTAAACAAGATTTTTAATTGAACATGAAAACTAAACTTCTAATGTCTTTCTGTCTAGGTATTTCATTCATGGAAAAGTTTGCGTCTTTCAATTGCCTGAGCAAGAATCATTGTTTTATCCAAAATTTCTTCTCTTAAAGAGTCACCGTGTTCCAGGTTTTAGATAACAATAAACTAAAATAGGAAGAACAAATTTCTTGGGTAGAAATTAAAGTAGTATGAGGTTGTATTGATGTTGGGATTATTGAAGTAAGAGCGAAGTGGTCTATTGTTTTTCAAACTCGCATTTTGCAAATAGCAAAATTAGTTGTAGATTGTTTAGCTCAATTTCCTGATAAAACCTACATTTTTTTGTCTTCATTTTATTATTATTTATGTATGATGACCTGTTTGGAAGCAGATGAAAAGGAAAGATGTTGAAATAAGACAAGTTTATGACGCACGTGCCTTGAGAGTGATTGTCGGGGACAAAGAAGGATCCTTACATGGGCCTGCTGTCCAAGGCTGCTATAGTGTGCTCGACATCGTACACAGGTACATCCTCTTTTTATACTAATCTTACTTTCTCTTTGATAATTTCTAGGTTGTTTTTCTTATAATCTTCTTGGCATGAAGTCTGCTATTATGTCCTTAATGATTATCAAACAGATGCTGTTATTTCTGTTGATTACTTTTGGATTTTTTTGTTTCTTTTACCTGAAGTGATGTTTTATAGTAGTATAGACTCTTATATCCTAGCAAGTATAATCATTTACATCTTTTCGTCTCCAATGAAAGAAGGTAAATGATGGTTTAATTTAACACATGTTGGTGCAGTGGCAGCTTACATTGTTATTTACCATAATAGTTGGTTACATCTGTTGCTACTTTTACTGTTTAAATTCTCTTGGATAATGTTTAACTGCAAAATTGTTGGTGAGTTGAGGCTCTAATTGAGCAGTGGAGACTTAGTCAATGTTAATTTGCACAAAAGTTTAGTTGCACACCTGAGGCTCACGTGTAATTTAATCAAGCTAAATAAATTACAGCGCAGTTAAGTGCATTATATTTTGTTACTGAGTCGCATTGCACCTGGTTTTAGGCTGTGGACACCAATTGATGGGGAGTTTGATGACTATATCGTCAATCCTAAGCCTAGCGGTTATCAGGTTTGTGCGATCTTCTTCTTCTCTTTAGTCTCAGAATTCTTGGACCTGATTAAAATGTTATTGGCAGGGTCATAGTTATGTAATTTAGTCTTATTCTTCATAATGGCGGTTATTATTGTATGATGATTTTATTGCAATAAAGTACCATTGTATGCTCATTAGGAAGTGAATGCTCAAGTTAGTACACTAAACTATCATAAAACAAATTAAGTAACATTATAGCTATACATGTATGTCAATGCCTCTAGGGATCATCAGTTGATTTTATTATTTCATTCATTTGTTTAGTTCACAAGAATACGGAATGACAAAGTATGTTAAGTCAATGTTAATCCCATTTCTTATTTCATATGCATTGCCATGATGCAGTCGCTTCACACAGCAGTTCTTGGCCCTGACAACTCTCCTTTGGAAGTTCAAATAAGAACACGTGTAAATCCTCATCTCAATTCTTTTGTCAACCTTTTTTTTTGTTTGCTTAATTTTTTTTTATGGCAATGAAATTGGTTTCTCATAATTAGACATTGTTCTCTCTATGAATTTATTTTTATTTTTGTTGGATTTGGTAAACACCAGAGGATGCATGACTATGCGGAGTCTGGGCTGGCCGCACACTGGCTGTACAAAGAAAATAAGACAGATGAAATAACAAGCAATGCTCCTAATGCAACTGAGATGACATACAACCAATCAAATTTCTTGGAAGATGAAGGCTACATGCAAGATGATATACCATGGAAGTACAGTTCCATCAGGGTGGGCCATCCTGTGCTGAGAGTTGATGGAAGCCATCTGCTTGCAGCTGTTGTCGTCAGGTATCTTTTTAAATAATGTATATAATGTTCTAAACAATTAAGGAAGCATTGGTAGCCAGTATGGTTATGTAGATTCACTACAAGCACAGATGTGTGTGTGTGTGTTTGTTTATTCACTACAAGCACAAAAGTAAGTGGAACTTTGCAAAAAGAGAAAGTCTCACTAATAAGTGTACAAGTAGTTGAACCCATGTAATATAAAAATGCAGAGGCTATAGTTTTTGAGTTGAAAGAGTTTAAACTGTTCCTTCTCCATTGTCTGTCCTACACTTGAGAATCCCCTAAATACATAAACCTCATTATGAGTTGGAATTACCTAAGAGACTAGTGAGCTAGACCAAAACTTATGGGGTAGAATTTTGACAATATTTTATAGGCTAATTTGGACTTGACTTCCAAAGATTGTCAGTTATGATGCACTGCGGATATACTGAGTATATATTATGGTTCTATCCTTGTAGAGTGGATAAGGGAGGCAGAGAACTGCTAGTGGCTGTGAGC
The DNA here is from genome assembly GCF_964058835.1 of Carex rostrata. NCBI lineage: Eukaryota > Viridiplantae > Streptophyta > Magnoliopsida > Poales > Cyperaceae > Carex > Carex rostrata. The sequence continues at coordinate 4,710,156 of NC_135925.1, forward strand.
TTTGGTCTAGAAGCTTCTGAGGCTGTGGCTGAGAGGAGATCTTCATTTCAAACAACCCGTTGGGAAGCTTATGCCAGACTTTACAAGAAGGTACTAGTGTGAAAGTTTTCTTCTTCAATTGCAGTTTTTTTATATGAGTACTGTAGAGAGAGTGAAGGAGGAGCTGGACAACAACCACATTGAACTATACATATTGAATTGTAGGGCATAATGAAGATTCTTTTCTTTTCTTTTATTGTAGTCCTAAAGTCGAGTGATTTGATTATAGGTGTCAGAGAAGTGGTGGTCTGCACCAGGACATGGTGATTGGTCAACAAACCTGGAGAAATATATACTCTGCCAAGATGGCATATTTCATAAGGTATGATTTGGGCGCATATCGTTGTTCTATTATTCTTAGTTCCAGTGACACTTTTTTTAGGTTCTAGGTTACTTGGTGCTAATTGTTCCCTGTCTTGTTGCCACAGCAAGATCAATTTGAGAGACTTCTACCAACATTCATACAAGTAATAGATCTGACTGAGGAAGAGGAATCTGAGTACTGGATGGTTGTATCTGCTGTTTTTGAAGGCAAAGAAGTTGTAACTGTTCCTGCCAGTTTAAAGTATGCTGGGGCCCCTACTCCAGCTACTGATCCCATAAATAACAAGGTTCTCTCTCACTCTCTTACTACATGGGGTTTCAGTATTTTATTATTTTTGTTTTTTGGGTAGTTACCATGGTGCACTGGTGTTATAGTAAGATACTCACCTTTTTTTACTTGTATCAAGATGAAACAGTCATTAGTAAAACCTGATTCCTGATTCTGTCTGAAGATTTTTTTTTTTTAAATTACGATTTTAGATGCTAAACATTTTGAATGTTACCATTGCAGACATATCATGAAAATACTAGTATGTCTCTAACATGGTAGACTTTTGCAGGACCTATTTCAGCCCCTGCTGACTAGAATTTGTAACCACTCTTACCTGCACATGACAGTAGGGACCAAACTGACATGAATTGGTATTTGTTTAGACCAAAATGGGAAACTTGTGGGAACCAATATTGGCAATATAAATGAGAACTTAATTGCAGCAAATGCAGCTAGTGTAATATTCCTCTTGGCTTGATTGCGAAGTTAACTAGTATTTACTTATTTTTTTGTTACTTGATAAATTTTGGCAAATTTACTTGCTGGTTACTTAAAATATTATAGTATGCCTGATTGCAGTCACTTTTGTGTACTTTGTGAAGTCATATCAGAAAGTCAAATGATCTGTTCTGAATTTTGGAGTTTTAGGTATATCTGCTCAGGACAATGCTTCAGTGGGAGGAAGAGGTTCGGCGTGGCACATCCTTTAGTCAAAGAACATACAGACAAAGAACTACAGAAGCACAATTAAAGAAACATTCTGATCTTGCAGAAGTGGCGATCATTTGCTGGCCGCACGGTAAGATCGTGAGATTGCAATCTGGCAGCACTGCAGCTGATGCTGCCAGGAGAATGGGGCTTGAAGGGCGGATGGTTTTAGTCAATGGCCAGCTCGTATTGCCCCATACTGAATTAAAAGACGGTGATATTGTTGAAGTGAGGTCGTAAAGCCCTCTTTTTCGTTATACAGATTTTTGTACAGTTTATTTTGAAAAGAAAAAAAAAATTAGGATGGTAACCAATTAAAAGGTTGTACAGGGCTGTCTCATGGTCTACTAAATATATATTATGTATATATGACTTGTACATGTTGGTTCTTTCAATTTTATTTTACTTCGTTTTTCTCTATATTTTATTTTTATTTGTATGAAAAATCACCTTAAGAAAAAGTGAAAAACACATGTTACAATTTGATAATACAAGTCAAATATTTTTAAGGCCTATTTTGTGATAAATAATGCAGCACAATATCTTCCAAACCATGAAGTCTTGTAAGATACAAAGTCAAGAACCATGTAAATTCATTGGTTTGGAAGTTACACCAGCAGCATACTTTCAATTGTTCATATAAATTCATTGCCAGACTTGGCAAATCATTAAGAATCCTACAACTTGATGGCTTGATGCTACCATAACAAAACCATTTCTTTTAAAAATAAGTGACCAAGGGTATTAAATTTACATATTATTTGATGCATGATAGATCTAAAATCAGATTATGTGATGGATCGAGAGAAAATTTTATGTCCGAGATTTATAAATAAATGTAAATACTCGAAATTACTTAAATATTAAAAAAAAAACTTTTGAAAACAAAACACATATTATTAATGAAATTAATAGGTTTAGAGCTAAAGTAACGGACGTTTAATGTTTCTTTGTTCTGTATTCCTCTGTTTCCTGCTACTATCTCTAGAGTTTTAAGAAAGAAAAAAAGAGTGAGTCTATGGTACTATGCATATCACGGGTTGTTACCGTACTACGGCTCTATATTCGAGTTTTCAAATCCTAACGGTCGATCCAAACCGTTCATCTTGTTCTCCATATCAATATGTGTTTGGAGACCAAATTTTACAATTTTTGAAATTTTTTTACTATTTTTTTGGATATTTAGAAAATCACTTGATCTGAAAATTCTGGACCATCCAAAAACAGTGATTTTCAATAAATTTTAAAAAATAGTAAAAAAATTTCAAAAAATGTAAAATTTGCTCTCCAAACACATATTAATATGGAGAACAAGATGAACGGTTCGGATCGACCGTTAGGATTTGAAAACTCAAATATAGAACCGTAGCACGGTAACAAATCGTAATATGCATAGTACCATAGACTCACTCAAAAAAAAAGAAGCAATTGTTTGAAACAGCAAAAAGAACGTATATTAGCAGGCAACAGAAAGAAAGTCCGGAGTGGATCGAGTAAGATATAGCTCATCAAAGGTATTGAATAGGCTAAAGCACTAATTAAGGTTAAGAAACAAGGTTGTGATAAAAAAATAGAAGTACTTCAATCTCTCGTGTGGTGTTTGTTTTTCCAAGAATAAAAAAGTGAATGAATGTGAAATCAGAAGGGAAAATGCAGAAGAGAGGCGAGGTGCAATTCAGAATCTTGTGTTTATTAATAGGTGAAAATCCCCACATGTTGTGTTTGTTAATTTACTTGCATAAAAATTGAATTGTGTAAGATAAAGATCCTAGAAACTCGTTAAAACTGGGCTTTGAAACAAATGGGTGATGAATTTCTCGACATGCTTGTTTACATCGAGAAAAAAAATAGCTAATAAGATATTAAGATTATTTATCGATGAGAGTATTACTTAATTTATTTATTTTAGAAATTATAGGTATAAATTTAAATAAAAAAAATATGAATATATGTTTTCAGTTTAATTTTTGATAAACATAACACTTTATTAATGATATTTATCTATTGTATTTATTTTTATGAAATCAAGTAGCGAAGGATCTTATATTTTTACGCCCTTGTCCTTATTCCTACGTTTCTATTTTTATTTCCTGTGTTGTTCGGCGCTTCCTTTTAAACATAAATAGACCGAAGGCCTTTTTCTACCGGCCCAGTTTGGCCCGATACGTCATACCAGATATAAATCGTCTGATATAAAATAGACAGCGCAGATCTACTGTCGAGCCGCTCCAGCTCTTCAATGGAACATTTCGAGATCTGTGTAGATTTACTATAAATGTTATCCAAGATCTTACTCAAACGAGTCGACATAATTCCTTCTTTGACCCGCTACACTATTTAACTCAATGAAACTATTACAGAATATGGATTTGTTCCACCAACGGTCAATTTTCAAAATTTGAAACAAAAAAGGAAACCCTCTCCGCTCCCCACCGACCCGCCGCTCTATATAAGCAAAGACAGAGCTCAACTCAAAAACCCTAGTTCATTCATTTCCCAATCTCATCTCTATTTTCTCTTTCTTTCCGTGAATTTCTCAAGAAACTCTAGCGATGGATTTTCATAGCCTTGCAAGGAGGGACCTCCAGGCGATGTGCAAGAATAACAAAATCCCAGCGAACTTGACCAACGCAGCCATGGCTGATGCTCTTCAATCTCTCAAATCTGTAAGATCAATATATTTTCTGATCCCCTTGTATCTTTAGATCTTTTTTCTTATTTTCTTGTTTCCAATTCGTGTATTAGTTAGTATCTTTCTGTTTCTGTTAAGATTAATTGGTTCTTGATTAAGTATGCCTCAATTTTGTGACTCAAATCTTGTACAAATTCATACCCCATCTGATATGATTAGGTTTATACAAAAAGTGGTGCGAGGTTGAAAGATGTTTTGAGGGGCAAAACAGTCCTTTTAATAATGTGATAGAGGAGACGGGTGAGTAAGCTTGTTGAGTCTAGAAAGAGTAAAATTAAGGCTTCGGTTGGTGCTTTTGTTATAGACTTGGAGATAAAGAATGTTGTTTTGAAACTTCCAAAAAAAAAAAAAAAAAAAATACCACATCTGATATAATTTTTCTTACAATTTTAATTTTTTTTTAAGATTGGATGAAATTAAATAAAAATAAGATGATAAAGCAGATCTACTAATTCATAACGTATATGATTTTGATTTTCTGTTCTTCTCATTTCGTTTTCAGATTGAATGGGTTGAGGAGATCAAACAAAAACTTATGCCTCAGTCTGAGACATTTGAACAGCATGGCAGCCCCCTTCCGAGATCTCGAAGGGTGGCCGCAATATCCAGCGATATCTCAGGTTTTTCTATGGGTGAAATAAATGATAAAGAGGAGGAAATGAATAAAGAAGCCTTAATCGAGGCAAACCAAACCCCATCAACAGCAGTTCGTCGGAGCCGAAGGATTCAGAGTTCCATGAGTACAAGAACCCGTGAAGGAACCAGCACTGCCGGTGCTGGTATGGGTACCGGTACAGCTGGTACAAGGACAAGGAAAGTGAAGAAAGAAGAGGCACCAGCTGAGGCGGTTGATTCGGTGGTAGAAGTGACACCAGCTCCACAGCGTGGCCGAAGAAAGGCTGTGGAGACACCCGCTCAGGGTGTAATCCCCAGATCATCTGCACGCTCTACTGGTATGGGTACCTGTACAGCTGGTACAAGGACAAGGAAAGGGAAGAAAGAAGAGGCACCAGCTGAGGCAGTTGATACAGTGGTGGTAGAGACACCAGCTCCACAGCGTGGCCGAAGAAAGGCTGTGGAGACACCCGCTCAGGGTGTGGTTCCCAGATCGTCTGCACGCCCTACGAGACAATCCACTAGGAGGTTGGCTGAGAGCACGGGAGGTACAAGGGTTACAAGAACCTTGACCAAATTGGCCCTTGATCCAGTTGATGACAAGGAAGCTGAAACCGGTGCGTTCATTGTCCAAACAAATTTATTTTAAATTGGCAAAAGTTTTGCAAGATTGGGGATTTTTTTAATGCTTTCATTTTATTCCAACAGTTCCTCTTCATAAGGTGTTTATACATTTTAATATTTTGATCTGCAGATGTTATTGAACTGAGAAGAGCCACTGAACCTAAACCTGCTGACAAGTTGGAAGTCGAGAAAGTGGCAGATCAAAACCGTTAGTGCATCTGATAAACCTACCATTTTTTTCTCCTTTTTATATAAGGCTCTTGGTTTAGTTTCTGATTTGAGGTTTTTTATCTGGACAGAGGTCAATGAAGTATCAAAAGAGACTGAACAAGCTGAAGAGGCAGAAGAGCAAACTGGTAGGTTTGCAACCAAATTTGATATATAACATTTGACTGATATTCTCTTGTTGACTTTGTAAATGACATGTCTGTTATAATTTATTGCATGAGGTTCTGATTGGTACTGAACTATTTTTCTTATGAATGCATCAGAGGATGTTGATCTAGTGAAAGAGGATGAACTGGTTTCAGATGAAAAATTGAATTTGGTGGAACCTCATGGAGAGCAAATTGGTATGTGTGAACCAAATAATTGAAGTTGTATTAATTTTTTCTTGTTGACCAAATAATTGTTATTTCACAGTTGCAAAAGATGGTACAAAACAAACCTGTAATGATTGGTTTATCTAATTGGCATAATTAAAGTTCCATTCTTGTTCTATGATTTCTGGTCTTGTTTAAGTGAAACCTCTCCCTGACCTTTCAAAATAAGAGCCTTTTCTAATAGTGTCTTATTATGTTCCTCACTTCAGAAATTCCCCAAGAGAAGTCCAATACTGACACAGAGGGAAGCATACAGGAAGAGTTGAGCAGCAAAGCATCTGAGCAGAAAGGTTAGAAATTGGCTAAAGAGGTTCCTGTTTGACATCATTAAAGTCTCCCATTTTGATATATGCTACAGTATCCACTTACTAAATAGTTTCTTTTGTGGTCAATTCAGAAATTTTAACTGAAGTTGAAGCCGTGGAAGAACAGTTGAACATCAATGTGTCTGAGGAAGAGAAAGGTAATAAATGTAATTGTGTATTAAAAAACTGTAAATTTGCTAAAGAGGTTCTGTTTGACATATTTAAATTCTCCCATTTTGATGTAGCCATTTCTAAAACAGTTTCTTTTGTGGTTACTTTAGAAATTTTAACTAAGAAAGTTGAAGAAGCTGCGGAAGAACAGTTGAACAGCAATGTATCTGAGGAAGAGAAAGGTAATAATTGTAATTGTGTATTAATAAAACTGTAAATTTGCTAAAGAGGTTCTATTTGACATCTTGAAATTCTCCCATTTTGATGTATTCTTTTGTAGCCATTTTCTAAAATAGTTTCTCTTGTGGTTAATTTAGAAATTTTAACTGAGAAAGTTGAAGAAGTTGTGGAGGAACAGTTGAACAGCAATGTGTCTGAGGAAGAGAAAGGTGATAAATATACTCTCTTTTAATTAATATCCCTTGTCCCAGAATTTGTCTCTAAGTGCGTCTTTGCTTGTACTGCAGTTGCATCTCTTTTATCTGACAGAAATGCAGCACTTATCTCAGAAGAAGGACAAGGTATCAAAGGTATCAAAGATAATTTTTTTATCAGTCTTCTTTCTCATGTTGCTATTGTTTTTTTCTAATCTTTGAAATTTCCATGTCAGTGGCGCCAGAAAAGGATGAGAGTGAAGTAAATCAGACCATTCTAGCTGATTCACCAATAATGGGGCTTGTATCAGAGATCATGCAAGAAAACAATTCAGATCTCCAAAATGCGCTCTCTTCTGACATCATCACCCTTGATCTCCAAAATGCCCCATCTGGCTTGTGCCTCTCATCTCCTATCAGAGCACCAGTTGACAAAGGGGTTGAGAAGATGCTTGACTCAGTTGTGAGGCACTTTGCTAATACTAAGATGATTGATGCTTCTGAGGTCCAAAAAGAGGTGACTGACAAGGTTGTAAGTGATGATGGATCTGAATTGGTGCAGAACGAAAATGCAGATAAGGAAAGGGTGGATTTGAAAAGTATGAGCTTGAGGAAGCTTAAAGCTTTGTACAAGGACCGCCTAAATGAAGTGAACTCTAAAAAGGTAATTATCTTTACTCAATTATTTATTTTACTATTGGTAAAAAAAAGTGACCGTGTTGTAAATGAAATCTATAAGGTGATATCTGATGATTGAATACCTTTTTGTTGTTGGAATGTTTAGATCGTTGAAGATGACGGGAAGAGGTTGCCTCTAGGAAAGTTGGATGAAAATCTTCTCGTTTGATTGTCCAATGGAAGAAATTTTAGTAAACTTCTAAAGTAATAAGCAAGTGTTTTGGCTTGTTCTAGAGAAAGTTCATAGTTTTTTTTGTCTGTCTGAGATATGTGGGCCATGAGATCATGGTTCCTCCAAGACTGTTGATCTCTGTTTGTTGGATTTGTATGTTTGTGTTGAGAATTAGTAGAAACAACATCTCTTTCTACTTTTCTTTCAAAAATTGCTATTTAATTGGACGGATTGCAAATTCAACAGAACTTGTTTAGTGTCTTTTTTCAATTGAATATATTTCTGGGCTGTGTAGGTTTGGTTAACAACTGCACTAAAATAAAATTGTAGTGTTGAAAAGAAAACAACAATTTCTATGACATCATGGAAATTGTGGAATTTTTTTGGATATTTATTGTATGGCTACAAGCGATCAAGAGATAATATATCTACCCTTTTTAGTATCGCCTTATCCGTTGTATTGAGAAAAAGAAACCTTGTGCTTTACAGCGCAAACGTGCTCTCTTAAAATTGCAACTCTTTTGCTATCCATCTAACTATACACATTATTACACCCCCCCACTTTCAAGATATGATGACAATTTTCTGATTTCTAGATGTAACGAATGTAGTTAATTAAAATTAGAAGAATATATAGCACTGCGTTATATCTGTTAATGGACAAAAGAGTAACCTAGGTGGCCAAGGTTGTTACACAATGCAAATACAAAATTTATTGAAAAAGAAATTTTTAAACTGGTAACCACCGTCACAAGCACTTCTTAGACTGACAAAAGATTCATCAACCACAGGAATTAGATAGGAAATGAAGCCATATTTTTCTCAATATAAACTGGTACTGCCTAAAGGCAGTAAATTTATTAATAATCATGCTACAATACTTCATTTCACATTTACATACATCACTGGCTGCAGAGACATACATCACTGATTTATTGCACTATTATTATTGCTATAAAGTATGGAATAATACTCTCAGGCACCCAGTTTCAATTTCAGGTTCGACTTTTATATCGAATCCTCTGAGAAGCGGAACCACACCTTCTGGTCAAGCACTGAACTGGTACTGTTTGCAGACTGGTTCTGGTCAGTTGTTCCACCACTGACAGAAGCGTTGGCTGGGCCAAATACACCGGTCTTTGGATGTGGGCCCCAGTACTTGTCAGAATTAGTGTCAATCACATAATCTGGCACCACACTCGGCCTGAGCTCTTCTATGTTTTTGTCGTAGGTTGAAGCATGCACATTTCTCCTGTGTTTTACAATTAAATAAAATCAACGAGTTATTAATTTAATAAAAATTTCATCAAGATGGTATGTTGTTTTTTTGGAACAGTTTCAACAGGTTGAGCACTAAATTTCCTCCTTAGCCTAGTTCTTTTGCTTGGGAAATTGAAATAGGAAATATTAGTTGTGCAATAATATGTAGACCTGGTTTAGTTCGTTATAACGAAAACAAAGCAACAATAATTGTATCTTAATCTTAGCAATGTCATTTTCACAAAGCAATTCCGCATTTGCTGCATTTCGTACGAACCGATTGCACCTACATCAGTGATCTCAACCTTAATAGCATTTGCTCCAAAATTAGGTGAAAGGAGGTGAAGAGAATTGAATTAAAAAGGAAAGGGACCAAAAAGTCTTCTTTATTATCAAATTCCAATTTAGAAGATAATAAAGGTTATGAGGAGAAACAGAGTGAAATAGTATAATTTTCTTTAAAATTTCTTCATCCCCAATTTGTAATGTAACCAGTTTATCCCCAATTTATCTATTTTCATATCCTCCCAAAAAAAAGTACAGTTTCTCGGGATTAGATGAAAATTACCAAAACAGGAAGAATTACGAACCGGCGAATAAAATCTGCTCCTTTTCTTGAGAAAAGGAGGACCCTCCTATTCTCGAATCCGAACCGTTTAAAATCAATCAAACGGCTTCAATTACATCTGATTTATTTATGCTTTGAGATTCGTGCCATGTTAAAAAGAAATTGAAGCCGTTTGATCAATGTTGAACGGTTCAGATTGAAGAATAGGAGGGCCTCCTTTTCTCAAGAAACGGAGCAGATTGGCTTCCTGGGCTAGCGGTACACGTGTCATTCCAGTTAGTCGAAAGACCAAAATACCCCCACTCTATCTCAGTTCTCAAGTCTCAAATGTTCGATACGGCGTTTGCTTCGCAAGCAAGCGAATCGTGGAACCTTTTTCTTCGGAGGAGAAAAATGGAATAGAAAGAGAATCGTGGAACATTGATGCAACGGTTGGGAGATTGTTGAAGGGACGGATGGAATTGATTGTACGGATATGGTGGTGGCCCACTTGAGCAGAAAGGTGTTTTTTCTTTTCTTTTCTGAAGATGAAGTCCTTGGCTAAGCGAAAAAATACATTGGCGACTTTGATTTTCCTCTGTGTCTTGCTGAGATTAAAATATTAAAGGATGGTCATATCATCTGAGTCACGTCGACCAAATATGATTCGCGTAATAATTTTATTATAATTTAAGTTAGTTTATTCAAGATTCATTATTTGATAAAGATCTAACGGTTCTAATACACATGCCGTGTCGTGACTAGATATTTCGCGTGACGTGCCGTGTCAAATTTTCAAAAGATGGTCACGTTACGACATGCGAATTATCATGGCATGGGACACGCGAGTCATGACACGTAACCGACACACGTACTGTGCCGTTCCGTAATGGAGTTGACTCCGCCATGTCATTTTTCCCACTCTACCCTTGGGCATGAAAGGTGTTTTATAATTTTATTGCAATTGGATGCATTTTTCTGAGCACTGGACGACACATGTTAAATCCATTCCGAATTATTTTTGTCTATTCCGGTTTTTGAATCTTTAAACAACAATATTTAAAAAAAAAAAATCTAGTTCTATTAGACAATTTTGTACTAATATCTGAAGGTATATAATTAGTAGTTTTGACTGACATAGGTTCAGCTAAAAAATACTTCATTGTTTTAATATAGAAATAATAGACCAAACACGCCGCTTGTGAGTCTGATCAACAGTTTTGATTAAATAAACAAATATTTAAATTTTTTTGAAGTCCATAGACAACATACTTAATACCAGAGTTTATAAACGCATTTTGATAATTTCTGGAAATAATCCTTCTTTATAGAAAAACATTAAACAAATTATAAGTATATTATACACAAAAAGGGTTAACGTTTTTATCATTTGCTCTGATCTTAATTAATTAATTGATCTCGGATGGTTTTATATAAAAGAATATTTTCTCTGGAAATGAGAAGAAATTAAGCGCAGAAAGAGTTGGTACTAGTTTAGTACCTTGAGGCAGAAAGTGGTACGGCCCGGGAAGAAGAGAGGATCTGATTCCCAAATTGCTTTCCAACGATACCAGCGATCGTTCGCCCCTTTGAATTCACTGCCATCCAATAGAGAAGAGAGAGAGAGAGAAAGAGAGAGAGAGACTATAGTGTGTTCTCTTCTTGGTGTGAGAGAGAACGGGGTTGGTACGATGGAAATGAAGTAGCACTATGTGCCCCGGTATTTATAGACCATTCTTTTCTTTTCCCATTCTAAAGGTTTTTTTTTACAGTGACTCTTGTAATGCAATTTTTTCAAAGCAGCCCTCAACTTCATCAAATTACAAACAAACATTTTAAGCAAATATATTGAAATGAAAATGTTGAGTTTTCCGAATTTATGTTTCAAAAAATATTTAAATCTTTTTCTTAAAAAATATAAACAACAAAAATATCATCTAATTTAAAAGTATAACGTCTTAGCTTATTGGCAATTAACTGACTAAATGTTTTTGATATATGACATATTTTATGAAGAAGCAGAGATTTTGCTCATGCTTTTGATCCCCCCTCCCCCCCTCTAATAACTATAATTTACAATCTAAATTTTAAACAAGAAATGTGAAAACAATCTTGTTTTATTTCTAAAGCAATAAACTCTTGTAAAAAAAACAGTGTTCTAAATAGCTAGCTATAGCTTTTTCGGACCCTAAAAGCTATGGTGCTATGGGCGATGTATAGCTAGCTACTTAGTACAATCACTTTTTTTTTTTTAACCGTCCCGCTATACTGCTATAATCGCTATTTAAATCATTGAAAAAAAATGTAAAATTCGAAGTTCGTTTTGTATAATATTAAGAAGCTGACAAATATGCACATTCGAATTTTCACATTTGTTGTGATACAAATCGAGCAAAAAAAAAATTATAATTTTTAATGTGAATCATTACTTTATTTAGACAATTCATTTGACACTAAAATATCAAAAAGTTTGAATGATGTACCTTAAAATCGATTTGCACCCAAACTTTTTTATATGTATATTGCTCGAATGGATGCTAATAAACATTTATTTCTTCAAATATTGCATGTTCTCTGTAAATTTTACATCACTATATTACTTTATTACGAGGAAGGGTTAACAATGAATTTAGTAATAAAAAACTGAAAATTAAAAATTGAAAATTGAAATAACTAAATTTATATGTATATTATTGAAATAAATAAACTAATAATTAAATTTCATATCTTTAATAAATATCAGGTTCTAAATAACTAGCTATAGCTGTGCTATTAACCGCTTTTCTTTTATAATGATTCTAAATAGTTAGTTATGGTTGTATTACAAAAATCTCATCATTTTTATAAATATAATATAAGTTCAAAACTACACGCCAGTTATACTCAACGAATTCATTCATTTGGCTTGCTACACTTATTTTATTGCATACTTTTTCTTTTTTTATAGAAGGAGAAGCACTAAACCGTGTGTTAGGTGCATAAAATTCAAAGAGTTGTGGCATGGTAGCTATGTCGAAATGCGAAGGCAAGATATGGGCCAGTTTTGACTTCATAAAAATATAAATTATGCTTATAGTGTTGAAGTTTAAATTTAAGCTTATTGAAATTTCAAATTTAACTTGCTAAGAAGTTAGAGCGCTTGGGCCCAAATGAGCTCACTAACAGTCCCAAAAGATTCGCACATTGAATTATTTTCACAGACCAGTTTTGACTTCATACAGTACACAAACTTATGCAGTATTGTTTAAATTCTATAGTATAGTCTGGGCAATGCACATCAAGTAAAAACCGAAATTTTTATTTATACCATAATAAAAAACAATAAAAAAAAAAACAAAACAACCCATTTGGTGAGAATTCGGATATTATCTAGGCCGTCATTAGATCATTTAGCTGCTCTAAAGACTGAGGGCCACCAATTGACCCTACAACCTCAGCTTAGAGATCTCCAAATGAAATAGCGCCCCTTTGTTTTTTTTTGTTTTTACTTGTTATCTGTGCCCATCCGTTTGTATACAATAAAAAACCCAGATGCAGCCACTATTTCATTTTATTGTTCTGCTGTTTAAAAAAAAAAAAACAAACAAAATGGGGCCCTTATTTTATTCGGAGGCCCCTAGACAGAGACCGGTCAATTGACGGCCTTTAGTCTTTGGGGTCACTAAACGATTTGACGGTTTGAGTGAATTTTGAATTCTGATCAAATGATAGTGTTTTGATTCATTTTTTTTTTTGTAAATATGGTAGAAATAAAAATTTCGGAAGTAAAAACTACTCCTTTAAAATATTAACTCCATCACTTCATTAGCATTAGCATGTAATATGATACAACGGAAGAAATCATTTGACTGAAATTGTTATAAAAATGACAGAAAATCGTATGATAAAAGTTGCACTGTTTGGATGGAAATGGAATAAAATAGCCATTACTAGCCGACTAGATTGCCTAGCTTTGTTTCAACTTTTCATGGTTCAGTGGAATAATAACACATACATGTCACGATAATAGCCAACAAAATATATCCAATTTTCTAGAAATCAAAACTTTGTGCTGAGCAATATAATTATCGCTTCACACCTGTTTGGATGGAGAATAGAGAAAGGAATGAAGAATAGAAGGGAATGGAATATAAAAAAAAAGATTAATATATTTAATTTTTTTGTGTTTGAATGATTAATGAGAGAAAATAAATTTAATTTTTTTTGGTCTTATTTTTTGTTTGGTAAATTAAATTTTAGAAAGTTAATGAGAAATTCAATGACTGTTGTAGAATTGTGATACAAAACTTGTATGAGAATTATATATGTAAGAAATAGAGTTTGACACTTGTATTATTTTTTTTTAAAATATTTGCAACAAAATGTATTTTTATCCGTTACATTTCAAATTGGAAGAAAAGCCAAACAAAGTGTCAGGTACAAGACTTTTCACCTCATGTATTCTTCGTCTCAAACACAATTTTTTATCAACCAAACACGATTCAACGAAAAATTTTCTTTTCTTTTCATTCCCTTCCTTCCTCTACTCTCCATCCAAACAAAGTGTCAGGTACAAGATTTACAGCAGGAATCTGAAATAGTCAACATTTTCACTTACGCAAGATTAAATATTCGTGTTTGCTTTCCTAAAAAAGTGTTCTTGCAGATTTTGTGTAAGTGGCAATGCTTTTTATTTATGTCCTGGAAATATAAAAAAATTATCCTAAAAGGGGTACCCTATTTTTTTTCTTTTGTTAGATAATAATTCCAGTTAACCAGGAATTTTCTGCTTTTTTCCATGTTAATAAGATCATCGAAGTTACAAAAGTCAAATAAGAAAGAAAAAATGAGTTTGCTCAAATGAGCTTTTAATTGGATTAAATTAAAATTATTCTTTTCTTTTTGTTTATATAATTTTTTTAGTAAATGTTGGAGGTAAAATCAGCCAACTATTTAATATCCACAATAAATTATTTTTTTTAGATTTCAAATCTGTAATTTCTCAGACGGAAAACATTATTTTTGCCACTAAATCAAATACTGGTTCTCTTTTTCTTCACATGTTTAAGTGAGACATACAAAAACAAAAGAGATATTGTGCACATTTATGGTTAAATAAAACACGACATCATCAAAACCGTTTTTTTTAGTTACCACCCAAATAATTTAGAATTAAATGAATACCACCCGAATAATCAGATTTCAGATTCCGCCACATTCGCACCATGGATCTACGGACGGATCGCCAACCCGTTCGCAAAATGGATCTGCGGACTGACCTGTTCGCACCATGGATATGCACACTGACCCGTTCGCACCATGGATATGCGAACGGGTCATCGGGAGCGGGTCAGGTCGGGAACGGATCAGTTCGCAAATCCATTACGCGAACGGGTTAGCGATCCGTCCGCAAATCCATGGTGCGAACGTGACGAAATCTTAAATTTAGTAATTTGGGTGGTATTCATTTAATTCTAATTTATTAGGGTGGTAACTAAAAAACGGTCATCAAAACAACCACTAATCAAATATTCCTATTTCTTTTTAGTAGTTGTTCAACTTAAGCCTGTTTAATGGAAAATCTTAGAATAAATTCCCTATTCCAACAAAAAAATAATGAACAAAGAGCACTAGAATGAAGCAATGGTAAGGTTGCTTTGCTTATTTCAGGGGGGTTGGAATAAATGAAAAGGTTTTTAATTTACGCTACCAATAATAATTTACTCTTAACTATATAGAAAATAAAGTATAAATACAAAAAAAAAAATGAATATAAATGAGAGTCAATTGAACCCCCATTGCTTGAGGATGGTTCTGCCCCCGGTTGCAAAGTAGCAATAGATTTGAAGCATATTAAGATAGTTTCCATATATTAGAATAATATTCGCATTATGACCATATTTTCTTTTTTATAATATTTTTGAATTTGTTGTATTATACGTACAACACATTATTTGTCTGATATATTAATAAATAATATTAATATTTTGATATATTATATGCATGATTAAATGAGGAATTATTTTACAAATTATTTACATTTTTTATTTTATGAATTAGTTATATATCAAAGTTAATATAATTTGAGTGCTATTTTATATTTAACAAAAATCATTAAATATAGATCATTACATATTTCAAGCTATTAAATGAACGGTAGAAATCAATTTCACGTGCACAATATAAATATTTTATAGATAACAATCCAACGGTCAAATTTCAAAATTAATAATTACCTTTTTGTGATTATATATTACCAAATTACTTCGTTGTTAAAAAACCCATCTTCAATTTATTTTTTCTTGAGCAGCGAAAAAGACACGGCCATTTTTATTAATATCCTTTAAAAAAAACTTAATTTTAAAAATAACCCTACATTAAATTTTTTTTACAAAAATGCCCCAATCGCCAGGCCCAAAACACAAGCGGACCGCCCGTGGGACGGGTGGTTCACTGTTCACTATTTTTTTTTTTAGAGATCTTAGTATTTTGATTTAAATAATTTTGTGTAAAAAAAGTTTTATTATTTAGAGTGTATGCCAAAAAATAAAATATTTGATATATTTACGAAGTGATGTCGTAAAACAAAGTTGGTTGATGTCTCATAAAATAAGCGATCTTCAATGATAGGCAAAAAATTATGTGAATCCATTAGAAATTAAAAAAAAATCGTTTTTAATAAAGAAATTATAAATATTAATATGACAATGAGAGAGTACAAATATCTTTATTATGTATTTATTATTAAATTTAAAACTTAAATATTAAAATGAAACCGTTAGATCTTATCAATTTTCTCTATGTTTGTATAAAATATTTTGATATTTCAACTTTGTTTTAATTGAATCAGAAATTTACAGAAATACACTGATATATTGTAACTTTTGTTATTGGATTTTGTTCACTTTTTTTGTTAGATAGGTATAAAATCATTGTTATAAGATGGTTCTAGACCATTCAAGCAAGTGATTTAGTACCTATCTTAAAAAAAGTAAAAAAGTTTCAAATAATATAAAATTGGATCTCCAACCACATTTTCATATTGATATAATGTTGAGCGATTCAAATCAATTATTCAGACTTTGGAAACGGAAATAAATATGCGGAGTATGAGTAGAGTACAAAACCAACAATAGTGTTCTATGGATATAATATCATAATAGATATGCTCTTTTCAAATTACTTTGTTTTCATCAGTTAAAAATGAACAAGGTCAACCGAAATTAAAGAATGTTTATAAATTATGTGGCATCCAAAATTCAACATAAATGGATGTTCATGAGAGTATTTGAAAGATCTCTACAACCTCCCCCAGAAAAAAGAAAAAGAAAATCCCCAGAAGAAATTTACCGAGTACGCAAGAATTCATAAAAATAACACTCTCATGTCTGTTAGGGTTCCTATGGTTGGATTCATAAAAATAACAAAATTTACCGAGTACGCAAGGATTACCAGAAGAAAAGAAACAAAAGCACTAGCTAGCTCAGTATGATCAATAGATGTAATTTCTACTATTACGTTACCTTCTCTTCAGATTCTTCGGCTACATTTTCAGATTGTTCATCAACTGTTTCGCTCGTTTCTACACTATCTTCTGATTCTTCGGCAACATTTTCGGCTTCATTTTCGGATTGTTTATCACCTCTTTCACTCATTTTTAGACGAATAGGCCTCTCCATAAGCTCCTGTATTGAGGCAAAAGGCATTATCCACACAAAACACAGAGGAAATATCGCTAACTAAAATTGAAAATTATGCAAGCAGAACTAAGTACTCAAAATCTAAAAAGTATCTAACAATTAAAATTAATCTATTAATTAAGCTCCAAGCTACATAGGCATACTGTTAGCCCTCAATTGTGCAATTAATCGACATTACAACTTGCCCCTCAATAGTACAAGTAGGCAAAACTTTCTCTTACATATCATTTTGAACTTCAAACAAGGGTTGCAAAAAAACATTTATTGGTTAAGACGGTAAACAAATCCTATAATTATAATATTCTGAATTATAAAAATACATGGCTAGTTCTAAAGCCACATATCAGGAAAAAAAAAGTAACATTATGAAAGTAAAATAAATATTTGTAACTTAAAGACACATGTTAGTGAACAAAATTAAATATACTAAAACAATTTTTTTATGTGGGTGAGCACCTGGATCACAAACCAAAAACAGAGCTTCTTGTTTAGAGCATGGGGGTTCGAAAACAATAGAAGTCAGAAACATGCGGATCAGCCAGTACTATGGATTCATATCTATGTTTTCAAAGTTCAAACGATCAATCCGAACAGCTCAACATGATCTCTATATGAAAATGTAGCTGGAGACCGGATTTTACGTTCGCACCATGGATATGAGAACGGGTCATCGGGAGCGGGTTAGGTCGGGAGCGGGTCAGTCGAGCGGGTTAGGTCAGGAACGGGTCAGTCCGCAAATTCATTACGCCACCACGTGCGCAGATCCATGGTGCGAACGGGTCATCGGGAGCGGGTCAGGTCGGGAGCGGGTCAGTCGAGCGGGTCAGGTCGGGAACGGGTCAGTCTGCAAATCTATTACGCGAACGGGTTGGCAATCCGTCCGCAGATCCATGATGCAAACGTGGCAGAATCTTAAATTTAGTAATTCGGATAATATTTATTTAATTCTAATTTATTGGGATGGTAACTAAAAAACGGTCATCAAAACAACCACTAATAAAATATTCCTATTTCTTTTCAGTAGTTGTTCAACTTAAGCCTGTTTAGTGGAAAATCTTAGAATAAATTCCCTATTTCAACAAAAAAATAATGAACAAAGAGCACTAGAATGAAGCAATGGTAAGGTTGCTTTGCTTATTTGAGGGGGAGTTGGAATAAATGAAAAGGTTTTTAATTTTTTGAATGAAATAGGAAAGATTTTTTTAGATGATGTTAAATTCTGTTTAGGCTGATTAATCGGTTGATTAGTTGTTGGCGGCGATTAAATCATTATAGAATTTTCCTACTAATCGGCCAATTATTTCCGATTACGGCCGATTATTCCCAATTATTTCTAATTAATCGTTTGGCGGTACCCTGTCCGTCCGACGACCGCATACCATTATTTACAACACTGGTTTTTCCTATTGATTAATCCAAAGAAAATAATTGTTCAGTATGAATTGTGTTAGAAAAATATTGAATAAAATCCGACCCGATCATTTAACGTATATGTATAATAAGTTTAAATCAATGATATATTTCACTTTTTTCTTCTTCAAGGGCCTCATAATATACAATCACCATTGTGATTGACATTCAAATTCGAAATTGTAAATATAATAGAAATTTAATCGTACTAGTTGATTAAGGTTCATTTACATTTGATTATTTTCCCAAAAAAAAAGTACATTGACTCAATTTTTAGATTGTTTTGATATAATTTATGTATGTTTCATTAAACCAAAGCTAATCAGTTTTGTTATTATATTAAAAAAATTGATGTTAGTCCATTGTAAAATTCATGAAATTCAACTGCCAAAAGTATAAATATGAAATAGTTTCAAGCTTAATTGATTAATTAAAAATTGGAAGGATTATCATTCAAGAGATTACATGTTTAAACTTCCGCGAATACATGCACTTTCAGAATTTAAATTTAAGTCTTCAAACCATAGAGTAAAACTCTAACTAGTGTATTGAAATGGATGTGAGGTTAACAAGATTAACTGCTAATTTAATTCGGAACAACCACTAACTCACTCTTTCATTGGAATAGCGGAATAGTAGGGATTAGTATCTATTCCAAACAACTATTCACTCATTCAAATACGGAATATTCCAAATAGCTCTCTAACTTAAGTTAGCGCTATTCCTCTATGATCTAAACACACCACTAGTTACAAATACACATTTAAAATAAACTGGAGACTGAACTATAAAAAAACTTAAAAAAAATCAATTAAATTTCAATATACTTAATTAAAATAGGAGGTTGTAAATTCACCTCTGTACAAATATAAATATGGGTGTGAGACCGAGAAATGTAAATCTTATATTACAAAAAACAAAACAAATATTGAACTTTATGATATATGTATAAAACTTAATTACATAAATGTAAGTAATTCCCAACCACCACTTAGCACCATCGCCGAAATTTTTAAATATACCATTTTAAGAAAATAAATAAACCAAAACACCATCGGTGGCTGGATTTAATAAAAATAGCATGGCCGCTTTGGCGCGAAGCGGGTACCCTGAACGTGGCCGCTATGGTGGGAATCGGCCACTATATTGGGCCGGCTTTAGGCCCAGCGGGGTGGCCGCTTTGGGGGGTAGCGGCCAGGGCCGCTTCCTGGGGTAGAGGGCACCCTGATAAATTATATATATATACAAAGTTGTATTATTGAGGAGAGAGATATTCATTTGACGCACAGAGGTCATATGCCACTAGTGCCGCTTCACCCTGTTGTTTGTTTTTGTACTTTTTTTTACTCTAGTGTTCTCATATACTGTGATTTGTTATATCATGATGCTTATCTTTCTTTCATGTTGTTATTTATTGTACTATTTTGCTTTTATCTTTCATCATTTTTCGTCACAGTAAATCTGAACGTAACGATTTGTAAAACAAACAATAAAACAACAAATAAATCACAAATAAATCAAAACAAACAATAATAGTGCGCCTAAATAGGTGTATGCATGTTAATACAATAAACAAGTAAACAAACAATAAATCACAAATCTAAACTTGACCGTCGGATAAAAATACATTGCTTGCCTCTTTCTCAACCTGAAAATTTAATAACAAAAATGTATTGTTACTCCTCTTTCTCAACCTGAAAATTTAATAACAAAAATGTATGAGTTAACTACCTCGTGCATCTCGAGCAGCTCTATTTTGTTGTTCTTGTGTATCCCGGCGAGTCTGATGTCCTCTCCTTCTATTATGAAGTAAATCAAGTCACATCGGAATCCTATTAACTCGCATTCGACCCAAGGTAATATTTTTGTCATTTGGAACAAGGATTGGGCCTTCATTTTCCGGCCAATCAGACTGATTGTCATACACATGCCATTCACCCAGCCATGTGTTGATAAGTGTCTGTATGTGGTAGTAGTAATGTACAAACCTTCCAGGGTCAATGCCACGGAGACGGCACACTGCCAGAACATGAGAACACGGTATTCTGTTTAATTGCGGCTTCTGGCATGTGCATGTAACCGTGTTCTCATCCATGATTACCACCGTGTATTTATAATTCGCTTTGGTAGACCGGCCAGAAGCGTCTTTCATGTATGCATTAACTTTCTCTTGTGTGGATGTTATCTCAAACTCGTTCCAGTTGCCAAATCCACCGAGCGTCGTCATAGATTGTGACCTCCCGCACCGTTTGTTAATCAACTACGAAAAATACATTGCTTGAAATTAATAAAAATTACAAAAATAAAATAATTTAATTAAAATAACATACCTCGTGCACACGACATGAGAACTGTTGACCCTGGCTTGCTTCAAATTACGCTTTTGCCCTCCTTTGAGCAAACCATTGCTGACATTTGTAAAACGTGTCCTCAATTATTGCTGCTACCGGCAACCTACGAGAAGATCTAAAAACATTATTGAGCGACTCGGACCCGTTCGTCGTCATAATTCCCCAACGGAAACCCCCATCCAACGCCTGGAATATCTTCCATGGTTTAGGACATTCGTTCTCATCTTGATTTAGATACTTACCCACACCATCCAACCAATTCAGAGCCCGATCACATACATCTCTCATTGCTTGCATTCCTTGCTCATATCTCCTCATCTTTCTCTTCGCCACACATATCCTGAAGTACTTGATTGCTTCTTCATTGCAATGATTCTTTTTCATATTTTCTGCTATGTGAGTAGCACAAAGACGGTGAACGCACTCATCCTCATCTTCCTCATTCCATCCCAGATCATCCTGTCGAAACACCTTTTTTATACCCTTACCCCTATCAGTGATGACACACACAAACCTGGAGCGAATTACATTGCGCCTCAACCATTGCATGAACCATGCACAATCTTCAAAATTCTCTGTATCTACCAATGAAAAAGCCAACGGGAGGAGCTGATTTTCTGCATCGTACCCGGTTGCAATCAACATTTTACCTTTGTACCGGCCTGCTAAGAAACAGGCATCAACAGTGATGACAGGTCTCAGGTGTTGGAAAGCCTCTATGCATGGTCCAAATGCCCAAGCCGCCCTATTAAAGTACCTGTAAGGTCCAGGCTCACCAGTTGGATATGAGGTAACATCAAACAATGTACCTGGATTTTTTCGCTTAATTGCCTCCAATAAGGGGACTATAAGCGCATATGACCCCTCCCAACTACCAAATTGGCGGGCAATTGCCAACTCCCTTCCACGCCACAATTTATTGTACGCTGGTACCTGACCGTTGTACGTTTGTGCACAAGCTATTCTGACAGAAGTGATACTTAAATCTACGTCATTTCTCGTGTGCGCCGAGATGCAATCGGCAACCATAGCAGCGGTCAACTGTGCATGATCTATTCTTGTGGCATCCGCATGACAAACATGTTTTGTTGGGCACTTGGATACTTTCCATTGTGTACCAAAACCAGTGACCCTTGCATTAATGTACCAACCACATCTGGGGTCCTTGCACTTGAACCTAATCCGTTGTTTGTCACTGTGCGTATTCTTAATCTCTTTATTACAAAGAATGTGAAACTTGTAAATTGCAGCTTTCATTTCCTCCTTTGAATCATAGGTTTGTCCCTCTGACAATTCATTTTCAAACTCTGCATGTCTACCAAATAACCCCACATTTGCTTCCTGAAAACCTGACAGGTCATTGAAAGCTGCAATCGGGTGCTCAACCCCGCGATCCATTATCCGAAACCCTTTATCAACCTTGAATTTTTTTGTCTGCCCGAGCACAGGCCTCGTATCTGCTGTGTCACTGTGATCGCTCATGCAATCAGGATCAACATCCCCCCAATTTTCCTCTGCCTCTTGTATTTCCGGATCCACCGTCTCCTCAGTTTCCTCCGGATCACAAGGCTGGGCTCGGGATCGATGGGAGTGCTGACTAGTAGACCGTCGGCCCTCCTGAACTAGGGCATTACTACTTTCAGGCATGTCAATCTGGAAAGGGGGTTGGGACACTGGACTTGAGGAGGTTGAGGCATTAGCCCGAATAGCACCCCGGATTAACCTTGCAAGGGGGTTAGGACGCTGGACTCGGTTAATCTCCACAAAGAGTTCAATTATCTTGTATCCACCCCCAGAAAAACTAATTGTCTGGTTGTACAGTACCTGCCAGACTCCATCATTCTGAACAGGAAAAAGTTGGAACCAAGTTTGGCCTGAACCAGTGGCCATGCTAATTTTGGCCTGAATATCAAGGTCATATCGATCCTGATTCAATCCGAGGTTCTGAGAAATAATCGATTTCAGAACCAACAAATCAGTACCCGAGATTACAGGTATCACAGAAACAGGCCCGATACTGTAATAAACCCCATTAGGGCCTATTAAAATCTCACCACCAGTGTAAATAGATACCATAACAGCCATTTGGTATGAGTATAAGAAAACCTAAAATTAAAAATTAATTAAATTAATTATAAATACTAATTTTTTTTTTATAAGAAAGAAAATAAAATACTTACAGCTGAAGCGGCACTAGTGGCATATGACCTCTGTGCGTCAAATGAATATCTCTCTCCTCAATAATACAACTCTGTATATATATATATTTTATCAGGGTGCCCTCTACCCCAGGAAGCGGCCCTGGCCGCTACCCCCCAAAGCGGCCACCCCGCTGGGCCTAAAGCCGGCCCAATATAGTGGCCGATTCCCACCATAGCGGCCACGTTCAGGGTACCCGCTTCGCGCCAAAGCGGCCATGCTATTTTTATTAAATCCAGCCACCGATGGTGTTTTGGTTTATTTATTTTCTTAAAATGGTATATTTAAAAATTTCGGGCACCATCGCTCAGAAGGGCTATAAATCAAATTCACCCTTCAAGGGAAAATAAAAGAGAGATGCCGGCGCTAACACAGGTGGAACAGAGAACCATGTTCTCTGCTTTCTTTTCCTTCCTTTTAATATTCCTCATTTGATTGGCCGCTCCATTTTTTACCAAAATAATAAAAAGAAAAAGAACCATGAATCATGGACAACAGTCAACACTTAGCTAAAAAGAGATTAGCCATATCAAATTACCTACATTTGTACTGTGATGGTGTGATTACAAGTATTGTATAGCGGCACATTAGATATATCTTGAAAGAGTTGCAAACAGAGGCGGAGTCTGACTTTCTGATTATGGGAGTCAAATGTGAATGAGAATCAAGCATATAAATTTTTTCTGCTACGAATGGAGATCAAATTTACGCTACTCATAATAATTTACTCTTAACTATATAGAAAATAAAGTATAAATACAAAAACAAAAAATTGAATATAAATGAGAGTCAATTGACCCCCCCATTGTTTGAGGGTGGTTCTGCCCCCGGTTGCAAAGTAGCAATAGATTTGAAGCATATTAAGATAGTTTCCATATATTAGAATAATATTCGCATTATGACCATATTTTCTTTTTTTATAATCTTTTTGAATTTGTTGTATTATACGTACAACACATTATTTGTCTGATATATTAATAAATAATATTAATATTTTGATATATTATATACATGATTAAATGAGGAATTATTTTACAAATTATTTACATTTTTTATTTTATGAATTAGTTATATATCAAAGTTAATATAATTTGAGTGCTATTTTATATTTAATAAAAATCATTAAATATAGATCATTACATATTTCAAGCTATTAAATGAACGGTAGAAATCAATTTCACGTGCACAACATAAATATTTTATAGATAACAATCCAACGGTCAAATTTCAAAATTAATAATTACCTTTTTGTGATTATATATTACCAAATTACTTCGTTGTTAAAATACCCATCTTCAATTTATTTTTTCTTGAGCAGCGAAAAAGACATGACCATGCAAAGAAAGCTGTTAGCTGCCTCAAAAAAATTCCAAACTGTCAGCGTCAAATCTTGAAAATATATTAAAGCATCCGCTTCCCTCGAATCACCCGAGTTTTTTAAAAATACCCAAAACAAAAAACAAATTATTAAAAATAATCATGTTTCAGAAAAAATTTTAAAAATGTCCAAACCGCCTATTTTTTCGGCGGTCCTGAATATTTATTTCGAACCGCCAAATTTCCTGGCGGTCCGAGATTTTTTTTTTTTTTTTTTTTTTGCAAATTTTTTTAGACACCTCAACTTTGCACCTCTGATTAACATAGAAAATCACCTTCAAAAATCATTTAAATTGACCGACATGTAGTCTTGACATGGTAGAACAGGACTGTAAAGTTTCATACAAAATCTCCAAACAGGTCGTGAGATATCGGCTCTCAAAAATTGCCCGAATTGCTGAATATTTCATTCTGAGTCCAATTTTGCTCCTCTGATTAACATAGCAAAGCACCTTCAAAAATCGTGAAAATGGACCGTCATGCATTCTTGACATGGAAGAACAGGACTGTGAAGTTCATACAAAATCTCCAAACAGGTCGTGAGATATCGGCTCTCAAAAATTGCCCGAATTGCTGAATATTTCATTATGAGTCCAACTTTGCACCTCTGATTAACATAGCAAACCACCTTTAAAAATTGTAAAAATTAACCAACATGCATTCTTGACATGGTAGAAGAGGACTGTGAAGTTTCATACAAAATCTCCGAACAGGTCGTGAGATATCGGCTCTCAAATATTGCCCGAACTGTTGAATATTTTATTCTGAGCCCAACTTTGCACATCTGGTTAATATAGCAAACTATAGACCAAATTGCAAAAGTGATTATATCAGCATGTAGAGCATTAAAAAATACATAAAATTAACATAAATTTCAATTTATTTGAATTTTTTTTACAATTAGTTATGGATTTCTAAAATTCAACTTTCGAAAAAAACTTTAAACAGTTACAACTTTGACTAGGAAAGCCGGATTTACGCGTAACCTTAAACAGCTATAACTGCATATCGATAAATTTTCATGATTTTTGGAGGTGTTTTGCTATGTTAACCAGATGTGCAAAGTTGGGCTCAGAATAAAATATTCAGTAATTCGAGCAATTTTTGAGAGCCAATATCTCACGACCTGTTCGGAGATTTTGTATGAAACTTCACAGTCCTCTTCTACCATGTCAAGAATGCATGTTGGTTAATTTTTACAATTTTTAAAGGTGGTTTGCTATGTTAATCAGAGGTGCAAAGTTGGACTCAGAATGAAATATTCAGCAATTCGGGCAATTTTTGAGAGCCGATATCTCACGACCTGTTTGGAGATTTTGTATGAACTTCACAGTCCTGTTCTTCCATGTCAAGAATGCATGACGGTCCATTTTCACGATTTTTGAAGGTGCTTTGCTATGTTAATCAGAGGTGCAAAATTGGACTCAGAATGAAATATTCAGCAATTCGGGCAATTTTTGAGAGCCGATATCTCACGACCTGTTTGGAGATTTTGTATGAAACTTTACAGTCCTGTTCTACCATGTCAAGACTGCATGTCGGTCAATTTAAATGATTTTTGAAGGTGATTTTCTATGTTAATCAGAGGTGCAAAGTTGAGGTGTCTAAAAAAATTTGCAAAAAAAAAAAAAAAAAAAAATCTCGGACCGCCAGGAAATTTGGCGGTTTGCTATGTTAATCAGAGGTGCAAAGTTGGACTCAGAATGAAATATTCAGCAATTCGAGCAATTTTTGAGAGCCGATATCTCACGACCTGTTTGGAAATTTTGTATGGAACTTCACAGTCCTGTTCTACCATATCAAGAATGCATGACGGTCAATTTTCACGATTTTTGAAGGTGGTTTGCTATGTTAATCAGAGGTGCAAAGTTGGACTCAGAATGAAATATTCAGCAATTCGGGCAATTTTTGAGAGCTGATATCTCACGACCTGTTCGGAGATTTTGTATGAAACTTTACAGTCCTGTTCTACCATATCAAGACTGTATGTCGGTCAATTTTCACGATTTTTAAAGGTGGTTTGCTATGTTAATTAGAGGTGCAAAGTTGAGGTGCCTAAAAAAATTTGCAAAAAAAAAAAAATCTCGGACCGCCGAAAATATTGGCAGTTCGGAAGAAAAAAAAAATCTCGGACCGCCAGGAAATTTGGCGGTTCGAAATAAATATTCAGGACCGCCGAAAAATTAGACGGTTTGGGCATTTTTAAATTTTTTTCTGAAACATAGTTATTTTTTAATAATTTGTTTTTTGTTTTAGATATTTTTAAAAAACTCGGTCGAATCACATTCAATTTCTCTATCATCCCTAGTTGGGAACTTTGGTACTTGATAGTAGTACTTAATTGGTACTCACAAGACAGCATATTTCACAAATGGTATTTACAGATTTAGAAAAGTATCACTGTTCTTCAGTTTAGTCCCTAGAGTTCATAAATTTAAATTTTTTTATATAGAACTGTGAATGTCTAGCATATCAATTTCCATTTAATGTCTAGAGAAAATTTCTATCTGGATTTCGAATTCATGACTTTTCACATAAAAGATGTTCTATTTTTTCATTAGATTAAAGGCTGTTTTTTTTAATTTTATATTGATCATTGGTATTCGTTATTTGTGCCGGTGTATTTCAAATGGGTGAAAATTATTAGTAGCATCCGTATCATTATAAAGTGCATTATCATGTAAATAAAATAAATTATTTAAATATATGTTTGTTGATGATGACATTAACATCGGAATTCACGTGATATATTTCTACGGATGGTGATACGAGTTGATGAACACTTGCAAAATTAAACATCAGATTTATGAATATGTACATGTGATTACAAAAGTTAATGTTTATATTGATTCAAACTTATTCATTTTGTGCTAAAATTTAAAAGTTGCTTCCTGATGCATACTTGTTGAAATTGAAACAAACTCTTTTCTTTCTAGAAGATTGAATGACGATAAAATATGCATAAAGTTGCGGAGAGGATAAAAACCCTCTCATCATCTCAATAATACAGCCCTCTTGCATTTGTATGTTATATGAGAAAGACAACAACACAAGCATGTCATAGTCAGGTCCATAAAAGTTGGAATATTTAAGTTATATCCAATGAATTTTTCTTCCCAATTTTGCTCTGTTTGGAAAATTTATTTCTGCCTTCCGTCATTCACCACCGACTTATCAGAATCCGGGTCCTCTCCATTACCTTACCGTTTGAGTTTAAATTCCAACCGTCCGATTATAGTTCATATAATTCCAGTTAAAACCTTTAATGTAGGAGAGAGTCCCTTAAAATTTGTGGCAATATATAATAAACGGACCGGATTCAAGCTCAAATGATGAAGCACCTTAGATGATGTGAATTCGACTTATCCTAGAGAAACTGGAATTCATATCATCTGCATTAACTCAAAATTTGAGTTAATGCAGAATGAATCCCATCCGTCCGATCCGTATTGGCATGAATATTAAAGAGGCTCCGTGTATTTCATCTTGAATCAGATCGGTTCAAATTATGATCAGATGAATCCAAATTCTAGAAACTAGATGCAAAAAAAAATTGAATAGTTATTGTCATGTCCGTTAAATATTGAGATCAGATGCAGGGGCGGACCCACATAGAACCAAGGGTAGTAGCCTCCTCCTCATGGATTTTGAGTTTTAATGGAGATTTATCAGTTCTGACCGACTTTGTCCTCTACTGCCCTTCTGGATTTTTAATTTGTAATTTGCGTTAAATTTAAAGTTAAATTTAAAATAAATTTCTTGAATTATAATTGATAATTAAAATTATAAATTAGAACGTCATAAATTATAAATCAAAGTATTAAAAAATATAAATAAGTTAAAGCATTATTTTTATCGAGTACCTTTTACTCAATTAATTAACAATTTTAAATATAATTAATTATTTAAATCTGATTCGTCATTCTCCTCCGATTAAAATTATGATCCACTCCTGACGACATGAGCAATATAAAATTTTGGAAGTATAAACAGATGAGTGACACAAAAGAAGCTGTATGATCGTCACATATAATTTTCTGGTGGAGGGAGTTGGGCTACGGTGCTTTGCGAAGTAAAACGAATATTTTACTTCACGTCTATATCTTCGATTTTAAAGTTCAAAATGTCGATCGGAACCGTTCAAGTAGATCTCCATATTAAATTGTGCTTGGAGACAAAATTTTATATTTTTTGGAATTTTTTTACTATTTCTTTAGATTTTTTGAAAATCGTTGGTTTTTAGAAAATTATGGGCCATAAAAAACAGCAATTTTCAAAAATTCTAAATAAATAGTAAAAAAATCCAAAAAAAATATAATATTTGGTCTCCAAGCACAATTTAATATGGAGATCTACTTGAATGGTTCCGATCGACGTTTTGAACCTTAAAATCGCAAAATATGAGTGTGAAGTAAAACAGTCGCTTTACATCGCGAAACACCGTAGCCCAACTCCTGGTGGAGGTACATATATCTAGGGAATATTTTATTAATAGTAATTATAAAAGAAAAAGATTTACGGAAATAGAGTACATCGTTTTCAACCAATATAGTAAGATTGTCATCACTGATCACGATCCACATTTTGTGGATCATTGGCATTGATAACGATCCATCTTTTTTTTTTCTTTTTTTGGTAAAACAGTTTAAAACTGCAGTCTAAGTTTAAAAAAAAATGAATTGTTGTCAATGCTTACGATCCATAAAAAATTGGATCGTGATCCGTGCTGACAATCTTACTATATTGGTTGAAAACGAGATACTCTATTTGTTTTCGTAGATCTTTTTTTTTATAATTACTATAAATAAAAAATTCTCATATATCTATCTATCCGTTTATATTCATTGTCCATCCGAGACAAGATTAGAATATGAAATATCTACTTCCCCATCCACAACATAATATCCTATGAATGCGTAGAGCACTATTTCCTATTGGAATTGGACTATTGGATATTATCTTAGAAGGATATTTATTTAAATTTTGCATTGAGCGGTTTATGCCAACTAGGGTAGACAGATGTTCGTCTATTAAAGAAAAGTGAAGAATCTACAACCTTTTTTTTTTAGGATAAGAATTTACAATGTTGATTTGGAATTGTGAACGGGAAAAAAAAAATCAAAGGGTAGCAAAAGAAAGAAAAAGTAATTCTTGAATGTTATTTGTCTTAGAGATGAAAAAAATAACGAGACATGCACTCAACTTAAACACTGTACATTACGAATTACAAGTTCTATATTTATAATAGTAATCTTGTAGCTGGTAATTACTTAAAACTTTCAACATATTTGTAATGGCACATTTTTTTTTATATGTAAGAAATATTATTAAAACTCAAATATCAAATTTGTTGATAGATTGCTAATTAATAAAATAATTTATTTATCAAATTTGAGCTAACATGAAGGTCGTTGAACTTTTCACCAAACAATTAAAATTTAACGGTTTATTTTTTATGACCTGCAGATTGATGACAAATTAAATTCAAAATTTACTCAATTCAAATGCATTCCTATCTAAATGATAGAAATACATTTACCATATTAATCCTATATTAGAATAATATTATCTAAAAATTAGAAAAATGTATCATAAAAAATGAATACATGCTAGAACTACTTTAATGTTTAATTAGGATGCCACAATCGCTATTCTCCACTTGTGTTTTAAAATTTGAAATACAAACATCGAATTTACAATGTAAGTTGATATTGTTCTTTATCACAAGAGATACGTCTACATGCAAAATTTATAATTTTATGAGTTCTTTTGTGGAATTTGAGAGGGTCTCTGAATTGAAGATTAATTTTGCTTATAAGATTTGATACCCTTGATCATCTCTTGTTCTGATAAGCACCAGCTTGCAAATATTTCAAGGTGTAAATTTGATTCTGTTGCTATTATCTATTTGAAATTGTGTCTCCATTGTGTGTGTGTGTGTGTGTGTGTGTGTATGATATTCATGCTACCTGTCATGTTTGGATTACCAAAGAAATTGATAGAATTAAGGCAAGATTTTGATGGTAGAGTGGCAGAGGATTATTAGCAAAATATTGCCCTAATTAGTTAGAAAGACATTTGTTTAAGAAAGTTGCATCGGGACAGGATGGGTGGCTAATCTGATAAGCTTTATTTTCAAGTTAATTACTCTATAATTTTCTAAATTATAGAAGATAAAAAACTTTGGATTTCCAACTTTGGAATTCTCAAGTGCCCCTCAAGCTAAAAAATTTCTTCTATCTTGAAATATGATTTGACAAGGAACTATGTAAAAGAAAAAGGGTTGGAATGCAAAGGGAGAATCAGAAAATTAAAAATAAAAGACTAAATAAATAAGTCATGTAATTTAATTTTATGAGAAAGGCTACTAATAATAATTTTTGCAAAATTAAAAAATTTGAAGGATAAATTCTTTTAATTAGGAGTACTTCGCAATCTTTCCCTTGTATTTTCTTCTGTCTTTGATGAAATGGTAACAATGGGTGCTTGATCATTTTGCTTAGAGGAAGAAACAAATGGAAGCCCAAAAAATAAAGCTAGGATATTACTTGTGACATTTCCAAATGGAACAAAGTGACATTTCCAAATGGAACAAAGTGACATTTCAAAATGGCTTGATTAAAGATGCTACTGGACATGGGGATTCACGGGTTGTACAGCTGAATATAGTCTAGCTCAGCTCAAATGAGGATGTGGAGCTTGCTGCGGATAAGGATGTTGAGGATGATGGGGATGATATTGCTTGTTTTGAGGAGATTTCCTCAAGAGGAGGCCCACTTGGTAAAAAACTAGTTTTTGTGGGTTTTGTGTGCTTGTGTGTCGGTGTTGGGGGAGTCCATGAATTCGGATGCCCCAGGTATCGAATTCGTATCATCTGCGTTAACGGAACACGCGTTAATAGATTTGGACTGTCCGATTGAGATCCGGCTCCGTGCATCATAGGTGTGGGTCGAATTGGCTCCGATTCTGATCAGATAGTCGAGATACATTAAACTCAAAAGAAGCTCTTTTGAGTTGATGCAGAAGATGCGGACTCCCAGGTATCTGACCGAGCAAAACTTAGATATATATCGTTCTTTAACCTGACATAAATTTTAAAACAGACTCCAATAATCCAATAATTTTTATAGACATCAAATTGAATTTGATCTGATATGAATTAGTATGGACCGTTTATTGCTTATTTTTTTCAATCAAATTAAAACGGTGGTTTTGGATGCTGCTACTTCTGAAAAGAAAAGGAAAAAAGTAAATTCGTTTGAAACAATACGGAGACGCGATAAAATAAATGAACATTTTTTATATAGAATATATTCTTGAGTTCGACATTCAAATTCAACATTATATTATACACATTATAAATGCATAGAAAAAATAATATTTTATAACACAAACCCTCCACAACTTCAAAATATGCAAAAGATCACTGCACCGACAGAAGGGAGAATTTTCAACTGGCTTTTCTTGCAAAATATAATCAAGAATGTTGATAGCATTGATTAAAAGAGATAGGTGTTTCTAATTATCACTTGTTGTGCAAGAAAAGCCAGTTGAAATTGAGTGTTAAAAGAAAAATTAATAAATTAATTGAGTAAATCTGTGAAATATGATATTATGGATATTATTGAGAAAAATAAGTAATTTTGAGATTTTTTAGGGATATACATAAAATTCCCACTAAATTTAAAGATACTAACAACTGCGATCTCTCTTTTGACTAAATATTGAAACCCACCTGGTACGTCTCGCAAATTAACCAGTTCGCAATTAAATTAATGGTCCATAATTACAAACACCGACCAGGTTAGAAATTCCCGTCTTGAATCATGAGTTTACAACTGATCAATCAAACATTGAAGTTCATCAATCAAATTAGAATAATACAACTCGAAAGGTTTCAAATCGGCCACCATAAAAAACAAAAGTACAAGAAAAAACACATATCGAGATTGAAATTTATCCGTAAATATCTCACATAAAAAGTGCATTTTTATTAGTTGCACTGATACAGCCAACGTGGTATCATTATACATCATACCACGACCACACCTACATAGACATACATGATACATCATTGCTACTTAGTTCTATTACAAACCTCTATTAGCATATAGTAAATACTAGAAATTAACACCTGGAACCTGACAAAAGGAATGGTAAAAAGCACACAGTCAGTTCCAGTTACAGTCTCAAATTTAGCCTCAGTTTAAATCCTCTGAGGGGCGAAACCACACCTTCTGATCGAGCACTGAACTGGTACCGTCTCCGGCATGGCCAGTGGGTCTTGTACTGTCGGATGGGTTTGCCGGGCCAAAGACGCCGGTCTTGGGGTTTGGACCCCAGTACTTGTCAGAATTGGCGGCGATCACCTCGTCAGGGACCACATGCGGCCTCACGTGCTCGTCTATATCCTTGTCGTAGGTTGAAGCATGCACATTCCTCCTGTATGTATAAGTTATTTAGAGCAAATAAGTTTGAAAACTAATTATCAACATCTCCGATTCTAATTGCAATATTGATTTGGCACTTAAGAGGAACTTAATGCGAAATTGGACTTCAAATGATAGCTGGTAACATAATTCTGGTGAACTGAAACTTAATAATTGAGACTAACTCCTGATAAAACACAAATTTTATAAAGCATTATTTCTCTGAATTAACTTATAGTGATGTATTAGTCGGAGCGAAGTTTGCAATATTATAATTTGGTGCACTATATATTTATTTAATACCAGTTTACTGGACTTAAATATCAAAACTAATTGTATTTAATAGCTTGTTATTCAACGGTTTTGTTTAATTTGTTTTAGGTAGGCACAGGGAAGTATTCCAACAGACCATGCAGCTATTTTCTTTTCTTTTTTTGAGTAAAGATTGAACTCAAGTCACACAACTATTTAAATATTCTATTTAAATTTTGAAATTAAAACCTCTCACACGGAAAAAATTGCATTTACCACTAAATCAAAAATTGGTTCTCAACAAGTTGCAGTTATTATTCACGCAAATGATGCGTTGATGCATTTCCTTTATACTTTCTTGTCAAACAGAGAAAATAATTTATACACCAGAAGCGAAATAAAGCAGAGCAGAACATGCACACTCTTTTCGTTTCTTTTTCTCGAACGAACACTTTTGTTTTACAAATTAGTTTAGAAGTTACGTGGGATGATGCCACGTCAGCACCACAATCTTTATCCAAAGTTCCTAACTCTCATCACTCACACTCAACCGTTTTGGATTCTTTCATTTAAAACCCATGTTGCTTTCGTCCGTTCCATTAATTATTTTATTATATTACTTTTTTAATTAGAAGTTAAAACATATTATAAGAAAATATTACTTTTTTATTATATTTATAAATTATATAATATTAGATTTTAAAAAAATGATAAATCATGCATAAAAACTCGAAAATATATAATATATGTGTTATGTATGCCTCTCATCTCATCATATATATTCACCAGACTTAATTTAGCAGGATGTTAAGAATGGTAGGCCATGTTTGGCAGGCTATATTAAGGAGGGAGAATTAGTATTTTAGTATAAGGTATTTTAGGATATGTTATTTATAGTATCTTTTTTTTTAGAGATTTATGTTGCTATAAATTATGTCATTTGTACTCTATGTAAGAATAAAGTTCAAGGAATACAATTAAGCTTCCTCGTAATATTGTTTCTCTTATTTCTTGCCTCTCCTTCGTCAAAACCCTAACAAATTGGTATCAGAGCCATCTTCGTTGCCGTCAATCGATCGGTGATTTTCAGGGTTCTTTGTTCCGCTGCCGCTTAGGGTTTGTTGATCGCCACTCCAGGCTCTTGAAGCAAAGGTTCCATTCTTTCAAGATGGCAAAAGGTACATCCGTTAAGGTCCATATTTCAGAATATACCGCACTTCTCAATGATATGGAGAGAATTGGTATCAAGGTGGACGATGAGGATAAAGCTATGGTTCTATTGTGTTCGCTGACTAAGTCTTATCAAGGGTTTAAGAAAACCATGCTTTATAGCAAGGAATCAATCGCCTTTGAGGATGTGAAAAATAATTTGTTGGTCAAGTCCAACATCGATAGTGATTTGTTAAGGGCCGAGAATGGTCATCAAGATGTTGGCTTGATTGTCGAGAAGAGAAGAGAAAGGGGGAGAACTTGACTTCATCATCGACCTATTCGAGCTCTAAGCACAAGAACCTAATTTGCAACTATTGCAGGAAGAAAGGACACATCAAGGCCGACTGTTTCAAACTCAAGAATAAACAGAAGGCAGACCAAGGTGATAATTCTTCAGGCTATGCTAATTTAGTTGAAATTCAAGTTGATGATGTGCTTTAGGGGTTTATTTTGGGGTTTTGTTTTAGGATGAGATTTCAAGTCAAGGGGAGGATTGTTATGTGTGCCTCTCATCTCATCATATATATTCATCAAGCTTGATTTAGCAGGATGTTAAGAATAGTAGGCCATGTTTGGCAGGCTATATTAAAGAGGGAGAATTAGTATTTTAGTATAGGGTATTTTAGGATATGTCATTTATAGTATCTCTTTTTTTAGAGATTTATGTTGCTATAAATTATGTCATTTGTACTCTATGTAAGAATGAAGTTCAAGGAATACAATTAAGCTTCATCATAATATTGTTTCTCTTATTTCTTGACTCTCCTTCGTCGAAACCCTAACAATATGATTATTTTTTACATAAATGTTTAATATTGTGATTGTATATGAAAAATAATCATGCAAACATTATTGTTTTTGTTGATAAAATTTATACCGAATCAATCAACCAATACAAAAAGAGAAAAGAGAAAAAAGAATTGGCACACGTGGCATCAAAACAGCACAACTTTGTGCAATGCAGTAGTGCTGTTCCCTGTTGAGGGAAATTGGCAACAGAGATCTAGTTGGATAAGATCAAAACCCTCGCATCACCCACCTGTCCCACCAGATGTTGTCAGTATACCACCTGCCCAAAAATGGGAGGTATCCGGTAACAATCAAAAAGTTAAAAGTAAGTTGGGCCTTAGCTGGGCTGGAAGAAGCGAGGTGGGGAACTTTGATCCAACGGTTTAGATATAGTTGATTGAATGAAGAACAAGAAAGTGTACGGACATGATGGCCCACCTGAACAGAAAGGTTAACTGTTATTGGATGAGCAGTCTGTCTCGCACTCGAGTCCAACCGTCCATGTCACCATTCCCACCAGTTCTAAAAAAGTTGCTAAACCCAGTTCTACTATTATCAAATGCAATCTTTGAATTAAACAAAACTGGAGGTGTCCATTTTTATCGATAATTTTGAGGAAGACAGCAGAAGACGACAAAAGGATGGAAAGGGTACACATCTAGGTGCACCACTGTACGGTTACGGTAATCGTCAATGGAGAAGGATCTTCTCGCGATAAAATGGAGGAGTAAAAAGAGTTTCTAATTCTAAAGATGTACCAAACCTACCCCCTAAATAGTTAAAATACAAAAGGAAGTAATGCAAATTAAATGTACTCGTAATCAAGAACAGTTTCCAATCCAGAAGAATAGAAGAGGCTAAGAAGATAAACTAAATAACTTCTTATGCTTCCAGATCAGGTCATCACTATTCACTAGCAACTTCAAGTTTAATTTCAAGTAACAAGGGAATCAACTTAAAAATGCATGATAATTAAGTTAGGACAGATCAATTACTCAGTTGCAAGGATCTTATGCAAATATTGAAATATATATAAGATATTATAATGCTCTTGATAAAAAAAATTATAGATGCAAAAGGTATACACCAAATCACATCTCCATAAGAGTTTATACAGTATACACTATACACACACACACACACACACACACACACACACACAAAAAAAGCATAGGCAAATTCAGTACCTAGAAGCAGAGATCGGTACAGCCGGGGCAGGAGACAGGATCTGGTTCACAAATCGCTTTCCAATGGTGCCAGCGATCGCTCGACCCTTTGAATTGGCTGCCATGCAATATGGAAATAGGTAGGTATGAAGGAAAGAAAGAGGAATAAAGGCTATACTGTGTGCTGGTTTGAGAAACACCAAAATATACCAGGGTCTCTCTATCTGCTTGTGCTCGGTATATATAGACCAGCTCCTCTGTTTCGCTTGCTCGATCGCGCGTGCTTCAAATTCTGATCTTCTGCGGATTCATCTTATTGGTTGTTCATAGAACCGATAAATTGTTCTACCTGTATTAAACAACTTAAGATTTATAATAGTTCATACCTAAGCAACATTTATAAATGTCTAAGATTGAGGCTATGGTACTTTGCAATGCGCAGATTGTTTCGTACATTGGATTCATATCTCTGTCTTTAAATTTTAAATAGTCAATTCAAACTGCTCAACATTATTATCATATGAAAATATACTTGGAGGCTAAATTTTATATTTTTGAAGCTTTTTACTTTTTACTATTTTTATATCAAGTAATTTTTTAATTATCTAAAAAAATAATAAAAAAAAATCCAAAAAATATAAAATTTGATCTCCAAGTATATTTTCATATAATAATAATGTCCAACGGTTCGGATCAATTAGTTAGACTTGAAAATGAAGATATGAACTTGAAGCATGGAATGATCACGTATTGCAAAGTACTTTTAAATAGTACTTGGGTACTAAAATATTATGTGTGACAAAATCTATAAAGCTAATAATATCTCTACAAATAATTTTCATTTCCAAAATTGCAACTTGAATCGGAATATATTGTCAAAATTAGCAAATTAACACATTGTCAATAGATTAAACTCAATGAAATATATCTTGTTAAATATCAATTAATAAAGGAAAAGAGTGCAAAGAATGATATTTTAAATACAAGTTTGTTTGTAGTGTATGTGGATAAGTATGAATAGTCAAAATTATAAAACTTTTAATTACGACATAATACAATAATTAGTTAAATTAATACCTAATATGTTAGTGTTAGTTATAAGAAATTTACAAAAATTAATTCAGCTTTTTTTTGCAAGATAAAATATGCCCTTATTATATAATAAAATTCACAAGTTCTTGTAATTATTTGACGCATTTTCATTCTTTTTTAGATATATTAGACAAAGAAAGACTAAGAATTCTTTTAAAAACAATGTTGGTCTTTAATTAATAACCAACCAACCCTGAGGAACATTTTCAATTCTTAGTTGTTTTAGTTACAAAAGATCAGGAAGATCATTTCTCTCTCTTTTTAATAAAATGGGGCCTCAGTACTACCTACCCTTCTTTCATTTCTTTGAAACAAGAATAATAATTTGTGCAGCTATGCCCTTGCTTAACAGTTAAATTCCGAAACAATCTTTCATTATTGTGAACTGAAATCTAAAAAGGGACCCCAAAATATTTTTTTAAGAAATGCCCTTGCTTAACAGTTAAATTATCCGACAAACTTCTATTCTTGTGAAATGTAAAAAAGAACCCATAATGTTTAGAACAAGCCTTTTCAATAAAATCTCTTAATGCATTTTAAATTATAAATTTATGTAAAGTTTGTCAAAATAAAAACCCATACTCCACACAACTCTTTCTCTCACTCTTTTTTTGTTTTCATAATAATTATCTTGAAACTTAAAATACAAAAATATGATTTTAAACAAAAATGTTTCAATTTGAAGTTTATTATAATAAATTATTAAATTGGTAAAGTCTCAAGTTTTTCCAAAGAAAAATGTTATATAATTGAAGTTAATATATCTTATATTATTTATTTAGTGAAGTAAGAAAAATCAAAAATTAAAAAGAAACAAATTAATAACTTTAATTAAATTATTGTATAGTTTGAGATATGTTACATTTTATCTTAGTAAAACTTATACAAGTAGATACTAATGATGGGATTAATCTCAATTAAAGTCAACAAATTTAATAACGTGACATATCTGTAAATATTTTAAATTTTCTAAAGACAAAGGACCTTTATGCAACTTTTGTTGAGTAGGAAATTCTTGCAGTTATGCACTTCTAACTTTTGTTATATCCTAGGCCCTACAATTAGCTTTTAACTTTTTACAACTCGTTTGAATTCTTCGTCTGATCCATTTGTTTATGCTCTCTCCGTCGCACGTGACATGAAACGCATAATTTTAAGAATATTCGTTTGCGGAGCATCAAAATTTATTAAAGAACCATCAGATCGTATTAAATTATATCATGACAATTGCAATTACAATTACAATTACATGGTGAATAATAACAACTAGAATCCTACAAATAACCAAATAACTATAATATAATTATAAATTATTGAAGTTATGTTAAATTCTGCATTTTTGTGTCTTTATTATGCTTCTATTTTTAAATATTAATTATTTAAAATTTAAAATTCAAATGTCAAAATAACAAATAAATTTGATATATATATATTTTTTATGCACATCTAAAATATTACAATATTTTAACTTTGTTTTGGTTAGTATTAAGACCTTGCATAAATACATTAATATTGATAAATTCTGGATATTGATTTTTAATTTATTAATTTGCATAAAAAAAATCAAAAAGTGATAATTTTTTATGTGCAGATAGAGAAAATAATATAGATCACATATACCAATTTTATTTTGATTAATAAGTTTTTAAAAAATTGTCATTAAAATTTTAAAAAGATGAGACACAATAGAGGCGAAAAAAATAAAGACATTTGAATATTCCTCGTATATTAAAATATTACTGATATTATTGACATACTAAAACAGATCTATAAAATAAAAATAAAAATAACAAATTATTGACGTACTCTTCATTAATCCAATGACAAACCAATTTATGATTTAACTGATTGTACAATAGACATAAAACATTTTTTTTTTAAATTCTCATCATGTGTTTAGAAAAAAGGAGAGCATCTACTCCTTATTGCTTTCGGTCATTAGAATTTTTTTGCTTAATTCATATTGATGTTTAAAGAGGATAAAATTCATTAGTGTCTAATTAAGATTACTATAATACAGAAATAATATGTTTTCCACATTTTTTTGGTTGAATGTTGTTACGTACATAAATATATAATAATTTTCTTATTTTGTGATTTATCTTCTTTTCATAAATTGTTTCTTAAAAAACACTGAAGAAATACAAACTACAAAAATAATACTCATAAAATTAAAAGGTTAAAGGAACCAAGCAACGTGAAATTTTCGACCTAGTTATATGATTTTTGTGGTTAGACTATTCAGAATAGTCTATTCTGTGTTTAGTTGGATTAGAATAGTTAGAATAGTGAATTCAAACTTTTTGTCTTACTAGAATAGACTATTCCTAAAAAATTGAGATTTAGCTATTCGAATAAGACAAAGATAGTTATTCTTGATTTAGCTATTTTAACTATTCTTGTTTTACAACCAAACATATCCTAAAAATATGCGAAAAATGAGGAGGGTTCAAATGCACCCAAATTTTTGTGCACCCAAATGCACCCTATCTTTCAAATCATTTTTCTCCATTTTCAAAGTCCGAATAGTCAATCCGAACCGTTAGATGTGATCTATATATTAAGATGTGTTTGGAGACCAAATTTTACATTTTTTGGAATTTTTTTTACTA
Source organism: Carex rostrata (assembly GCF_964058835.1). Taxonomy (NCBI): domain Eukaryota; kingdom Viridiplantae; phylum Streptophyta; class Magnoliopsida; order Poales; family Cyperaceae; genus Carex; species Carex rostrata. The sequence goes on from NC_135925.1 coordinate 4,750,106, forward strand.
TTTATTAAGCCACTTTGAAAATCACTGATTTTATATTTTCTGGACCATTGGATCAGCGATTTTTCAAAGTGGCTTAATAAATAGTAAAAAAATTCTGAAAAATCTAAAATTTGGTCTCCAAGCACATCTTAATATATAGATTGCATCTAACGGTTCGGATTGAATATTCGGACTTTGAAAACGGAGAAAAATGATAGGGTGCATTTGGGTGCACAAAAATTTGGGTGCATTTGAACCCTCCTCGCGAAAAATATGCGAGAGAAACAAGTAGTTCAAACAAAGAATAAATTTTCTGACTGACTTTCTCTATTTCGATCATTTTACTTTCCATGAATTCTCATCTGATTGTATTCAATGACAATCATGTAATAGCCTACAAAAAAAAAAAATTAAGATAATGCCGTCTTATATTGACATTTGACAATAATACCGTCAAGGCGTCAACAGTCAGAAGATTAACTTTTGGGAAGGTAGAAAAAGAATTCAAATTGTTGATTGGTAGGTGGCACCGACTACTGAGATACAACTGTGTAGCGGGTCCCACTTTTCAGAGATTCTTTATACCGTTGGGAGGTTTATACAAATCATAGAGGATTGGGTTTCACGGAAGAAGATTAGATTATGAGTTGAAGATCGGAAGTGACTTAATTTAAGAAAAGGAAGCCAAGTCAAGAATCATCAATGATGCAAAAATATGAAAGTCAAATCTCTCTTTTTTTTTATTTAAGTATCCACTTCCGGTTTCCAAAAAAATTGTAGCCCATTTTTCTATTACATTGTCGGTTGTATTATATTTTCAAGAAAAATATGATTGGATGAATCGGATTAACGCCGACCCAAAAATAAAATATTTAGATTGGAGAACTGAAAAATAGAAAAATATATAAAGTGTGACAATTAAGTTTGAAACTCAAGTCTTACACAGTTAGTGTTTTATGAGGACGCTAAATTATATAATATTAAAAAAATTAATTAAAATTTAATATACATAATTAGAAAAATAAGGTGGCTAAGTAATCCTAATCTTATTGCAGATACCTCTGAATTAGCTTTGTTCACGGAATAGCTCTACTATTTTTTTTATTTGCAAAGCAAGTCAAACAGACTAAGCAACTCAAAAATAGTACTGATTAGCTTTATTCTACTAACCCAGTGTAATATAGAAATAGCGGAATTGAAAGACCTCTTTCCTTCTCTATCTTTCTCTGTCTATTCTTATTTTTGCAAATACAAAAACTTATGGGTTAAGTACAAAATTGTGGTTTCTTGAAATTTTTAAGGTGTGAAGGCAGAGGCATACCTAAGTCAAAGGAATGGGGGTCTTGAAATTTTTTATTTATTTACCTACAATATTTAATATAATTTAGAGTAAAATGTTATGGCATTATAAATTTGATCTCTATATTTCATAGAAAATTTTTATATGATTAACTGTCATTCTGTATTTGACCCCCATAGTTCGAGAGTCTGGCTCATCTCTGTGTGAGGACAACATCCTTGCTGATTTTCTCTATTAAACTTGTATCATCTCTTCACAACACTGGTACAAGTCGGTACAAGTGCATTATCACATACTGGTTAAACAGTTTGTGAGGGCTGAATGTAAATTTTGTAATGTATCATATCAGAGAAAAAAGTACAACCCTTGCTTTCTTTCTTCTTTTTGTGTTAATTTTTATGTCTATTTGCAACAATTGTTTTCTTAGAAATCCTGCATAAATATTTTTCTCGATTTATAGCAGAAATAAATGTATCTCTGTCAAGGAAAATCGCTGCGTCGGTCTTTAAACTTTTAACAGATCAAATGTTTGTGTACAATGAGAGAGGAACCAAAATAACAGAATTGACTTTTGAATTTAAATAAACGGAGAGATGGAGATATAATGAAGACAGCGAAATCCAAAATAATATAGGCGCGACTATTGAGGTAGCTACGCGACAGGGTTGCCACCGGCTTATCCAAACATAACCTAGCCTAAATAGAACCTTTGAACTACTAAGTACTATTTAACACCCAATTTAATTTGACCTAGCAGCTAGGGGTGTAAACGGATACGGATACGGATAATCCACTCCGCATTCGCTCCGTATTCGGAAATTATTCAAATCTGAATTAAACGGACACGGATAATTTCATAAAGGTGAATATCCGTATCCGTATCCGCAATTATCCGGATCCGAAATTACTCCCAACTAGCTTTAACGTTACTGCTCCGGATAGAAGTTATATATTATCTCATATTCATTTCACTCTTGGTTGTGGTATTAATGATAATACGATATGGTTTTCAATTTAATATTTTTTTTGTTGGTGATAGTACTACAATAACGCATTTTTTTTTTCTTTTTACCTCCATTTTCTTCATTATTCATTATTTTTCAGTTAAGACTTTAGTCCGTGAATATAGTATGTTTTTAGTCTTTGCTAAACTAGTTTTAGTCATTGTTTCAAGACAACAACAAGTCACTTTTTTGTATTTTAAAGTGCATAACTCAATTATTTGACAATTATTCGTTTCGTATCCATATTCGAATCCGTATCCGTTGATTATCCGCTCCGTATCCGCATCCGTTTAAGACGGATATGATTTTAAAATATGTATCCACTCATTGAAAAATGGATACTGATATGGTATTAGCATTATCCGCTCCATTTACACCCCTACTAGCAGCACATGTCAAATTATTGAATTTTCAGATATATGTGGCCTGTTTTTTTCTGGCCAGGTGTATTAGCAATTTTCTGGTGGAGGTACCGGGTACGTATTCTGCCATGATTTCATCAAAGAGAGATAAGATGAGGTTACAAATAATTGAATGTATATATCCCATAGCTTGCCACACAATGTGTGAAGTCATTCTCCTTTTTATCAAGTAACCTTGAGCTAAGTAAACGGCTTTTGCAGATTTTTATATTACCAATAACCTGCTTACATGTCCATATAAAGTTTAAAATTCTATTTAAGCAAATAAAAAATGCAAAATGACAAAATTTAAGGAAAGCCATAATACATTTTGGAATTTAACCTGATAAAATCCAATTGTAATCTAACATTATCAAAGTGAAATCTAACTGAACACTATTAGTTTCATTTAATTTGAACAGAAATAATATCTGACGGGTTGTATTTTCAAACTTCAATATTCTGAGAAGAAAATATTTTTTTTCTCTCTTCACACTTTCGAATGGTAGTTATTCCAACATTTACAAGGAATAAAGAATAACAGCTATTCTAATTATTCCGAATAGCAAATATATTGTTTAGATACACATTGCTATTCCGATTAACTCCTATTCTAGAATATTCCTCTATTCTAGCTAAGAAAAGAAGCTATGCTATTCAGATTGGTATCTTCTCAGATAGTTCCAACAGTTCATCCTCAACCAACCTGATATAAGTCATGAAGAGGCATGATTCAAATTGCTAAGATAAAGCCAACCATACCATTCTACAAATTCCCATTCAATTCTGATGAGACCCAAAATGAAAATGAAATCAGAACAAAAGGAATAAAGAACAAGAGGAGCAACCAAGAGACCTGAATTATGTGATTAATTGTATTTAAAAAAATTAAACATGATTAATTCAAATTTTGGATATATTTGATATATATAATAATTATAATGGCTAAATATGTGAGTTATTGTAATTTAGAAGGGAAAATATGATATTATGAAATTTTAAGGGGCAATACATAATTTTGACGTTTTTGAAAGATATGCATGAAATTTTCAGATTCTATCAATGATGCTGAATTAGGTTTATCCGTGACAAATGTAAGCCGCTCTTGAGATTCGATGATCTACATCAAAGTCATAATCTAGAGATCGAATCTCCTGCATCCTTGGGGGCAGTAAATTTCTGTCCCTAGAATCACTGTTAGTGAGTCCGAAGTGGACTCGAGATCAAATATTTAAATATTAAAAGTGATCCCGACTCCATCTGACAGTGGCTCTAAGCAGGGGCGGAAGGTAGTACAGTGAAGAGGTGGCTGAGTAAATCCCACGGTTTTCAAAATTTGTTATTATACACAGAGAATTTTTCTAATATTTTTATTTTATATGTAGTAGCATCCTCTATGATAATACAAGAAATTTAAAGGACTTATATAGAAGAGTGCCATGTCTTGATTTCCAACTTACCAAAACCACGTGAAAAAGTAAATAAAACCATCTTTGGCTTGAATTTTTTATTTATTATTAAAGCCCCGCCGTAGGCATTCAATTCAACTAAATAAAGTTTTTACAAACATACATCACCTATTATATTAGTTGTGCCAAAATCCCTCGGGAAGGGTGTACCCAAATTAACAGCAGAGGGGTATGCACTAGAACTAAAAACGCCTCATAAAACATGCACATAATCCAAACAAAATAAAAAAAATAACAAGAACACATAACCCCTCAAGAAAACATGCACAGAATCTTTGACTTGAAAAATTTGTTGAAATATAGAAAGGTAAAACACGCGTATAACAGGAAAATAATGAATCCATATCCTCTGAGGAAACATAATATTTTTGTTTGGACCATGGCCGTCCGATCGGAATCCAAGCCAATCCGGTCTAAAGTAGAATGCACGGGGACACTTTAATAGTCGTGTAGATTCTGATTGGATGATCTAGATCCAAATAGAAATATTTTGTTACCTTAAGGTGATATGAATTCTTTTGCGGAAATGAGATTTTTTTTTTATAATTATTAGATTAATTTATTCAATATTTTGGAGTTTGATTTAATTATTCAGCGTCTTACTTCTCACTAATGAATTTGTGATGAAGGTTAATTTTAGTATTTTACTTCCATATTAAATCACTAATATGATATTCGTGAATGTCTATTAAATTTTTATATTTCTGCATAAAAATTTAAATTATGTCAAAAATAATTAGTGCATGGAATTGTAGAAGAGGTTATTTATTTTTGTGTGTATAATTCATACACAGGTAAAATTATGTTTAAGATAAAGATTACATGCTTGTTTATATTGAGAAAGAAATAGCTAATAAGATTAGCTAAAATGAGATTATTATAGAATTTTATTTTTTAGAAAATCATATCTAAATTTAAATAAAAAAAAATATGAATATGAATATCTTATGTTTTTCTATTTTGATAAACATGTCATTTATTGGTTTTATTTGTTTATTATTAATTTTATAAAATCAAATAGTGAAGAATTGTGTTATTTTGTGTTATATAAAATTGATTTTTGTTAAAATATTTTTAAAATATATGATGTTTAGTCGGTTAGCCCCCTCTATACTCAAAGTCGAGTTCCGCCTCTGACTCTAAGGGCAAAAATTTCTTACACCCCTAAAAGCAGGTGATCTAATTCCCATAACCTAACCTATGCTCAAAGGAACCTTTTTTTTTCTCTTTTTACGATAGAGTTATAAAGACATTATAAAGAAGCAACTAAGATGGCCCAAAGGAATACAAATTAGACTTCGATTGGGATTGAGTAATACCCTTATTACAGTGTCAGGGCATCACTATAATGTACCACTATCATTTTGCCATGTTGGATTTCAACTTTTTATATTACATGACACAACTTCACACCCGCGCATGGACCTTTCAAAATAAAACTATTTTCGAACCAACCATTTCCGGGACACCAGATTTCGGTGTGCTATAATTTAATTACAATCTATGGGTACCCACAGCTAATTAAGGGCTTATTCGGTATTCTCTATGTAAAAGTATATTCCCCAAATTTTGCTTAAACACCTCACATGCACTATCGTTAATTCTGAGGTTGCAATATTGCATTAAGCCAAAACATAATTAAATTGATGAAAACATTACTAGATTAGGTAGCATAAGTCACATGTATCCATTATCAAACAACAGACAATGACTAAGAAATGACAAATTATTTTCTAGAGAACGTCTTAGTTTTTATTTGCTTTCGGTGTACATTGCACTTTGCTGTTCTAATGCTCATTTACAACATAATCATATTAGCTCATGACATAGAAAAAGAGAACAAGTGTATTTTATTTACTTGATGCATGTCCGTCTACAACTTTTTTCAATATCTTTTTAGTGGTATTTGCTGTTCATCATGCCCACAATGACTAACAAAATATGAATCAAGAGGATTTTATCAAAATAGCAACCACCTAATATTTTGATTAAGAAATAAGAGTCGTTATGCAATGGAGCAAAGTTTGCAGTAGAAGTTTTGTTTGAATTAATCATAGTCGTTAATTCTTTGGAGGGCAAATAGTGCAGTTACCAGTTATTTTTTGTAAATAAGAGTTCTCGTAAATCCGAATATCCATTTCTTTTCAAATTCTTTTGTGAGAATTAAAATACATTTTTTTTTCGACATAGGATTAACGTTGCGACGCAAGCTGAATCGGGCCGAACAAGAACTACGTAAACCTTATCTTGAGTGTATATCAAAGCCTAATTAAATCACAATACGTGTTGAATTCAGAAACGAGGGCCTTTACAAAAAAAAAAAAAATCATGGGGACTATTATAAGTTTGTATTTTGAAGGACCTACACAAAATAAGGACGTCATTTGCACAATTACCCCCAGGGTTTTGAACGACATTGAAGTTTACTTAACATCGTAAAAAAATTTACCAATTAGAGCTTTGATTTCTTAACCCTATTCAATATGTTTTGCATCATTTGAGCTTGATTTCTTCACCAGAGAAGAAATTCAACATCCTGACGACAAATTGTCCAGGCAAGATGATCATCTAACGGGAAGCTGCCTCAAAAGCAAACAAATACAATATTCAAATAAGTTTTTGAGAGACGTTTCAGATCTCAATTTCTTATTCTAAAAAAACCAATGAATGTTATTTATAGTAATGTCAATATGTACATAAAAAACTATTATTCAATTTTACTACTATAAAAATAAATAAGTTGAAAAAATTAACTTTACAATTTATTCCCATTAATATATTTTTGAAAACACTTAACACTCAAAACTAAATTATTAATGTCAAAATTTGTTTGAACCCTCATTAGTTCATGATGAAATGAAAATTCCATCCACACTAGTCAAAGCGACAGCCACAATTCCATTCATATGAAAAGATCACAAGTAGAAAGGGTAACAATTTTCCGAACAACAATAAATCAGCAATAATGTCAAACAAGTTCAATCACCTAAACCGCGACTGCAAATATTAGTCCAACGGAGAGGCATCCACACCAACTAGCTACCAACAACATAAGAGTCACAATTAGAGTTGACAAACATAGATTTAAGAATTTGGAAACTTAGGTCTCTACAAGTTCACTAGATATGAAATTGCCAGAGACATGTCACCAACAAAGTGGAACTACCCAAGCAATCAATCATCATCCTCATCAAAATCAGAGCTAAAATCCTCATCATCGATATCCTCCTCCTCCGAGTCACTTTCAATAACCACTGTTGCCACCTTCTTCCTCTCCCTCTTCGGCCTATTTACCGCCACACCAACCTCCTCCGCTTGCAATATATCATCCATTACTGAAGAAGAAGATGCACCAATCACGCTGTCACCCTTCGCAAGAAGTGACCCGCTCTTCTTGTTGAATGGTGAATCACGCATTTTTCTGACCTTTTTGTCAGGGGAGATGGTGGCCACCCCATCAGGCTTGAGTACCTCAGTGATTAGCTTCTGGCCAAGAAGGGGCTTCTTCTGAGCAGCAGGGCCCCGCTTACGAGCACCTGCCATAGCCTTCTCTTTTGGGGGCTGTTTACCCCTGCCCCTTCCCCTTCCCTTTCTCTCCTTCACCACCTCAAAATCTTCATCACCACTTCGCTCATCCATGTTGTCATCATCAGAGTGCACTGCCAAGGCTTTCTTTTGGCCCCGCTTGGCGGGTTTTTTCTTTGCAGCTTCCTCAGATTCAACTGTCACAGTTTCAGTTTCCATTGCTGAGAGGAACAACAAAACTGATGTTAGAAGTTAGAACCAGTAAAAACAAAAAAAGAGAAAGTTACATTGTGATAAGAATAATTACAATTGTGCTCAGGTGAAGAATCAAGGTTATAAGCAGCAAGACGTTCCTTGAGCTCTCGCACTTCATCTTCTTCATCAGTATCAACCACATTAGCCTGAAATTGAAGCCAAAAACATTGCATACTGATACTTAATGAACGACAGTAAATGATTACCCTTTTGGACGGCATAAACAACAAACATACCTTCTTCTTAGCAGGACCTTTCTTTGCTGCAGCTGTAGCTTTAGGCTTTGTTTCCTTAGGAGCATTGGCTACAGCATTTAATGAATAGGACAATATATTAGAACAAATTCCTCAAACTGAAGGACTAAGCCAAAGTTGAGTATATGAGGTTATAATGAAGCACAAGTTAATTACCAGCTGTCTTTTTGGGTTGGGGTCGTCTAGATGTTCCAGCATTATTTACCATGGCCTTTTCTCTCATTGTTTGCCTGACCTTCGCTGCTTCAGAATCTTTCTTATCATGTTCCTGTTTCAAGGAAATCATATTAACATTTGTAGTGCCACAGATGAAGTCAGATTTGTACATCAAAACATAACAGAAAAAAAAAATCTAAGGACCACTTACATCAAGTTCCTTCTCCAGGGCATCAAGGTCCTTTTCCCATAGGGACTTCGGTGAGGCCTTTCTTAGCTCAGCCACCTCATAATCAAGTTTATCCTTCTCAGCACACAACTCCTGTACCTTCTCCAATGTAAGTGTACCAATAGCCAGTGAGAGGAGGTACTCGTAGTCGCTTGCCTTCACCCCAACCTTAAGAACTGCCTCTGCGTCTGGATTTTGGCTCTCTTCTTCACCATCTTCTTCGGCGCCTGCCACAGCAACCTCAGGGCCCTTACTCTTCTTAGGGAAGGGAGTGAAACCCTTCTGTTGCAGCTCCATAAACAGATCAGCTCTCTTTCGGTTGCTGACAATGATCTCACCATTCACCACACCAAGGATGAATCTCACTTTGTTGGCAAGCTTAAGGAGGTCCAACTCAAGATTCTCTAGTAGCACTTTCTGAAAACAAATAAAGATATGAGTTTATCATTTATGGTCATTGCTGCTGTTGTGCTTCAATGGTTCAGGGAAGGAATAACAATGTAATAAATGAAAAATCAATCGAACAGACCTTTCTTTTGGCATAGTACTCAAGCCTTAGATGGAAGAAATCCTCAAGAACTGCGTTAAAAATGGCATAATTAATCAGTACAGAAAACTCAATTTTTTAAATACATGATTCATCAAAATGAACAGACTCACTTTTTTCAGGAGTGTCATACTTCTTTATGACACCCTTAGCATCAAACAAATGCATGTTAGTAGTGCTAATAGAAGTGGTCAGCTTGAACCTCTTTTCCACCCCTTCTTGCAAAGCTAAATTCATGTTTTCCTCTGACAAAATCACCTCAAAATGTACATTGACATCGTCATTGTGCTCACGGTAATCCTATAAACCATGTAAATACATAGCAATATCAGAGGTGCTACCATAAGAATGATTGTGGTCTTACGAGAATAACTATGGTTGACCAAATTTCGTATTACAACAGTATAAAGCAATGTCTTTAAGCATTTTCTGTAAAAACGGCCAATCCACAAAAAGAACTAGTTCTTTAATCATTTATTGCAGAGATAATTTATAGTGATTAAGTGCACAAGTCAATGATACCTTGATGAATGGTTCCTTAATTTTGTCGGTACCAGTCATTAACCCCTCCAGAAACTCTTTGTAATCCTGAGTCCATCTTCGTACTGGCAACTCGATAATTTTCAAAGTTGTGTTATCAACTTCTTCAATAACGCCAGTGACTGTGTATGTTACGCCAGCCTCTTTTGTACTAGTTTTCTCAATAGAACCCTGAAATCAAAGAGTCCGAAGGCAACAACCCAAAAAGAGGAAATTAAAATTATTGAAAGACATCCTAATGTAATATGTACCGCACAAATATCAAAATCTTGCAACAAGAAGTAACTGATATGAGCAGTGATAACTACAAGGGAGAACATCTGCACATTTCCTTCATAATGTATTATATGTAGTTTTTCATACTAGTGAAAAGATATGTTACCTTGAACCCCCTATACCATGGATCCATGGGCTCCATCATTTCATCATTCAGCAACCGTCTAACATTTGCAACAACATCTCTTGGATTATAGTTTGGTATGTACGAGCTCCATCCTGTACCTATTCCTTCACTACCGTTCACTAAAACCAAGGGGATGATCGGCATGTACCTAATTAATTGGGACATATCAAAAAATTATCACAAATCTTTTTAACCAAACAGCTTGTTTCCCCAAATGGCAAAAAATGAAAAAACACTTACCAAGTAGGCTCAATTGACTGCCCGTCCTCATTCAAGTAGTCCAGTAGAATGTCATCATCTTTTGGGAACAAAAACCTGGTGATTGGGGACATGCGGGTGTATATGTACCTTGCACTTGCATGGTCTTTACCGCCCTGTATAGTAAAAAATAAGAAAGGATCTATTAATAAAAAAATAAGCATTAACACCAAATGAATGGTGTTGCTAAAATTTCAGGTGCCCTGTGCCAAATGGGCACATTATTTAACTATAAGCAAAACGTAAATGTATCATGATTGCAGAGATTCTCACCTGGTGCCTTGTGCCAAATTGACCATTTGGCTGAAGAAGGTTTATGTTGTTGCTTCCCACAAAATCCTGTGCCATGCCAATAATTGTACTTGCCAGACTCTGTTCACCATGGTGGTATGCCGAATGCTCTGAGACATAACCAGAAAATTGTGCAACCTATTGAAGAAGTCATGCAATAGCATATATAAATTTCATATATATTCACAGTAAGCTAATTATCATTTAATTAAACATACATTACCTACTAAATATTCTAAACACTAAATAATATAAAGATGGGACTATAGATTTGCAAGACTGTTCCCAGCATGCCAGAAACGATGCTGTTACACAGTAAAATACTTTTGACACTATATGATATGATGAAATTTATCTTTTCTTGTTGCGCCTTCACATACAGTCCTATATTAACCCTTCATCCAAACCAAGAACTCTAATTGCAGCAAATGTAGAACCAATAAACATACAATAGAAACAAAAAAAATTCCTAATAAATGCTATATATTGTTTTTCTTTATAGATAGCATAATAGGAATTAAGAAAACAATTACATTAAAACTCATATCATACCTTGGCTTCTTTCACAAAGTTACGCTTGAAAGAGCAAAAAAGGATCTTTCTCTGGCCTGGCTTGAGACCATCAACCATAGATGGTATAGACCGTTGCAAATCAGCCATAGAGAATAGAATTAGCTCCTTGTTCACAAAATCACTGTACTTGATGAGCTTCTCACTTTGATCAAGGTACGTCCCAGGCTGCACAGGCACAACAAACACAACTCAATCAACAAATTACTAATGAGGAACATTCAGATAACAATATGTCATCCTATGCATGCAGAATTTGGAAGTTATCTGAAAATTTCAAGGTGAATAATGCCTAAACTAACAGGACTAAAACAAGTATTTTGATATTTAGCACTCCTTTGAATACTTAAAACTGCGTAAACAAGCAATAGAAAGTATAATACCAAAGCAGTATAGTTGACAGAATTGTGTCTGTCTTATATTGTTTTTTTTGGAGAAAGGAATTCTACAGGGCTGAAAATGGGAATTATTTTTGGGGACTTTTAACAAATACATGCCTCAAATTGACGAAGCCAGCTCTTCCTGGCCTCAATCTTTTTCTTGCTAAATGCTAATTCAATTGCGTCACCATCCTGCTCATCGACCCAAATGAAATCCTTCTTGTGCTTGTGTATGTCTTGGAAGTATTCTTTCCCTTCTTTGGATGTACTTGTACCCAGACCCTGCATAGTTGCATTAAAGTTAAATTTGATCACAGAGAAAGAATTATTACAAAATATGATTATAGCTGATTTCAGTCTACTATACCTAATAGAAAGAATTATTACATATCTGTGGATGTCTTCAAGTCCTTTTACTGCTTATTTATCATCTTATGTTGTTAATTCCACAACAAGGAATAAAATAAGACTACAATTCATTTCAAATTGGATATAGATTGCATTACTAAAGTCTCACACTTATTGCCATCTGAATAATTACAACCTCTAATTCCACAGGCTTTAGTTCAAAAGTAGAGAAATTTGAAAGGCTTAGACCTTATAGTACTTGATGGACCAACTACTAGCACTGCTACCCAGACTTTCTTTCCATGCTTCATACTCCGGCATAGAGTAGAAAGAAACAACACTTTTGTTCCTTGTATTTGTAGCCTGAACATAAAGATATAGCAACAGTCAGTAACAGCATAACCATATAAAAATAATAATTATAATACAGAAATAAGTGTAGTACCTTAACAATGGGCGTAATGAACTCCACCATAAAAGACGGTATTTTCAGGAGAGAAGGCCAGAAGTTGTGAATGAAGTTGATGAGCAGCCCTTTTATGTGGGAACCATCATGATCCTTCAAACATTAAAAAAAAATCATTATTTTTTTGGCCTCAAGTTAAAAATAGGAAGCCATGACAACTTCACAGGAATTTTAAATGTACCTGATCAGTCATGATCATGAGACTTCCGTATCTTAGCCCTTTGGTGCTGTCATACTCTTTCCCATGTTGCAATCCAAGAATTAGTTTTATGTTCTGGATCTCAGCATTGTCCATAATTTGCTTATGGTTTGCTTCCCGCACATTCAACAGCTTTCCCCGAAGAGGGAACACACCATAGTAATTTCTGCCCACTACAGATATTCCGGCCATCTTTAAACACAAAGTAAAAGAAAAAAAAATCAATCAATTATTATCAATTAGTTTCTGAATGGTCACAGTACTTCTGTTGAATTGAACTCATCATAAACAAGCAAACATGAATTGACATTAGTAAAAAGATCAGCATTTCAGATGAACTATTCAGTTTAGGAAAGACAGTTGTTCAATAAGAGTTGGTGTGTCAGTATGGTAAGAACTTGAAACCTTACTTGATTTTGCACATAACAAGAACAATAACAATAATAACAAAACAGGTGGAAGACAGTTACAACCTGAACTTCCAATAAGGATTCTGCTTTGTTGGGAATTAAGGACCAGAAATAACATTCAGATGACAAAACTTATTATGCACAAATAGCCAAAAGAGGACATAATCATTGGGTATGACACCAGAAGTACAATTCCCACCAAATATTACCCAAGCCTGTGTCTATTTTCAGTTCTTATGTTAAAGAAATTTTTTACAGAGTCTAGTTACGACTTCCTTTCAAGTGTTAACCATTACTTAAGCTTTACCACCATATTCCCAACCAAAGCACATTAAGTTCTTTATTGAACAAACACTCACCGCCAGCGCCTTCGCTGAATCACCTTCTGTTAAAATGAGGGTACACTTTTCAGAGTTCCTACCACCAGCATCATTAGCATCCTCCAGTTTGGGTATGCCAGTAAGGCGCTGCCGCTTTGTCCCATCTGTCTTTTTCAAATCTTTGCTTGCTTTGAAATCCGCCCAGGAGAGGAGGTTGCTCACAACCCCAGACTTAGCAACTGTACACAAATTACCATGATAAGTATGGATTCAGCTCCAAAAAAATAACAGTTTCAGGTCACACGCTATTCCACAGTAATTTTATGAGAAACATTAGCAAAACCTGACATTATTTTTTATCTTGTCATTTTTCTTTCAGCACAAAACAAGTACATGTGTATTTCAATTAAATCAAAGCAACAAAAATCATAAAGTTGCCCGCAAAAGACAAAACTGCAAGCCCAATTTTATCAACATAAAAGTACAACAGGTAACCTTTCTTAAGGAAATCCTCAGAAAGCTCGCATTTGGAACCAAAGCTGCTCTGACGAGTGGTCAAAGTCTCCTTGGTCTGGGAGTCAAATGCCGGGTTGTCAATGAGTGCATTAACAAAGACCCACAGATGGCTCTTGACATGATGGGCCTTGAGATTTGCATTCTTGTTCTTCTTGTTCACTGCAGCCATGACATGGTTTGATATTTGATTGGTGACATAGTCTACATGTGTCCCACCCTTTATTGTTGCTATGCCATTAGCAAAACTAACCTACAGGGATAATAATTGTATAGTTTGTTAAATGAAACCAACAAAAATAAAGACGAGGGGGAGAGGAAGAGGCAGAGAGAGAGAAAGTACCTGCTGGAACTGGCCATCACTTAAGCTGACTGCAATCTCCCACCTATCGTTAACTCTCTCAGTCATCCTGCAAGTTAAACATAAACTTAATCTCACCAGAAATATAATCCAGAATCATGTTAATTTAATCCACAATGAATTCTCAATTAAGTCAAGATTTGATTGTACACTAAATTACTGCAAACAAATTAGGCCTAAATTGTGTCACTGACCTTTACCTGACAAAACCCTTCAATTGTACAACCAAACATAATTATTCAACAAGTTAATTAAAAGGGATGCCAACATAATAGAAGTTAAATGCAGAAGCATTTAGTTGGGACTAAAGGTACCTTGGAAGAGGCTCGGGCCGAGACTTAGAAGCTGATTGAAGGTACAGATTGACATAATCAGCGAAACTCTTGACTGGGACTCTCTGACCGTTCAGCTCAACCTTGACTGACTTGCCAAGGGTGCCAGCCAAATCAACCACACGCTTCTTCATGAGCGCCACCACATCTTCTTCAAGATGGACCATCTTAAACTTTGCCAAATCGGGCTTAAATGTGACTCGTGTCCAGTTCTCTTTTTCCTTACACTTTGTTATAGTTGGCTCAGACTTCTTACCCATATTGTCACTGAACACCTGTGACAAAAAGAGACCTTCAATGTCAGGATTAACTTGAAGTGATATGTATGACAAAACCCTCATTAAATTGATTATTTTGCATCTGGTTTAATGCCAAATTAGAGCTATCAGTATTCAGAAACGGCAAAGTTGGTTTGCTACATTCAAGAAAATACTTTATAAGTAAAACTCTTCTGAACTAAAAACAGGAAATATATCACCATGCAAACTCTATGGCACTGATCTAAAAGACACACATTAATCTCAGTATTAGACAAAAATAATGTACCAAATCAACCTTTCCTCAAAAAGAAATCATACTAGAAAATATCTGAAACCAGGAAATAACTATAGACCTGCTTATACTTCCTTTGCCTTTTTCCATCAGCAGTCTCGATTATGAACTCCGTGGAGAAAATATTGGTCAGCTTCGCACCATAACCATTTCTTCCACCAGTGGTCTTCTTCACGTTATCATCATAGTTGCTACTGGTAAGGAGGTGACCGAAAATCATCTCCGGCACGTACACTTTCTCCTCAGCATGTATCTCCACAGGAATCCCGTCTCCATTGTTGTAGACAGAAATCTGATTCGCTTCGGCGTCAATCTCCACTTTGACCAAATCCATGGTGAGATCCCTCTGTTTGTTGTCAGCTGCATTGACAAGAATTTCATCAAAGATTTTGTATAGACCCGGCACATAGGTCACAGGCCCGTAAACCATCTCTCCCTCCTTATACACCCAGAGAGATTGGGTGTGTTTCTCAACAGATCCAATGTATGTGTCAGGTCGGAGGAGGATGTGCTCCAGTTGGCTCTTTTTCTGGTACATCTCTTCGATTGTCTTCTTTGGCTTGTTGTGAGCGGTGGTGGGCTGGAGGGGGAGCTGCTCGGTGGTCGCCATGGCGATGAGAATCGGAACGACACTGAGAATGTGTCGTGGATGCACGGAGATCGGAGCGGAGAGTGGTGGAGAGATAGGTTAGGGTTTTGAATTGAGACGGGGGAGTTGGGAGGGATCAAATAAGAGGGAAAGTAAAGATGATCTGAAATTTGAATTTTTTTGAAATCAGGGTCTGAATTGGTATTTCCCCCTCGGAAATAAATCTTCTGTGATTTAAATGGAATAACAGGGTCCTGTTATTTCGATCTCAACCATCCCAAGTTTTTATGAGCGAATCTCAGTTTTCATACACGAATCTTAATGAAGTTTAATGGTTGGGATCGGAATAACAAGAGCATGTTATTCCATTGGAATCACAGCAGATTTATTTCCATTTCCCTCCGGTGCAGTTTTGGACAGAAAGATGAGTGCACGGCTGCACGCTGTGCGAGGGGTATCTAGTTTTCGACGTTTCGAGTTCTCTAGAAGCAAAGGAAGCCTCCAGTTTCCGTTAAAAAGAGATCATTTAGATCAAGGGTCGATATAAGACGGCAGAATCGACGAGGGGTGATATATATGTGATTCGATCTATTGACATTTTATGCTACTTCTATCATTTACATCACATAAATGCTTATCATGGTGTCTTCAATCATTCAAGACAATATTTAAAGTAACACAATCAGAAAATTTTAATAGACAGATATTCTTCTAATTTTTCATCAAATTGCAAAATGAATTTATTATGTGAAGTTTAGAGACCGAAATTTCTAAAAATACCTTCACAAAAAAAAAAAAACCAAAAGACCACTGAATGTGATAATTCGATATTTACTCAGGCCGTAACATGAAATAATAGACCCGTTCTTTGGAGACTGCCATTTGTCGTTGCGGCCCTCCGATAACCAAAATTTCCCAAATATTTTGCTAAGTTTAATTGATTTGTTTAATGATTTCAAAAAATAGAAAGAACCGCTCATAATTTGAATATGTTAGAAAGAACATCAAACAAAATAGATAAAACATCTTACAATTTAAATGTATATTAGAAGGACTCTTAAATATTTTTCAAGCATGATTTTTCCCGACTGTAAAAAAATTATATTATTTCTTAGTGTTGCTGGAAAATAATAAATATAATTTGAATCTAAATTATTGATTCTTGTTCAAAAGTCAATCTAGTAAATAAAGAAATTATCGTGATCCTTCTAGTACATTCAAATTGTAAGATACTATATCTATTTTTGAAAAAAAAATTGTCATCGTTACAAAATGTCAAATCATTTTTTTTCAAAAATACATGGAGTATCTTACAATTTGAATGTATTAGAAGGATCATGATAATTTCTTTATTTACTAAAAGTGGTTTTTGAACTGGGATCAATAATTCAAATTCAAAGTACTTTTATTTTTTTTCCAGTAACACACTAAGAAATAGTTTCTTTTTTACAACCGAAAAAAATCTTGCCTTTAAATATTTCGAAATCTTTATAATACATCTAAATATAAGATGTTTTTCAGGCAGAATTTTGGCACATCTAGATATAAGATATTTTTCCTATGCTTTCGAAATCAAGTTCAGGCAAGATTTTTTTTGTGTGTTTTCGAAAAATCTGGATTTGAATATATCAGGTACATCTAAAAACATTAAGAAGAAATCTCAAATTGGTTGAGATCAAGCACTGACAATCTGATCCCCTGGTAAGATTTTGATACAAAAACTTATGCTCGGTACATGTGAAGTGTAAAATTTTAGGACCCATAGAGTGATCTTGATCAATGTATTTGAAGAGCGTACTGAGCACACTCAAAAGCTCGACATGTTGAGTTATAGGGAATGAAATCCGCTGCTATTTTCTTCTCGTAAACAGTAACCCTGCTATCTTTGTTTTTCCGAATCTAACCGTTTAATATTTTTTGGGAACGAATCTCCAAGTAACTTTTTTCAAAACATTTATGTGCACGCATCTCGAAACAATTCAATGATTGAATTTGAAAAAGCAGATATAGGAGGAACACTGTTCATGCACGAGAATAACAACAGATTTTGGAGTTGGATTGGAGACTTGTACGATTGTATGCACCCAATTATAATAGGCCTCCTTTGGACTCTTGTATACAGTTATACTAATTTACATGTATGTGTTTTGCTAATTGTTACTCTCTTTTTTGGATAAAATGTTAGTCATTACATAAAACCTTCGCTATATTATAGATATATGATTTGATCAGTATTTTGAATAATTGTTGATTTGGAAGTATAATTGTATATGTATGCTGAATTTGCAATATTGTTTTAATTTTGTTGAATGTTAAATATTAATGTATATGATTTTTTTTGTATGTAATGAATGTCAAATATTTTATTAAAATATTGGATGTGTAATATTCTATGTTTAATGGCTAGTGAATATAGATGACAGTCAATAAAAAAATAAAATCATGCATACATGGTTCTTAAAATACACAGTGTAGAAAGAGTGACATGCATGCATGGCTCCATATTAAACAGCCGCATATGATTTATAAAATCATACACGTTATTCTTGTAAAAACCGTATATATAACCCTAGTTATTATACATTGTTACTATAATTGTGCATAAATCAACCGTTTTAGCATCTTTTTTTATGAGATCAGACACAGTTCACTTGGAGCAACCACATGTGTTATTATAAACATGATTCAGAAACCGTATACAATGTACTAGCATATTCATACACGACGCACATGGATACGATTGCAGAACCGTATGTCATTAGTTTTTCAAACCATGTATAGTTGCGTTTTCGGTAGTAGTGTTCGAAACACACAATTACAATAACATAGAAAATTCTCCGAATATTACCACAAAAGCTTTCGAAATGAATTACTACTTGAAATTAGAAGTGATACATCCGCTTAGGTGCCAATAAGTATCGGCGGAATTAATTTATAACTTGTTGCGTGCTTCTTTGAGTTTTTTTCATTCAATTTGGGACCTTCTTCATGCCATTTAATCTTAGAAAGAAACATATAATCTCTAAATAGGGCCATCTACTTGTGAAAATATTTTTCTTATAAATTCAAATATACACATGAACATTTCCGCATAATTACAAAGCTAAAATACATTTATAATAGAGTGAGTCTATGGTACTATGCATATTACGATTTGGTCCGTAATACGGCTCAATATTCGACTTTTCAAAATCCTAACGGTCGATCCGAACCGTTCATCTTGTTTTCCATATTAATATGTGTTTGGAGACCAAATTTTACATTTTTTTAAATTTTTTTACTATTTTTTTAGATTTATTGAATATCACTGTTTTTGGATGGTCCATAATTTTCAGATCAAGTGATTTTCTAAATATCTAAAAAAAATAGTAAAAAATTTCAAAAAATGTAAAATTTGGTCTCCAAATACATATTAATATGGAGAACAAGATGAACGGTTCGAATCGACCATTAAGATTTTGAAAACTCGAATATTGAGCCGTAGCACGGACCAACCCGTAATATGCATAGTACCATAGACTCACTCTTTATAATATGTCGTGTACTTCTGCGAGTGCTTTGAACAATTCGAGACCTTGTCATTATTACTGTTTTTTTTTTTTTTAAAACCATCACTAAACAAGTAAGTAAAATATCAGGAACCAACTTGATTATAAATTTTTATAGAAAAAGCATCACCACCAAAGATCAAGTTCGGTATGTAATTTTGAAAATAAAAAATGAAGTTCGGTATTTAATTTGAACCCTGTTTGATCTATTATTCTCACACGATACCACAGAATATTCGTTTTGGTATGAAATGCCTATTAAAAAAATGAAACTGCAAGTTCGGATTTGACCAAAAAAAAACTAAAACAGAACTTCAAGTTCGGTATGAGAAATTGAACTTCAACATCAGTTTGACTTTTTGACTTTTTTGAATTGAAACTGGTAAATCCGTATAACCTTATGTGTAATAATTAAAGCCGAACTTCAATTTCAATATGACAATTTTATACCAAACTCAATCTTCTCTAAAAAAAGTTTGCAATCAAGTTGATTTACGATTTTTTATTACGTTGATGATGGTTTAAAAAAAAATTCATTATTATTGCAAAAGAAGCAGCTAACAGTCTCCGGCCCTCAGTCCTTCGAAAATCTCCGGACTTTTTACACCAATCATATAAACAAGTTCATTAGATCCTGTAATATTATGAAAACAATCCTATAAACAAGTTCAATGGATGTTCTTCAGATGAAACTGCGTGGTCCCAGATGAAAACGCGTGAAAGCTGTTAAAAATGTGTGACAGCTGTTGAAAACGCGTGATAGCCGTTGGGGACCATCTTCTGTGAAAATACACATAGTATCATGTGAACATACACATATTATCCTGTAAACATACACATATTATCCTGTAAACATACACGTATTATCCTGTGAACATACATATTGTACTATAAATTATGGCAGTTGAAAGCGCGTCGGAATTAAGCTAAAAATGAAAGGCTTTTATACGCGGGGATTTTCGAGAGACTGTAGCCCGGAGGACGTTACCTTTTCTCTATTACAAAAGCTAATATATAGATAATCTTGAATTATTATCATTTACTTACATAAATAATTCCACGGTGCAAATCAAAACAGCACATAATTTTTTTTGCAATTTATACGACTGAAATGCATTTGCTGCACATGTTCATACTTTGTTGGTGTTATTTTTCCTTTTTTTTTTCTTTTTTTTTTGAGGAAAGACTGAGGGTCAAAGTTAAGGACTTATATAGATATCAAGACTCAAGAGATCTATCTCAATTTCGATTTTGCAACTTTTTATGTGAAAAGTATTATTTCAGAGAAAATGTTATTGTCCACAAAAGACTGTTCACGGTTTGTCCACAGCACAGCAACTTATCCATTTTAGCTTGTTTCAAAGGACTTCGGTCCGGACTGTTACTTTATCTGATTTCCATTTACATCATTTATGGTAACCTTTAATCCCAATCCCCTCTCACGCTCTCCCTCTCCTTCAGTAGAGATGTCATCCCTCCTCTCACGCGCTCTCCCTCTCCTTTCACTTGCTCCGCCACCCTGCATCGTGCCCTTCAAATCCTCTCTCTGTCCTCTTCTTTCTATGACTCTCCAATCCTGCTCCTCGCTCACAAATTCCAAACAACCGCTACCACATTAAGTTCTTCCACCAGATCTAGATCCGATGACTATGATGAGATGAGACAAGTGTTAGTTTGTAATAATCTAGAAGTCAATAATACGATAAATTATCATAAAGTTTTGTTCATGAATTGAATGTTTATTTATATATCATTTTGTTGCCTTGAGTATTATTGAATTTATGGATCATTTCGAGTTCATGACTGAAATTGTGAAACTCCATAATATAGATAATATATACTCTTAAAAAGTCACTGACTAAGGTAATTAGCAGGAACACTAATTACCGCGATAAGGTTAGTATGTGGATTAAAAGATGGTTAAGTTTTACAAACCACCTGACACGAGATGTCATTTTAATCACATAGATACATGTTATAGAAACATGGTATTTGACAGACCCCGAATGAAACATTACATAGAATTGTGTTCGTGTCATTTATGTTTTCATTCAGTGTCACGTTCTACAGTATGAGGTATTTATCGTTCCCACTAAGAAAATATGTATGTGTGATTGTTATCTACCGCTGTCCGTAAAAAGCAGTCATAACGGTAGCTTTTCCATATGTATAGCTTAGCTGATGAGGAAGTGATAGTTTACCAAGAATACTATTTGTCCCTCGTATCTCTATACGAGCTATAGCATCACTGGGCCCCTTGATAGAGTAAGATTATCTGCTAGCAGTATAATTACAAGAGTAATTATATTTGATAATCTGCTCAAGATCAAGAAAAGATTCAGTTAGCAAGGATGACACACATCTACCTTGAAACTGATCTGATAGCTATGAGACAGAAGAACAGACACAAGTAAATTGTTTACTGGATCGTGATATTGTACAGTACAGCATCATCTGTGTAATTGGATGGTCATGATGTGTTGCCAGATGCCACCCATGATTATAGAAGTTAAAACAGTTTTAACTCTATTTACCAACATAACACAGATCCTATTGGGTCACACCATATAGGAGTTAATCGGAGAATCTTATTGTGATTGATTATAAATTGGTTATGATCAATAGTAAGATGGTTATAATTAATTATACGTGTTATAATTAAATTATAAATGTTATGTAAAAATAACACGCAAAAACATTGGTTAATTTATAAACGTGTGTGACACGTTGTATAAAAGTTAACCGGTTAATTTATAAATGTGCAGGACACGTTGTATAAATTACCGAAACAACAAACCGCAAGAAAAATATATATATAATTGTTCAGAATAATTATACGAATATTATTTGTGTTCGGGCCGAGGGCATTCGGGTCTTTTCAGATTCGTCCTTATCCGCATGACATGTCATTGATCTTATCCAGATGACATGTCATCAATCCTATCCACAAGGGCAAAATGGTCATTTCACACCTATGTCACCTTGCATGTGTAGAAACATGGAGAAGAGTGTGGAAGGGGTATTTTGGTCATTTCACATATAAAAGGATGAGGTGTCAATGGCATACCTTGTAAATAGGCCGAACTTGGAGGGCATTTTGGTCTTTTGCAACCGACCCTAAACACTATAAATAGGGGTGGAGGGGTAGAGAGAAATTAACTAATTCATTCGTACCGGTTTCGTGTCGAAACGGATCGGTATTTTCTCTCTTTCTCGGTTTCTCTCCCAAATAGTGTTTCGGTTGAGAAAAGAAAGTTATACGTACTTGACGTATAATCTTGCGGGTTGTTGTGGAGTATATTTACGGGATCGATGAATAGTGTTTTACCGAATTTAGCGGTATGTCAGTTTTGCATATTGATGAAACTGAGCAACCGAAAATTTGTGTTTATGGGTTTTCGTCTTTTTCCCTGTGAATAGTGTTTTTGCAGAATTCCGCGGTTTACGGTATTTCTGGCAGAAGAAATAAACCTTTCTCCGGTTAGTCCTGGTGGATAACCGATAGAGGTATCACACGTGTGATACTCCGAGTCGATTCCTTCCCTGGTGAGGCTCTACTCGCTCGGTCTGCATTCCAACTGTGATTTGGAAACAAGGTATAAATATGTTATATTAATCTATTTAATTGGTAAGTAGATCAAAGTTTTAGAAATCAATCATGGAGTAGATCTGTAAAAGGATTAAATTGGGTTTTGATGCCAAAGGAATACTGAAGGTGGACCGCCTTGGAAAGTTTCCTGACATACCCCGTTTAATCTTGAGCTTAAGTTGGCCGTAGAAATTTTTGTTCTACTGTCATTCCGCACCTTAAGCCTAAACGGGTTTTTGGTTAGCACCCCGAAACCCCAACAGTGGTATCAGAGCACAAGGCTCTCCCGCTGATTGATTTTCTAAAAGTTATAACTTATGCAAATTAGGTGCATATACCGCATATCAGTTTAATTCTTACATTTGCAGCTTAAGTCCAAAACCGATTAGAAATGAGATTTTCTTGGATCGGTTCTACCGACTAAGAAAGTTAAATTAGATTTAAGCTTTCTTTATGCTTTCTTATGAAATGTAAACTTTTACATTTCTTGGATCGGTTTTTCGACCGAGAAAGATAAAATAGGATTTTATGCTTTCTTTATGTTTTCGTTTTCAAAACTTTTGATTGCGTTAAAGTTCATCTAAGAATGTGATGAAGCAATAGAGTACCCAAGTAAGAACTGCTAATCTCCACCCGTAAACGACAAGGTTAATGACAAGAAAAGTCTCGGCTTTTCGTCTAACCCTCGTTTACGTGTCCTGATAGCTGGCCCAAAGGGGACTTTGTCACGTTACCAAATTACTCTATGCTTTTGAAATGGCAAAATTTAGTGTAAGTTTTTCGCCTTTTCGAAAACCTTCGGATAAGTAAAGTTCATCGAAGAATGTGATGAAGCAATAAAGTACCTGAGTAAGAGCTGTCATTTCCACACAAGAAAGAGATGGTTCTGTCTAGGAAAGATTGAGTCTAAGCGGTCCTCGTGACCCCAATCTTTCCTGGGAGCCCCTTTCACGATCAGCTCCAAGTCCATTGTTTGATCAGGCAACCGTGTCATCGCTGAACCGGTGGATCAACTGATTTTTGTGTGGTGAACAGATTTTTGTTGAACAGATGATGGATGTACGTATAGATTTAGAAATTTTACAGCATACATGGTATTATTTTATGGTTTATATTTTAAAAATTTACAGTATACATGATTCTTTGTAGGTTGTAGTTTAAGCTGAAATGTAGCATTTTTTACATTTTATCTTACTGTATACAAGATATTATTTTATAGTTTAGATTTAGAAATTTTACAGTATACAAGATTCAATTGAAAATTTTACTATATACAATATTCAATTTTACAGTATACAAGATTCAATCGAAAATTTTATTGTATACAAGATTCAATTTTGCAGTATACAAGATTCAATCGAAAATTTTACTGTATACAAGATTCAACCCAGTGCAGACGCTAATAACTAACTCTAACTGCCAATAACCGCTAATAATTGCTAATAACTAACTCTAACTGCCAGTAACTTCCTATAACTGCAATTTTCGGAAGTACATTTATTTTCTCGTTGCAATCTTTTTCTAACTATCATGGGACCACTTCAAATAGTTGCTGGATGTTTTGTGATTAACTGATATTTTATGGGATATAGTGTATAATTATACAGCATGTAGAAGTAATTTTACAGTATTCGCGCAAGTTAAAGCTGTGGACAAATGGTGAACAAAAGGCTGTGGACAATTAGACGCTTCCATTATTTTAACTACTAAATTAAAGACCAATTCTCATTTTATTGAAGTTTTTAATTATTATAAATCATTTGAAGTTCTGCTATCACACAAGTTACATATATTCTCTGAAAAGATCATATTTATCTAATTAAATACGTTTATATATGCGGAGAACTAAAAAGATACAACAACTTCCGTACAAATAAATACGGTAGAAAATTTTATATTTTTCAGAAACTTTTTACAATTTGTAAGGTAGGTACAAATCACTAATTTTAGATGGTCCGCAATTTTTTGAAAAATATTGATTTTCTATCTATTTTAAAGAATAGTAATTTTTTTTATAAAATTATAAAATTTGATCTTTAAATACATTTTAACGTGGATATCATGTTGAGCAGTTCAAATCTTTTGTTTGAACTTTAAAATTAAAAATAAAGATATTGAGAAAGCGATTGGAACATAAAACAATTGGGCATTTGAGCCCTCCTCTTTTACTTTATATTCTTCAATTATTATCATACACGTGTTAAGCATTTGTTGTGGGAATTTGAATAGAATTATTAACTTTTGTGCATATATGTAACACTGGAGGAGTAGAATTAGGATGTTGTTCATCATATATTTTTGTGAACTCAATTATAAAACTGATAAGATTGATTTTAAATGACGAATTTGAACAATTGAAATCCATTATTTATCTTAAGAATGACGAATTTGAACTATTTAAACTTTCAAATTAATTTAGTATAAAATCAAGTGGTCAAACTTAAAAGATTTATAAATTAATTTTAATGCATTCAGTTTTTGAACGTTTTTTACCACTTGATTCTGTACAAAATTAATTTGAAAATTTTAATTTTTTGCATGTAGTTGCATCACTCATAAGGTGGACGAATTTCAACGGTTTAAATTCGTCATTTGAAATTAGTCCAATAAATTTTAAAATTGAGTTCAAGAAAAACTTACTTTACTTAGAAACACCCCAGTTCTACTGTAAAAGTTTGTGAAGATAATTAATATACTATTTGAATACATTTTAGGCACTTGGCGTGCTTTGTGAAGTTTGGTCATGAATCTGACGTGTCAGCTGCCAAGGGCTTAACAGGTCTATAAAGAGTTGCAATTTGGATGAGATCATAAGATAGAAAGATGTGCAGTGGAATTTGAGTGTTTTAAGCTCATTGAACAATTTCTGAGCTTAATTTTAAATTATATTGAAATTATTTAATAATAAATTTAAATTGTTAAAACTGATATACTTTACGAGTGATTTGTTTACATATTAAATTTATAAATTTTCGAATTAGTTTAGTATAAAGTCAATTGGTAAAAAAGAAGATTTATAAGTTAGTTTCAATACATTCATTTTTTTGTCATCTTTTGACACTTTATGCTAAATTAAATCGAAAATTTATAAATTTTGTATGTATACACATCATGAATAAAGTAGATTGATGTTAATAGTTTGAATTCACCATTTAAAGTCAATCTAATAAATTTTGAAACTACTCTTATTAAAGAACTTAGTCAGCTTAAGAACACTCTAGTTCTTACTCAAAGATGTGTAAACTTTCCTATATTTTAGATATGTTTGAATCTGTGTTGTAAATAATGATATGTGGTAGTCGGACGGACAGGGTACCGTCAAGCGATTAATAAAAAATAATTGGTCAATTAGTCAGAAAAAATCCATGACAATTTGATCACCGCCAACGACTAATTGGCTGATTAATCAGCTTAAACTGACGTTTTTTACAACACTGGTTTGAATTTATGTTGATGTGACTATGGCTAACCTCACACGGTCATGCAATGCATATGATATTCACTCGCAAAGTTGGTGGTTGGCATAGTGAGACTGAGAGTAGTGTATTGAAACCGTGCTTTGCTGTGTTCTGACAATATCAAAATTTTAAGACGTTTCATATCCAGACTTAGTCGAAGATCCTATAATTTTACAATTTTAATTATACGTATAAGAATTTAATTGAATTTTATATATTTTTTTTAAACTTTCTATATAGTTCAAACACTCTCAAGAAATGACAAATGTTCAGTAGTAGTTTAGTGGTTAAAGTTTTATTTTGTGGTTGAGAGGTTTTGAGTTCAAATCTCACTCACCACAATTGTGCATTTCTTTTCAGCCATCCCTATTAAAATTTTCTAGTTTCATCCCTGGCCATATCGTACAATACTAAAGATAAATACAATATGTTTATCGGCACGACACAGCTTGATAAACTTTCAGTGTGCCGTGGCATATAGATTTTTTCTCTTTCTCTTTTTCTTTTTCTAATTTTTTTGTTAATTTGTTGGTTTAAAATATGTGATAATATCGAAAAATTCAGAAAATTGAAAATAAATTAAAGTTAAATGGTTTTGATAAGTTTTAAAATAATTCTTCATTCAGAAAATTATTTTCCCTATATTGTTTTGAATCTCAAAAATTATTTTAAACGTAGAAAATACGTTTTTGCGTGCATGTAACATAAATTGAATACATTTGGTTCAAATTGGTATTAATCGGAGCTAATTTTTTTGATCGAGAACTCTAAATTCCAAACTCTCATTCGTGGCTATTCTAATGTTGTGAAAATGCACTGTTTTTAGGCGTGTCCGGAATACATGTCATGCTATGTCAACACTCTGCAAGTTCGAAACATGCTGTTCTGTATCGTATAGTACTAAAAATGAACACAATATGTCTACCAACATCAAATAAAAAAAAAAGAAATTATGTCTACCAACACAACAAAGTCTGATAAGACGTGTTTGTGTGGCAAACCGGTACTGAGTCGTTCCGTGCTTGAATATCTTTGAAAATAAACCGCCAAATCTGCATGGACGGTACCGTAACAAGGAATCTCTTACAATTATCAGAAATAACGGTCCAAATTACTCCTCAGCCGGTGCCTATTCGGGATGGCGCAAGAGGCCAGTATTATTTGTGCTTTGAGATTCGTACAAAATTAAAAGAGCGGTCCAGATTAACTAATTGGCGGTACGGGGAGGATCTGAATTCCATGGACGGCCCTAGAGGTGCTACTTTTACCCGATTATCCGGATCCGATCCGGAACCGAACCAGATCTGATTAATTTGGATAGGGTATGGTTTAAAAAATATAACCGGTTAAATTATGGGTACGGGTACAAAATTAATAATTTAATATCCGACCCGGATCCGAACCGGAACCGATATTGTAATGG
Source organism: Carex rostrata (assembly GCF_964058835.1). Lineage (NCBI taxonomy): Eukaryota > Viridiplantae > Streptophyta > Magnoliopsida > Poales > Cyperaceae > Carex > Carex rostrata. The sequence goes on from NC_135925.1 coordinate 4,777,775, forward strand.
ATAGGATATGGGTATCATTTAATTATCCGACCCATAACCGAACCCGACCCGATACCCGTATAAATACCCGATAAAATATATATTAATAACTCTGCATCAAATTTTTGTGTTAGATAATATATTTCAGCTGAGATATAACTTGGTAAAACTTAACCAAGTTTATGCTGTCCCTTTAATTACGGCCTTAACTAGCCCTTTAATGTACTTGAAAATGTTGAATCAATATGATAGTATTTTTTAATTTAGATAGATAACTAATAATTTAGAGTTATTTTGCTATGTAGCATGATATATTTTATTATTTATGAACAAAATCAATAGTATAATTTTTATTTTGCAGCAGTTTTTAATTTATATTGTAATGATTTATTATATGAGATGTTTAAGAAATTATAATTTTATTTAAATGTAAATAATTTCTCGAATGCTTTAGAGTTGTGACCTATACCTGCTCTGGATCCGGGACCGCCCTGTATCCGAACCGGACCCGATAATTCACAAACAAGTTATGGGTATCTATCTACCCGGAACCGAAAGACTGGACCCGAAATATCTACGGGTAGATAGGTATCCGGATCCAGACCCGACCCGATTTGAAACAAATAAGTATATGGATCGAAATTTGGACCCGAACACTTTTAGGGTACGGTCCAAATATAATAGTATCCGGACTCGACCCGACCCGATAGCACCTCTAGACGGCCCATGAACATTACAACAATACCATGATCCGTGGACTTTGATCTGGGCGAATCATAGCTTAACACGTGACATACACTCGTTGCTTTTTTTTTTTTGGTCTCAAATGCCTGTAGGCGGTAGGCTTCAATGCTTCATTGATTTGTTTTCAAAGTATAGCAGCCTTAATCCCAGGTTCTCTGTGCCATAAGAAGTATAAAATTATGATGTTGATGTATTTTGTAACTTCATCCCAGATGCAGGTTGCACAAAAGAAATTCGTATCCTCTGCATTAACTCAAAAGAGAATAATCATGACCATCCGGTATGTTTCAAAATTTATGCAAACTAGATCTACACTAATATTAAATGACTCTCTATATCTTAAGCAGAAGTTAAATTGACTCCGTTTAAAATAAGCCGATTGAAATTCATTAACTCAAAATATTTCTTTTTTGAGTTAACGCAGAGGATACGCACTTGCACAGAAGGCCGGTAACACAAAAAGCTTAACAGCGCTGCATTCTTTCTTTATCACTTTTCGCAGAAATAAATCTACTGTTATTTCAAAGGAATAACAAGAACCTGTTATTCCTATTCTAACCATCCAAAATTTTTCATGCACGAATCTCAAGAAAAAATATTTTTATGCGCGAATTTCAACAAACATCAACGGTTGGGATCGAAATAACAGAGTCCTGTTATCCCTTTGGAATAACAGGGATTTATTTCCGTCACTTGCTGTCTCCCATTTAGTATAAAATAAAAACTATAAACAATTATTTTCTATCATAGATGAGCCGAATTATCAATGGATTTTTTTTTAACGAGACCGTGTCAATCCGTGTCTAAGACGTCCTGTGTTAGACGTGTTAAAACATGTCGGTTTAAAAAATTTTGGACACAACGCTATTAAAGATATGACACGGACATGTTCTGACACATCATATTTAATAGGGCGCACTGTATTCAGTCATGCCCTTAGTCCTGTGCGTCGACACGTGTGTTTGACACGCCGTGTTGTTACAACACAATAGGCCCCATTCCATTCTCCTCAGAAAATGTATCTATAAAAAGGCGTACCGTACAGATCAGTTAGAGACTACCATATGACAACCTTTTTTTTTTTTTTATTGATTGATATGACAATCTCTTATTGAGTTATTCAAATGATAGAAAAAATATGCTACTTTTTCTCTAAAAATCAAGTACATTTTGTCCGAATCTTAATTCTCTATCCGAGCCTTAAGACACATCTAACTCTTTCTTTAGCTTCTTTAACTTTCAATCACGAATTAAGACAACCGAACATTAGTTACTTAATACTTCTTAAATTTTTAATCCTTCACTCTTAATCTCTTGCTTAAGTTTTTAATCCTTCACTTTTAATCTCTCTTGTTGTGGAACTCCAAAGAATTTTATAACCTAATTCTACTTGGCACAACACTCATGGTAACACAGAAAGGACAAACCTAATTCTTAATCCCGTGTCATATTTTCCCGTATACTTAACCGTGCGTGGGAACACGTGTCTGACACGTTATATTTTTACAATATCCTGCGGAGGAGCGTATCCTATGCGGCTTGTGTGGGGTGTGGCCGCGGGGAGTCGGAACTAACAAATAAGGCTTTATCGGTCCGTTTGAGACGGGGCCCAAGAGGGCCTTAAAGTATTCGTCTCTCTCTAGTCGGATATTTAAACGCAATGAGATAAGAAAACAAGCAACAACCCAAACATTGAAATGACGCACCAAACCCAGCGAGCAAAATCCGAACTCCGAAGCATCAGCTGGTGTCATAAGAGTTAAAGGAAAGCCACAGCCGTCGGAAGAACGACGCAGATCTGACTATCCAAAAGCAACAGGCAACAGTAATTCTTTTACTTCTGCAAAATGAACAACATAAGGTAACCTCACAGGCTGCAATACTTCACAGACGCGGAACTAAATGCCAACAGATATGAAAAAAAAGAGGAAAAGAAGATGAGTAAAACAAGTCCGGCCGGTACGGTAAAATGTCAAAATTTTCATAAATTTTTCTATAGAAATTCAATTTTAATGGCACTCCATGAAATATTTTACTGGAGCAGGCAAATAGAAGGAAACAAAAATACCATGTATCATTTGACTTTATTTTGACATGCACCATGATTAACAAAATCTCAATGTTTTTTGTTGGGGCAATGTCTTCTCTATGCATACTCAGAAATAAATTAGTGCTTGCTGGTGCAAATTTAGGCATTTATCTGCAAAAGAGTAACCGGCAAGTTTATAAAAATAGTTAAATGACTAAAATTAGCCAATGAACCATTTGAAAAGCCAGCATCTCATGTATCTCCATGTCAATCGTTTTATTTAATTTTTTTAATTCATTCGATAAGATAAGTATCAGTCGCGTTTTACATTCCTCGTAAGAAGATGAATTTATGCAAATCTCTACTGGAATTTTGTTTGAGTTTCCAGCCTGCACCAAGCGAACTAAAATCCCTCAAATCCAAGGAGATCAGGGAATACCGATTTGTATTGCTAGAGAAAAAACAGAGACTCTTATATGCTCTTCTTGTCATCACTTTTGTTCTCATCTCGATCTTCTACCTCTGCTTCTTGTATATATTTCAAAATAGGCTAAAAGCATTGGCGACAATCATGACGATGTATATCATCTTGACAGGAGACATCTTGCAAACCGAAGTACCGATAGACCTGGAGAAGGATAGATTTAGCCTACACAAATTGGGGCTTATCAGGTTAGCTGGATTGATAGTGCTATTGGTTATGATTTGTATTGGTTATGCTACAATTTTTAGTCATGCTGGGTCCGAATTGAAGATTGTGGACACGATTTATTTTGTTGGAATGTGTATAGTTACTTGTATATACATTGTGGAGGTATTTACTAGGTAGTTTTATTTTTTATTTTTAGGATAGGGTATTTGATGACAACTTGAATGAATTCAGAGTGTAAACAAAACAAATGTGGATATTGAATTTTAAAATTTTGCCTTCTTTGATTATACTTAATGTAGTATCTTAAAACTTTATTACATTATATGTTGCTGAGAGACATGATAAAAATAACTTTTATCTCATGAAACAGGCGACTAATACATTTCAATTATTAAAATTGCTGAAGCCGAATTTCCAAATATGCAAAAAGCAACATCTGTGATGTGCAGTATGTAATGTGAAATCCATAATTTCAGGACAGTACAATGCATGGTCTGCAATTTCATATTCTGGTAATGTAAATTGTGCATTGCAAAATATTTGATTTTCATCTCTACTCGCAGTTATTTCAGGTCAGAGCCAGCAAAGGGATCAGCACATAAAATTTGTTTTTGAATCAGTATCAGCCTATTAGCGAAAGCTGTAACATCCGGCATTGTTATCACGATAATAGGTACTGTTACTTTTCTTTTTTGAGTAAAAATCAGGGTCAAGCCCTCATTTCATTCTTATGTAATTGGCACATCAGGTAATAGGTACTGTTATTGAGATCCAGTCTGTCAATTTGATTATTGATACCTTGGTAGAAACAAAAACAAAGAAATATAACTAACACAGAAAGGATATCGAGAACTATGTCTAGCCTAGTTAGTCCTAAGCATTCCTCTTTGTGTGGAAAGACAAATTCCAAATTAAGCTCCAGCTTGAGTTCACAGAAAAGAGAAACATGAGCCATTCATTTACTCAAAAAAAAAGAAGGTCCGAAAGGAAATGATTATCCTTATAAACTAATAAACACCCAATGATTATCCTTACTCAATCCATCTAAGTGCATATATGAGTTATACCGATGCATATTTACAAGTGCATATATGACAGGATACAAGTATAATTTTGGATTCATGAACTTTATTCTATAATCAGTTATACTGATGTGGAAAACAACAAACACAAGAATTGATCTATCTTCTCCATTTCCAAACTCAACGATCTCAAATTCATAGTTAAAGATGACTTTCGATGCTATCATCATCCTCATCAAGTGTTTTCAATTTTGAACTTGAACCCTCATATAGCATCGTCTCTTTGGGGGAAAGTCCAAGGTGCTCTTCTTGGGTCTGGTCAATCATGTGCTGTTTTAGGAGCCTCCTCAGTGCATTCAACTCCACAAGCACATCTACCATTTTAGGTCTATTTTCGCTTCTTAGGCTTAGGCAATTTAGTGCTATTTGTGTGACCACATTTAAATGTCTTACACCGGCCTCCTTTAACACGGTATGATCGACAATATCTAAGAATTGATTGCGTTCAACCAATGTAGTAAAGTGAGCAGCTAGATTTTTCCACTCCTTCGACGGGCAATGATATACAGGCATTTCTCTGGTCAGTAGTTCGATTAAAACCACCCCAAAACTGTATACGTCACTTTTTTCTGTCAGTAGACTTGTCTGGAAGTACTCAGGATCTAGATAGCCTAATGTACCTTGAACTAGAGTTGTCACATGGGTTTGGTTATATGGGACAAGTCTTGATGCCCCAAAATCTGACACCTTCGCTGTGTAGTTCTCGTCTAGAAGAATATTCGATGATTTCACATCCCTAACAGAAGGTTGGTAAATTGTAAATTTCTGGTTTAGATCTAGTACTTTGTAGTGAAGCGTTAAGATGATTTTTTAAAGGTTAACAAATGATGATAAACATTATGAATCTGAAAATTGTAAGCTGCTTTCACTTATCATAATACTCTCTACTTTTTTGGTATATAGCAAGTTCCCCTGCCTCTCTTTTTCCCCCCTCTTTTAAATGCATGAAAGAGATTCAAATACCAAGTGTCATTGCACTGGGGTGGTCCGAGGGAAATTGCATGAATGGATAGGCGAGTAGAAATGATTAGCCTTAAAAAAATTACATAATATGAAAAAATAAAGGAGAATTTACCTATGGATGATGGGAAATTGAGTAGCAGAATGGAGATGAGCCAATGCAGCTGCTGTTTCAACTGCTATCCTCAGTCTATTCTCCCATGAAATTGATCCCAACCGGTCATTATGCAAATGATAAAATAGGTTCCCTTTTGGTATAAACTCGTAAACAAGCAATGGTACCTCTGTCTCTAGGCAACACCCTAAGAGTTTTACAACATTTCTATGGTCTATTTGGGAGAGTATAACGACCTCATTGATGAATTGTTCGATCTGTGTCTGGTCCACAAATTTTGATTTCTTGATTGCTACGACTGTATGATCTGCCAGTATTCCTTTGTACACAGTGCCATATCCTCCCTTCCCAAGGATACGGTCGTTGCTATAATTATTTGATGCCTTTTCCAACTCTTCTGAGCTGAAAATCTTTGCCGGTGCCTTTTGAGAGGAAATTCGTTGCCTTAACATAAAGCCACCATTTTGGAAAAAGCATCTTTGCTTTCGTCTTGCAAGTCTTCGTTTCTTCAGAAGCCAATATGTCCAAAGAACAAGTGTGGACGTAATAAACAACAGAAATAGGCCCACACCTACAAAGAACTAGGATTCCATTAGTAATAAAGAATTCTCAAACAAACTGTATGTACTAGTATCTTTCTTATAATAGTATGTTGTTATGTACTTGATCTATATACTTGCGTAACATGACTTCATTAACCTTTTTCTTTTCCCAAAAGGAAGATTAAAAGATCTGAAAATTAATACCACTCATAGATTTTTCTTCAAGTACTCCTGTGATAGGATCAAATTAATATTTGAGGCAAACTTTGTATAATTTAGTAGTAGAAGAGAGAATGACAGAAATTTAATTTCTATTATCAATATTTTCTTACTCTCTTAAATTAAAAGATTCCTTAGATATTACATAGACCTGTAGGAACTTTCTACACACTATACTATCACTAAATGACATTTAACCCTCTCATTAACCATCTCTATTTCCTAAATAAATTTTTCAACTTCCCAAGGCAGCCTAGCGAGAAGATTACAATATGGCTTCTAGATAATTCCAATATTAACCGATGCATTCATGAAACTTCTAGAGAATTATTAACATTAACATTAACATTTATTATTTCCCACATCTTGTACAACGAAAACATGAATCAGGGCCAATGAAGTTCTGATAATAACAAAGTATTCACGAGAAATTAAAAATAAAGTATAACATGTTCAGTATCAATGTCAACTATTATGTTATTACATGATCCAAATTCAAAAACTTGATGCTTTCTCTCACTTTCTTGTTTGATTTGTTTTGTTCTGGTTAAGAGACTGATGTTTCATTTATGTGCAACATTGGACAAGCGGAACTCAGGTGGAGAGCCAATCAACAATTCTATATAATGTTTGGTTTAATATATGGATTGTAAAAGAGAGCGAAAAAAATTTGGTCTGCTAGGAGTATGAAACTGCAAATTCCCTCAAAGAAGGGAAAAACATCTTGTTTCTCGATAATTGAACCCGCGTCTCTCCATGAAGAGACTGGGCTCATGGCCTTGCGCTAAGCCTGTAGTTCTTAATTTTCATACTATTTCAATTTGAATGCAGAAAAAAGAGGAAATTAAAGGAAACATAAGAAAATAACAATCAGACTTCTTGGTACCTAATTGATTAGTATGCTTTCAAGAGAGTGTAGTGAATTGTTTTTGTACCTAAGGCAAGTTCGAGAGGCGCAACCTTTTTGCAGCCTGATCCATGTAAGGTGCCATCACCGCTCATTCCAAATGGGCATGTGCATTTATAACTTCTAATGATGTTTTTGCATCTATTTGGATGAACACAAGGATTATTTGGCCTGTCACACTCATTAATATCTGGAAACCAATAAAAAGCAACTAATTAAGTACTATAATAGTGATATAATATCTAGTGAAAAAAAATACTGATGTAGTTGTCATCACATCAGGGGCATCATGGTCCAGAACCCAATTAATATAATGAATTTCAATATCAGAATTTTCCTTACTGTTCAAACTATCAAACTATCAGATATTTGGCCTGTTTTGGACTAACAAGTTTAGGCTTCCACAATGCCTAGCCATAACTTGACAGATTCTGGCAGCAATAAATAATTAGTCTAAGTCCAATATCCAAGTTAATTATTAACTAAAAAATGGTTAGTTTCTGTCAGATCTAACATTTTCACTTTTCTAATTTCTAGTCCAAATTTCTATCTATATTTTTAACTTAGTGCATCAAGTTTGTTAAAAGTTTTAAAGCATGCCAGGAAATTCTAAGAACTTCTATAAGTGAAATATTTGTCTGGATACTACAAGATTATCATGCCAATCTTTGCAAAGATTTTTGTTCCATCCCCTTAAATTTTGCACAGTTTTTTAGAACATGCTAAATATGAAGTGCAGATGCTTCATGCATCATTAGGAACGACTGTGCCAATTTTTGGTATCTTGTGATGTAAAAAATGAAAAAGTTTAAAAATGCTAATCTGCTGAATTTTTCTTTTATACACTGTGCCAATTGGGACATTCTTTTTTATTAAAGTAATTGGTACATTCTGACTGCATGAAAAATCTTTATACCTTTACATCCTGGTGTGAGATAAGGATTCCCTTCAAATCCTTGAGAGCAGTTGCATCGGTACCCAACCCCATTGGTCGAGTTGTAGCAATAGCTATTTGCCTTGCACACAGTTGTTCTGTTGTCCATCTCTCCACAGCTCTGGTTTCCAATAGACCACTCGAGCACAACAGTTCGGTTCAGATTATTCTGATTACCTAACAAATCCTCGGAGGTGAAAACATATTCGTGTTCTTCCACTAAAAATGCCTTGTTGCACGCCTTCCATGGTGCATTTTCCACTCCAGTTTGTCCCCTTATGCTAGTGAAGTCTACATGTAGTCGTTTTAGTGCTTTTGGTACTGGTGCTTGGCAACAACCAACACCAGAGCACACACCCTCAACTATTTTGTTTGTTGACACACAAAAGGATGCACAAGCACTGAGATAACTGCCATTGGCATCTCGGATTATTGCCACGGAATCACACCCGACTGCAGTAAATTTGTTTCTCGTGTCGGAGAAGGTGAAGGGAGTTCCTTCCAAGCTAAAATCCTAGTTCATTGTAGTCACTAGGTTATTTCTTTAACTGGAAATCGAACCAGTACTAACCTAGATTACAGTGTTGCACAGTATGACAAATCATTACCGTACTAGTGCCATTATGCATCTGATTTTGATATGTGCATGACTTGTACATAATATTTCAACTAGTGTATCAGTACAATTATATAGAGACAATTACAATTACTGTTTTGATCTGTAGAGCTTACAAGTTCTCAATTTGGATTCACCCATAAAGTTTAATTGTATAAGATAAATGAAAACTCTGAGCTAAACTTATATGAGCCATTTTGCTAATATATCTTTCAATAAAGTCATTACAGCATTTAATCTGTGATTACTTATTGAGGAGGGTTCCAAAGCCTTCATTTTTTAAATGTTAATAACTTAAAATTTAAAAGACAAATATCAAAATAAAATCATTAGATTTTATTTATATCATTTTCTCTATGGAGATAGCCAGATAGGCTATCATGCTTTGGGAAGTGAAGATGTGGTTTTACTTCCTGCTTATATCTCCATTTTCAAAGTTCAAACAGTCAATTCGAACTTCTCAATATGATATTTATATTGATATGTTCTTGGAGACCAAATTTTACGTTTTTTGGAACTTTTTACTATATTTTTTAGAATTTTTGAAAATCATAACTTTTCATTAAATAAAAAAAATTAGAAAAACACCGATTTTCAAAAATCATAAAAAAATAGTATTTTTTTTGAAAGATATAAAACTTGGTCTCCAAGCACATATCAATTTGAGAAATTCAGTTCGAATATTTGAACTTTGAAAAGGAAAATACGAACGGGAAATAAAACACCCCCTTTACTTTCCAAAGCATCGTAGCATCACTCTCTCTATGCACATATATAACAGACCATGACATTTTGACTTTGTTTTGATCTGTATCAAGTACTTACAAAAATATATTGATATGGACAAATTCTGAATGTTAATTTTTCAACTTATTGATTCACACAAAAACAAAAATCGAAAAGTGCTAATTTTTTATATACAATGTAGATAAAAGAATATATATTACATCTAATGGTTGTTTTGAAAACAATAACAACGAAGCCTTTAATCTCAAACAATGGTTTTATTTTGACATACAAGTTAATTTTTTTATTAGAAAATTAAAAAAATGGAGGCATAATGAGACATTTCAACCCTCATACTTATTAATATTTGAGTCAATAATTTAAGGAAAAAGTTGTAATCAAGATATAATTCATAAGAGTTCAGGACAAAGGTGGGAAAATTGAAACTTTGTAGACCGAAACAACTAAATAAGAATTTAAGAATTATTTGCGCTTTATATATTTTATTTTAAGATTTTGTAGGGGTGTAGATGATTTTGAGTCCATTATGAGGGGGTGGGAGGAATTCAGATACCAATACCTGACTGAGTATAATTAGATCTGATGCGAATCACTCAATAATCATTTCGTACAAACGAGGATATGAGTATTGTTTAGTGGAAAACAAGAAGTTTGTTGAAGACAACATTATAGAAAACTTACCATTTAGTTCATCTAAGATTACAATATCAATCACATTAATATTCAATCAACTAAGATCAATTCGATGGATTCGGTTTTGTGTTAAAAGAAAGTCTAACGGTTAGTAGAATAATTAGGAAATATTATAATGATTAATTAGCATTTATAAATTCTTGTAAGCAATGAATGATCAATCAATTAATCAATAGAATATATTTTTTTTTCAATTCAATCTCAAATTATAACAAAGTTAATATAAGCCCCTAAACAAAAGTTTAATCCGGTCCAGACATGCACTATGTGGGAATAGAGCGGAGTAGGTCCGATGGGCATCAAAACTACTTTAGGTTCGATGAGTTTCAAGATTGTCCGATCTGCTTTAATATCCATGTGCTCCGCTTTAATATTTGTGCATGCCTGATTCAATTTTTGTGTGCATAGATTTTAAAGCGGATCAGACAGTCTTAGAGCCTATCAAATTCAAAAGTAGATCCGATGCCCATCGGACCTACTCTGCTTTAAGTTGAAAAACATATACTTTGGTTCCATATACTTTTCTGATTAATTCGATGTATTGATAATTATACCAGGTCATAAGGAGGGATGCTCTTGGAGCTGTTGGTGGAGTTGTTGACCGTGCACTGCCACGTGACAGTTCGCCCAAGGATGGTGATGGTGCCTTCAGGGATAGATATGTCGACAATCTCGTATTGACGGGAGGGGAGAGAAAGCATCGGGGCACTGCCATCGCAGTTAATCCCAAAGGAAGAATTAAAGGGCTTTAAGGTCGAATTGTAGTTGCCAGTGATGGCAAAAGGGTAGGGGATGGAGATGTTGTTGCAATTCCTCGTGTCTGGCATCAATGCAGATGGGTCTAGCCATTGGCAGGATGAAGGAGCAAGAAGAGCAAGTAGCAAGAGAAGAAGAAGCATTTGCGACTTCTTTTGGGGGTTTAGTTGCTGTCAATCGGTGATAGAAAGCAGGGGGGCAAGGGTTTTTGTAAATTAAGCTGATTATAGAGTTGTTTGAAAATTAAATAAAAGCTCCGTGGAAGACTTACTATAACGCATGAGTCAATTTGGCCGAAATTTTTATTAATAGAAAATTAATTAAATAAATATTAATAATGGAGAATAAATTTGATTTTTTTTCGAGATACCGAGAAAACGTGATTCTAGACGTTATAAACTATCATAACCTGATTAGCAACAAACTAATTATTTTCTCTTCTAACTGAACTGCAGAAAAAAAAATCCTGAACGTTATTCTCTACCAAGGTCAGAGTTGCGGAAAAAAAAAAAAAAAAAAAGCCGTGACACTCCACGGCGAAAGGTGCGGAAAAAAAAGAAGATATTTTTTTTTCGGACTTTGATTAAAAAGAAAATAATATAAGTTTGGAACAGCCAATTGAGGGAGTCTTTGTGGTCAACCTTGAGCACCATGGTGACGTGAGTTTTAATTTATAAATAATTCTAGTTTAAATATCATCTGAATAGTCAAGTTATCCTGACATGCATTAAAGCTCTTGTAACTTGTAACCCTTATACATGTCTATCACAAATGGGAATCTCTCATAAAAAAAAAAAACAAATGGGAATCAATCAATCAAGGTTCCGTTTTTACAACTAGTTGGGATCTCATGTGGCTCTCTCTCCTTTTATAATTCTTTCTTTATCAATGTCAGCTTATATATTGCATTGCAAGGATAAGACAAGAGTGTATATTTGATGAGTTAATTAGAGTCATGTAAGATGTTAATTTTAGTTTTTTCTTTATATTTTTCTAATAATATTTAAAAATATTTTATTGTAAGAATACATGAATTGAATTAATGATAAAAATTGATGAATTTATGGGTGGAAACTTGTTATTCCGAAAATATTGATTTAGACCAATAATTTAAATAACGGTTATAGCCGTTTCAGTAACATTATTTGATAGACGTTGTGCTCCTAACTAAAATTGCACAATTTAGCATTTTGACCAATAATAGCCTATTCATAATAAATTTTAGCGGAGATAGTGAACTTTTACGCTAAGTTAATAATTTTTATCAAAATATACTCCAATTTAAGTTATTATTACCAAACCCTTGTTTGATTTTTCATTTACTAATTTATCGTGATAATGAACTATTTTATATATACATGGTAAAATACTTATATTTTTATATATGAGTTTAAATGTAATGTGATGTTTAATATTTCAAAATTAATAATATTGATACACTTTTAATACTTAATTATGGGACTTTGAGATTTTTTATTGAATTTATTGCCTATAATATATATCATATCAGCTATGAATTGATAGTGCCCGCTAAATATCTGCTATAGAAAATATCCACCACTCTGAACTTACTATATCATATTTAAACCTTTGATCTAGACTCTACATTAAAATGTATTCTTTCAAAATTAATAATATTGATACACTTTTAATACTTAATTATGGGACTTTGAGATTTTTTATTGAATTTATTGCCTATAATATATATCATATCAGCTATGAATTGATAGTGCCCGCTAAATATCTGCTATAGAAAATATCCACCACTCTGAACCTACTATATCATATTTAAACCTTTGATCTAGACTCTACATTAAAATGTATTCTTGAGAAAAAGTTGAATGCCATTCATAATTTTGTGCATACGGGATGAATTTTGTTCAAGTATAATTAATCTTAAAAAGTTCGTAATCAAAACGAATAATATTTAATGACCATTAATTATGTTTGAAAATAATATAATACGAGTACATAATTATAATCAATAATGGAGAAATTAGAAAATTAACAAACAAAACATTTAATTTTGATATATCCATAAAATTAATATGCTAATTAATATATTACCTAAAAAATGATGCTACTTCATATAGAAAGCTCTTATCACTTGTAACTTGTAACTTGTAACTTGTAACTTGTAACTTGTAAGGGTTCAAGCAAATGCTCTTGTATCCATTTGTGATAGACATGTATATTGCCACAGAAGATCTGAGGAGAAATGAGGAAGGAGGCTAGGGTGGGGCCATGGGGGTCGATTCCCAGTTTCCCACGTCTCTCTCTTATCTTTAACAAATATTATTTTCTTTTTAATCAAAGCCCGATTTTTTTTTTTTTGCTCCGCACCTGGCCCTGATGGAGTATCGTGGCCTATTTTTTTTTCTTTTTCTTTTCGCTCCTCTGGCCGTCGTACACGATAACATTGTAAATAGCTTTATTATCATAAAATATATTGAATAAAACCCAAAAGGAAAGAGAGAGAAACACGTGCTGCTAGAATGAAGAAATAAAGAGACGTGCCAGTCAATGGTTGGCTGAATCACAAAGTGCAAAAGTAAATCAAGCGGTGCAAAGACGGTAGAAATTTCAGGATAAAAACAGGAAAGGAGAAATAACAATTACACTGGCAGTGGGATCCGTCTGGCAGAGGAACTGTAGATATCTACTGTAGCTTCGCGACTCGGATTTATATAGATATTTTTTGAACACGCGTCAATAGAAGGAGACATGAGGTATTTGTGGTTAGATCTCAATCCAACGGATGAAAATTAAAAAATCACTGTAGGTGAACAGTAACTCACATCCAAGATTATAACTATAAGATAGATCTCCCACTAACCATAAAAAAAAAAAAAAAAACTATATAAGAACCTTTCTTTCCACTTAATTAAGAACAAAAAGTATTCCACTTGCCTTAATTAAAATGTAATGGGGTCCAGGAATATGTCTTTGTCTATGTCTCTGTCTATGTCTATGTCTGATATACAATTCTCATTTTTCTTATCAAAGATTCTTGAATTAATCTTCTCTGTCTATGTCTCTGTCTGATATCATTATTAACTGTTGAATGTATTCCTATAAGAGTAAACACAATCCACCATCAGGTGCACACGTTCTTAATTACAGGATATAACAACAAATTCATTTACAACTGTGGCATGACAATTGATAAAATTGGTGGGATATTCAACAGAAAATAAAGTATACAAAACAAAACAAATATCGCATATTAAAGCACGTCCTAATTATATATCGCAATGACCATTCCCTCCGGATGAATTTTATTTACTTGTTATAATTATCAAACCTTTTTTTTCTAAATTCTTATAGTGACATTCAAAGTTTTCACTTAATTAAGAACAAAAAGTATCCCACTTACCTTAATTAAAATGTAATGTGGTGCAGGAATATGTCTCTTTCTTGTTTTCGTCTTGTCAATGGCAAGTTTCTACACTTTTTCAAGACTACAAAGAAGAAAGTTAGTTAAAATGAGATCTGAGTTCTTCGGACAAAATGGAGGCCGGCTCTTACAACTAGGGGTGTCAATGGGCACGGTACGGATTGGGTGGAGACATTTTCATATCCATACCCATTAAAATTGACCTTACTCATACCCTACCCATACCCATTAAAAATTGATCTTATCCTACTCTACCCTTACCCGTTAATATTATCGTGTAACGAAACGGTAGCGGGTGAATAACGGATAATACTAGTATAATAATTAATTTTATTATATTTTACAAATTAAGCATCAAAAACTCATTCATTTTAACACATATATAATTGCATTTCTAATAAAAAATAAAATAAATGTTCAATCAATTCCAACTAAATTATTTTTTATAAAGAATAAAAATTTAAAAACACGAATATACATTTAAGTGGGTTGAAAATTGAATTGAGTATATATTTAAGTGGGTTGAAAATTGAATTAAATATATATTTGAATTTTATAATTACCCTATAGAGTAACGGGTACGAAATAGTCATTACTCATACCCTTACCCATTTATTTAACGAAAAAAATTCTTATTCATACTCATACCCAATAAGCTAACGAAAAAAAAACCTTATCCATACCTGCCTTATTGAATACAATACAGGTCGGGTAAATGACTAAAAAGGTACCATTGACACCCCTACTTACAACAAAGATATTCACCGCAGAAGAACTACAAAGAGCCCCAGATAACTACAGTGAAAATTAACAGAATTCTTGGTCAAGGCGGATACGGCACTGTTTACAAAGGCGTGCTTTCAAACGAGCAAGTGGTTGCCATAAAGAGATCTAAATTAATAGATGAGAACCAGGTAGAGCAGTTCGTAAATGAGATTACCATATTATCACAAATAAATCATAGAAATGTGGTCAGACTCCTGGGCTGTTGTTTAGAGACCCAAGTTCCATTATTGGTATATGAATTCATATCCAATGGAACCCTGTCTGAGCACATCCACAGTCAAAATTGTTTGGCATGGGAAGATCGCTTAAGAATATCCAGAGAAACCGCGTGTGCAATTGCATATTTGCATTCGGCTGCTTCCTTTCCTGTCATACATAGAGATATAAAATCTACCAACATACTTCTTGACGAAAACTATACCGCTAAAGTATCTGATTTTGGTGCTTCGAGATCAGTCCCCTTCAACCAAACTCATGTAACTACTCTAGTTCAAGGGACACTAGGATATTTAGACCCCGAGTACTTCCACACAAGTCAACTAACAGAGAAAAGCGATGTGTACAGTTTCGGTGTTGTTCTCGCTGAGTTGCTAACAGGACAGAAACCCATCTCTTTTGGTCGGCCCGAGGAATATTGTAATCTGGCCACATACTTTGCATCATTGGTTGATGAGGGTCGTGTAATCCAAGCGATTGAGCCACGTCACCTAAAGGAGGCTAAGCTTGATGAGCTACATTTTGTGGCACATCTCGCAAGAAGGTGTATTAATGTGAAAGGAGAGGAGCGTCCGACTATGAAAGAGGTCGCATTCGAGCTAGAAGGATTGACGAAGCCTGGAAAGAAAAAATTGAATGATGAAAACATTCAACAAAAAGAAGGGATGATTGAAGAAGCAGGGAGTACCAGTACAATCAGTGGAGTCTCAGAGAGTAGCAGACAGTACAGCCTTGAGCGTGAAATGTTATCAATCAATAAACACGGAAGATGATAGATTGTTAAACTTATTCTTGTCTTTTTTATTTGCTAAAACTTCTTCTTACTTGAGAACACACAGATTTGGTTCTGAGATCACACAGATTCTCAATTCTTTGATAAAACTGATACATCAAAACTAACTTCTGCCAAAAAACATGACGTCTGTTTAAATACAAACCCTAAAAACAGAAAATACATAAAAGATACATAAAAGACCCTAAAAACTCTAAAATTATAAAGAAAGGTCCAAAAGTCCATGAAGGAAGACTCGGATCGCGAATCTGAGCCCGCAAAATGGGCAAAACGAATCATAGATTCGTTTCGGATCCGGTTTTGGGCTGTGGAGTTCCTGTCAAAATTTCAGCCCGATCCGACGGACGGATCAAAAGTTACGCCCCTTTTCGTGAAGCATGCGCAGGACCATATTGCATCAATGTATGTAGTAATTATTAAGAGGATTGATCATTTGATATCAAATTTAACTAAAATTTCATGCAAATTTAAGTAATATTTGATGCACCTAATTAATTTCGGACCGTTAATTTTTTTCAATTATTTAATGTACGATTATATATTCATATATCAAATTTTCATTATTTTTTCAACATGATATATGCATAGTTAACATATATATATATAGAGTTAGGCTGGGGTGCTATGGATAGCATAGTGGCCTCTATGCTACGGCTCAATATTCGAGTTTTCAAAATCCAAACGGTCGATCCGAACCGTTCATCTTATTCTCCATATTAATATCTGCTTGGAGACCAAATTTTATAATTTTCTGAATTTTTTTACTATTTATTAAGCCACTTTGAAAATCGCTAATCCAACGGTTTTACTGTTTTGTGCAGCCACCGTTGGATCAACAATTTTGTAAAATACTTAATAAATAGTAAAAAAATTCAGAAAAATGTAAAATTTGGTCTCCAAGCAGATATTAATATGGAGAATAAGATGAACGGTTCGGATCGACCGTTTGGATTTTGAAAACTCGAATATTGAGCCGTAGCATAGAGGCCACTATGCTATCCATAGCACCCCAGCCTAACTCTATATATATATATATATCATGTCTATAATGCCGAATTATAAATTCAAAGTTTAAAATAAAAGTAAAAATTAAAAAAAAATCAAGTATTTTTTTTTATTAAAGTATCCAGATTGATCGATGTAAGTTAGGCACAAGAATATATATATTTTTTTTTTATGTTTATTGACGGATGCTTTTTATAATTTTATATGCTCGTTAGATGCTATTTCATGTCACCACGAAAGAGACATCTTATGAATTAACGAATCAGGTTGAGACTTGGGAGACTCAAAAGTCAGGTCCGATATTATTTTTTTTGAAGTAAAAATGAGGGTTTAGCCCACATTTATATTAAAATAGAGTTTCCGTTACACAAGGGTGGTAACCACCGAAATCAGTTGAGCTACAAATAAATAAAAACTGAAAAATATGAAAACAGTAAATTGAAAACTTAATGAAACAGGTTTTAAAGAAAACAAAAAGTTGAATTTTCTGTTGTTGGTACGCAAGCTACTGGTACCCTCAAAGCCTTAGCCATCTCTTGTCAGTATTTCTCCTTAGCCAATTATTCCTTTTAGTCCCTGACTCTCTTGATATTTGTATACCGGCTCTAACAGAATTGAAGCTGCCATACAACCTAGGGGTGATTAATGAGCGAGCATGAGTGAGTTAGGGTATGCTCATGCTCGCTCATTAAGTAAATGAGCGAGTTTAAGCGAGTTACTAAATGAGCGAGTTATGAGCGGCTCATGAGTTATATATGAGTACCAAAATTTAACGAATTATCATAATTCATTTAAATAAAATAGAATAAAAATCCAATAAAAATTAACAAAATAAAATCAACATATTACATTCTCCACAATAGCATCGACTTTGTTCTGCCGATTTTACAAAAATAGGAATGTATGAATATAACATAGGAATTTATGGAGGCAAGGCCGCAAGGGTTATTTAATGTTTCATAAATTTAGTTCATTGATTTAATGCTACAGAAATTTAGTGCTACAAAAATTTATTTAGGATTGAATGTGGCAGGGATTAGATGTGGCAAATTCTTAATGAGTGAGTTGGGGCATGTTCATGCTCGCTCATTAAGTAAATGAGCGAGTTTAAGCGAGTTATGAGCAATTTACTCACCCCCAATACAACCTTATCTTTGAGTTCTTCCACTTTTTTATTGTAGTCTCTAAAAGTTCGTGAGTATCATTCTCTCCATATGACAAATTGTGTTATTAGCAGTGTTCTAAATGGCGCGCTATATCATTTTTGGACCCTAAACGCTAAGTTATGGCATAATAACACTCTATTTGAGCTACGGACGCCATAGCAGTAATAGCGGTCCGCTATAACGCATATGATAAGCCAAAATTGTATCTATTGAAACCTAGGGTTAGGTATGTAAATTAAGCCAAGTTTTGATTAAATTAGGTTTGATTAGGTTAGAAATGTCCAAAATTTCAAGTTACTACCCTAGTTATGTTTATTTTACAGGTAATCAAGTGTTTGGAGCTTAACGAAGCAAAACGGGTGAGTTAGCGCGAAGATTGGAGCAACTGTCACCATTCATTGCGGCCCGCAACCATATCTATTGCGGCCCGCAACCAAACAAGTCAGAGCCCCTTTCATTTCTGCACATCCATTGCGGCCCGCAACCAAACTCATTGCAGCCCGCAATGACTTCTCCAGCACAGAGCATCTTCATTCCAGCACACTCATTGCGGCCCGCAACCAAACTCATTGCGGCCTGCAATGACCTCTCCAGATTTTTCTGCGTAGTCTGTTAATTGCCTCCATTCATTGCGGCCCACAATGAATGTATTGCGGCCCGCAATAAGGCGGTTCAGAGCCCGAATTTGCTATTTTTAGTTAGTTATTTCTAGGTTTTACAAGGGGTTATAAAAGGGGATCTGTAGAACAGATTAAGGACGTTTTTTTAGAGAGAGAATTTCTGGTTTTGAACAAGGAATAGCAAGGAAAAGCAAGGAAGAGAGAAGAAGGAATGAGAGAACACCATTGATCAACCGGTTTTATTAATTTCTTTCCTTTGGAACTCTTTTATTCTTTTGATTTTATTTGTGCTTTAGCCATGACTGGCTAAAGGCTTTTCTAGGGTTGGTTAGGGCTGTACTTGGAAACTTCTGTTATGATTTAGTTGGTTTTATTTCATATGTTCTTGTTCTTTGTTATAATCTATTCTTTATTTTTATTGATTGTGAAGACTTAATCGAAATTGCATGAAATCTTAGGATTTGGTATTTGCAATTGAGAAATTGAATATTAGGTCCAGACCATAAGGAATATGGTATTTGATAGGCTAAGTACCGAGAGGTGATGCTTGTCTTATACTGACTTTACCTAATAGTTTAGAAAATTGTGCCAAGTACCGAGAGGTGAAAGATAGTTTTCTAGATCAATTGGGACATTAAGAACTTAATGACTTTAGATTAGCGTAGCCAAGTACCGAGAGGTATTAAAATGAATTAAACTAAAGTCTTTAAAGCAAAATCTAATTTTTAACAAGTATGAGAAATTAGGGTTTCTTAGGGTTCCTATCCACTAGTGTTACGATTAATTGGTTTGTAGATTTTGTTCTTATATTTATGAAGGCACAGTTGGATGTTGTAGGTACAAAGTGATATCTCTATATTAATACCATCTTCCAATTAGAATAAACGTCACCTCTCGGTACTTGGCTACTCTAATCTAAAGTCATTAAGTTCTTACTGTCCCAATTGATCTAGAAAACTATCTTTCACCTCTCGATACTTGACACAATTTTCTAAAGTATTAGGTAAAACCCGTATAAGACAAGCGTCACCTCTCGGTACTTAGCCTATCAAATACTCTATTCCTTATGGTCTGGACCTAATATTCAATTTCTCAATTGCAAATACCAAATCCTAGGGTTTCATGCGATTTCGATTAAGTCTTCACAATCAATTAAAATAAAGAATAGATCATAACAAAGAACAAGAATATATAAAATAAAACCAACTAAATCATAACAAAAGTTTCAAGTACAACCCCAATCAACCCTAGAAAAGCCCTTAGCCAATCATGGCTAAGACACAAATGAAATAAAAAAGAGTAAAAGAGTTCCAAAGGAAAGAAATTAATAAAACCGGTTGATCAATGATGTTCTCTTCTTCCTTCTTCTCTCTTCCTTTCTTTTCCTTGCTTTTCCTTGTTCAAAACTAGAAATTTTGCCTAAAAAACCCTCTTTAATCTGTTCTACAGGTCCCATTTTATAACCCATTGTAAAACCTAGAAATAACTAACTAAAAATAGCAAATTCGGGCTCTGAACCGACCTAATTGCGGGCCGCAATAAAAGTTTGGAAAATGCTGTCTGGAAGCTGGCTCTGTCTGATAATGTTGCAGCCCGCAATAACTTCATTTCGGCCCGCAATAAATGTGAAAGATGCTCCAAATTTCGTGTTGACTTGCTACATATCACCCATTTTGCTCCGTTAAGCTCCAAGCACTTGATTACCTGCAAAATAAACATAACTAGGGAAGTAACTTGAACTTTTGGACATTTCTAACCTAATCAAACCTAATTTAATCAAAACTTGGCTTAATTTACATAACAAACCCTAGGTTTCAATAGATACAATTTCGGCTTATCAACTTACTATATAATAGTTTGAATATTTTGAATAGACTAAGATAGTTAATTATATCATGATGTCTAGATTATTTTAAAATTTTAAAAGAAAAAAAGATATATTATGTCATGATGCTGAATATATTTTGAATAAAAAAGATCGATAGTTTATAATATTAGTATTACTATGGATATTTTGAGTCGCAATTTAGACTTTGTATTGGTTCAATACTTCAATATGAATATTATAATTTTTTAATCAATTTGATATTATTTATTGTTCTATGAGACTTAGATAATGTTGATATTTAGTACAAATATATGATATAATTTTTATAAAAATAAAAAAATGCTACGTGGCATAGCTTTCGCTATAGCGACACTATTCGCTATAGTTTTTTTTGTAGGCTTCCCGCTATGACGCGATAAAAGCTATTTAGAACCTTGATTATTAGAATGGTGCCTCTTTGAATTTTTTGGATCTTTGAGCTTAAAGGTAGACTGGACCAGGTAGGCTTAAAGGAACCAGACATAAATTCTCTTTAATTTTCTTTCTACCGGAAATCGAGCATGATTACTAACTAGTCAAACTGTCCAAGGTGTTAATTTCCAATTCGTTGACTAGTCCAAATATGTTTGACCAAATTTACGAGAGAGCCTGAATGGAGGAGGACACGGAATAACAAGGAACTTTTCATATGTCTGAACAGTCTAATATGTTCCGCATTGTTTGTAAATTTGAACAGTTGAATATAATATTCATATTGAAATATACCTGAAGGTAAAAAAATTATTTTTTGAATTTTTTGATAGATACAAAATAACTATTTTTTAGAAGATTGTAAACCATTTAAAAAATGATTTAGTACCTACCTAAAATATTAGTAGAAAAATATAAAAATATAAAAATATAAAAATATAAAAATATAGTTCCAAGCACATTTTAATATGAAGATTATGGTAAGTAATTCGGATATGTTTTATGTCTGGTTCAAATTAACAAATAACACAAGATTATGCATATGTTCGTCAAACAGATCGCATGTTATACTCGTGCTATTTGTAAAGATGAGATCAGCTTAATTTGAAAATAAGGTTGGCCGAACTCGATAATTACAACGAGAGAGATCTACCATTGAAAATTTAAATAATTCATTTCTATTTTTTTTTTTAATTAATACTGGTAGGTCCTGTTTAATTTTTACTCTGATCCATCTAACCTAGTTGCATTGAAGGGCAATATTCATTTTCTTCATAAAATTATTAAGATTCTCTATAAAAAAAAAGAGGACCGCCCCTAGCCCGGACGGTTTGCTAGAGGTGTGGCCCGCCCCTGCAGGGGACAGTCTGGTAGGGGTGTGGCCCGCCTCTGCAGGGGGCGGTCTGGTGGCTTTTTTGGACCTCCTGTGAGCTCAACAATCGGGGCATTTATGAAAAAAAAATTAATGCGGGGTTATTTTTAAAATTAACTTTTTTTTGGATATTAATAAAAATGGCCGCAATCATTCAGACATGACATGTCTCAAATTTGGATTTATTTGGTTATTTGTCAAAAAGTCGTTCATTTTCAAATCAGCAGAAATTTTATACGTCTTACTTAAATAATGAACACATCTAAAATTATAGTTTTTTTTGTCAATTTGAACAGTACTTTTAAATATATCAACTGAATACACTGTAAAAATCTGATGTAGGCCAAAATTATTCAAATATAATAAAAAATATTCTAGTATCATATGTTTGGCTACGTTTTTTAGTGAAATAAATATATAAAGTGTGGAAATACAAAATAATTCTTTCACTGTTATAAGAAATATAAGTTAGTCTTTAACTTTCACTTTTTCTATAACGCTTATAAAAAATAAAAAAATAAAAGAAAAAAGCAGGATGTTGATATGTTTTCACTAGTAGGGCAATGATATGTTGAACGACTCCAAGTCTTTGCAAGATTTTGACTTTTTGAGGCACTCTACAAGTACCAAACTATATAACAAATCGAATGTAAAGTTCAAGGGAATCAAGGGATATGAGACCGAGTAAAAGCAACAGCTTGCTACATGTTTTGGTTCACGAAAAATGATGCAGAAGACTACTGGTCTCAATCTAATTTCCTACAGTTGTGATCGGTAATCCCCTGACTTAATTTGAGAAATGAAATACATCTCACTATCTCAGAAACTACACAGCACTTGAAACATAGCTTAGACAACTATGCACCCCCTCTGGCTTTCCATTTTTCTATCACTATGTTTCACCTCTGTATCTTTACAACTGAATTCCGTGGCACATGACAGAGGTGAAACAGGTAACACTTCAGATTGCAAGTCAGTTCCATTACCCTTCGGAGCACCAGGTGTTGCGTTAAAAGGTTTTGAGGTCATTTGCACAAGCACCCGAACAGGCAATCTAAATCCCTCGCTTCAGTTACCTACTGGTGAATATCTCATTCAAAACATTTCTTTGCAGGGTCAAGTGAGCATATTCACTGGACCAATCTACCGACAGTGCAATTATAGTGGAGATGAAACGCCTACCCGTCGAACTGGCTGGCTAAATCTAACTGGAACTCCATTTACACTGTCGAAAAATTATACAACTTTCGTTGTGATAGGGTGTGAAAATGTTGTAATGATAGAAGGTGTTGCTGGAGTTAGTAATGATGGTGGTCAGAACTTCAGAAGTCGTGGTTGTGTGACATTTTGTAGCAATTCTAGCGGCAGAATTGATGGATCTTGCTCTGGTCTTGGGTGTTGTCAGATGCCATTACCAGGGGACCTAAAAAGCTTTGAACTGAATTTGTATAAAATTCCGAATATGGGAGTCGATCCACTCAGAAATTGTAGTGCAGCATTCTTCACAACCCACAATGAGTTTTCCTTCAGAACATCATCCTTTGATGAGTACTTTAGTGCTAGCGTAGGTCGTGACTCCGTTGCAGTTTTGAATTGGGCGATTGGAGACAAGTCCTGTGAGGAAGCCGAGAAAGATGTCAATTCTTTTGCTTGCAAGGAAAACAGCCGATGCTATGATTCACCGACCGGTGCAGGATACTTGTGCAATTGCAGCCAAGGATACGATGGTAATCCTTACGCTCAAGGTGGTTGCAGTGGTAAGTACACAGATGCCAAATTTAATAATCTAAGAGCAGCTTGAAAAATAGTTTGTAGACTATGGAAATCCACAAAACTTATCTCACTGTATACATACTTAAAAAAAATGTAATTGATTTATAAGAGGAAATGGATATTAATTATTTTGTCTCTGATAGTTTATTGTATATCTCTTGTGGATTTTGTAGATGTTGACGAATGTCAGGATCCCGGATTAAACCCCTGTAGTGAACACTGTATCAACATAGAAGGCGGTGTCAGATGTGGTTGCCCTTCAGGGATGATTGGCGATGGCAGAAAAGAAGGAAGCGGTTGCAGCAAGATGAGCAAGAAGGCATCTCCGCTTAACGTTATTTTGGGTATACAATTCTCATTTTTCTCATCAAAGATTCTGCTTTTTATTTTTATTTTTTTATAGTTAGCTGCAAAGACCTTATCAAAGATTCTTGAATTAATCTTCGCTGTCTATGTCTCTGTGTGATATCATTATTGTTGAATGTATTCCCTTAAGAGTAAACACAATCCTCCATCAGATACACACGTTCTTAGTTACAGGATATAACAACTGAATTTACAACTGTGGCATGACAATTGATAAAATTGGTGGTATATTCAAAGGAAAATAAAGTATATAAAAAAAACAAATATCACAAATTAAAGCACTTCCAAATTATATATCGCAATGACCATTCCTCCGGGTGAATTTATTTACTGGTTATAATTATCCAACTTTTTTTAGAAGTTCTTAGGGACGTTCAAAGTTTTCTCTAAATTGTTGAGTTATTTATCCAATCTCTTGAATTACTATATAACTATATAAGAACCTTTTTTTTTCCACTTAATTAAAGACAAAAGGTATTCCACTTGCCTTAATTAAAATGTAATGTGGTGCAGGAACATGTCTCTGTCTTGTTTTCATCTTGGCAATGGCAAGTTTCTACACCTTTTCAAGACGACAAAGAAGCAAATTAGTTACAATGAGATCTGAGTTCTTCAGACAAAATGGAGGTCAGCTCTTACAAGAAAGACTGGCTTCTCAAGGTATTGATTCGACAACAAAGATATTCACCGCAGAAGAACTACAAAGAGCCACAGATAACTACAGTGAAAACAGAATTCTTGGTCAAGGCGGATACGGCACTGTTTACAAAGGCGTGCTTTCAAACGAGCAAGTGGTTGCCATAAAGAGATCTAAATTAATAGATGAGAACCAGGTAGAGTTTGTAAATGAGATTACCATATTATCACAAATAAATCATAGAAATGTGGTCAGACTCCTGGGCTGTTGTTTAGAGACCCAAGTTCCATTATTGGTATATGAATTCATATCCAATGGAACCCTGTCTGAGCACATCCACAGTCAAAATTGTTTGGCATGGGAAGATCGCTTAAGAATATCCAGAGAAACCGCGTGTGCAATTGCATATTTGCATTCGGCTGCTTCCTTTCCTGTCATACATAGAGATATAAAATCTACCAACATACTTCTTGACGAAAACTATATCGCTAAAGTATCTGATTTTGGTGCTTCGAGATCAGTCCCCTTCAACCAAACTCATGTAACTACTCTAGTTCAAGGGACACTAGGATATTTAGACCCCGAGTACTTCCACACGAGTCAACTAACAGAGAAAAGCGATGTGTACAGTTTCGGTGTTGTTCTCGCTGAGTTGCTAACAGGACAGAAACCCATCTCTTTTGGTCGGCCCGAGGAATGTCGTAATCTGGCCACATACTTTGCATCATTGGTTGATGAGGGTCGTGTAATCCAAGCGATTGAGCCACGTCACCTAAAGGAGGCTAAGCTTGATGAGCTACATTTTGTGGCACATCTCGCAAGAAGGTGTGTTAATGTGAAAGGAGAGGAGCGTCCGACTATGAAAGAGGTTGCATTCGAGCTAGAAGGATTGACGAAGCCTGGAAAGAAAAAATTGAATGATGAAAACATTCAACAAAAAGAAGGGATGATTGAAGAAGCAGGGAGTACCAGTACAATCAGTGGAGTCTCAGAGAGTAGCAGACAGTACAGCCTTGAGCATGAAATGTTATCAATCAATAAACACGGAAGATGATAGATTGTTAAACTTATTCTTGTCTTTTTTAGTTGCTAAAACTTCTTCTTACTTTAGAATAATGTGTGTATTAATTATTAAGAGGATTGACCATTTGATATCAAATTTAAATTAAATTTCATGCAAATTTAAGTAATATTTGATGCACCTAATTAATTTCGGACCGTTATTTTTTTCAATTATTTAATGTACGATAATATATAAATATATCAAATTTTCATTATTTTTTCAACATGATATATGCATAGTTAACACACACACACACACACACACATATATATATATATATATATATATCATGTTTATAATGCCGAATTATGAATTCAAAGTTTAAAATAAAAGTAAAAAAAAAAAAATCAAGTATTTTTTTTATTAAAGTATCCAGATTGATCGATGTAAGTTGGGCACAAGAATATTGTCCTTTTCTTGATGTTTATTGATGGATGCTTTTTATAATGCTCGTGAGATGTTATTTTATCTCACCACGAAAGAGACATCTTACGAATTAACGGATCAGGTTAAGACTTGAGAGACTCAGGAGTCATGGTCCAATATTATTTTGTTTTGAAGTAAAAATGAGGGTCTAGCCCACATTTATATTAAAATAGAGGATCCATTACACAAAGGTGTTAACCACGAAAATAAAAAGCAATTGAGCTCATAACAGTTGAGCTACAAATAAGTAAAAATATGAAAGCAGTAAATTGAAAACTTAATGAAACAGGTTTTAAAGAAAACAAAAAGTTGAATTTTCTGTTGTTGGTACGCAAGCTGCTGGTACCCTCAAAGCCTTAGCCATCTCTTGTCAGTATTTCTCCTTAGCCAATTATTCCTTTTAGTCCCTGACTCTCTTGATATTTGTATGTTGGATCTAACAGAATTGAAGCTGCCATACAACCTCATCTTTGAGTTCTTCCACTTCTTTATTGCAGTCTCTAAAAGTTTGTGAGTATCGTTCACTCCATATGACAAATTGTGTTATTAGAATGGTGCCTCTTTGAATTTTTGGGATCTTTGAGCTTAAAGGTAGACTGGACCAGGTAGGCTTAAAGGAACCAGACATAAATTCTCTTTAATTTTCTTTCTACCGGAAATCGAGCATGATTACTAACTAGTCAAACTGTCCAAGGCGTTAATTTCCAATTCGTTGACTAGTCCAAACATGTTTGACCAAATTTACGAGAGAGCCTGGATGGAGGAGGACACGGAATAACATGGAACTTTCCATATGTCTGAACAGTCTAATATGTTCCGCATTGTTTGTAAATTTGAACAGTTGAATATAATATTCATATTGAAATATACCTGAAGGTAAAAAGATTATTTTTTTAATCTTTTGATAGATATACAAATTACTATTTTTTAGAAGATTGTAAATCATTTAAAAAATGATTTAATACCTACCTAAAATATTAGTAGAAAAAATATAAAAATTATAAAATTCAGTATCCAAATACATTTTAATATGAAGATTATGGTAAGTAATTCGGATCGATTATTTATATTTTAAAAAATAAAAATAAGGATGTGTAATATAATTGAGACACAAAACTAATTGGAGATTTTAACTCTTGCTTATAATATTTTTATGTATATTCTTTTATGATCTTATACTACAAACTTTTATTTAATTTAGCAAAAATTATAAAGTAGGCTTATAACAATATAACTACTTCAGAAAATATATATATGATCCAGCACATCACGTATTCTTTCAAGGTAAAATCAGTATTCTTTCAAGAGAAGTATGAAAATTAAATCTTGTAATTTTACTTAGAAAAAATCTGTTGAAAACGTCTATTCTATTACATTTAGTTCAATCAAGTCCTCAAATTATTTTTTAATTAACTACAATATGGTTTAAACATATATTTATTTCTGAAAAAAAAGTTGAATTATTACATTTAGTTCAGTCAAGTCCTCAAATTATTATTATTATTTTTTTTAAAATGAAAGTTGAATTCCGAGCTTTCATAATTGAGATAAAAATACATATATAATTATCTAAATGATTTTTAAGATAAAAATAATAAACAAATATCTCATCTTTAAATATTCATTAAAGTTTACATTTAAATTTTAGGGGTTAATTATGTGATCTCTCTTTCTATATTGATAGCTTATATCATGCTTTTAAAAAAGAAAATATATGATCTTTACCGAATATTTTCTTTGAACAAAAGTTCTTTCTTAAGATAAAATAATTATGCTTCTCAATTATTACCGTTGAAAGTAGTTCCATCTCTTCTCTCGCTTTCTCCCATCGTTGTCGAGAGTTTGCCTTTTTTCCCGTAATCCTCTTCAATAATTTGAATTCTTTGCATTAACTCAAATTTTGAGTTAAAATTCTGGACCATCCGATTTAAATCTGCACTAATATTAAAGGCCCCATGCTTTATAGACAGAGACCAAAGTAGTCCGAATTCTGATCATACGGTTTAGAAATTAAATCAAACGGTAAATTAATGCCGAGGACGTGGAATCCTTTTCAATCGAAGCCTCAGCTCCTATTGAATCTCTTCCACAACATAGCAGCTTCAGTGGGTTTCTTCCACAGTTGGTCTGCCTCTCTCTCACACATCGTTGGATTTAAGCTTAAATCATGATTTCTAAAATTGATCGATTAGAAATAACCAATTAACTAGTGAAACTGATATATTGGAAAATCAGTTTTCAAGTAAAGCTGACAACCGTGAGCCCCATCCATTATTTTCTTTCTGAAAGATATAGGAACTTCTTTTGGTTTTTGATTTGTCAATTCAATTAACCCCATGCTTCGGTTTTTAGAAATTAAGCTGAGATCTGAATTAGTTTAACCAATACACTAATATCTGTCCCTGATTTCACCTCCATAAAAGTCTACTTGCAATAGCTTCTATGAGATAATTAAGAAGGGCGAGACACGAAAGCTTAACGGAGATGGAGAGAAGGATGACAGAGTCTTTATTTTTAGAGAAAATTTCTAGTGTACCCATATAAACTTTTAAAATAACCAATTTTTCTATGAAAACATTTTAATATCTAAAATCCTCGTAAAAATTTAACATCCTTTCTTTTATCCTCTTTTATTCATTAAATTTGCTATTTAGACAAATATACCCCTTCATTTCAAATGAAAATCTCTCTTTAAAAGAGAAGAGAGAAGCAAAAAGATGGTTCGTCTTCTTCATCTCTACATCTAAACTCCTCCTTTGTTGATCTTGTTAAGATATATATAACTAGACCGATCTAGTTCTCAACAAAGAAAGAAGCTTCTTGATGTATCTCAAACATAATGATTCTTTTTTGTTTCAACTAATCACGATTGTAATAACATAGTGCTTATTCTAGTTAGATGACTAAACCATAGTTAGGATAGATTAGTGATTGATGCAATATGCTTATATAAGCATACACACTTTAAATGTATCATTGTACAAATTAGAATAAAAATCATCTTCTTCTCCAATTGTTCTTGTCTACTTGCTTTATATACCTAAATTTTTAAAAATACCATTAATGGAGTCTGCATCCCCTCATTTTCTCTTCTTTTATATACCTAGATGCGGCCCCTCATTTTTTTTTTTTCTTTCTTTTCTCTTCTTCCAAATAGAAGATGGGGCCGAAATTTTTTATTATATTATTTTTTAAGCAGAAGATGCGGAGAGAGTTGAATTGATTATATATTATTTTATGTTTTTGTTGTTTTTCACCGAAGACCTTAGAAGTTTATTCGCCGATAGCTCTAAATTAATTTTTATTACAAAGAAGTCTAATTAGATATATATTATTTTATTTTGTGGTTATTTTCACAAAAGACCATAGAAGTTTATTTGTCGATAGCCCTAAATTAATTTTTATTACAAAAAAGTCCAATTAGATATATATTATTTTATTTTGTGATTATTTTTACCGAAGACTTTAGAAGTTCAATCGCCGATAGCCCTAATTTAATTTTTATTATAAAGAAGTCCAATTAAACTAATTATTTTATTTTGTGGTTATTTTTCACCGAAGACCCTAGAACTTTATTTGCTGATATCCCTGGAAGTTTAATTTAGGGCTATCAGTGACTAAACTTCGGTGAAAAATAATCACAAAATAAAATAAAATATATCTAATTGAACTTCATTGTAATAAAAATTAATTTAGGGCAATCGGCGATTAAACTTTTAGGGTATTTAGTGAAAAATAACCACAAAAATGAAATAATATATATCTAATTGAATTTCTTTGTAATAAAAATTAATTTAAAACTATCAGCGAATAAACTTCTATAATCTTTAGTGAGAAATAATCAAAAACATAAAATAATATATAGTCAATTCAACTAATCCGCATCTTCTATTTAAAAAATAATATAATAAAAATTTTTGGGGCATCTTCTGTTTGGGAGAAGAAAAAAGAAAGGAAAAAAGGGGCCGCATCTGGGGAATACAGACTCCATTAATGGTCTGCATCTCCTAGATGCGATCCTCAGTTAATGGAATGCAGACGTGTCAAAATTTGAATTTTTCAGAATTAGTGGGTTTTAAATTTTTTTTTTTTGGAATTATGATATTTTTAAAAATTTCGGATTTATATGGCTTGGTGTAGTATGCTGGAATTTGTGAAAATGACAACAATCAGCGAATATTAGAAAGTGCAATGATTATTTATAAGGTCTAAGCTTTTGATTTTGTAAGCACCCAAGTAGGTTTATATTATTATGTTTTATGTTTTAAGTTTGATTTTTGTTTCTTCTTTTGAGGTTTCTTTTTTATGAATTCAGATTTTAATCATGAATAAGCACTCTGCGTGGCTTGCTGTGTTTGTATGTTGAGTGATTATTGAAGAATAATGTTTTATTTTGCTTTTATTATGTTATCTTGATTCATGAAATATTATCAATCTTTGGTTTATTTGATTGTTGGATGGAATTATCTAATGTGATATTTTTTTTTCCCATTTTGTGTTTATTTGATGGTTAGCGCCAATTTCCGTTTGATTAACATTTTGTGTTAGCTGATGTGATTGACGAAGTATTTGTGTAATATATTCAATTACTTGTCTATGATTGCACATCGCCATCAAAGGTGCGAATCTTTGTTGATGTCCTATTTTGTCATTTCATTTCCTATTTAGTCAAATTAACCATACATAGCTGGAGTAGACGAAGGAGGAGTTTAGACTTTAAACATAGAGATGAAGGAGATGAAGTTTCTCTTTTCTTCTCTTTTATTCAATTTTGCTCATTTAAAGGGAGATCTTAATTTAAAATGAAGGGATATATTTGTCTAAATTACAAATTTAATGAATAAAAGGAGATAAAAGAAAGAATATTAAATTTTTATGGAATATTGAATAATAAAATGTTTATATAGAAAAATTAACTATTTTAAAAGTTTACATGGGTACACTAGAAATTTTCACATTAATAAAAAATGACGGCTTTTAGATTGACGAACTGGTACTGAATTTGTCTAGTTGTCGGCTCTTTTCCCGACTGAATGCATGCATTATTTGTCTTCGTTTCGTAAACATAATCCTCACTAGTTCCTATGTAATAACATAATTTAATTTAGGGCGTGCTTCACAAAATCAAATTTAGAGGGAAGGAAGAGAAGGAGATGAAAGGAGTTAGGATGAGAGCTACTTTTCAAATTGGGGGTAAAGATTGGAGGATAATGGCATTCATTTTTGTGTCTTGCCCTTGGGTCTTTTTCTCTTCCTTTGATTCCTCTCCAAAATTTTAGTTACTGGAGCAAATACACTTATTTGGACAATCCGGTCTTCTCTTCTCTCTCTTCTTCTGGAACACATCCTTATTGTAGTTGATCTGCAAGTATAAATTTATAATATCACAATATCCAATATATCTGGTTCGTTTGATCGTTTCTGGAGAGTTGAGGCCTTAATTATATTTCGGCCCAATCAACCCAAGTTGAGGCAGAGCAATATGGACTCGGCCGGCATTATGTATATTTGTTGCTAAGGACCAAGGAAACATAAACCTGTCTATTATACTATACAGGTTTGGAGTCAAAGTTGGGTTAGACTTAGAAAACAATCAATTGCATTTTTCATTCAAACTAAACACCATTTCATGTTTTTATTTTTTTATGTAATTAGAATATATCTTAATTCTTAATTAAAACCCATTTAACTTATAGTTTATAATTCTCTGCAATGACAAGTTGGCTATGGTTCTTTCATATGACACCACTCCCAGTAACGAAGAGAAGAATATGAGGAATTGCTTGACCTTTCACCCTACCAAAAAAATTTCATTAAATTTTTTAACTTGTGTGCGCAATGTTCATTGCCTCACAGTCTAACAGTGTTCCTTGTTACATTTAGGCTGGCAGAAAGCTCGTAATTTATGGTTTGTTTGAGATCCGCTTGAAAAAGTTTCATAATTAGTTCGCTCGGATTTCGTTTGAATCGTCAGGAGTGAGTTTAAATTTGCCTCAGTTTAACTTGTGGTGGTTTGACTCATTTTTCAGCATCCTTTGAATTAAGACAGTCGATCAAAATCCAAATCAATCCGGTTCACGCTTATAATGTCCAAGACTCTTTTGAAATTCGTGTTAATATGTAATGAGTTAATGGAGGCGTTGAATGTGGGGGCACTTTTTTTTGATTGGGCTCTCATCGATTCTATTTCGTTCATTTCTTCCTCTATTTCTGATTATGAAGTTTGCACTTTCGCAAACTTTATATCTTGTTTACTGCCTAGTGATTTATTTTCAATCAGACAAATGGAAAGATAAATTAACAAAAGATTTGATAAGAGTGTGGGCAATTATCAAAATCGAAATAAGAGTAAACTATATAAATGTTTCTTGAAGTTTTTCAACATGGCTCTTCTGTCGGAGTGGTGCTGGCAGTGGCAGAAACCGCAATAAAAATTTGTGGAAATCAATCTTCCTAGTCATATATGATCAGCAGGGGCAAATGGCACTTTACAACTCAAGCTTTTACTCAAAACACCTTAAAGAGGCTCAGATCTTGTGTGATAATGCAATTCTGAGGATACCAGTCCAGGGTTCAAGCATCGTATTTGGAAGCAGGATTGGGGACAAGGAATCATGCAACACTTACTTCCAGCCTTGTTCTCCTATGCGCTAAACCAAGACAACACACTAAGATATTTCCTTAGATTGGCCGATCCAATACAGTTCTTCAGTCCGATCACTTCCCCACAGGCAATGCAAGAGATGGCAAGATTGCTCCAAGTGAGACAGGAACTTTACCAGTAGATGATGCTGTTTGGAAATCAAACAGTCAAGGCATATTCTCAGTTAAGGTAGCATACTTTAAATTATGCAATGGACTGTGAATTGCTTCTCACATAGGAACAATATGGAAACTCATACTACCACCTCGCTTCAAGGTCTTCGCATGGCTGCTATACCATAACAAGAACCTCACAGCAGCAAATTTGAGAGCAAGAGGTTTCGAAATGGTGGGGATGTATTACATGTGCAGAGCAAATGATGAAACGACAAAACATCTCTTCAACGAATGCCCAATAGGAAGCACCATCATCAGGGAT
Source organism: Carex rostrata (assembly GCF_964058835.1). NCBI lineage: Eukaryota > Viridiplantae > Streptophyta > Magnoliopsida > Poales > Cyperaceae > Carex > Carex rostrata. The sequence continues at coordinate 4,811,249 of NC_135925.1, forward strand.
GCAATACATGCTATAGGTGGCATGAATATTCGATAAAAGGAGTGATTTTATACAAGCAATGGTAGATGCCGATTTACGAAAGCGAATCAAAGAGGTAATAATCATTGCCAGCTTCATGATTTGGCATGAGCGGTGTAATAGAATCTTCAACGACAAAATACATACAAGCAATCAGCTGCTAGAGGAGATAAACCAGTAGTGGAGACTGTCTCAAATAGTACTGGTACGAGAAGGGCAAAATAGGAATACTGGCAGGCAATTTAGAGATAATAGCTAATAGGTTGAAAATTAATGTAGTTATTGCAGTTTGAAGTTTGCATTTCCACTCATTTTTCCATTTATTTTTCTTTTTCTTTCATCCTTTTACTTAGACCCCCAATCTTTAAACTATTCTTTTTCATTTCTTTTTTCACTGTTTTTACCACACAATACAAGGTTTCCATTCCCGGAAACCCCTATTGTTTCTCAAAAATAATGTTTCTTGAAGTATTATCAATTTATCATTCCTTTGTCGCTCCTCTTCTACTACGAGTTCACCCACGATCGCTACCCTCATCTCTTGGCTCCACTAGAAAACCTTTCTGCCTCCCTCGACCAGCGACGACAATTGCATCCACCGACCCCCAATCTCTCTCTCTCCTCTTTTGCCTCATTGTTTCAGGTAATTGCGCATCTGCGGACAGCGGACTTTGGGATGAAAATTGTGTTGAACTTTAGCTTTATTGGGCCATTATGTCGTCTCAACCAAGTGGTTAATTTGGGCTTGCTAACTTTTCGTAATTTGTACTTAATTCTTACTTCTGATACAATTTTTTTGGCATATGCAGCTTCATCTGGAACTAATACTTAATTGACTGGCCAATTAAGTACCAACACTACAAATTGTTGATAAATCAAACAGAGGCTCTATCATATATTGGATATATTGAATCAATCTTAACATTTCTGTATCTCCTGAATTGCTAATCTTACAATTAATTCATGCCTATGTTCTCATAATTATGCATCTGATTCTGAAGAATGTGATTTTTTTTTTTCTGATCCACATAATATGCGGTAGTTCACATATATCTGATGCTATTATTGTCACGACATGGCTGTGTAATTGTTAAAACAAAGGTCTTCAACGAAACTTACAACCAATTTGAAACATACAAGATATATAATGAAATAAGTACGTGGATGGTACAATTTCAATAAAACATGCAAAAGTCTCATGCCTGACTTCTTATTTATTTATATAGCTGAAATGCTGGTAAAATTTTACAATATTATCTTGGCAGGTCCATGGATGACAACATGTGGTCTTCAAGGCTATATTGATTTGTGCATTCTACAATTTCTGAACTTGAAAGGTTCCCTACAAGAATCGACTGCTGAATTTCTTCATTCCCTCTTGGACTCTGTTGGTTTCTCATCCTCCTTAGTGCCTCTAATTCTAAAGCAACTTCTTTCATTGTCGGCCGTTCTTCTCCTTTCGTGTTCAAACATTGCCTTGTAAGACGTGCTATAGTGTGGAGTTCTTCTGCTCCGGCCTCACTTCCAATTGGTGGATCAATTACTTGAAGCAAGCAGCCCTTATCAAACGCAACTATGAAGTACGTTGCTAAATTGTGAAATTCCTCTGGCCGAGTAAAAGAGATGGGTTTCTCTCCTGTGAGCAGCTCAGCAAGAACAACACCAAAACTATACACATCACTTTTTTTCTGTTAGTTGGCTTGTTTGGAAATATTCTGGATCCAAATAACCAATAGTTCCTTGAACGAGAGTAGTGACATGTGTTTTATCAAAGGGAACAGACCTTGATGCTCCAAAGTCTGATACTTTTGCTGTGAAATTTTTATCGAGGAGTATGTTGGAAGACTTGATGTCTCTATGGATTATTGGAAATGATGCTGCTGAATGCAAATAAGCAAGAGCTCCAGCAGCTTCAGCCGATATTCTTAAGCGGCAATCCCATGCTAAATGGTATCCTGAATTTTGGCCATGAATAAGATGTAAGAGTGTTCCATTAGGTATGAATTCGTATACCAATAAGGGAACTTGAGTCTCCAAGCAACACCCTAGGAGCTTCACAACATTTCTATGGTTAATCTGTGAAAGAATTATGATCTCATTAATGAATTGCTCAATTTGATTCTCATCTTCTATTTTAGATTTCTTAATTGCAACCACTTCTAGGTTTGATAAAGTGCCCTTGTATACGGTACCATATCCTCCTTGACCAATAATATTGTTTTCGCTGTAGTTTTCGGTAGCCTTCTCAAGTTCTTTCTCAGTGAAGATTTTTGTTTCTGAGTTGATACCTTGTGAAGCCAACCTTTGTTGCAACAAATACCCTCCATTCTGTTTGAAGAACTGGGATCTCATCTTAACTATCTTTCTTTTCTGCAAACCCCAATAAGAGAAAAAAATTGATATGACCAGCATAAACATAAGCCCCAGACCTGCACCTGCATTGCAAAAAAGATTATTTAGTTAGTTATTATGTATCGACGTACTGTACGTAGACTGTTGCTCGTGTAACATTTTCTAGAAATTGACAATGACCAGAACAAGCCTTGTATGGATTTTTTGTCCAGGTACAGAATAGTCTTCTTGGCAATAATATTAGTATCCCACCATAACCGAATTCGCATCCCGTTTTGTATGATTTAATATTATGCATTAGGACTTATCCTTAGATTGCAGTATATTTAATTCATTAATAGAATAAAATTTATTTTTCTAATGTAAATCATCATATAACATAGCTTCTAATATAGCCACCACAGTCAACTACATCCTCAACTGAGAGTCTGAGACCGCACCACTACAGAGTACAGACTGATAAAGGCCGCTATAAAAAACATTGCTTCGGTGTTTGACCGTTTGGGTCGAGTCAGCATTATTTGATTATTTCTTTTGACGGGTCCGATCGAACCTAATCCAACACGGGTCGAAATCCTTTAACCCGGAACATATCCAAATGAGTCCTGGTTGAACCGAACCTGACTCATGTAACTTAATCTCAATTAATCCTTCTTTGTTAATGCAATTTAATCTCAATTAATTAATATATCATCAATCGTAATTAGTGATAAATCTAACAAAAATAATAAAAAAATGGATCAGGTTGCGTCATTCTTGTACTGAACACGAGACAGGTAAAAAAATTCGACACCTGGACCCGGCCCAATAGCCATTGGATAGGTTCCGGTCAAGTCAATCTATCCATATCAGGTCAAAAATTGGGACTTTTTTCATAAATCATAATTAATAAAACGTTTTTTAGGGAACCAATATGATTGATTTTTTTTTTTCAAAAACCATAAGGACCGTGGGAACCCTACGGTCTCAAATTGTTTTTTTTTTTTTTTTTTTTTTTTAAAACAGATTTTTTTTTTCAGACCGTGGGGTTCCCACGGTCTAAATTTTTTTTTTTTTTTTTTATAAAACAGAATTTTTTTTAATTTTTTAATTTTTGTATTAAAATATTAGAAATGTTGAATATATTTCTTTGAAAATAGATGAAATACAATATAATTTGATTTATTAGAAATACTGCAATAAATAACTCGGATCAATATTTTTCAGATCGGGTTTTTCGCGGCTGTAAGAAAAATTAATATATTTCTTTATGTGTTATTAGAAAAAAAAATGCTTAGATTCTGAGTTATTGATCCCGGTTCAAAAGTCACTTCTAGTTAATCCAGAAAATATTGCAATCCTTCTAGGACATTTAATTTATAAAAAGTTATATCTATTTTTGAAAAAAACAATAACTTTTAAGTTATTTAATAATTATTATTAAAAAATAATTCTCAAAATAGATATAACTTTTTATAAATTAAATGTCCTAGAAGGAACACAATATTTTCTGAATTAACTAGAAGTGACTTTTGAACCGGGATCAATAACTCAGAATCTAAGCATTTTTATTTTTTTTCTAATAACACATAAAGAAATATATTAATTTTTCTTACAGCCGCGAAAAACCCGACCTGAAAAATATTGATCCGAGTTATTTATTGCAGTATTTCTAATAAATCAAATTATATTGTATTTCATCTATTTTCAAAGAAATATATTCAACATTTCTAATATTTTAATACAAAAATTAAAAAAAATTCTGTTTTATAAAAAAAAAAAAAAAAAAAAAACCAATTTGAGACCGTGGGGTTCCCACGGTCCTTATGGTTTTTGAAAAAAAAAATCAATCATATTGGTTCCCTAAAAAACGTTTTATTAATTATGGTTTATGAAAAAAATTGCAAAAATTGAGTTATTAGAAAGACTACCAAATATTCATGCATAAATTTTTTATGATTGACTTGACCGGAATATATATACAAATATATATACAAATTTTGATTAGAAAGACTACCAAATATATATAGCTTATTGCTTCGGTGTTTGACCGGAAAGACTACTAAATATATATACAAATTTTGATTCAAATTAGACGGTTTAGGTCAGACTTCGAATGAGACTTTTTTCAAAACCATTTGGACAAAACCCTCATCCTTTTACGAAATGTCCTCTTTTATATATGAAAACATCAAATAAAATATTTTATTTGATAATTATTAACAAAATGTTTTTTTGGGACACTTATTTCTCTCTCGCGCGCATTTGGTTATCACTTTGGACGAGCTAATTCACAAGTATTCTATTTATAATATAACAATATGACTTATGTCTATAACGCGTGGGGCCTTTAATATTAGTACGGATTTAAATCGGACGGTTCAGATTTAACTCAAAATTTGAGTTAATGCAAAGGATTCAAATTATTGAAGAGGAATAGGAAGAGTACGGGAAAAAGAGCAACTACGAGAGCGACGGGAGAAAAAGAGACACTCTCGACAATGATGAGAGAAAGGGAGAGAGAAGAGACGGAACTACTTTTAACGGTAATAATTAACTCTTATCTTAAGAAAGAATTTTTGTTGAAAGACAATGTTCGATGAGAGATCAAATTTTTTTTTTGTTTTTTTGAAAAACATGATAGAAGCTACCAGTATAGAAAGAGAGATCACATAATTAACCCCTAAAATTTAATGTAAACTTTAATGAATATTTATAGATGAGAGATTTGTTTATTGTTTTTATCTTAAAAACCAGTTAGATAATTATATATGTATTTTTATCTCAATTATGAAAGCTCGGAATTCAAGTTTTATTTTTAAAAAAAGAATATAATAATTTGAGGACTTTACGGGTCAGCGAGAGAAGAAAGGAAAAATCACGTGTGTGGGGTGCGCCAAACAGAGACAGAAGAGAGACGGGGAGGCTCTGCCTTCTTGTGCGAAACAGAGAAGAAGAACAAAGAGGAGGGGGGGTCTGGCGGATCCGAAATGGGCATCTAATTTGGTTAAATCCAAATTTCCAACTTTAATTCAAGCTTCAAGATTCGTGCAAGCTTAAAGATCTAAAGGTTAAAACAATTGAAACGGATTAGAATATTTGGGCGGACCCGAACTCAAATTTGATTTGGTTAATTCCAATTCTTTAATATAAAATAAGCCTTGAGATTGGTGCTAGATGAAAATGAACGGTTCAGATTTTCCAAAAGAACAAATATACATACAAAGATGCATATGGTGCAAATCTATTCCCACGAAATCAAAGGGATATTTTATAAATCGTTCTCTTTTAATTATTGATGAATATGTATATGGTGTGAATTCCTTCTCTGTTATTTATTAAGTTTCTTTTTATAACTTTGAATCGAAGTTTCGTAACATATTATAGTGTCGTACGAATATTATTACGTGTTTTATAATTCAATTTTAAAATCCGAATAATTCGATTGAACTAAATGTAATAATTCAAATTTTTGTTTTTTTTTTCAGAAAGAAATATATGTTTCAACCATATTGTCGTTAATTAAAAAATAATTTGAGGACTTGATTGAACTAAATGTAATATAATAGACGTTTTCAACAGATTTTTTCCAAGTAAAATTACAAATTTTTAATTTTCATACTTCTCTTCAAAGAATACAGATTTTACAATAGCGTCTGTCAATAAACATAATAAAAGAAGTATGAAAATCAGTATATCAAAGCAAATCACGTATTATGCTTGTTAGACGCTATTTTATCCAGCATATCGCGTATTCTTTCAAGGTAAAATCAGTATTCTTTGAAGTAAAATCAGTATATCAAAGCATTCTCCTTCTGAAGTAGTTATATTGTTATAAGCCTACTTTATAATTTTTATTAAATTAAATAAAAGCTTGTAGTATAAGATCAGAAAAGAATATACATAGAAATATTATGAACGGGGTTAAAATATCCTATTAGTTTTGTGTCTCAATTATATTCCACATCTTTATTTTTATTTTTAGAATATAAATCGTCGATCTGAACTGCTTCCCATAATCTTTATATTAATATGTGTTTGAAAATTAAATTTTATAAATTGTATATTTTTCTACTAATATTTTAGGTAGGAACTAAATTATTTTTTAAATGATCTACAATCTTCTAAAAAATAGTAATTTTCTATCTATTAAAAAATAAAAAAAATATTTTTTACCTTAAAATATATTCCAATATGAATATAATATTTAACAGTTCAAATAGACCAACAATGCGGAACATATTAGACTGTTCAGACATACGGAAATTTCCGTGTTATTCCGTGTCCTCCTCCATCCATGCTCTCTTGTAAATTTGGTCAAACATATTTGGACTAGTCAACGAATTGGAAATTAACACATTGGACAGTTTGACTAGTTAGTAATCATGCTCGATTTCCGGTAGAAAGAAAATTAAAGAGAATATTGGTCTGGTTCATTTAAGCCTAACTGGTCCAGTCTAATATCGGACCATGACTCGTGAGTCTCCCAATTCCTGATCCGTTAATTCGTAAGATGTCTCTTTTGTGGTGAGATGAAATAACATCTAACAAGCATATAAAATTATAAAATAGCGTCCGTCAATAAACATAATAAAAGAAGGAGAATATTCTTGTGCCTGACTTAAATTGGGTCTGGATCCCCTAAAGTAACTCAATTTTTGGATTTTGGATTGGAACCGTTCAATTCGAATCTATCGCTCGAAATTGTTTGAGGATTGGAATCTGTCATTCGAGATGTGCGCGCTCCACTTCTAAAAGGCTGCCAGGTTTTATTGGTAACTAAAAGTCTCAAAGCAATTACATCAAGGCCAAACAACAGGTCAATTTACCAGTACAACAATACGCTAAGAAAAAAAAAAACAGACTTGGCCTGACTCAGCAGTTTGAAAGCCATAAACGTCCTTCGTCTCGGATTTTCTTTACCAGTACTCTATGCTACATTTTCAAACCAGGCTGCCCATGTTCTCAAAAAAAAAAAATGATATATATATATTAACTATGAATATATCATATATGTTGAAAAAATAATGAAAAATTTGATATATATATTATCGTAAATTAAACAATTAAAATTTTTAACAGTCAGTAATTAATTAGGTGCATCAAATATTACTTAAATTTGCATGAATTTGATATCAAATGATCAATCCTCTTAATAATTACTACATACATTATTCTCAAGTAAGAAGTTTTAGCAAATAAAAAAGATAAGAATAAGTTTAACAATCTATGTGTTCATTGATTGATAACATTTCACGCTCAAGGCTGTACTGTCTGCTACTCTTTGAGACTCCACTGATTGTACTGGTACTCCCTGCTTCTTCAATCAACCCTTCTTTTTGTTGAATGTTTTCATCATTAAATTTTTTCTTTACAGGCTTCGTCAATCCTTCTAGCTCCAATGCGACCTCTTTCATAGTCGGACGCTCCTCTCCTTTCACATTAATACATCTTCTTGCGATATGAGCCACACAATGTAGCTCATCGAACTTAGCCTCCTTTAGGAGACGTGGCTCAGTTGCTTGGATTAGACGACCCTCGTCAACCAATGATGCAAAATATGTGGCCAGATTACGACACTCCTCTGGCCGAGCAAAAGAGATGGGTTTCTGTCCTGTTAGCAACTCAGCGAGAACAACACCGAAACTATACACATCACTTTTTTCTGTTAGTTGGCTTGTGTGGAAGTACTCGGGGTCTAAATATCCCAGAGTCCCTTGAACTAGAGTAGTTACATGAGTTTGGTCAAAGGGGACCGATCTCGAAGCACCAAAATCAGATACTTTAGCGGTATAGTTTTCATCAAGAAGTATGTTGCTAGATTTTATATCTCTGTGTATGACAGGAAAGGAAGCTGCCGAATGCAAATAAGCGATTGCACGCACGGTTTCTCGGGATATTCTTAAGCGATCTTCCCATGTTAAACAATTTTGACTGTGAATGTGCTCAGATAGGGTTCCATTTGATATAAATTCGTATACCAATAATGGAACTTGGGTCTCTAAACAACAGCCCAGCAGTCTGACAACATTTCTATGATTTATTTGTGATAATATGGTAATCTCATTTACGAACTGCTCTACCTGGTTCTCATCTATGAGTTTAGATATCTTTATGGCAACCACTTGCGCGTTTGAAAGCACGCCTTTGTAAACAGTGCCGTATCCGCCTTGACCAAGAATTCTGTTTTCACTGTAGTTATCTGTGGCTCTTTGTAGTTCTTCTGCGGTGAATATCTTTGTTGTCGAATCAATACCTTGAGAAGCCAGTCTTTGTTGTAAGAGCCAACCTCCATTTTGTCTGAAGAACTCGGATCTCATTTTAACTAACTTTCTTCTTTGTAGTCTTGAAAAAATGTAGAAACTTGCCATTGCCAAGACGAAAACAAGACAAAGACATATTCCTGCACAACATTACATTTTAATTAAGGCAAGTGGAATACTTTTTTGTTTTTAATTAAGTGGAAAGAAAGGTTATATTATGTAGTTATATAGTGATTCAAGAAATTGGGTAATAACTCAACAATGTAGAGAAAATTTTGATTGTCCCTATAAGAATTTAGAAAATGTTGAATGATTATAACAAGTAAATCAAATTCACCCGGAGGAATGGTCATTGCGATATATAATTTGAAAGTGCTTTAATTTGTACTAGCTATTTTTTTTTTATATACTTTATTTTCCATTGAATATACCACCAATTTTATCAATTGTCATGCCACAGTTGTAAATTCAGTTGTTATATGCTGTAACTAAGAACACGTGTGTCTGATGGTGGATTGTGTTTACTCTTATAGGAATACATTCAACAATAATGATATCACACAGAGACATAGACAGAGAAGATTAATTCAAGAATCTTTGATGAGGTCTTTGCCGCTAACTAAAAAAAAAAGAATCTTTGATGAGAAAAATGAGAATTGTATACCCAAAATAACATTAAGCGGAGATGCCTTCTTGCTCGTCTTGCTGCAACCGCTTCCTTCTTTTCTGCCATCGCCAATCATCCCTGAAGGGCAACCACATCTGACACCGCCTTCTATGTTGATACAGTGTCCACTACAGGGGTTTAATCCGGGATCCTGACATTCGTCAACATCTACAAAATCCACAAGAGATATACAATAAACTATCAGAGACAAAATAATTAATATCCATTTCCTCTTATAAATCAATTACATTTTTTTTAAGTATGTATACAGTGAGATAAGTTTTGTGGATTTCCATAGTCTACAAACTATTTTTCAAGCTGCTCTTAGATTATTAAATTTGGCATCTGTGTACTTACCACTGCAACCACCTTGAGCGTAAGGATTACCATCGTATCCTTGGCTGCAATTGCACAAGTATCCTGCACCGGTCAGTGAATCATAGCATCGGCTGTTTTCCTTGCAAGCAAAAGAATTGACATCTTTCTCGGCTTCCTCACAGGACTTGTCTCCGATCGCCCAATTTAAAACTGCAACGTAGTCACCTACGCTAGTACTAAAGTACTCATCAAAGTATGCTGTTTTGAAGGAAAACTCATTGTGTGTTGTGAAGAATGCTGCACTACAATTTCTGAGTGGATCGACTCCCGTATTCTGAACTTTATACAAATTCAGTTCAAAGCTTTTTAGGTCCCCTGGTAATGGCATCTGACAACACCCAAGACCAGAGCAAGATCCATCAATTCTGCTGCTAGAATTGCTACAAAATGCCACACAACCACCACTTCTGAAGTTCTTACCACCACCGTTACTAACTCCAGCAACACCTTCTATCATTACAACATCGTCACACCCTATCACAACGAAAGTTGTATCATTTTTCGACAGTGTAAATGGAGTTCCAGTTAGATTTAGCCAGCCAGTTCCATGGGTAAGTGTTTCATCTCCACTATAATTGCACTGTTGGTAGATTGGTCCAGTGAATATGCTCACTTGACCCTGCAAAGAAATGTTTTGAATGAGATATTCACCAGTAGGTAACTGAAGCGAGGGATTTAGATTGCCTTGCGTCAAATTCCCAGAAGGCTTATGATTTATAGCTTTTCCTGTTGCAGTGCTTGTGCAAACAACCTCAAAACCTTCTCTTGCAACACCTGGTGCTCCAAAGGGGTATGGAACTGAGTTGCAATCTGAAGTGTTACCTGTTTCACCTCCGTCATGTGCCACGGAATTTAGTGGTAAAGATACAGAGGCGAGACATAGTGATAGAAAAATGGAAATCCAGAGGGAGTGCATAGTTGTCTAAGCTATGTTTCAAGTGCTGTGCAGTCTCTGAGATGTATTTCATTTCTTAAATTAAAGAAGGTGATGACAGATTACATCTCTAGGAAATTAGATTGAGACCAGTAGTCTTCTGCATCATTTTTCGTGAACTAAAACATGTAGCAAGCTGTTGCTTCATATCCCTTGAACTTTACACCCGATTTGTTATATATTTTGGTACTTGTAGATCGAGTGCCTCAAAAAGTCAAAATCTTGCAAAGACTTGGAGTCGTTCAACATATCATTGCCCTACTAGTGAAAACATATCATTGTCTGGACTATTTAAGAAATAATTGTAGTTATATATACTAACATCAACATCCTGCTTTTTTTTTTTTAAGCGTTATAGAAAAAAGTGAAAGTTAAAAGAGTAACTTATATTTCTTATAACAGTGAAAGAATTATTTTTTATTTCTACACTTTATATATTTATTTCACTAAAATATTTTTTATTATATTTAAGTAATTTTGGCCTACATCAGATTTTTATAGTATTCAGTTGATATATTTAGAAGTATTGTTCAAATTGACAAAAACTAAAATCTTAGATGTGTTCATGCATTATTTAAGTAAGACATGTATCAAATTTGCTGATTTGAAAATGAACGACTTCTTGACAAATGATCAAATAAATTCAAATTTGAGACGTCATGTCTGAATGATGGAGAACAATCAAGTTTTATAATTTAAATAATAATTTTTAAATATGAAATGAGCATACAAAAGTATGGAATTTCGCTAGAACTATATATATTTTTTCTTTTAAAAAGAAACGCTACACACTTTTTGCAGAGCTTGTTTTTCTTGTATTATTAAAATTAGTGAAGTTAGAATGTGAAATTTTTTGTTGATATCCCTATTAATCACACGTTCCTAATTTTAAAAACCTACTGAAATTGATATCCCTATTATTCCCTCCAACTTTTGGCATGAATTTCAAATCCACAAATATTAACTAATCCAACCACGTAATTTATTTCCTTTGTTTTTGGTGGTTTCTTCCCTTTTTCTAAAGAAGATATGGAATCACTACTGTTTAACGCGCGCTCTTTTGACCAGAGAAAATTAAGTTAAAAACTGTAGCATTTCTGTCCACTTAAAACCACAAGGAGACAATGTTGGTTTGGATGCTCTCGGAATTTTTATAAAACTCTTCAATAGACAAACTCCCACTTGTTTGACGATTGAGAGAGGAAACTAGGGGTGAAAAGTGGAAACGGATCAGATATATTAATTATCTGTTCGAATTCAAATTCGTATCTGAAATTTAGATGCATATATCCGATATTTGAATATCTGTGCAGATAAGAATTTATATATAATTTTATATTTTAATTATTTGTATCTGAACAATAAATATATTATAAAAAAATTATATTATTTTTATAATTATAATTTTATAAATATTATAAACTTTGATATTTTATAATACTATTTATATATATATTTTTTTAATAAATATAGTATTGAAAAATATATATTCAACATACATTGTTTAATATACGATTCGTAGCTGTATTTAAAAATAAAAGCGGATAAAAACGTGCATCACATTGTTCAAAAATAAAAAATAAAAAAAGAAAGAAAGAGAGAGTAGGTGACTTTCCATGTCCAAACCCAATGATCTCAAATTCCTAGTAAAAGATGACTTTCCATGCTATCATCATCCTCGTCAAGTGTTGTCAAATTTGAACTTGAACCCTCATATAGCATCATCTCTTTGGGGCAAAATCCAAGGTGCGCTTCTTGGGTCTGGTCAATTATGTGCTGTTTTAGGAGCCTCCTCAGTGCATTCAACTCCACAAGCACATCTACCATTTTAGGTCTATTTTCCCTTCTCAGGCTTAGGCAATTTAGTGCTATTTGTGCGAACACATTTAAATGTCTTACCCCAGCCTCCTTTAACACCGTATGATCGACAATATCTAAGAATTGATTATGTTCGACCAATGTAGTAAAGTGAGCAGCTAGATTTTTCCACTCGTTTGACGGGCAATGAGATACAGGCATTTCTCTGGTCAATAGTTCAATTAAAACCACCCCAAAACTATATACGTCACTTTTCTCTGTCAGTACACTTGTCTGGAAGTACTCAGGATCTAGATAGCCGAATGTACCTTGAACTAGAGTTGTCACATGGGTTTGGTTATATGGGACAAGTCTTGATGCCCCAAAATCTGACACCTTCGCTGTGTAGTTCTCATCTAGAAGAATATTCGATGATTTCACATCCCTAACAGAAGGTTGGTAAATTGTAAATTTCTGATTTAGATCTAGTACTTTGTAGTGAAGCGTTAAGATGATTAATTTTTTAAAGGTTAACAAATGATGATAAACATTATGAATCTAAAAACTGTAAGCTGCTTTCACTTATCATAATACTCCCTATTTTTTTGGTATATAGCAAGTTCCCCTGCCCCTCTTCACCAACCCCCCTCTTTTAAATGCATAAAAGAGATTCAAATACCAAGTGTCATTGCACCGGGCTTGTCATAGAGGGAAATTGCATAAATGGATGGGCGAGTAGAAATGATTAGCCTTAAAATTAAAAATAATACATTATATATATAAAAAAGGAGCATTTACCTATGGATGATGGGAAATTGGGTGGCCGAATGGAGATGAGCCAATGCAGTTGCTGTTTCAACTGCTATCCTCAGTCTGTTCTCCCATGAAATTGATCCCAACCGATCATTATGCAAATGATAAAATAGGTTCCCTTTTGGTATAAACTCGTAAACAAGCAATGGTACCTCTGTCTCTAGGCAACACCCTAAGAGTTTTACAACGTTTCTATGATCTATCTGGGAGAGTATAACGACCTCATTGATGAATTGTTCGATCTGTGTCTGGTCCACAAATTTTGATTTCTTGATCGCTACAACTGTATGATCTGCCAGTATTCCTTTATACACAGTGCCATATCCTCCCTTCCCGAGGATACGGTCGTTGCTATAATTATTTGACGCCTTTTCCAACTCTTCTGAGCTGAAAATCTTTGCCGGTGCCTTTTGAGAGGAAATTCGTTGCCTTAACATAAAGCCACCATTTTGGAAAAAGTATCTTTGCTTTCGTCTTGCAAGTCTTCGTCTCTTCAGAAGCCAATATGTCCAAAGAACAAGTGCGAATGAAAAAAACAACAAAAATAGTCCCACACCTACAAAGAACTAGGATTCCATTAGTCATATAGAATTCTCGAACAAAAGCGCATGTACTATTTTTTTTTAAGGTAGCATGTGCTTGTATCTCTCTCTGTTTTTTTCTTTTATAAATAGTATGTACTTGATTTATACACTGGAGTAATATGAGTTAATTTGTTAACCTTTTGCTTTTCCAAAAAGAAAGATGAAAAGATCTGAAAAAAAATACTACTCTTAGATTTTTCTCAAGTACTGTTGTACAACTAATTATGAATCAGGGTCAATGATGAAATTCTGATAAGAACAAAGAATTCATGAAAAATTAAGTATAAAGTATAACCTGTTCTGTATCAACGTCAACTAATATGTTGTTACATGATCCAAATTCAAAAGTTGATACTTTCTCCCACTTTATTGTTTAATTTAGTTTTGTTCTGGGGAAGGAAGATATCGTTTCCTTTATGTGCAACATTGGACAAGGAAAATTCAAGTGGAGAGCTAATCAACAATTTTCTGGAAAGTTTGATTTAATATTTGGATTGTAAAAGAGGGAAAAAACAAAATTTGCTCTGCTAGGACTATGGATACAAATTCCCTCGAAGAAGGGAATTGCCTCTTGGGAATGAGGTTTCCTAGCCTTGATCCAATAATTAACCAGGAACAGGAGACAATGAATTCTGAATCCTTTGCTTGCCTATCGTCAGTCAGAATATTAAAGCATCACTTTTAGAAAATTCTCATACAATTTCAATTTGAATGCAGAAAAATGAAGAAATTAAAGGAACTAGAAGAAAATAACAATTAGACTTCCTGGTACCTAATTAATTAGTATGTTTTCAAGAGAATGTAATGCATTGTTTTTTACCTAAGGCCATTTCGAGAGGCGCAACCTTCTTGCAGCCTCCATGTAAGGTGCCATCACCGCTCATTCCAAGTGGGCATGTGCATTTGAAACCTCCATCGATGTTTTTGCATCCATTTGGATGAAGACAAGGATTATTTGGCCTGTCACACTCATTAATATCTGGAAGCCAATAAAAAGCAAACAAATTTAGTATTATATACATATTAGTGATATAATCTCTAGTGAAAAAAGGACTGATACAGTTGTTTTCACAGCACAGGCATCATGGTCCAGAACTCAACCAAACTATGATAAATTATTATATCAGCACTTTCCTTACTGTTCAACTATGTAATATTGGCCTGTTATGGACTAAAGAGCCCAGGCTTCCACAATGCTAGACATAATTTGACGGATTCTGGCAGCAATAAATAATTAGTCCAAGTCCAATATTCTAGTTAATTAATTCAAAATTTGGTTAGTTTCTGTCATATCTAAAATTTTCACTTTTATAATTTATGGTCCAAATTTCTCTTTTTTACTAATTAATTCATCAAGTTTGTTAAATTTTTAATGCACCCCATGTCATCTGGAAATTCTAAGAACTTCTCTTTAAGTGTAATATTTGTCTGGATACTACAAGATTATCATGCCAATCTTTGCAACGATTTTTGTTCCATCCCCTTAAATCTTGCACAGTTTTTTTGGAACATGCAAAATATGAAGTGCAGATGCTTCATGCATCATTAAGAAACTGTGCCAATTTTTGGCATACTATGATGTCAAAAATGAAAAAAGTTCAAAATTGTTCATCTTCTGTATTTTTCTTTTATCAAAGGTTGCCAGTATACCTAGCTAGTGATTGTTACATTGTGACTGCATGAAAAATCCATACCTGTACATCCTAGATAAGGATTCCCTTCAAATCCGTCAAAGCAGTTGCATCGGTACCCGATCCCATTAGGCGAGTTGTAGCAGTAGCTATGTGCCTGGCACTCAGTGCTTCTGTTGCCCATCTCGTCACAGCTCCAGTTTCCAATAGACCACTCGAGCACAACATTCTGGGTCTGATTATTATGATTACCTGACAAATCCTTATAGGTAAAAACATATTTGTTTTCTTCCACTAAAAACGCCTTGTTCTCTCGATCGTTGCATGTTTTCTGTGTCCCATTCTGCTGCACTCCAATTTCCGTTATGCTACTGAAGTGTACACGAAGTCTTTTAAGTGCTTTTGGTACTGGTGCTTGGCAACAACCAACACCAGTGCACACACCCTCAACTATTGCGTCTGTTGACACACAATAGGCTGCGCAACCACTGAGAGCACTGCCATTGGCATTTCGGATTATTGCCATGGCATCACACCCGACTACAGTAAATTTGTTTCTCGTGTCGGAGAAGGTGAAGGGAGTTTCTTCCAAGCTAAAATCCTATTTAATTGTTTCACTGGGTTATTTCTTATATCAGAAACTGAACCAGTACTAACCTAGATCACAGTGTTGCACAGTATGACTACAAATCACTACCGTAGTAATGCTATTATTCATCTGATTTGGATAAATGAAAACTCTGAGCTAAACGTATTGCACAATGAGCCATTTTGATTATATATCTTTAAAAAAAGCTATTATTGCACTTACGCAGTGATTAATTATTAGGATTTGAGTCCATAATTTGAGGGTGAAGTTATAGTCATTAGTCAAGATATAATTCATAAAAAAAAGAGTTCCGGACAAGGGTGGGGAAACTGAAACTTTGTAGACCAAAACAGCCAAATAAGAATTTTGTGGATCATTTGTGCTTAATGCACTTTATTAATTCAAAATAAATGATTTAAGATTTCGTAGGGTTGTACATCATTTTGAGTCCATTAATTATAGGGGGTTACATGATTTTAATTGATAATAGATGCAATCATGAATAAATTATTGGGATGCAAGCCTTTTGATATAACATGAGTATTGTTTTGTGGGAATACAAACCCCTAAATAGAAGCTAAATCCGGTCCAGACATACACTGTGCCGAAATTTTTATTATACCCAAAAATTCTATCAAATCTGAATACAAGCTCCTACTCAAATTTGCGCAGAATCTCGAAAATTGCCCCTTCCGGTTACTAAATAACCGGACTCTATCATTCTTTCCGATAATTTAGTCACTGGATTTAGAAAAGATTCCGGTTATTAAATAACCAGAAAGTTGCCTATGATTTAGTCACCGGACTTAGTTACTTTTGTTTGTTTTTTTTTTTTTACAAAACAATTTTTTTTATTTTTTTGTATTGAAGTATTAGAAATGTTGAATTATTTCTTTGAAAATAGATGGAATACAATATAATTTGATTTATTAGAAAGACTGCAACAAATAATCTGGATCAACATTTTTTAGGTCGGATTTTTCACGACTGTAAGAAAAATTAATATATTTCTTTGTGTTATTGGAAAAAAATAAATATGTTTTGAATGTGAGTTATTGATCGCGGTTCAAAAGTCACTTCTAGGTAATACATAAAATAATGTGATCCTTCTAGTACATTTAATTTTTAAAAAGTTGTATCTATTTTGAGAATTTTTTTTTAATATCAATCATTAAATAACTTAAAGTTTTTATTTTTTTCAAAAATAAATACAACTTTTTAGAAATTAAATGTACCAGAAAGATGACAATATTTATATTTACCTAGAAGTGACTTTTGAACCGGGATCAATAACTCAGAATCTAAGCATTTTTATTTTTTTACTAATAACACATAAAGAAATATATTAATTTTTCTTACGGCCGCGAAAAATCCGACCTGAAAAATATTGATCCGGATTATTTGTTATAGAATTTCTAGATAAATTAAATTATATTATATTCCATCTATTTTCAAAGAAATATATTCAACATTTCTAATATTTAACTACAAAAAATAAAAAAATTTAAAAATTTCTGTTTTGTAAAAAAAAAAAAGTTACTAAGTCCGGTGACTAAATCATAGGCAACTAACTGGAAATCTTTTCTAAATTCGATGACTAAATCACCGAAAAGAAGGATAGAGTCCGGTTATTTAGTAACCAGAATGAGTAATTTTTGAGATTCTACGCAAATTTGGGTAGATTGAGTAATTTGATAGAATTTTTGGGCACTAATAAAAATTTCGGTACACTGTGGGAAGCTAAAAGTTCATATAAGCCCCTATATAACCTAAGAATCAGTCCCATAAACTTTTCTGCTTAGCTCGATGTATTAATTGATAATTATACCATGTCAGGAGGAGGGATGCTCAAGCGGCTGCTGATGAATTTTTTGCTGACGTTACAACGCCATGCGACAGTATGACCAAGGATGGTGATGGTGCCTTCAGGGAGAGAGATGTTGACAATCTTGTATTGGCCGGAGGGGAGAGAGAGCATCGGGGCACTGCCATCGCCATCGCAACTAATATTCCCAAAGGAAGGATTAAAGGGCTTTAAACTCGAATAGTTGCCATTGATGCCAAAAGGATAGGGGATGATGGACGTGTTGTAGCACTTCCCCGCGTCTGGAATCAATGCAGATGGGTCTAGCCATTTGCAAGATGAAGGAGCGAGAAGAGCAAGTAGCAAGAGAAGAAGAAGCATTTGCCACTTCTTTTGGGGGTTTAGTTGCTGTCAATCAGTGATAAAAGTCAGGGGGCCAAGGTTTTTGTGAATTAAGCTGATTCTAGAGTTGTTTGAAAAGTAAATAAAAGCTCCGTGGAAGACCAACTATAACGGACGAGTCAATTTGGGACCTACTAAAAAGGTCACCACACAAGTAAACGTTCATTATTTTTTTGAAATTAAAGGGAAAAAAAGAAGAAGAGAATAATTTTCTTTTGGGAAGATCTCTCTATCGTCTATCTTTCCCGCTCGTTCTCTAACTATAATATATATCTTTTCATTTACAGAAATTCTCAAAAAATAAAATCTACCGTAAATGAAAACTATTGTTCCATCCATCTCTCTTTCCCACCTTTGTCCTGAAATATTAAGACTTGAGAGAAAAGTCTACTTTTAATTTAATAGCATATTTTTAATGAGTATTAAGACTTGTATAAAGTATAAAGTAATATTAACGCCGCTATGTAATGAAGGTTGATATCGGCAAAGTTAAGGATTAATCTAATCCAACAAGGAACAACAATCCAAAACATTTGGATATCATCAGTGCAAGCACTCAAAAATAACACTTCCAATCACAGTAGGTTTACAGAGAAAATTTGAATCTCATGATTTGTATGTACGACTTGGGCAATTTGAAAACAGCATAACGAAAGAGTTTTCACTTTTCAGAGGATCCTCTCTTTCTCCAGAGATTCTAGTGAGAAGGATTTTTAATGAGTGTAATTTTGGTTGAGGTTTTGTTAATTTTCAAATGTTTTTTCAGTTTTTAAATTTACTGATAAATTACTGGTAAATGGTAGTTTAATGAGTGTGAGAAGCAGGGAAAACTTGATGCTCTATGTTTTTGTAAGATGTACATTGTATGAGTGCCTTTTGTGCATTATGTTTAATGCAACAACACTTCTGTCATGATATTTCAAAAAAAAAAAAAAAAATTTGGTTCCAGCCAGTGTGCAGTTTGCGCTGAGCGCCACCTCTAGAAGATGGTCCAACAGTCTAAGTTTATGAATGTTATAGTCGGAGGACGCCTGAGGGATTTTAGTTGAGGATGGGAAGATAGAAGTTTTATCACATGTCATTTTTTTTGTAATTTTGAGTAAAATTAAAGATAAAAATGTTAATTATTAAAAAAAATTACAAAAATTATCAACAAAATTTTTGGAGTTGGATAAAATTAATCAATTATAAACGATAGATGTTTAATAATATATCAATTTACTTTTTGTAGTATCTTTAAGAAACATAAAGATGTGACGAAATGCAAGATTGAATATCGCGGAATATTAATTTATTTACAAATTTAACTTTTGAAGAAAGTTGAAAAGTATCTTTAACAAAATAATTTATTTAAAAAACGAAGCTTTTAACGAGAGACAATCCTATAATAATGTATGAGAGAGAAGTGTATTTTTATAAAAATAATTAATGCATGATAATATAATGTTATGTTAGTAAATTTTTAAATAATGTTAAAATTACGACTGATCTCAAATTTAATATCTTTCTTCCATGTGAAAGTTAGAAATTACAATTTTTGAATGTTGAGTTTTCGTCCGGAATTTTTCTGATTCAGGGTTAGTTTGGGAATTGGGGCTTGACACGCATAAAAAAAATGAGGTAAGGGATGAGAGAGAAGCAGACCCGCTGTGGAAGAAACAAACTGAAGCTGATCCGTTGTGGAAGAGATTCAATAGGAGCTGAGGCTTCGATTGAAGAGGAAGAAAAGTAAGGCTGTAAGGGACAAGGACCAACTAAGAGGGCGACGGGACAAAGGAAGAGGAGACGGAGCCTCTAATTTTAACGGTAAAACTTGTGGTTGAGTAGGAGAAATATCTTATCTTAAGAATCAAATTTTGTTGAAAGACAATGTCCGGTGAGAGAACACAATAGATGGAAATTAGTCACGTGATCACTCACGAGTGTATCGATCATGTAACGTGACTCGCATGTCGTGTGACATGACCGCGTTCTATGCGTATCAAAAAAAGTTGAATACTTTATGTTTCATACTGTGATATTATATGACGTGTAATTTTTACTCGAATGCAGTCACGTCACGCAACATGCAAGTCACGTCATGTGCGGTCACGTCGCGTGTGATCACGTTACATATAATTACTGCGTGACTACACGTGACGTGACTATTCGCGTGACGTGATTGTTCACCACTATTTTGATCACGTCATGTCACGCAGGGGCAGAAGATAGTGGAGTTGAAAGGTGGCTGAGTAAACCCAACATTTTCAAATTTTTTTAAACAAGTACCTAAAAAATTTACTAAAATTTATATTTTGTATACTTCAGCCCCTGTGATGATACAGAAAATTTAGAGGGTTCATATGTAAAAGTAACATCAATTTTTATTTGTTTTGGGAAGATTTCACGTCACCCGTGACCAAAGTTGTTTAATATTATAACATAGAGCATTTATTTTGGATGGTTTCATGTGACCGGTCAAAGTTGTTTAATATTATAATATAGAAAGTTACAAGCTTAAATTGGAAAAAGACAGCATGCATGCAGAAACCGAAAAAACAACAATTTATTGTAAGTTTAGAAGAGCAAAAAAAGCAGTTGTAAAAATAGAAAGCAAAAAAAATAGTTTCTCCGGTTAGAAAAAATTTGAAATAAGAATGATAAAATTAGCGCTTTATTAATAATCATTCTATATATTTTGAAAGTAGCAAATTAATTTTTGAAGTTAGAAAATTCTAAAGGAAGAAAGATAAAATTAGCTTTCTCATTGACGGATTTTCTATATATTTCGACGTCTCTATTAATATAAAAAAAATATGATGTTTGAATATATTATTTTTTTATTTTGTTAAACATGTCATTTATTGGTGTTTGTTAATTATTGTAAGTTTTATAATGAAGAATTATATTATTTTGTATTTTATAGTTTTTGATTTTTATTATAATATTTTTTTAGTATATGATGTTTAGTCGGTTAGTCACTTTCATACTCAAAGTTGAGTTCCGCCCCTGATGTCACATTACGTGAAAAAAAAAATTTGATCACGTCACGTAATATCACATGAGCAAATCATGGCTTGTTTGTCACCTTACGTCATGGCATATCACGTATTTCCTTCTCTCGATCACATAATCAACCTCCTGAAATTTAGATGTAATCTTTAATTAATATTTACAGATAAGAGATTTTTTTTTTCAAAAGAAATATATGTTTGAACTTTGAGCCATATTGTGGTTAATTATAAAATAATTTGAGGACTTGTTTCAACTAAATAATATTTATTTTCATTCTTCTTTTGACTGGTATTATGTCTGGATATGATAAATGCTGATATCAAGTATAATGATGGGTACAATACACAACGAATCTATCACAATATGTTTAAGAATACGTGATAAACAAATATACATAAAAAGATGGGGGAATATCATATATACCACTCAAAAACTACGAAATTACATATTTACCACTCCAAATTCTGTAATTACACATATACCATCATAAATTATAATAACTCACATATTTCTCCAACATAATTTTAGTATATAACATATATACCCAAAACTCAACTTAATTATGTTTTAATGTTTTAAAAACTGTAATTAATTAAAGATTAACTTAGTATCTTCTATCTCCTTGGACCCGTTCTTTTCCCCTTTAGTGCTGAATCTTGGCAGAAGGTGCCACGGTGAGAGACAGAGCCTTAACAAAATATTCTGTTCTTCCATGTTAATTACAGTAGATCTGTTCCCTTGGAGCAAGCCATTCAAATCTAATTTTGGATTTCAATAGTCTATATATGCACCTGCTTGAATCAAAGAATACATTAATAAAAAAAATTCCTGAACATATTCGCACCATACTGGTACAGATAATGTATCAAGCTACTGTACATTCAATTTAAGTTAATTAATTAGCAATTCAAATTATATGAGCACATATTTGTGTAGATGCATTTTTGGAAGCCAAAACAATATCGTTTCCTGCAAGAATTCTTCATTTGTCGAAAGAAGCCTCCATATTTCAATCTTATCCTGTAATTAGACGGACCTTGTCTAATATAGAAGTACAAAAAAAAAATCTTGGAGTACCATTGCGGGTAAGATTAAAAACAGTATCAGTCCATTATTTGATATATGCTGGTATGATTGAAATAAATATTCTAATTTTTATATTGTAAAACAACTTAATTACTCATGTCTATCTCAAATTATCAAAAGATTACAATTTTGTGACCAATCATTCTAATAAGCTAAAGAATAGTCCAGTATTAGGTTTGGACATGAGATGCTCCAAACACCAAGTTATACTATACCTTAAATCTATTAAAATTTGATCTAGCTAAGAGTCTAAGACACTAAATATTTAATAGGTGCCAAAAATGCAATAGGTGTGACAATTTTATTTTTCTAGCGACTAATCAGTTTTCTTTTTCAACGACAACACTGTCACTAAGATTGGGAAAATGCAATAGGTGCGAAATTGATTGAATTGACCTAGACAGTATCCATGAAGCGTGACTCATTTGTGGGTTATCGCAAAATCAAGATTAATTAAGGAGCTTACTCGATTCTCGGTGATTCGACTCCGATCTCCCATCTAGGTCTGTCTTCCTCCTCGTATGCCATCTCTATAAACTGACTTATGATTAGAATGGTGTTCAAAAAGTGGAAAGCACAAATAATATTTAGTGAAAAAAGGCAGGAGAAGGCAAATAGTTTTTGGCGCTAAAAAAAAGCGGGAACGTAGAAAGAGAGAGGGAAAGGAAAGTAATTAGATAATTAATTATATTTTATATGATATTAGATATAATTAATCTCAGTTTTTGATTAATTGGGGAAATATGTGAGTAATTATAATTTACAATGGTATATACGTAATTACAGAATTTGGAGTGGTAAATATGTAATTTCTTAGTTTTTGAGTGGTATATATGATATTCCCCCTAAAAAGATTATTAGACGTACTGTATTATTAGACATATGTTCCGTGTTATTCCGTGTTCTACAGGCTATCTTGTAAATTTGGTCAAAGATGTCTAGACTAGTCAACGACTTGGAAGTTTACACCTTGGACAATTTGACTAGTTTAGTAATCATGCTCGATTTCCGGTAGAAAAAAATTAAAGATAATATATGTCTGGTTCCTTGAAGCCAACTGGTCCAGTCTAATATTGAACCATGACTCCTATGCTAGTCCTCTGTTCTGTACCCTACTCATTTCCTATGGTGACTAATGCCAATTCAAAGTCCGAAAAGGAATTCCACTCCATTAACGATGTTGGATGTGAATTTTGTGGGTGGCCAGAAAGTATAGACCATTTATTCCTTAAATGCCCCTTAATTCAACCAGTCTGGTGAGTCTTCCAAGTCCCACAAGTCCCAACCTGATCCCTCTAGGGCTCAGAATCCGTATCACCCCAGGTACTTGAGGTGCAAGTTATAAATCTGAACCGTTCTTTTCATGTGGCACGAATCGCAAAGCAGACCCCCTACAGTCCCAACCAGTTCCAGATTGAATTTGGCCCAATTGGGATTAATCTGGGCTGTTCATTCTTTTAAATTGCACCTCAGGTACCTGGGTAGATACGCACTCCAGGGCTCAGCCCTCCGTTAATTCGTAAGATGTCTCGCACCATATAAAATTATAAAATTGCATCCGTCAATAAATATAATAAAAGAAGGAGAATATTCTTGTGCCTGACTTACATCGATCAATCTGGATACTTTAATTAAAAAATATTTGAATTTTTTTTATTTTTACTTTTTTTTTAAACTTTGAATTTATAATTGGCATTATAAACATGATATATATATATATATATATATATATATAGAGAGAGAGAGATAGGCTAATGTGCTTCCATAAGCACTTGGCCCGAAGTGCTGCCATCCCATTTTCGATTTTTCAAAATCCAAACAGTCGATCCGAACCGTTCATCTTGTTCTCCATATTAATATCTGCTTGGAGACCAAATTTTACATTTTTTGGAATGTTTTTGCTATTTATTAAGCCACTTTGAAAATCGCTGATCCAACGGTGGCTTGCCAAACAGTAAAATCAGGGGTTCACCGTTGGATCAGCGATTTTCAAAGTGGCTTAATAAATAGCAAAAAAATTCCAAAAAATGTAAAATTTGGTCTCCAAGCAGATATTAATATGGACAACAAGATGAACGGTTCGGATCGACTGTTTGGATTTTGAAAAATCAAAAATGGGGTGGCAGCACTTCGGGCCAAGTGCTTATGGAAGCACATTAGCCTATCTCATATATATATATGGACTTGGCTACGGTGCTATGGGTAGCTAAGAGGCCTCCCGTGCTACGGCTCAATATTCGACTTTTCAAAATTCTAACGGTTGATCCGAACCGTTCATCTTGTTCTCCATATTAATATGTGCTTGGAGACCAAATTTTACATTTTTTGGAAATTTTTTACTATTTTTTTAGATTTATTGAAAATCGCTGTTTTTCAGACAAAGCTGGACCATAAAAAACAGCGATATTCAATAAATCTAAAAAAATAGTAAAACATTTCAAAAAAAATGTAAAATTTGGTCTCCAAACACATATTAATATGGAGAACAAGATGAACAGTTCGGATCGACCGTTAGGATTTTGAAAAATCGAATATTGAGCCGTAGCACGGGAGGCCTCTTAGCTACCCATAGCATATTAGCCAAATCCTATATATATATATATATATGAGTTATGCTATCCTACTTTGCAAATTAAAGGGGCTGTATTAATTCGTGTTTCTGACCCTCCGATCTGCTTCAAGAATAGTGCTGATCAGATTGCCAAAACGCGGAACTGGACGTCTCCTGTTGAGCACCCTTTACATTTCCTTTACAATTTTCGGAAATGGAGGCCTCCAATTAAAACCCTAGACAGCTCCCCGTGTCTCCTCCTCTCTCACGCGAAAAAGAAGAACGGCAAAGGCGAAAATGAAAACCCTAGACAGCGAGACCCCTCTCCTTCTCTCTCACGCATAGGCTAAGAGGCGAAACTGGAGCTCAGTCGCTGCCTCCGACTGGTCGACTGGTCGCTCAGCGCAGCCCCAACTCCGACTCCACTACCCCGACTCCGACCCCTCTCCTTCTCTCTACTTCCCTCCGCCTCCGACTTGCCAGGAGCTCTCTCTCTCTACTGATGAGGAGTACCAATCTACCTGACCTCTTTCCTTTTTCCTTTTAATGCTTAATTTAATTTTTGGCTTATTGAGATATCGTACTTGTACTTAGCACAATTTACTATAATTGTATCTTATAATGCTTAAGAAATGACAAATTAAGATTAAAAAAAAGCAAAACTAGGATGTTCTTAAAAGTCATTTTGCTTGCTTTTGTCAGATTATAGATTGTTTTGAAAATTCTTGTTTGGTATCTGTTGTGATGTCACAATTCTCACTGACTGGAGGAATTCTAAATTTGATAACCTTTTGTTAAATTTAGCAATCAAATTTCCATCTTGGATCTGGATTTTTTGGGTTGTTAGATGTTAAGGCACCAGTATAGCTACAGTTCCAGCAATTCATAGATTCTATGTTGCATTGAGGGTAAAATTGAGGGCATTTGTGTTGAAACTTTAAGCATTTTTGTGCCTAATTTCAGAATTTGAGAGATCACCACTGGTTCAATTGAGTCTAGATTGATATATTAAATTGTTCGACCTTGATTATAACACATTGTATATTAAATTGTGATACAGGACATGTATTGAAGTTGATTGCGACTTAGTTAGGACGAAGAGATGAAGAGGTTTTAATGGACAAGGTATCAAATTAATATTTATGGAAGCTTGTTGGTTTTGAATATGACCATGGAAGTGATCAAGTAAAATCTCACTTTCTCTTTGAACAGATGCTAGAACCAATGTCATCATGCGATGTTTCTAATAGTGTAGAGGTAGGCTCAAATGACATTTATGTCGATGGAGATGAAAATAATCCGAGAATTCATATGCAGGTAATTTTTGAGTATTTTATATTTTTAAAACGTATACATTGCAACTTAAACAAGAGTGTTTAGTGATTATGGTTTGCTTATATTTAACAGTCAGGGTGATGTACAGAAACCGGGCCATAACTCAAGAACTTGCCCAATGGTATGATTCTATTTACATTTTTTTTTTGATAGCCAAGGATGTAGACATATTTATGTTCATTTTTTTTATCATTGTTTCCTCATTGTGATAGTTGAAAAACAATGGAAAGGGTAAACGAAAGGCGGTTGCTGATGAGGAGAGTGGTGTTCGAAAGCTGGCAGAAATTTACGAGTCTGAAGAAGAAGATTTATGAATTGTTTATTAATTTGGATTCTATTAATTTGGACTATGTTAATTTGTTTAGACTTTGTTTAGATTCGCAATTTAAATATGTTCAGATATGCTGCTACTGCTATATTGTTGTATTTGCAATTTAAATATGTTAAGACTTTGATTATATTTTCTTTTGGCTAGCTTTATTCGACCTCTGACTTTGTTTGCACAATGATCCATATTTTTAATTTGGCCTCTGATGTGAGTTTATGTACTAGTATTTGGACTATATATTTTCCATTCTTAGCTGCAAAGATGATTTTTAGCCATATATTCAATTAGATATTTGATTTATGCAATTTTTGTTCATTTCTTGTTACTCCATTGTTTATAGTTGTTAATTGACAAGGATGGTAGAACTTCATAATAAGATAATGTTAAATCTGAAATTTTTGTAAAATTTGATTTTTTGTTGTTATTTTCTGTTTTCAACTTCAACTATTAAAAGTAATGTACTGGTTGATTTTACTGGTAACTTGGTTTACACCTCAAGTATGCATCCCACATTGAATGCCTTTTTCTAATTTCAACTATTTTACAAAAGAAAAAAAGAAAAAAGCTGCACCAACAACACATTCAGAGCACTATCCTCTATTGTCAGTCAAAAGAAAAAAACTGAAACATAAACCATGATTTATTATATCTCTAACAAATTCAACAGATTAGCACATGGTACCAGTACCATAGTCTTTTACTTATACATCAAAAATTGTAACTATGTAATCTAAAAACCCAAGTCCAAAAACAAAAACTGAAAGCCAACAAATCCACGTTATTCCTAAAAGCCAACAAATCCACGTCTTCTTTCTTATCTTGCCTTCAGTTCTGACAAGATCCGCAGAACAACACCATACTTCCTGTACCGAATCTCCTGGTACCATCAGCCGGCAACCCAATTGTAGAGTAATCAAGCTTTAAATTGTCCTCGCATAGGAGCATTGAAAGAGTGGTACTCCTCATCAGTAGTAAACCATACCAATAGTCCAGCACAAAACTAGACAGGATTCTTGTTTCCTCCGCTAGTTATGGTTCCAGAGAGAGAGAGAGCTCCTGGCAAGTCGGAGGCGGAGGGAAGTAGAGAGAAGGAGAGGGGTCGGAGTCGGGGTAGTGGAGTCGGAGTTGGGGCTGCGCTGAGCGACCAGTCGACCAGTCGGAGGCAGCGACTGAGCTCCAGTTTCGCCTCTTAGCCTATGCGTGAGAGAGAAGGAGAGGGGTCTCGCTGTCTAGGGTTTTCATTTTCGCCTTTGCCGTTCTTCTTTTTCGCGTGAGAGAGGAGGAGACACGGGGAGCTGTCTAGGGTTTTAATTGGAGGCCTCCATTTCCGAAAATTGTAAAGTAAATGTAAAGGGTGTTCAACAGGAGACGTCCAGTTCCGCGTTTTGGCAATCTGATCAGCACTATTCTTGAAGCAGATCGGAGGGTCAGAAACACGAATTAATACAGCCCCTTTAATTTGCAAAGTAGGATAGCATAACTCATATATATATATATATATATATATATATATGTTAACTATGCATATATCATGTTGAAAAAATAATGAAAATTTGATATATATATTATCGTACATTAAATAATTAAAAAATTCACGGTCCGAAATTAATTAGGTGCATCAAATATTACTTAAATTTGCATCAAATATTACTTCAATTTGCATGAAATTTTTTTAAAATTTGATATCAAATGATCAATCCTCTTAATAATTACTACATACATTATTCTCAAGTAACAAGAAGATTTAGCAAATAAAAAAGATAAGAATAAGTTTAACAACCTATCATCTTGCTTGTTCAATATTGATAGATAACAATTGACGCTCAAGGCTATACTGTCTGCTACTCTCTGAGACTACACTGATTGTACTGGTACTCCCTGTTTCTTCAATCGACCTTACACTTTCTTGAATGTTTTCATCATTAATTTTTTTCTTTCCAGGCTTCGTCAATCCTTCTAGCTCCAATGCGACCTCTTTCATTGTCGGACGCTCCTCTCCTTTCACATTAATACATCTTCTTGCGAGATGCGCCACAAAATGTAGCTCATCGAACTTAGCCTCCTTTAGGAGACGTGGCTCAGTTGCTTGGATTAGACGACCCTCGTCAACCAATGATGCAAAGTATGTGGCCAGATTACGACACTCCTCTGGCCGAGCAAAAGAGATGGGTTTCTCTCCTGTTAGCAACTCAGCGAGAACAACACCGAAACTATACACATCGCTTTTTTCTGTTAGTTGACTTGTGTAGAAGTACTCCGGGTCTAAATATCCCAGAGTCCCTTGAACTAGAGTAGTTACATGAGTTTGGTCAAAGGGGACCGATCTCGAAGCACCAAAATCAGATACTTTAGCGGTATAGTTTTCGTCGAGAAGTATGTTGCTAGATTTTATATCTCTATGTATGACAGGAAAGGAAGCAGCCGAATGCAAATATGCAATTGCACACGCGGTTTCTCTGGATATTCTTAAGCGATCTTCCCATGTCAAACAATTTTGACTGTGAATGTGCTCATACAGGGTTCCATTGGATATGAATTCATATACCAATAATGGAACTTGGGTCTCTAAACAACAGCCCAGGAGTCTGACCACATTTCTATGATTTATTTGTGATAATATGGTAATCTCATTTACGAACTGCTCTACCTGGTTCTCATCTATTAATTTAGATCTCTTTATGGCAACCACTTGCTCGTTTGAAAGCACGCCTTTGTAAACAGTGCCGTATCCGCCTTGACCAAGAATTCTGTTTTCACTGTAGTTATCTGTGGCTCTTTGTAGTTCTTCTGCGGTGAATATCTTTGTTGTCGAATCAATACCTTGAGAAGCCAGTCTTTGTTGTAAGAGCCAACCTCCATTTTGTCTGAAGAACTCAGATCTCATTTTAACTAGCTTTCTTCTTTGTAGTCTTGAAAAAGTGTAGAAACTTGCCAATGCCAAGACGAAAACAAGGCAAAGACTTATTCCTGCACCACATTACATTTTAATTAAGGCAAGTGGAATACTTTTTGTTCTTAATTAAGTGAAAACTTTGAATGTCCCTATAAGAATTTAGGAAAAAGTTGGATAATTATAACAAATAAAATTCACCCGGAGGAATGGTCATTGCGAGATATAATTTGGAACTTCTTTAATATGTGCTATTTGTTTTGATTTATATACTTTATTTTGCGTTGAATATGCCACCAATTTTATCAATTGTCATGCCACAGTTGTAAATTAAGTTGTTGTTATATCCTGTAATTAAGAATGTGTGTACCTGATGGTGGATTGTGTTTACTCTTACGGGAATACATTCATAGACACAGAAGATTAATTCAAGAATCTTTGATGAGAAAAATGAGAATTGTATACCCAAAATAACATTAAGCGGAGATGCCTTCTTGCTCATCTTGCTGCAACCGCTTCCTTCTTTTCTGCCATCGCCAATCATCCCTGAAGGGCAACCACATGTGACACTGCCTTCTATGTTGTTACAAAGTCCACTACAGGGGTTTAATCTGGGATACTGACATTCGTCAACATCTACAAAATCCACAAGAGATTTACAATAAACTATCAGAGACAAAATAATTAATATCCATTTCCTCTTATAAATCAATTACATTTTTTTTTAAGTATGTATACAGTGAGATAAGTTTTGTGGATTTCCATAGTCTACAAACTATTTTTCAAGCTGCTCTTAGATTATTAAATTTGGCATCTGTGTACTTACCACTGCAACCACCTTGAGCGTAAGGATTACCATCGTATCCTTGGCTGCAATTGCACAAGTATCCTGCACCGGTCGGTGAATCATAGCATTGGCTGTGTTTCTTGCAAGCAAAAGAATTTAAATCTTTCTCGGCTTCCTCACAGGACTTGTCTCCGATCGCCCAATTCAGAACTACAACGTGATCAGCTTGGTTATCACGGAAGTACCCCTTGTTATCAAAGTGTGCTGCTCTAAATAAAAACTCATCGCGCGTTGTAAAGAAAGCTGTACTACAATTTGTGAGTTGCCTGACTCCTGTATTCGGAACTTTATACAAGTTCAGCCCAAAGCTCTTTAGGTCTCCTGGTCCAGGCAATGGCATCTGACAACACCCAAGACCAGAGCAAGATTTATCAATTCTGCTGCTAGGATTACTACAAAATGCCACACAACCACCCATCTTGAAGTTGTTACCACCACCATTACTATCACCAGCAACACCTTCTATCAGTACAATATCGTCACACCCAAGTACAACGAAAGTTGTATCATTTTTCGACAGCGTAAATGGAGTACCAGTCAAATTTAGCCAGCCAGGTCCACGGAGAAGTGTTTCAGTTCCGCTGTCATTACACTGTTGGTAGATTGGTCCAGTGAAAATTTTCACTTGACCATTCAAAGAAATGTCTTGAATGAGATATCCACCAGTAGGTAACTGAAGTGAGGGATTTAGATTGCCTATTCGGGTGCTTGTACAAACGACCTCGAAACCCTTTAATGCAACACCTGGTGCTCCGAAGGGGTATGGAACTGAGTTGCAAACTGAAGTGTTATCTGTTGCACCTCCATCATGTGTCACGTAATTGAGTGGAATAGATTCAGAGATGAAGCATATCAATAGTAGGAAAATGGAAAGCCAGAGCAGGTGCATAGTTTCAAGTGCTGTGCAGTCTTTGAGATGTAGTTCATTTCTCAAATTAAAGAAGGGGATGACCGATGACAACTGTAGGAAATTAGATTGAGACCAGTAGTCTTCTGCATCATTTTTCGTGAACTAAAACATGTAGCAAGCTGTTTCTTTATCTCGGTCTCGTGTCCCTTGAACTTTACACTCTATCTGTTTTATATTTTGGTACTTGTAGAGTGCCTCAAAAAGTCAAAATCTTGCAAAGACTTGGAGTCGTTTTGGTCCTACTAGTCAAAACACATCATTGTCTGGACAATTTAAGGGATAATTATACATATACTAACATCAACATCCTCTTTTCTTTTTCTTTCCTTTTTCTTTTCTTTTTTAATTCTTAAGCATTATAGTGTTATAGAAAAAGGTAAAAGATGAAAGAGATAAGAACTAAAAAAAGTATAATATTGGCTAACATAATGGCATTAGAAAAATATTATTTTTTTTTTTAAATAATTTGGGCGTACATCCAATTTTTATAGTGTATTCAGTTGATATCTTTAAAAGTATTGTTCAAATTGAAAAATACTGAAATTTTAGATGTGTTCATTATTTGAGTAAAACATGTATCAAATTTCTGCTGATTTGAAAATTAATAACGTTTTGATAAATTATCGATTTAAGACACATCATGTCTAAATGATGGAGAACAAATAAAAAATTATAATTTATATAATAATTGTTAAATATGAAATGAATATTATATGACGTTCCTAATTTTTAAAAACCTATTGAAATTGATATCCCTATTATTCCCTCCAACTTTAATTTTGGCATGAATTTCTAATCCACAAATATTAGCTAATCCAACCCCGCCTTAAGATTTCAATACCTTCTTCTTCCTTCGCATATTTTTCTTTGTTTTTGGTGGACGTACACTTCCTATCTTTCTACTCCTCACCTCCTAAGAAGATATGGAATCATTGGTGAACACGCGCTCTTTTTTACTAGAGAAAATTATGTTAAATTTGTAGCGTTTCTGTCCACTTAAAACCACAAACAAAACCAACGTCACCTCCCATTTTGCAAGATGTGTCATGTTGGTTTGGATGCTCTCGGAATTTTTACCAAGCTCCTCACAAACAAAAAAAAAAGGGAAAAAAGAAAGAAAGACTAGGGATATTAGCTGGAGCCAACTCAAGGGCCCACTGCTAAGTGCTACCTACAAGCTTGTTTCATGGAGTCCGGATTCTCTATTTAAAATTCTTTGATGTATTTCGTAACAAATCATTAACAGCGGAATACGAGCTTTATGATAGTATCATGTATTAACGAATATAATGAGTATTTTTTGGTGGTTATCTAACAATGACTATGAAAATATTATAAAATTATTGACAAATGATCATATACAATTACAATACTTACAAAATGTAATTGAAAAATGTGATAGGTTCAGATGTGAAATGAAGTGGAACAATTGAATTTTGCCCCTTTAAACTATTAGAATATATATATTTTTTTTAGTAAAGTTGGAATCAAACTATCTAACTAATTTAATAATTATAAATAATTTCTTATTGGAATTTCGAACATGTAACCTTTCTATGTTGCGATTGATCCTGCGATTTCAAATCCCTATCTTTATTTGTTTTGAGATTTGTGCATAAAAAATAGCTGTTCTTGAAATCCGTGTATTCCAAAAAAATGAAGGAAAAGATTTGGAATCGCAGGGTCCCTACGATTCTTTGGAATATTAAGAAGAAAACTGATATTGATAAAAATATGTTGGCTATTTTTGAAATATTGAGAAGAAAAAAGAGCGTGGGACTAGAAAATTTAGTATTGAACAGGTAAAAAAGAGAAAATAGGAGAAAAGAGAGAAAACTCTCCTTAATAATCTGTGAATGATGATTTCACAGTGCAAGGCAGTAAAGAAATTGATCTAAAATGTTTCAGTATAAAAAAAGAAATGTAGTTTAAAAGAGTTCTCAACAAAATTGAATTGATAAATAGATCCATGTATTCATGATAGCATGCTCTTATCCTCTTACATAGTTTTCAACCAATTGACATTCAAAAACCTCAGATCTTATGTCAACAAGACGTGTAACTTATTAGCCATATATACATAATCACAAACAATAATTGACTAATTGCCAAAGAAATGCCTACGCTTTTTAGCATCAATAAAACAAGCATCAAGCTTCATTTATCAAAGTTCTTTGTGTAGGCCCCTCTATTTCTGTGGAATTGGCAATCAATCAATTTCTGTGTGGCATCAATTCTTCACACAACTCATCCATTTCTTTCTTATTATAGGGTCCATCTGGCAAGCAAAAATAGTGCTAAAGTCAAACATTTTCTTATAAAAAAGAAAGAGGCCTTGTACAAGATTCTCTTTCTCTATTACCACTTTTGTTAACTATATTACCAAATTCATTTTTAAAAAAAAGAGAAGAATTCAAATGCCTTCATTTTTTGTGTCTCCACTATACTTTCATTTTTTAAAATTTTAATAACTCAAAATTTAAAACTTAGAAGTTAAAATAAAACTGTTGAATATGATCTACATCATTTTATCTATACACGTTTAAAAAAATTATGGCATTTCAATTTTGTTTTGGTTGTCATCAAAAGCTTGTAAAAAAACGTACTAATGTGGATAATTTTTAGACGTTTATTTTTCAATTTATTGATTCACATAAAAACAAAATTGAAATGTGATAATTTTTTATGAGTACATAGAGAAAATAATATAAATCACATCTAACGGTTTTATTTTGACTTTTAAGTTTTAAATTTTGAGTTATTAAAGTTTAAAAAAATAGAGACATAGTAGAGGCACAAAAAATGAAGGCATTTGAATCATTCTCTTTAGAAAAATAAACATATTTCAAAAAAAGTTCCTAGAGCCTGAAAAAAAAAAAAACACCATAATTCCCAACGGTATTTTAAATATACTGAAAAACCTTCAATAATTTTGTAATCATTTTTTTTATATTAATAAAAAGATTGGTTTCTATTGATTGGGCTCTCATCGATACTTTTTCATTTGTTCCTTTCCATTTCTGATCATGAAGTTTGCACTTTCGCAAACTTTATATCTTGTTTACTGCTTAGTGATTTCTTTTTAATTAGAGAAATGGAAAGATAAATTAACAAAAGATTTGAAAAGAGTGTGTGGCAATTATCAAAATCGAAATAAGAGTAAACCATATAAATGTTTCTTGAAGTATTTTATTAATTTATCATTTCTAATTCTTAAATTATCATTCCTTTGTCGCTCCTCTTCTACTACAATAGTTCATCTGCAATCGCTACCCTTATCTCCTAGCTCCACAGGAAAACCTTTCCGCCTCCCTCGACCAGCGACAATAATTGCATCTGATACTCCCTGAACCACCGACCTCCAATGTCTCTCTCTCATCCCCTCCCCTCCTTTTTTGCCTCATTGTTTCAAGTAATTATGCATCTGCGGACTTTGGGATGGAAATTGTGTTAAATTGTCGCTTTATTGGGCCGTTATGTGTCGTCTCAACTAAGGGTTAATATTGGGCTTGTTAACTTTTCATAATTTGTACTGAATTCTTACAACTGCTGATGCACTTTTTTTTTAGCCATACCGCATATGCAACTTCATCTGGAACTGGAACTTAGAGTCAGCCTGAAGCCAGGAAGAAGAAATAATGTAATTAGTCATAGGCTCAATTCTGTCTTTTTTTTCTTGAGAAACAATAAGGTTTTAACATATTGAGCCTATTAATTTGTCTCTAACATAACAAAACAGAGTTTGAATAACCTGAAGGTTATCTCAATAAATTTGTGAGAAAAAGAGGTTGACTGGCCAATTAAGTACCAACACTACAAATTGTTGATTAATTAATTGAATAGAGGCTTAACATATTGTTTTAACCTTTTTAAAAAAAAATTGAGATCTGTAACCCCAATTCTCTCTTTGTAATAGAAGCTTATTTTTTAAATTAAAGGACTCCGTTAACTCTCACATCTATTTTATAGATGCCTCCTGCAGTATAACCTCTCTATAAATAGGCAAAACTCATCAATCTCCGTGCTTAACCTGCAGTTCAACATAGACTATTAAAATTAAAAGATTAATAGAATAAACGCTAAAACAAAAATCCAATTGTTCTTGAGAAAGCAAGGCTGAAACAATTATATATGTATCTGATTTCATTTAATTCCAGAACATGAAGAGAAAAATGAGCTAAAAATGTTATTAAATTATTAAGAGAAAAGGTAACATTTTTGTATCTCCTGAATTGCTAATTAATATTGCAATTGATGCCTATGTTCTCATAATCATGCATCTGATTTTGATGATTGTGATCTTATTCATATCCACATAATATTACAGTAGCTCATAGATATCTGCTGTTATTATTGTCACAGCATGGCCATGTAATTGTTAAAACAAAGGTCTTTAATGAAACTTACAACCAATTTGAAACTTACAAGATATATAATGAATACAAGTACATGGATGGTACAAAATAAAGCATGCAAAAGTCTCATACCAGAGTTCTTATTTATATCTATAGCTCAAATGCTTGTAAAATTTACAGTATTATATCGGCAGGTCCATCGATGACAACATGTGATCTTCAAGGCTATATTGTTTTGTGCATTCTACAATTTCTGAACTTGATAAGTTTCCTACAACAAGCAACTCTTGAATTTCTTCATTCCCTCTCTGACTCTGTTGGTGTCGCACCCTCCTCAGTGCCTCTAATTCTAAAGAAACTTCTTTCATCGCCGGCCGCTCTTCTCCTTTCGTATTCAAACATTGCCTTGTAAGACGTGCAATGTCGTAGAGTTCTTGTGCTCCTGCCTTACTCGCAATTGGTGGATCGATGACTTGAAGCAAGCGATCCTCATCAAATGCAACTGTGAAATACATTACTAAATTGTGAAATTCCTCTGGTCGAGCAAAAGAGATGGGTTTCTCTCCAGTCAGCAGCTCAGCAAGAACAACACCAAAACTATACACATCACTTTTTTCTGTTAGTTGGCTTGTTAGGAAATATTCTGGATCCAAATAACCAATAGTTCCTTGAACGAGAGTAGTGACATGTGTTTTATCAAAGGGAACAGACCTTGATGCTCCAAAGTCTGATACTTTTGCTGTGAATTTTTTATCGAGGAGTATGTTGGAAGACTTGATGTCTCTATGGATTATTGGAAACGATGCTGCTGAATGCAAATAAGCAAGAGCTCCAGCAGCTTCAGCCGCTATTCTCAAGCGGCAATCCCATGCTAAATGGTATCCTGAATTTTGGCCATGAATAAGATGTAAGAGTGTTCCATTAGGTATGAACTCGTATACCAATAAGGGAACTTGAGTCTCTAAGCAACACCCTAGGAGCTTCACTACATTTCTATGGTTAATCTGTGAAAGAATTATGATCTCATTAATGAATTGCTCGATTTGATTCTCATTTTCTACTTTAGATTTCTTAATTGCAACCACTTTTAGGTCCGATAAAGTGCCCTTGTATACGGTACCATATCCTCCTTGACCAATAATATTGTTTTCGCTGTAGTTTTCGGTAGCCTTCTCAAGTTCTTTCTCAGTGAAGATTTTTGTTTCTGACTCAATACCTTGTAAAGCTAACCTTTGTTGCAACAAATACCCTCCATTCTGTTTGAAGAACTGGGATCTCATCTTAACTATCTTTCTTTGCTGCAAACCCCAATAAGAGAAAAAACTCGATATGACCAGCGTAAACAGAAGCCCCAGACCTGCACCTGCATTGCAACAAAAGATTAGTTAGTCATCATGCGTTGACTTGCATTAATTTCTGCTTCTCCTTAATTTCACATGAGGCAGTACTGTGTAGACTGTCCCTCGTATAATACATTTCTAGAAACTGACAATGACCACAACAAAATTTGTATAGATCTTTCGTTCAGCTAGAGAATAGCCTTCTTGGCAATATTATTAGTACCCACCAAAAACGAATTCGCTTCCCCTGAGATATTTTAAATTTTGAGTTGATCTACGGAAAATTCGGACCATTATTCAAATCTTTTCTGAATAGGCACCGAATTAAAGATGATCTGTTTTTAGATAAACTGAAACCTTCAGTTATCTCAGAGAATACGGACTCCACCATAACCTCTCTCCCCTATGCTGGAAGTATGCTGCTATGCTATTCTATGTTTGAACTTCCAATTATACATGTTTCTCCACCTATTCTTATATTTTAGATATTGATTTCTTTTGTGCATATGATTATCTAGTTTATGACCTATGATAGTTAATGATTTAATTTTGATAGATACTGTCAATTGATACCAAAATTAATAACCTTATTTTATTACCTCAACAGTACAAGTATCAAAACTGTTATATCCCATAAATTTAAAACATGATTAATGATACTAATCTGAAAGTTCCACTCAACTAAAATTTTATTGCTAATTAAACAAATGATCATTTAGAAAATAGTTATTATCTAATTAAAACATAAACTAGAAATTTCGAGATGTATATATAATATTAGACACTTTGAAAATAAACTAACAGGGTTCGTGAAAATAGATAAATCGAACAAGATTAATTAGACGTACAAGGATATAGATGTTCACTCAAACGAAATTTATAAAAGCTACAATTCTCGTTCATAATAAATTATTTAGTCAAATTGGACATTTATAGGTGTAAATAGATATTATAACGAATATTTCCAAAACCAATTTTCGTTAGAATTCAATTATTACATCCGATTATATTCATTAGGGTAAATTTCGCTGTAGGTCACTAAACTTTGTTACTTGTCACGAATTGGTCACTCAAGTTTGATTTGTCCCTTTTGAGTCACTCAACTTTGTTATTTGTCCCAATCAAGTCCCTCTATTTTTTCCATCCAAAATTTTAACGGAATATGCTAATTCCGTTAGTATTTTGGATGGAATATGCTAATTCCGTTAATATTTTGGAGGGAATGAGTATATTCCGTTAATTTTTTGGACGAAATAGGAATATTCCGTTAAATTTTTGGATGAAAAAGTATAGAGGGACTTGATTGAGACAAATAACAAAGTTTAGTTACTTAAAAGGGACAAATCAAACTTGAGTAACCAATTCGTGACAAATAACAAAGTTTAGTGACCTCCAGTGAAATTTACCCTATTCATTAGGAACTCTATTTTATTGCTTGATTTGTTTTAACCCTTGGATCTCCTCATAGCACGGATTTTGAAGTCATCTCAACCTTTGATTTTGAAGCAAGTGAGTTCATATTGAAATTCTGAATTTGTCTGAACCTTCGGATTACATCTTGCACCAATCCTGAAGCAACCTCAACCATTGATCCTTGGCTGGAATTGAAAATAGAGAATAAACTATATTGGATTGAATTTTCGGGTCCATGACCCCTTTCCCTCCTCTTCTACCACTGACCAGCGGGCCCCCCTTTATCCTACTCCCCTTCTCTTCGTTCTTCTTCTCCTTTCCGCGCAAAACAAAGGGGCAAAGCCCTTCCTCTTTCTGTCACTGCGTAGTGCACCCCACACCCGATCTCCTCCCTATCTTGTTTCACTGACCATCGGGACCCACCTCTCTAGTGCTCTCTCCTTTTCTTCCTTCCTGGAGAAGGATTTCGCGGTTTGAGTTTTCCCTCGCGCCTCTCTTGTGCCGTCCCGTCGGTTGTCAGAGATCCCATCCCGGTGCTTGACTTGTGCGCGGTTTCACCTGCTCAGTGCGACCTTGGTGCCTGGTGCGTGCCTACCCTCTGACAGGGGCTTGGCCGTACCCCTCTCAGTCCCTGTTGCGTGTGTCTCCCTTCTGGTATAAGTATACCCCTCCTCTCTTTTGTGATTTTTCTGGTTCTCTCTCATGCGTTGAGGCTTTTGCTTGTTTCTCTCTGTTCTTGCTCTTTTCCATCTGATCTGTTGAGAATCCGAAACCCTAAAAATCTAGGGTTTCTTGTGTGTTGTTCTGGTGTTGGCTTTGTGCTGTCTTGGTGCTTGCTTGGTGCAGTTCTGGTGTTCGATTTTTCTGACAGCCGTTCTATTACCCTTCCTCTGAGCTCACTCTAATCAGGTTAGTGATCACCTTAACGATTGTTTGGTTCATTTGGATTGTTAATTTCATCTTTGCTCGGGTTGTTGATTTTCCCGGCAAATGGTGCTGACTTGAGGCTTGAGCCGTGTTGTTGAATTCTGGTGTGCCTGTTCTGATCTGACTTGTGGCTTGTTTCTGTTTTGCTGGTTCTATTGTTACTTGGCCTGGTCTGTGCTGTTTTGCGGGTTCTGTTGTTGCTTGGCCTGGTTTGTTCTGTTTTGCTGGTTTGTGTTGAGAATGTCATACTGGTTGTGCTTGTTGTTGTGTATGTGATGCTGGTACCAGTCGGTACTGGCCCAGTGAACTGCTAGTACTGTGCTGATTTTTGTGTACCAGACCTTGACTTGACAGGGACCAAAATATAAATAAAATTAATATAGAGGTTGTGAGTAATTTTATATAAGATTGAGGGGTGAAACGAAATTATTATGACTTGTGGTAATTTCCCTAATTTATAAGGGCCGAAAGGTATGTAATAAAATAACGTGTGTAGACTTTAATTTTAAAGTTACAATTTCGAAAGTAATGACCAATTAGTTTAATTAGTTCAACGGTTCCTTTAAAATATTATAATCCAAACTTCGCATTTCTAAAATATAAAATCACTATACTAAACTAAAATGCAAATTAGCAATAGTTATGCCAATACACCAATTATTAAGGTTAGGAACTTTAAACCTCAAATTAGCTCTAGAAACCGAAATTTTGATCGAGTAAATTATTTATACTTCTTTTAAAGAAAACTAAAATATCCAACACATTAAATAAAATAAAAGTGTCATAATAAGTTTTTGAATTAAAACATTTCTTTAAACATTTTCGAACTTGTACGAAAACT
This sequence comes from Carex rostrata, assembly GCF_964058835.1. Taxonomy (NCBI): domain Eukaryota; kingdom Viridiplantae; phylum Streptophyta; class Magnoliopsida; order Poales; family Cyperaceae; genus Carex; species Carex rostrata. The sequence continues at coordinate 4,851,277 of NC_135925.1, forward strand.
CGTTGCTAATTAATAAAGGACTATTAATTAGCAACGAAAATTAGTTATTTTTGACTTAGATTCAAAATGACTAATTATACGTAGAATTAGATTAGTTATAAAATAATGAATTGAGCGACTTAGAAATAATTAATTAGAAAACACGTAAAATAGTTAAAGGTTTCATTTTTAAAATTTTATAATAGAATTATACATCTAAAATATAAAATAACTAAACTATATTAAAAACTAAATATAAAATTTGCAATAAGGACTTGGCTACGGTGCTATGGGTAGCTAAGAGGCCTCCCGTGCTACGGCTCAATATTCGACTTTTCAAAATCCTAACGGTCGATCCGAACCGTTCATCTTGTTCTCCATATTAATATGTGCTTGGAGACCAAATTTTACATTTTTTGAAAATTTTTTACTATTTTTTTAGATTTATTGAAAATCGTTGTTTTTCAGACAAATCTGGACCATAAAAAACAGCGATATTCAATAAATCTAAAAAAATAGTAAAAAATTTCCAAAAAATGTAAAATTTGGTCTCCAAACACATATTAATATGGAGAACAAGATGAACGGTTCGGATCGACCGTTAGGATTTTAAAAAGTCAAATATTGAGCCATAGCACGGGAGGCCTCTTAGCTACCCATAGCATATTAGCTATTTTTTTAGATAGATAGAAAATCAGTTGATTTAAAAAATTCTACACCATTCAGATATTCGATTTTCTACCTATCTAAAAAAATAGTAAAAAAATTACAAAAAAATGTAAAATTTGGTCTCCAAACACATATTAATATGGAAAAGAAGATGAACGGTTCGAATCGACCGTTAGGATTTAAAAAACTCAAATATTGAGCCATTGCACGGAGGTCCTCTATGATATGCATATCATATTAGCATTTTCCTATATATATATATGTAAGTTCACCAAGTCTCTGTTAGTTTGTAATAATCTAAAAGTCAATAATACAATAAATTATCATAAAGCTTTGTTCATGAATTGAATGTTTATTTATATATCATTTTGTTGCCTTGAGTATTATTGAATTTATGGATCATTTCGAGTTCATGACTGAAATTGTGAAACTCCATAATATAGATAATATATACTCTTAAAAGGTCACTGACCAAGGTAATTAGCAGGAACACTAATTACCGCGATAAGGTTAGTATGTGGATTAAAAGATGGTTAAGTTTTACAAACCACCTGACACGAGATGTCATTTTAATCACATAGATACATGTTATAGAAACATGGTATTTGACAGACCCCGAATGAAACATTAAATAGAATTGTGTTCGTGTCATTTATGTTTTCATTCAGTGTCACGTTCTACAGTATGAAGTATTCATCTTTCCTACTAAGAAATGTATATGTGTGATTGTTATCAAACGATGTCGGTAAAATGCAGTTATAACAGTAGCTCTTCGGTATACATGGCTTAGCTGAGGTAGTGATGGTTTACGAAGAATACTATTTGTCCCTCGTATCTCTATACGAGCTATAGCATCACTAGGCCCCTTGATAGAGTAAGATTATCTGCTAGCGGTATAATTACAAGAGTAATTATATTTGATAATCTGCTCAAGATCAAGAAAAGATTCAGTTAGCAAGGATGACACACATCTACCTTGAAACTGATCTGATAGCTATGAGACAGAAGAACAGACACAAGTAAATTGTTTACTGGATCGTGATATTGTACAGTACAGCATCATCTGTGTAATTGGATGGTCATGATGTGTTGCCAGATGCCGCTCATGATTATAGAAGTTAAAACAGTTTTAACTCTGTTTACCAACATAACACAGATCCTATTGGGTCACACCATATAGGAGCTACTCGGAGAATCTTACTGATTAATTATAAATTGATTATAATTAATATTATGATTGTTATAATTAATTATACGTGTTATAATTAAATTATAAATGTTATGTAAAAAATAACAAGCAAAAACATTGGTTAATTTATAAACGTGTGTGACACGTTGTATAAAAGTTAACCGGTTAATTTATAAATGTGCAGGACACGTTGTATAAATTACCGAAACAACAAACCGCAAGAAAAATATATATATAATTGTTCAGAATAATTATACGAATATTATTTGTGTTCGGGCCGAGGGTATTCGGGTCTTTTCATATTCGTCCTTATCGGCATGACATGTCATTGATCCTATCCAGATGACATGTCATCAATCCTATCCACAAGGGCAAAATGGTCATTTCACACATATGCCACCTTGCATGTGTAGAAACATGGAGAAGAGTGTGGAAGGGATATTTTGGTCATTTCACATATAAAAGGATGAGGTGTCAATGGCATACCTTGTAAATAGGCCGAACTTGGAGGGCATTTTGGTCTTTTGCAACCGACCCTAAACACTATAAATAGGGGTGGAGGGGTAGAGAGAAAATAACTAATTCATTCGTACCGGTTTCGTGTCGAAACGGATCGGTATTTTCTCTCTTTCTTGGTTTCTCTCCCAAATCGTGTTTCGGTTGAGAAAAGAAAGTTATACGTAGTTGACGTATAATCTTGCGAGTTGTTGTGAAGTATATTTACGGGATCGATGAATAGTATTTTACCGAATTTCGCAGTATGTCAGTTTTGCATATTGATGAAACTGAGCAACCGAAAATTCGTGTTTACGGGTTTTTGTCTTTTTTCTGTGAATAGTGTTTTTGCAGAATTCCGCGATTTACGGTATTTCTGGCAAAAGAAATAAACCGCTCTCCGGTTAGTCCTGGTGGATAACCGATAGAGGCATCAGACGTCTGATGCTCCAAGTCGATTCCTTCCCTGGTGAGGCTCTACTCGCTCGGTCTGCATTCCAACTGTGATTTGGAAACAAGGTATAAATATGTTATATTAATCTATTTAATTGGTAAGTAGATTAAAGTTTTAGAAATCAATCATGGAGTAGATCTGTAAAAATGATTAAATTGGGTTTTGATGCCAAAGGAATACTGAAGGTGGACCGCCTTGGAAAGTTTCCTGACATACCCCGTTTAATCCTAAGCTTAAGTTGGCCGTAGAAATTTTTGTTCTACGGTCATTCCGCACCTTAAGCCTAAACGTTTTGGTTAGCACCGTGAAACCCCAACAGTCTCTTGGTGAACTCAAGTCTAAAACTCATCGAATCGGCCTCAAATAGAGGTGTTCAAATAGTTCGGTTTAATCAGTTTTGGACCGAACCGAATTAGTTCGGTTCAAATGGTTCGGTTTTTTCGGTTTATTATATCGGTTCGGTTTGTTTTTCAGAACCGATATACTACTTTGGTTCGGTTCGATTTTAAATATTTCAAAACCGTTTATACTGAACCGACCGAACTATTCAAATTCAATTCATTAGCCCCCACCCCCGACCCCAACACGATTAAAACCCAGCTTCTCCTCCTCACACGCGTGACTAGGACCTAGGGTTTCATGCGCGGCGCCTTCACCAGTCCTGTCTTGTCGCACGGCTTCACCCCTTCACCCACCCCAACGTCAAATTGCCGAATCGTCTCGCACAGTCGCACGATGTCCGCTTCTAGCCCCAGATACGATACTATAGCTTCCCCTTTTATCTCTCTCTCAGTCTCTCTTAATCTCTTGCGAATAACAAGCTTTTTGAAAGTTGAAATAATTTTCTGAGTATCCTCTTTCTTTCTCTAGTTCTCTTGCTGAGTTTTCTGATTTTATTGAACAATAATTGTTTTCCTTCTCTTTGACTCTTTGGCTCTTTGCTACCCTTTTGCCTTGCTCTCTTAGTTGCGCAACAATTGAAATTAGCTTTGAAAGTTGAGCCCTTTCTCTCTTTGTTTTTGTTCAATTAGATTAATTACGTGAATGTGTAGCATGGGCTGGAGAAGAGCAAGAGGCTGGAGAATACTTCATCATGCTCATTCACTTGCAAGTTGCAAAGTTTTAGAATATTTTTGTCTTTTACGTTGATATTAATAAAATAGGCTGATGATGCAAATTTTTATAATTTTTGGACTACAATGTAATTTTCCCTTTTGAACAATAGATCTGATGATTTTTCATAAAATTCATAATGGGTTATGATGATTCTTTGAACCCGTTATTTTTTATATTGGATTTTCTGGAAATGAACAAAAAAGAGATCATTAGTGAGATGGTTTTCTGGATTTCTTGCTAAGTACTGTTATTACGTTGATTTCTGGATTTCTATTTTTAATACTTGCTCTTTGTGTTAACTTTTATACACGGTTTTCTGATTATTATGTGATGTGCAGTTAAATTTCGGTTCAAACCGAAATAAACTTCGGTTCGGTTCGGTTCTATTTTTAAAACCGGAATAAATCTTTGGTTTGCTTAGTTTGGTTCTGTTGAAACCGAAATTGAACCGATGAACACCCCTAGCCTCAAATGACGAATCTGAACCATTGAAACCCGTCTACCTTACGAGTGATGCGTCTACATGTAAATTTTTCTAATTTTGAAATTAATTTTTTATAGAGTCAAGTGGTCAAAAAAGATTCAAAAAATGAATGCATTAAAATTAATTTATTAATACTCTAATTTTGACCGCTTGACTGTATGCTAAATTAATTTGAATGTTTAAAATTTTCACAGAATTCGTCATTTGAAGTCGATTCGATTGGTTTTAGACTTGAGTTCACCAAGGAGCTTGGTGACTTTAAGAACACCCTAGTTCTACTGTGTGTGTGTGTCTATATATATATATATAACCGATATATATATCAAACTTATTGGTATTGTTGTCAAGGGGTGCGTGCTTGATCAGATTGACTAATACTGGAAACAATAATTGAAAACATCTTAATTATTGCTCACAAAGTAATATTAGGATTCACAAAGGAAAAAATTACCTAGAGCAACTCCAAGCGGGAAGACCCTCTTGCATCCATTTCCCCCTTTTTTACCATCACCAGTCATGCCTTTTGGGCAAGAACATGTATAATTTCCCGGTAAATTGATACAATGGCCTACACATGGATCTGATTCAAGGCATTCATCGATATCTGAAAAGAAAAGCAAAAACTATTTCGTCATGAATTATTAATTATATATATGCAGTTTCAAGCAATGGTAATTTGCTGAGGTTGGAAATTATGTATTATACCGGTGCAGCCATCTTCAGCATAGGGATTTCCTCTGTATCCTTGACTACAGTTGCACAAATACCCGACCATCGAGGGTGAGTCGTAACAGTAACTGTTATTTTTACATGCTAAGGAACCAATGTTTTTTCTAGAAGCTTTACATGACTTGTTTCCAATTGCCCAATCCAATTGTATGAGGTTATTTTTGTAGAACTGTGCATCATCGCGATTCTCAAAGAGAAACCTGCTCTGATTTGAGAAATCATTTCTTGGAGCAAAAAATGCGGCACTGCAGCTGCTATGACCCACACCTGAATTTGATATGATGGCTTGTATAAATTGAAGATTGAATTCTTTTAGATTGCCTGGAAGAGTAGCTTGGCAACAATCTAGGCCACAAGACCCACCTGATGAGAAAGCACCCTGAGGGAAAGAAAACGTGACACAGCTAATTATCACTGTCTGGTTTTCGCCTTGTCCAGTTATCAAGACTACATTGTTGTAGCCAACAACTGTCAGCATATTGTACTGGTAAGATATTGTAAAAGGAGTTCCATCTAAGTTGAACCATCCTGATCCTTTAGATTCCGTCGATGTGCCATTGTCACCTAAACACCTTGTTTTAATAGGTCCGGCAAAGATCTTTATGTAGCCTTGTAATGATATTTCTTTAATGGTGTAGGTGTTGTTGGATATGGACAAGAAGGGAAGGTAAATCCAGGGTTGATCCTTGGGGCATCCTATTTCGAAGCCTGGTAAGGCATTGCCGGCAGTGCCAAACGGGTACGGAACAGAGCCACATGTTAGGTTTTTGCTCTCATTGGCATCAAATACAGAGGGATTGATGTATGAGGATGAAGAAAGTGGCATGGATGTTAGTATGAAGGATAGTAGAAGGAAGAGATGGATCTTTAAGAGCATGGCTGATTTCAGGAGGGAATTAGATGTTATTGCCTAATAAAGGACTGCATACATGGAAACAAGCAAGATCCCATCCTGGGAACTTTATATGCATTATTTTTCCTTTGTTTGGCTTGTTGACTGTGGCGTCAAATTCATTGTCATTTGTAGTCACTATCGGTGGGGTAGCCATGATTTGAGTCAGGAATGGTTAAAAGTTTCGGGTTACCGGATTACCAGGTAAGTGGATAAAATTAACTTATAAACTTGAATCATTTTAATCAATCTCACCAAATTCTAAATCAGATTTATACATAAATCATAAAATATTAACACTCAATAATTTTAGTCAATTATCAGTCACAATCTGTAATTTAATTCATTCAGTTGGATTGTAGTATTGAATTGTCTTTTTTTGAGATACTGATAGAAGCTTGTAGTATTGAATTGTCAAAGAACAGAGGTAAGCAATCATCTACCTCTGTTACATGATGGCTCCGCCACTGATCACTTTCAGTATCATTTTTAGGTAACTAATTTATTTATTTATTGTTTTGTTCCTCATGGAGGAGATAATTGAAGATGAACCAAAGTGGGAATTTATTTATCTATAGAAAATATTAATGAAGAAGAGAAAAATAAAAGGTACCAACATATTTTCATAGGTAGAAGAATTAGTATAATTTTTACCGATTTGAAATTTGGATTTGTAAAATTCCCTGATCCAAACTTATTTTATTTTTATTTTCAGAAATCCAAAGTCGTGTCCATATCTTCTGTGCATCATTAATAGACTAATTTAAGTACTTAAAATTTGACTCTGATGTATAGAAAAATAAGTTTCAAATATTATAAAAAAAAAAAAATCAAGATCAAAGTTTCCGATTCATCATTTGATGTCGAATATATATAAAACAGACTTCATACAGTCTCAACTTTATTATTCTGAGAAAAAAAAAGTTCGGATTGATGGTAGAAATTCTACCAATTCTCTGTGGATATATACTCTTTCTATTTGTCTCTCTTTTTTTAATATTTTCTATAGATAAAAAATTAAAAAATTCTCGATCAGGACTTGGTGATGTGTAACAGCGTAACGACTGTTAGTCGACGACGAATGGCTTGAGTGTAGACTGGCTATGCGTGGCAGTAAAAAATTGAAAAAGATTTGGTATTGCGGGACAGCTAATTAACAGTTTACTCACAATTTTATTTGTCTATGAATTAGAGCTAAAAATTGCTCAGACTTAAAAAGTTCCTAGTCAATGGTCTTAGTCTAACTCACTACTTTTTCCACACGGAAATGTACTAATTAAATATAGAGAGGGAAAGCTTTAATTGCTCAAGTTAGAACCACCACCACCACCGTCTTCTTTTGTAGAGAAAAAAAATCAATCATTTGTTGTTAGCAATAAAAATTGAATGAACCTAATATATACTCAAGTTTATCACAGTAATTGGTAAGCTTAATCTAAAATATATTTAATTGAATTCAAATGTTGAATTGAAACAGTTAAAACCAGAGGCGGAGGCACTCTATCTAAATGGGATCAATTGATGCTCATTTAATTTCAAGCATTTTGTATTTATTGATAAAATTTTATATAATTTAGTAGAAAATGTCATGAAACTGTCAAATTGATACCCATTAGTAGTATACAAATTTTATATGCTTGACCTTCATAGTTTGAACATCTAGCTCTGGTCCTCATTAAAACCTATCAATCATCTGCCGCAGTAGAGGATCTCATGGAGCAAATAACGGTTTTTTTAAAAAAAGAGGTAAAACTCGTTCCATTGAAAATAAAACTATTAATTACAATTTACAAGGACCAGTTCAACCAAAGTAGCCTACTTTAACACTGCAGCACCTACAGTGGTGTTCAAAATAACAATTAATGGTTTCATTTTCTAAACAAACATCTCTACTCACAAATGACAATTAATGCTTGAGATGTAATTTGCTAGATATACAAGGTCTGTTTTGCAAATTGTTTGATCAATTATCTGACAACCTGCGCTTTTGAATTTTCCTTCTTGATTTTCTTCTTTTCTTTAGCACTTGCTATCTTACTTTTATTTTCTTTTTAGAAACAAGCTCATGACATCATGAGCTGCATTGTATTTTCTTTTCTTTTGTTACAAATTTTATCTAACCTTTTACCATTAATCAAATTAGAGCTCCACTCTTATTTTTCCTCAGAAAAAGAAAAATAGTTAAAATCTATTTATTTCATGAGTGATACATTTATATTTCAAATTTAATTTTCTTTTTATTTCATTTAAGTTATTTTAATTCATTGATTTTCTAGTATTTTTTATCATTTGACCTTACACTAAATAAAATTAAAAATTTATAAATTTAAGAGATGGGCTACGGTGAGTTGCGAAGTAAAACGACTATTTTACTTCACGCTAATATTTTACGATTTTAAATTTCAAAACGTCGATCCGAACCGTTCATCTTGTTCTCCATATTGAAATGTGCTTGGAGACCAAATTTTATATTTTTTGGAATTGGTTTACTATTTATTAAGCAATTTTGAAAGTTGCTGATTTGATGGTCCAAATTTTTTTACTGTTTTTACTGTTCACAGCAAAACAGCAATTTTAAAAAATACTTAATAAATAGTAAACAAATTCCAAAAAATGTAAAATTTGGTCTCCAAGTACATTTCAATATAGATTAAATATCTAACGGTTCGGATCGGTCGTTTGGACTTTCAAAATAAAAATATGGCGTGAAGTAAAAACGCGTTTTACTTCACAACTCACCGTAGTCCATCTCTAAATTTAATATATAATTACATTACTAATAAAGTATATGAATTTCAATAATTTAAATTCATTATTTTGTTTTTAGCAATAAATTTTTACTTGACAAACTTGTATCATTTTATTTGATATCGAGTCACGAAGGACGTGTTCGGCGTTCCAAGTGGGAATAGGAACTGAAAAAATACTGTTTACGTGGAAAAAAAAAATTTAGTCTGAGTAAATTTTTTTTTTCACGTGAATAGTATCACGCCGAACAGTGGACAAAGGGAAAAACGCAGAAATGGGCAATAACGAGAAATGTAGTAATTCGCATCCAAGTTCTAACCCCGGCAGACTCTAAGGTAAAAGGATATGGAACATGGACATCGGTGTAGAACTGTAGATATATATTGTTTTTCTTTTTTGTTTTGTTTTGAAAGCTTGGTACGTAGTGGAATCCATATTTATAATGCCCCCTGCGCCAAATAATACTGGGGACAGTATTTATCTGACTACTCGGGATGGCGCAGGGGCCATTATTATTTGTGCTTTGAAATGTTGGTGACTACTCTGATTACAATATTCATCTGATTGGAATTTGGAAAGCGATCTATGTCTAAATTGACTCTAGAGATCAAAGGTCTCCTTCTTCCATCCATGCTAGACTCCTCTTTTCCGGGAATTTTCCTACTAACTTATTGTGGGATACAGGGATGAGATGCATTAATTAATTAAAGGGAGCATCTAGCTATCCCCCGTAACAATCCCCCATTTCATCTCCAGTCATTAACTACTTCAATAACTACTAACTACCTAGGGAGACCACTTACTATTTGGGGACCACATAATATTTGAAAGATTTTACAACTGGTGTGCGCAAGTATTAATCTATAATGCATCAAGTATTCATCTATAACACATCAAGTATTTTAAAAAAACAAACTGAACACGTTTTTAGAGGTGAGATTTTTTTTTCTTCGTTCAATCTAATCAATATTTCTGATGATCGGTGAGGAATTTTGCAAATCTAAAACCACGAATGTTTTTGACATAATTTTATCTTTAAAATGAGATTCATGATGATATACTTTCGAGTTGTCCGTTGTACAAGTATTCATCCTTATCGAGAAAATATTCATCCTCGTCGTGCAAGTGCAAATATAGAAACTGGACACATCACTCATCCATCTTTTACACGTTTTTAGAGGTGGTTTTTTTTCTCCGTTCAATATAACCAATATTTCTGACGATCTATGAGAAATTTTGCAAATCGAAAACCACGAACGTTTTCTACACAATTTTATCTTTCAAATGAGATCCATGATGACATACTTTCGAGTTGTCCGTTGCACAAGTATTCATCTCTTATCGAGAAAGTATTAATCCTCATCGTGTAAGTGTAAATATAAAAACTGGACACATCACTCATCCATTTTTTTACATGTTTTTAGAGGTGGGTTTTTTTTTTCTCCGTTCAATCTAACCAATATTTCTGACGATCTCGGAAGAATTTTGCAAATCTAAAACCACAAACGTTTTCTACACAATTTTATCTTTCAAATGAGATCCATGATGACATACTTTCGAGTTGTCTGTTGCACAAGTATTAATATCTTGTCACGCAAGTATTCATACATAAGATATTAAGTATTCATTTATACACATTGAAGTATTCATATCTAAGACATCAAGTATTCATTCATATATCTCTATTTTTTTTCAAAATTTTGTTTTTATGTCATTTATTTAATACGCAGTGGCCTAATTCACCATTAATAAAGCTTTGTTCTTTGCAAAACTCGCTACTTCATGAGGAAGGGGGACATAAACATGAAAAAGATTAATTGCATATACATATACAAAATTATTTTGATATGATCGACAGTGACGGATCTGACTCGGTAGAGACGTGCTCTAGTATTCATTCATACACATTGAAGTATTCATTCATACACAATGAAGTATTCATTCATATACGTTGAAGTATTCATTCCTGGCAGAGGCGTGCTTGATTGGGATGGAGTGACGGATGATCTTCGACAGAACGTTCGCTGGAGCAGGAGTAGCAGGCGTAGAGGGAAAAAACTGAGGCGAAAGTGTAAGAGGGAGGGAGCTTATTGTATTTACCATTTCAAGGTGAGAGAGGGATGGGAGCTCATCGAAGGAAAAACAGAGGCGGAGGAGGAGGTGGGATGCGAAAGTGGGAGAGGGAGGTAGAGGTGGAGGTGAGGTGAGGTGTAGGAGGCGGAGGTGAGAGAGGGAGGTGGGAGGCGGAGGTGGGAGAGGGAGGTGGGAGGCGGAGGCGGAGGTGAGAGAAGAAGGTGGGAGAAGAAGATGGAGGTGAAAGAGAAAAATGGAGGTGGAAGAGAAAGAGAGAAAGAGGAAAGAAATAAAATGTTGTTAGAAATAGTAGTTATAGTTATAGTTAAAATAGAAAGTTAGTTGGGGGATGAAATGGGGGATGGATAGGTGGGGGAAATTATAATTACCCTTAATTAAATTATTCATCTGATTGGAAAGCGAACTCCGTCTAAATTGACACTAGAGACCAAAGGTGCCTTTCTTTCCACTAATTGATTGTGGGATGAGATGCATTAATTAATTGAACTATTAATACGCCAAAAGCCTCTATCTAAAGATCCACTATAGTGAGATTTTCCATAGCGAAGGCCTGTCACACCTCCGATTCGGAGGTGCGATGATTACTACCACATCTATTTATCATTCAATCAATTTAACATAAGGCATGGATCTTTTTATGCATTGCCAATAGCATCCATTATTTTTGTCACATCCCAATTTATTTACAACAATTATCTGACATTTTATAGTGCATGCTAGAGATATATTATCTGCACCATGTCAGATACAATAAACCCAAATCCATACCTTTAGGTGACCCCGCTGTCAATTATAACCCGGAAGCGTTTCTCTGACTTCGCATAATGAACCTGTAACCCACAAGGAGAAACGAATGAAAAATAATAAATTATTTCTCAGTGCTAATTGTCACTCAGATTATTGGATTCGAAGAAAATCCATATTCATAATGAAATCACCGCACGAGAAACAAACAGTTCATTATATAATGACGAATGCAAATGCTCAATAACAATATCCAATTGAACAACAAAAATTAGATAAATAAATAAGAACTCCAATAATCTTATCAGAATAGATGGTTTGGGTCAAAGTCTTTTAAACCATAAAGTCTAGTAATATTTGGAACCTAATCTTTACAACCACTAAGTCTGGTAATATTTGGTTTCTTAACTCTACAATTTCTAGTTTGGTAACACTGAAAGATACCATAACATGTATCTGTCTTGTCAGTCTTATACCATTCTAACTATCTCGACACCTGATTAACAAAAACAATACGGAATCAATATCACAATACTGTCATTATCGGAAAGAAAATCAATGATAAGATAGTTACCACAGTTTATTAGTCTTACAGTTACAATTCACATTTATTCAATATCCCCTATCCAACCGGTACTGGATTCAGTTGGGGCCATTCACCATATGCGCATAAGGATCCTGGAGTAAAGTCTAGTAGCTAGCTAGACTTTACGATATATTAATCCTTTTTTTCTCCACTACATGGAGGTTCAAGGATTACAGTATTATTAGTCAATCAATTCAATCACTGTGGTCTCAATCAATCGTTTGCAATAAGAATCATCCAATCGATAAACAATATCAACATGGTAGTCAATAGACTTACCTGTAATTCAGTTTCAATTTTATTGGGCTATGCATATGATGCAACAGTTCAATCAATGCAATCAATCAAATATTCAAAATGCACAGCAAGTTATGATTTAATTCCTAGTCATGAATCTCAGACTAATCCAATAACCTCGTACCTGATATCGTAGGGCAATAGGTGAGATCGCTAGTAGTCTATTCTTCCCTGAGCAGTCTCATTTATCTCTGTCATAATTATGTCTATGTTAACAATAATGTACACATTTCAATCAATACTTATTTTTAGTTTCAATATCTTACAGTTTCTTGTAAATCAGTTAAAATCTTGTACATATAATTAGATATTTTTATAAAACACCCCAACCCATATAAAATGCTCGTTAATTATTTAGATTCAATTTCAGTTCAATAGTTCATATTCGGGTACAAATATCCACTTTGTGCCAAGGCCACTCTAGCAGTCTAATTTATCATATCATCGATATTTTACAAATATACCTTTCCTGTCTTATTTCTTTTACGTTCATGCCCCTGAACATTTAACTAGATATACTAGTAATCAAACTAAATTGATGCATTTAGGTACCAATTTATACATTAATAATCTATTACTCACTTTGCAACACATTTGAAAGAAATTAAACAACCAGTACATAAAAACGAACAATTAAGGTTTAAGCCCAAAATCTGAAATTGAATCAATCTCATAACCTAGCTCCCTGTGCCCCAAAATTTTAGTTCAGTCATTACCGTCAAGGAAACAAAATAACACAATCAAATTAAGCTATTGAGTTCAATATCCGATTAAAAGAATAAATGATATAAGAGAGGCCTCAGGCAAATTTAATTCATACACTCAATTAAATAAGATTTCTTTAAAATTCAATTAACAACAAGGATAATATTTGTTCCTACTTTTTTACAAATTACCAAACTCTTATAGGTTGATAAATTAAGAAATTCACAGCCAATAGAAATGGAAAAGATTACCGATTAATAACTGTGAAGCTCTCTCAAAGGAACCGGTCCGTAATTGGATAGCAAAACCAACTTAAATAGTAAAATCATTTCTCTGTTCTTCTTCTTTCTTTCTTTTTTCTCATTTCCATTTCACACATTTCTCTTTTTACATGGTTTTGATTTTTCTTATTTTTCTCTATTTTCGGAAGAGATAGGCAATACCCTTGATTAAGGGAAATTTAAGTAGCTGAGTGTTTTACTCACCAGTGGCCGCGTGGCCCAAGTCATTTGACTATTCTCCTTTTATTTTATATTTTATATTTAAATCTTAAGTTTGCATTTCTTTATATATTCAACCTTTGTATTTGCAAGTTTTACAAATTAGTCCAAATACTAAAAAGAAGATTATAATTATAACTAGATGCTTAACCCTCTATTGCATATATTAAACATTTTAGAATTTCAAATTAACAACATATTATTGGACAAAGTAACTTAAATATATCAGTTATGCTTAATAAAATGATACTTGACACTAAAATGTGATTTATTCTATAAAAACATATTTAAACATTTCGTACAAAATTTTCAATTATTAATTCTATATGCATATTTTGCGAAATGTTACGAGACCAAATGGATAATATTTGAAAAAGAGTTTAACAATACGGCGTCCGTTTATTATTTTTTATTTTTCTTTTTGTTTGTTGGACAGACACCATAAACTATGATTTTTTTTTTCGAGATATTAGTCTTTTGATCTGATTTTTCTAAATTTATTTATCTTTGTTTCCTCTTAATAAAAAAAAATGGCTCCAATAAATATTACTAGTCTTAGACTAGAACCTTTCCGTTACTTTTTAGACTAAATTGCATAATTGGTTAAAATATCACTCATTCTTCTTGTGGTCCTTAAAATTTTTAAATTATCATTTTGATTCTTAAAACTTAAAAGAGTATCAAATTAATTCTACCTTTGAAGAAGTATATTCACCATCTCGATCTCATTTTATTATTGCAATTAATATTGATACAGTCAAAGAATTAGTAATGTAGATCACTTACATACTAATATTTATTCAAATCATCATAACATTTACAACAGTAGTTAGAATTTTCTAAAATTTACATATATCCAAACCTTAAATATTATCATGGCATATGTATTAATCAATGTGAAATTCCATCTAATTTCTCAACCGATGGCGATAATAACAATGGACTAATATAGTGTATGTGAAAAATGATAAAATTGAAATATAGTTCATGTCCATTATTTAAAAATTGAAAAATAGCAAATAAATGATTATTATTCTTAGACCTGATCAAACAGTTCGTGTTGGGTCCCTCTATTCCACAAAAGTCACGAGCGCGGTCAACTAATTCGCCTCATTTTTTTTTTTTACTTTATCTCTCTCATTTCAATCCTTAACGCTGTAGTAAAAAGACAAAATACTGAATTGCAAAAAACAAAAACAAAAAAAATATAATAGTAAAGAACACAAAAGACAAAATACTTACCATTGATCCAAATGTTTGTGGTTAATTTAGACGAATACTTCTACAATTTCGATTCTCCCGTAAGAATTTAAAGTCACGTAGTGACTGTCGCGGCATAACAATGTATAAGTCACATTTTCTTGATTTATGTATTTCGTACTGTGATTAATTGTCGCGGCATAACAATGCATAACAATGTGATTAATTACGTAATGTGATAATTTTTTAGAAAATTAACACGGCATGTGAACTGGTTAATTTGGTTGTAGTATGACACAATTTATAGTCACGCAAGTTACGCGTAATCAGGACGGTCAGATATTGATCTAGTAGTGAATTTTGAATAAGTTAACTTAAATTACAAAAAAAAAAAAAAATGTGACAAATGTAATCAGTCATGTTTGAACACAACACGGTAGACATGTCTTAATCATAGCGTGACTAATGTGTGGTGATTGTCTCTCCGAAATTAATCATGACATATCATGTACATCAAAATATATAAAATACACAACACATAATCTAAATAACAACATACTAATCATGACACACCACAAATTCACATCCCTCCTTACAAACTTCAATTATAAATTTAACAATCCTATGCAGGGACAAAAGGTACAAGACAGAAGTGGCTTAGTAAACCTCAAAATTTTCAAAAAAAAAATTCAGATACATACAAATTTTATTACCCTGTGGTAATACAAGAAATTCAAAAGGCTTACGTATCCTTTCATTTACTTTGAGCACGGAAAATTGTAAATAAAAACATCTTTTATAGTTTTATTTTGAAATTTGAAAAGTTGCGAAATATAGAAAGGTAAAAAAAATAAAATAGGAAAATAATAGCGGTGCTGGCTCTCCATCCCAGTTATCGAAAAGGATAGAAGTTATTCAAATTTTAGAAGGCACGGTAATTATTAAAAAGAACAATAAAAAGGAAAACAACGGATTAAAAAGTAGTAAACTATTTTTTGAAGATAAAAAATCAAAATAAAAATGGTAAAATTGTGCAGTAGATTGAAATTTGTTGATTTAATTCAATCTCACAACTAGAAAGACAATATCATTGTAGAACATCATTATCGAGTAGACGTACTTAATGCCACAATAGATCAAAAATTACAAGAGATAAATGATCGATTTACTGAGCAATATACTGAACTTTTGATCCTTAGTGCTGATTTAGACCCAAGACAAGTGAAGTCCTTTAGTATTGAACATGCATGTAAATTGGTAGATAAATTTTACCCATATTTTACCAATCAAGAGAAAGCTCAATTAGAATGTCAATTGCGACATTATGAGATTGACATGAAAAATCATTCAATTCTTATAGACTCCTTGTCATTGGCCGACTTATGTAATAGATTAGTAGAAAGTGGTAAATCCACTATATATCCTCGGGTAGATATGTTGATTTGATTAACTGATACTCTTTTCACCTCAACTGTTACTACAGAATGAGTTTTTTCAGTCATGAAGCTCGTTAAAATTGGGCTTTAGAATAAAATGGGTGACAAGTTTCTTGAATATTATATGCTTGTTTATATCGAGAATTTTATTTAGTTCCTACTGTTATTTTCTGGTACAACCGACAATAAAAGGAAAAAAAAATAAAAATAAAAGATACTGACAGAAGACGTTAACGGGTTCCAAAATTAAAAGTCGTCATTTCTTCGA
This sequence comes from Carex rostrata, assembly GCF_964058835.1. NCBI lineage: Eukaryota > Viridiplantae > Streptophyta > Magnoliopsida > Poales > Cyperaceae > Carex > Carex rostrata. The sequence continues at coordinate 4,867,862 of NC_135925.1, forward strand.
CTATAAAAGAAATGTCTACAATTTTACCAACAATTGGATTTTGAATTCATAAATATTTAATTTTCAAAATTAATATTTGTTATATAAAAAGTTTGATATCAAATATTCGTCTCTCCTCCTCTGACAGCATCTGTCAGATTTCTCAACAAAAAAAATATTCGTCTCTCTTGTTTTTATATAGACATGACTCATGAGCGTTAAACTCCCGATTTTTTTATATATATCCAAAACTTCAATCAAATTACAAAAAATAACCGAAGCACCGTTGAAATTCGATTTTTACCCAATCCGGTTATCCAATAACCGGATTTTATAGAAATGTCCGGTTAACCACTCCCCGGACTCAAAATGCACAAATCCGGTTAATGGTTAACCGGATTTGTGCATTTTGCCTTTTTTTTTGTATTAAAATATTAGAAATATTGAATATATTTCTTTGAAAATAGATATAATACAATATAATTTGATTTATTAGAAAGACTGCAACAAATAACCCGGATCAATATTTTTCAGATCAGATTTTTCGCGGCTGTAAGAAAAATTAATATATTTCTTTATGTGTTATTGGAAAAAAATAAAAATAATTAGATTCTGAGTTATTGATCTCGGTTCAAAAGTCACTTCTAAGTAATTCAGAAAATATTGTGACCTTTCTAGTACATTTAATTAATAAAAAGTTGTATCTATTTTTGAAAAATATAAAAAACTTTAATTTATTTAATTATTGTTTTTCAAAAAGAATTCTCAAAATAGATACAACTTTTTATTAATTAAATGTACTAGAAAGGTCACAATATTTTCTGGATTACCTAGAAGTGACTTTTGAACCGGGATCAATAACTCGGAATCTAATTATTTTTATTTTTTTCCAATAACACATAAAGAAATATATTAATTTTTCTTACAGCCGCGAAAAATCCGATCTGAAAAATATTGATCCGGGTTATTTGTTGCAGTCTTTCTAATAAATCAAATTATATTGTATTATATCTGTTTTCAAAGAAATATATTCAATATTTCTAATATTTTAATACAAAAAATTTCTGTTTTCAAAAAAAAAAAAAAGACAAAATGCACAAATCCGGTTAACCATTAACCGGATTTGTGCATTTTGAGTCCGGGGAGTGGTTAACCGGACATTTCTATAAAATCCGGTTATTGGATAACCGGATTGGGTAAAAATCGAATTTCACCGGTGCTTCGGTTATTTTTTGTAATTTGATTGAAGTTTTGGATATATATAAAAAAATCGGGTTAAACTCTGTCAATTTGCGTTAACTATTTGGAATTGCCTGTAGCAAATTTATCAATTTGCATGTAAGTCTTTGTAATTTCATAACCATGTGGAGACTATCTGACAATGCAATGATGAGCGGAATTTGGAAAATTATTAAAATTGAGAAAACTTTGGGATGAATAGCTCGGATATTGGTTGGTGACTTGGTTTTATCTCTAAACTAGGTACATCGAGGATGTGGACTTGGTGATGAGCGCCAACAAAGCTATACAGTATACAAAGATGGAATGATGAATCAGCAGTGGTAGACTGGTAGACTGGTAGACTGGTAGCTGGTAAATTTTATGCATCAATTAAATTTTGGGCTGGGGATCACTGATGAGTAAATGACTTCATTGGTAAAAATTGAATCAAATGAAGTACTGGGCTCGAGTAGGCTCAAGTACTGGGCTTTAGTGGGTCTTCTTTTCAAATGAAGGACTATTCTAACCAATAAAAACTTGATTATTCTGGAAGACAACGGACCGGATTTTATGAATCCGGTCCGTTGTCTTCTTTTCTCGTGCAGGAGGGTACAGGAGACAACGGACCGGATTCTAACTCAAATTAAGTTTGAATCCAGACCATTCGATTAGAATTCAGTTGGAGATAAAATTCACGGAGCTCCTTTTATATTCGTACACATTCTCATTTGGAGAATTCAAACTCAAAACTTTTTCAGTTACTTCAAAGATCCGAATTTCAGGAGCCCATACATAAATATAAAGCGCATTTTGATTTTCCTTCCGGCTTTGTCAGGAGATATTGCTGCTACGTTATATCTATCAAATTAATTCGATTAATTATATTTCGTTTTGGCAATTTAATACTATGAATTGTTATTTTGAAACACGTATATTTTTTTACAGTAATCTGTGGGCTCACAGATGGCCAACCAACTTGTCCAATTACATCTTGTTTGGATGGAGAGTATATGAAGCAAGAGAAGGGAAAGGAAAGAAAATCTCGTAAATAATTTTCGTTTGGTTGAATGTTTAAAAGTAGAGTAAGATTAATGGATGTTATTTTTTTAATCTCATTTAATTTTGTAAAGCTTTTATTTTGTTAATTTTCAAATTGGAACGTAAAATAGATAAACAAGATAATGTAAAATATAATAACTTTCATTTCCATTCCTTTCCGTTCCGTTCGGTTCCGTTCCCTCCCCTTCTACTATTCACCTATCTTTCCTTTTACCTCTTGTGAATCAAATATAATGTTAAGTGATGTCTTGGTAAACTTTCAACTACAATGTAGTAAATATATGGCATTGCTTCAAAGAGTTCAGATTCTATCAAGCATTATATGGTTTGAATTTTACTTCAACCATCCAATTAGAATTTGAGTCAATCTGACTCAAATATATAATAATTATTTTAATATTCCTGCTAGTATATATCGGATTCAAAAAAAAAAAAATGAGGTACCTTAGATGATATTAATTTCTATTCTAGTAAGGTGAACAGATGAACCGCCGAGTTTTTTAAAAATATCCAAATTTATTAATATTTTATTATAAATAACCAGATGTTTGAAAAAATTATATTTTTACTAAAAAACCGTAAATATTCCTTACGGTTTGACTTTTTTTTTTATTTAAAAATTCGGAACCGTGTATATTCCTTACGGTTTGACTTTCTTTCTTTTTTGCTTTTTTTTTAGCTCAACTTTGCACCTCTAGTTAACATATCAAAACAACTTCAAAAATCATGAAAATTTACCGACATGCATTCTTGACTTCATAGAACAAGACTGTGAAGTTTCATACAAAATCACAAAACAGATCGTGAGATATCAGCTCTCAAAAATTGCTCGAACTGCTGAAGGAGTGCTTCTGAGCCCAAATTTGCACCTCTGATTAACATATCAAAACATAATAAAACATAAAACATAATAAAACATAAACTGAACAAAACATAATAAAACATAAAACATAAAAACATAATAAAACATAAACTGAACAAAACATAATAAAATAACGAAGCTAAACTGAACAAAACATAATAAAACATAAAACATAATACTACGCTAAAGGAAAACATAATAAAAGCACTCCTTCAGCAAATTTGGGCTCAGAAGTGCAAATTTGAAGGTGTTTTGATATGTTAATCAAAGGTGCAAATTTGGGCTCAGAAGCACTCCTTCAATAGTTCGGGCAATTTTTGAGAACCGATATCTCATGATCTGTTTTGAGATTTTGTATGAAACTTCACAGTCTTATTCTATGAAGTCAATAATGTATGTCGGTAAATTTTCATGATTTTTGAATGTGTTTGGATATGTTAATCAGAGGTGCAAATTTGGGCTCATAAGCACTCCTTCAGCAGTTTGGGCAATTTTTGAGAGTCAATATCTCACGATCTGTTTTTTGATTTTGTATAAAACTTCACAGTCTTGTTCTATAAAGTCAAGAATGAATGTCGGTAAATTTTCATGATTTTTGAAGGTGTTTTGATATGTTAATCAGATGTGCAAATTTGGGCTCAGAAGCACTCTTTCAGCAGTTTGGGCAATTTTTGAGAGCCGATATCTCACGATCTGTTTTGAGATTTTGTATGAAACTTCACAGTCTTATTCTATGAAGTAAAAAATGCATGTCGGTAAATTTTCATGATTTTTGAAGATGTTTTGATATGTTAACCAGAGGTGCAAAGTTGGGCTAAAAAAAAACAAAAAAAAACAAAAAAAAAACTCAAACCGTAAGAAATATATATGGTTCCGAATTTTTAAATTCAAAATAAAAAGTCAAACCGTAAGGAATATTTACGGTTTGAATTTTTAATTCAAACCGTAAGATTTCCTTACGGTTTGGGTAAAAATATAATTTTGCCAAACATCTGATTATTTATAATAAAATATTAATAAATTTGAGTATTTTTAAAAAACTTGGGATAACCATAACATGTCTAAATCACAATATGAATTTAAATTTAGCTTAATCCGAGCTACACACAAGCTGCAAATGGGCCTGATCCAATAGCATTATGTTTTTAGAGCCCCGTTCGGCAGTAAAAAAAAAGTTGCTGTTTACGTAGAAAAAAAAAAGAAAAAAAAAACTTAATTGACTGAATTATTTTTCTTTCATAAACAGTAATTCAGTTCAAAATTCTAAATAGATAGAACTGAATCTTCACGGAAGGTGAGGACAGATAAGATATCACGTGGGTTGGGGAATAAAGACGAGTAGTTGGTACGCATGGTTGTAACTTCACGCTTCCCAATTACGAGGAAAATGTTCTTTACGGAACCAAAGTTAATCAAATGTTGAGTTTGGGTGACCGTCCAATTAGAATCCGGACCATTCGAAATAGAAGGAGATTTTTTATCGGTAGTAATTAACAAAAAAAGAAGAGAGGAAAACAGAAATAGTACAGTTATTTTTTTATGGGTAGTAAGATCGTTACTGTTTATACCGATTCTAACTTTTTTTTTTTTACAAAGTTAGGATCGGTACTGTTCATACCGATCCTAACTCTTTTTTTTATCTGTCTTAAATTACCGATCCAAACTATGCAAAAAAAAAAAAAAAAAAAAGATTATGATCGGTATGAACAGTACCGATCTTACTACCCATAAAAAAATAACTGTACTATTTCTGTTTCCATCTCTTATTTTCTATTAATTACTGCCAATAAAAAATTTCCAAATAGTATTTACAGGGTCTCTTTAGTATTCGCACAGATTCTGATGGGCCGGTCCGGATCCAAACTCAAATGTTGAGTTACTTTAATTAGGGGATCCAAATCCTCTATTTTGATCATAATTCTTTCATAATCATTTGAAATTGAAATTTTAGAATATATGTAAATCGTTGACAGTGGACCATCCAAAAAGCAGTAAATTTTCTACTCATTTAAAAAAAAAAAAAAAGCTGAAATTAGTTATTTGCCACCCTAAAACTTGAAATTGGTTATTTGTCATCCCAAAGTTATTAAATTAAGCTATTTGTCACAAGTATACACTAAATTCAGATTTTTGATTTAAATAATTCTGAAAATTAGCGTATAAAAAACCGTATTTTAGTATTTCCAATGTTACCCTTCAATTTCAATTGAACTGATCTAATTTGGATCGGAAGCTAAACAGATCAGATCTCCCACTTCTTCGCCTCTCTTCTTCTTCGCTAAACAGTTCCGCGGATTGCCTATCTTCTTAGACAATTGAACTGAACCGCTCTCGGCGCCCACTTCTCCAACGAGAACCGCTCCTCTCCATCGACAGCGAGATTCCCTTCCCCTTCCATCGAGCCAATCCGTTAGTGTAGAGTGCAAGAATCTCGACTTCAATTTAGAATTTGATTTTAGAGGAAGCAAAAACAAATTCTGAGATTCGTGAAATTGTCTGAGTTACGAGATTCTGGTATTCTGGTATTGAACTGAGTTCTGAGATTCGTGCAGATGATGCCGTATTTTGGTGAGTTATTTTCCTTTGTTGACCTATACTTAATTGAGTTTATCCTTTAATTTTCTTCCTCTTTACGGGTGAGTTATTTTGGGAGAAATCACGGGTCAGGGGTGAAGGGTCTACCTCATGTTAACTTTATCTAATGGAATAATCTGGTTATACCAACCACTGAAGGACTCTGACAATATAATTTACAAACTTATGTGTATTCTCTTGCAACTATTTTATTTGTATTATCTTTTGTTCTTTCTTTTCAGGAAAATCTGACAATCAATGCCATGTTTGGAGAATATTCTTTGATTTGAAGCTGCAGAATTTTTTTTATTGAGTCTGAATATAGTTGGATGCTTGTATCAACTGGGGCAGTAAAAGTGAATCTATGCATGTGGTTGTGATAATAGAGTTGTGATATCAGAATGCTTTATCAATGTAAACTGGGGTTGCTCCATGATTCTTTATTTTTTTATTCGGATAATTAATTAAATTTGGAAGCCTTAGATGTTGTAAATTTGTAATTAATTCTTTATGGAATATAAAGAGTAATTTATTTTAATATTTTCTTTGATTGTTGTTAATATGTGGTTATTTTCTTTAGGCATTGTTGAGGTATTGTTGAGGTAGATATATAACCGGCCACATCATGAAAAGATTGAAATAAACATAGTAAAGATTATTGCAACTATACTAATGCATACCACAATTATAGATTACACTTAAAGTTTTATGGATTTCACTTAAGACAAATCAAATATCCAAGGCAACCATACTATCTATGACCATCAATGTACTGGTACCAAACAAGTACCAGTTCTTACAAATAGTAATTAACAAATTGTAAATATTGTTATCATGGAACGAAATGAATAAACAAAACAAATTGAATATTATCCATGAAACTGGACAAGCTGGAGAACAAGGTGGTCACCAGTGCATTATGTAAAAGTTACAAAGAAGCCCTTCTAAAGTTTTCTTTTAACAGAACTAGCAAATGACACTTATTAGCTAAACCATGTATGCAAGACATCTATCATTTTATCAACTTTTTGCAAAAAAAAGCAGAATAAAACAAAAAGATTAATTAATCTGACATAAATCTTCATTAGGTCAATCTAAGTGAATATAATTGGATGCTTGTATCAAATCCAAGCACATACCAAAAGAGCACATTAGCATGTTTACCAAAAAAAGAGCAATCTAAGTTCTGTACAAAAAGAGAGCTCTATTTATCAAAAATACACAAGTAATTTGTAATATTTTCCTTGTTATTATTTATATCAACTTCATTCATTCAAGGGCTTCATAAATTTTGTAGAAGATGGATGGCCATTTTCTTCATCCACAATCATGTCCTGCATAAAAGTAGCAAGACATAGCAGTAGATAATGCTCCTGAGCTCCAATAATTTTGAAATTTCATGAGACTAATAACAGTAGACTTTTCATTGATTTAAAACTCAAAAATTATTACATGAGCAAAGTTACATAAATAGATGAAAACTGGTTATATAAACTGCTTAGGACATAGCCTAGCTAAAGTTACATAAACTCTCAAGTTACACATAGCCCAACTAAAGTTAGACTTTTCCATTCAAGCTCATTTCGTATATAGTCAGGAGAAGAAGGGATGAATTTATAACTAAGATGTACACTAAATTGGATTGATTGTAGTCTAATTAGAGCTATTTTTTAGTGGATTGCTGCACAAATTAGAGCTAATGGAGCAATGATTCATTAAAATAAAGCTAATCACACATTTAAGATTAATTCAAGCAACAAAGGTAAACTATCATGATACTGTTTATCATGATTCTAATTGAGGGACATGAAACTATTGCTCAACTATTGCACTTTTGCTAAAGTTATGTGGGTGAAATTGAGGGTCAATTGAGGAAAATTTTGTATAAATTGAGGTTTAATGCAATATATCAGCATCAAGCAGTCAGTTTGATTGATAAAGATTGATCTTGAAGTTGCACGGGCGGAACTTCTACCAGGGGTGCCAACAGATTTATGTTGCTTCCAATAGATTTACTGCTGGCGGAGAAGCTTGCGTGGAGGAGGGACTGGCACTGCTGGCGGAGAAAGAACCGACGGAGGAGGAACTGGCGGGCGGAGGAGAGACAGGCGGGCAGAGGAGGGAGGATCCGTGGTTCTCAGGCGGACGAAGTAGGGAGGATCCGTGGTTGTCTTCTCTTGTCAAGCAGGCAGAGGAGGGTCTAGCCCTGCTCTCTGTCTTAGGCGGATCCAACTATCGAGCAAACAGATCCAAGCAGCTAAAAATTTGATCCACATAATCTTCACCAGGGGTATTTTGATCATTTTTTGAATATTTTTGACCGCTTGACTTTATACTAAATTAATTCAAATGTTTAAAAATTTCACATGTAGATACATCACACGTAAGGTAAACGGATTTCAACGGTTCGGATTTGTCATTTAAAATTGATTTGATGAGTTTTAGAATTAAGGTCACCAAAACTTTGGTAAGCTTAAGAGCACCCTAGTTCTACTCCTATACCCCTATACTTATAAATATTTTTAAATATGAAACTGAATGACGTATAAAAATATTAATATAAAATATTACAAATATTTATACCTATGCACTGAAGTGTTTATATCTATGTGGTTAACTGTTTTTATACACTAAAGTATTTATATCTATGGTCAACTGTTTTTGTTAGCGATATATTGAAAATGGTAAATCATGTTCAACTTCAAACCTGTACATGATTCATCTTTTAATCAATGCATCAAATTAATGCACACGAATCTAATTAATTGTTGGGCTAACGTCCAGATGAGCGGTAAGCAATTGCTCTCTGAACAATATTTCTCATTTCTCTAAATAAATTATAACTTGAGGTATGTTTTTCGTAGATGAAATACAACTGTCATTAAGCACAGTAACTAAATAAAAAAGCAGCAACTTTATTTTAGCCCCTAAACAACACACATTTTAGTAGATATACAAACGTTTTAGTAGATATACAAAGAGTATATTAGCAAACCCTCGAAGGAAAATATTTCTAGTAATATTAAATGCTTCATTGCACGATGAGTCTATGATAACTTGTAAATATAACGGTGCAAAACGCTTTTCATGATTTCTAATAAGATCTTCACAAATGACAAGAGGCTGAAAAGTTAAAACATTTCAAGGACATTTTCGCGCAAAATTCAGTAAGAAATAATATAACCTGAATACCTTAAGCTGTAAAAAAATCAAGACATCAGATTGTAGACCAACTTCTTTTTCTTATATTATTGGAAAAGATGAACAACACAAATAAAAATTATATCATCAGCTTTCTTTGTTTCTTTTCCACTTTCAATAATAAATATACACTAAACAGCTTTCTCATTGTTATACTTTCATTATTTCACATAATACACTGTGAACCAAGTACCCACGATAATTACCCCCAGTACCTGACACCTAAAGAAAAGTCTGTAAATATCTAATCCCACCAAATAAGAAAAAGATTAAAAAAAAAAAAAAACTTTCAGACTAACTAAACAAAATAACAAACTAACAATAGCAGTTAGTACTTTACATGATCCGACAAATCCCACCTATGCCGGTAAATGCAGGAATTATCCCAATATCAATAAGCACCTCATTCGAAACAATCAAAGTTGAGATGACACCAAATCGGCTTATTTATGGTGGGTCACGAACAGCAGGACTAGGCATCCTGACTCGATGCAGCGAAGGCCTACCAACTGCCTCCAAAATTCTACTAAAAACAATTTTGACTGGTACACAGGTGACCAATGGCACACCTCCATCCGGCTTGATCAATCCACCCAGAATACCACTTCCACCAAGTGATGATATTGCTTTTGTTTTCGTTTTTGATTTTGATTTCTGGCGGGCATTCACCTTTTTTGAGGACTTCTTATGTGACTTGCCCGGTACTGGCTTCTTCCTTATTGGATGATCTATCATGGATCGGGGAACTCTTTGCATGACGGTTCGTCGGCCAGTACGCCAGACAGGAGGAAGGCCAGAACTGTCGTCAGGTCCTGAATCCACATCAGGTAGAAACACAGAAGTTGACCCATCTCCTACAATCTCAATCTGTACTGGGTGGCCCACGATTGCCTTACCATTCAGCCGGCTCATCAGAGAGACGAGTGGGACCCGCTCCCCCTGGTAACTTGCCTTAACCTGTAGATCCACGTCAATCAAAACAGGCTCAACATTACCCCTTCTGTTTGTGGCATTCTCATAATATCCATTCCAACACAAGCTCTGGTTTGAGAGGTAATCATGCTGGCTATCAACAAATCCTGCCAAATCATCATCAAACTCCTCTTTTGGTTGGTAAAATCCTTGACTTGTAGTGGTATCTTTCAGCTGACAGGTGGACTCCCTATATGATGCTCCATCATTGCACCTATCAGGCCACACTGACCCACTATCAGTAATCAATTCTGATGGACGCTTGGCTGTGTTTCTGCTGTTGCGCTTGCCTTTGATGTTCCACTTGGATACACTGGTCTCTTGGTTTGGGTTGGGTGTATCATTCACTGTATTTGGGTAGTTGTTGGAAAACTGAAAAGGTGGAAGATCTTTCTCCATTTCTTGCATCGCCTTCTGTCTAGTATCTGTATTTGCCAATAAAAGAAATACTTAATAACAAAATATGTAAGTGCTGTCATACAAACAAGATAAAACAGCAAAAACCACCAACTTCAGGGTTCACAATGAAGATTTTGGTGCTTAAAGATACCTGTACTAGCTTGAACCAAAATTAATTACTCTCAGTTTCTGTCATTTTTACCCAGTTCCGTAGTTGTTCAATTACACAATTAGTTGAGGCTTTGTTGGAAAGTTTAATTTAATTGCGGCTTAATTGAACAGCCGAGAAGTGATTATTTGCTCATATTGAGGCTTAATTGTATTGGTCATGCGGGGGACCAGCTAAAATTTCGAAAATACCAACTGATTACAGTCTTAATCCTGATTAAGCACGTTACTGATAGATTGATTACCTAGTAAAAATTCAGTCCCACCCTCCACGTCAGTATCCGTCTCTTCTGACGAGCCACTTGGTGATGCTTCTGTCTCAGTCTCAGTTTCAGAATCAGGGTCAGCTATGCGCTCCGGCTCCGGTTCAAGACCAAGCTCAGGTCTGATCTCAGTCTCAGTTACAGGTTCCAGTTTAGGCTTCTTATCAATTAACCCATATGACTCAAACTCATCCTCAAGAGGCAATGGCTCCTGTAGAAAATCCTCAAATCCTGAACCAACACCAGATACGCCCCCTTGTCCTGACAAAAACTCTCCACGGTTAAAAGAATCTTCCTCTGACTCTGCTGGGAGATATGCACACTGGCTCTTGGCAGGGTACGCAGATCGCACAGGAATGCCGTGCGACGTCTCCTCAAGTAATACAGCACCAGTATCAAATGCATGCGAGATTGTTGTTTGAGTTGGCTGGAGAGCTGGTGGGGACAGGGGAAGGGGCAACTTGGGGCTGCTCTGCAAAACCTGATGTAGTGGCCTCCTTCTGTCTTTCTTTTTCACAGGAAGTTCACCACCTGCATTTTCCAGTGGTCTTTTCTTGGAATTAGATAGCCCATTATATGATAAAGAGCTCCCATATATATCCCAGGATGAGGCTGCTGCTGGTTTCTTGCTCTTGTATCTATGTGACACAACATCAGCCTTTTTTCCTGCCCCATGAAGTTTGTAAGGCTTTGACATGCGAGGTTCATCGCTCATTGAGAAAACCGGTGCTGGGCCAGGCGGTGGCTGGTTGGGGAAGCGGCTCTCAAGCTGCTTTCTCTCCAGTTCAAGTGCATGCAGGATGGCATCCTCCCTTCGAGCATACTTCTCACGTTTCTTTATTGGCACGCCTTGAGCTGCCTCAGCTCGTTCTATACATGCATCAAACTCACCACATCGGAAAGCCTTTACACGCTTTGATTTCTCCAGGTTGTACCAATCCCTGCAAGTATATGAGAAAATGATATAACGGCTAGTTTTCTTATATTATTGTACCAAAAAACTGGCACGATACCAGTACTATACCAGATCAATAAAGCATTAGAATTAATTTGATAAAAGACATCAGGAAGCTCAGAACTGGATGCCAATACCTAATTATAACAGTTTTAACTGTTTCATCATATCTCTACAGGGTCTCATGGCAAACTTGGTTATATTTATAAGAAAACTAGCCGTTATAGCCATCATATTTATAAGAAAACTTGCTTATACAACATAAAAGTTTCACAAAAGACAATTTTTTTTTCTTCTATGTTAGGTATCAAGCATAAATCATAATCATCATGTCTAGATTTGTATTTTAAGAAACATGTTAAAAGAATAAGGGAACTAAGTCTATGCAATTGCTGAGGACTAACAGAGATAAAAGGCGAACGATTGGACAAAAATGAAAAGGAAGGGGAAGGAACTTAGGAGCTTTTCAGTATCAACTGAAACTATGTGACACTTAAGAAGAATGCACTAAGCTATTAATGCATGAAAAGCTCTCATTAACTTTTCACTCTTCTAGTTAGTAAAGATGGGATTCAATTATTTCCTCACAAGTGAAGGTTCACGAAATAACACTAACAGCCACTAAATCTTTTAAAACCCTGATTTTGCCATGGTTCCACATCATATGTTATGACCACACAGCCAAGACATTCAATTAAAAATACACTATAAAAGGGATAATTTATTTTATACTCCTAATAAGACTTCTTTATCATTTGAATTTTGATCTCCTGATTCTTATCAAAGCTTAACATGGTACAATTTTGATCTCTCTTGAGTCTTGATCCTAACAACATTTCTTTCATTCCAGTTATTCTGGTTTTGCATCAAATTGACAGAAATACAATTTTTTTTTTCCTTTCACAAACCTAACTTCTCTATTTTCCAACGTTTTTGTCCCATTTTTTTTTTCTGATAATGCTTCATCAAGTGGACCTAAACAACAAATTTGGGCGTGACAGGAAAAAAAAAAAAAAAAAAAGAAAGAAAATTATCCCAAACTCGTCTTATTTTCTTTCTTTTTTTCACTAAATCCAAGCGGTAAAGAAAACAAGACACTTTAAGTACAAGATTAATTTAACAGAGAAAGAACAGAAGACTTACACGCTAGCATCCTCCCGACCGAGAAGCTTAACGGGCGTGCCGGATCGGGGAGACAAGAGATGTGACTCCGCTAGTTCATCAGGTCCAAGAATCCGACCCGGCCACCACGACCCGTTTCGCCTTCGGACCCACACTATGGTCCCAACAGACGCATCCACCACTCCTCCCTCCCCTCCCTCATCTCCTCCTTCCATAAGTTGACCAAACCCTAGATTCTACAGTACAGGTCGATTAACCGCCTGAGAAATGGACTCCGCGTACGAGCCTAACCGTGGAGCTTGATCCGATCGTAACTATGAAGATCTTTTGTAGGTTTTCCATTCACAACCGGAGAGATTTCTGACCTTTCTTTCCCTCTCGCACCACCGGACTGGAGATCTCCATCGCCGTCCGTTGATCTCTTGTCAGATTCCGTTGCTGATTCTCCTATATTTTTTTTGTTTTTGTATTTTCCTTCTCTTTTTCTATCTCTCCCTCCCTCTTTTTCCTTATTTTTTATTCTTTTTATTTTTTCTTTCTCGCTCCTCTCGGCAGAAAAAAAATAATTAAAAATTTAAAACTCGGTCCAAGAAGGGTTACCAGATCCGATTACTCTCTCTCCCTCTTCCAGTCTTTCGCTCTGTTTCTCTCTCTCTCTTATGACAAGGATAAAACGGATGCCTCAAGTCTCTCAATCAGGTAATATACGACTTTGCTGTCTGATGCTCCTTCGGTACAATTTAAGGAGATACACGAACGGAAAGATAAGAGCCTTTAGACAAGGATCCAACGATGCACAACGGTTGAAAATCGATTGTATGGCACATAATAGTCAACGATGGACCGTATACTGCAAGAGAGGAGAACCGCGGTTTAGCGATGGAAGAATAGAAACCATTGGATTCTGATCCTGTGGTGTGTATTATTTAGGCGAGTCTTAAATTAATCAAATATCGAAAGACCGTATTAGGCGATGACAGTGGCTATGTTTCACAGTTTCAGTTCTCCAAAATGTACCAGACCGTTATTATCATCTTTTGTAGGTATTTGACGACCAAATCCATATGCATTTATTGAGTGTATCTTAAAGAATTATTGCTTATTAACGTATAATAAGAAAGTTCTTAGTTTATCAGAAAGAGATTTACTCTTGTTATTGTGGTTATCTTAGAAATTTTTGGATTGGGAAATGATTTTACTTGGCCATGCAAATATTGTGGGAACTCTGTATAATCTTAACAACTGTTAATCCAATACAAATTCAAATTGTTTACATGAATTATGTTGATGGAAGGGGTGAATCTCTGAGCAATTGACAGCGGCCTCTTGTTGCATTATATTAACAAAAATAATGATCAAGTTGTGCCTTTTCAATTTACTTTAATTTTTAAAGTACTAATATCTAGATTGTTGTGTGATACGTGGATTAATTCGATTAAAATTATGCATGTCTCCTCTCACATTACTGATGATTGTATAATTGTGTACACTGATGTTAAAATTATCAGTAACTATCATCACTGACGGACTCACAACTGTCACTGATGACACTTTACTACCATCACCGGTGAAATGTTCTGTATTAGTATAATCTATATCTCACCTATTAATCAGTTTATTTGCTGATTGCTTAAGTAACATCCTAATTGAAAAATAACTAAGTCGATCTATGGAGAGGATGGGGGCATATTGGATGATAATAATAAGAATATAAATTTACAATATATTAATGATATATTGGGGGAGGAGTCCAATACCTCATATTTTTCATAGCTCATCATACCTTATATTTTATATCTTTATTTTCGAAGTCCAAACTGTTGATCTGAATCACTCAACATGATTATACTAAAATATGCCTAGAGATGAAATTTTATAATTTTTGAAAATTTTTTACTATTTATTAAGATATATACAAAATCACCGTTTTCGAACTGTTGAAAAAACAGTGATTTTCTATCCATCTTAAAAAATAGTAAAAAAAAAAGAGAAAAGGTATTATCCCCCGACGTTCAGTCCCCGGAAAATCCCCGCCTTCTATTTTCACGCGTTTTCAACAGTCCGCCGACACAGTTTCAACTGATGTTAACGGTTCGACCGTTCCTCCCACTTTCCTTATATAAACGAAGTTTCTGAGTTGCCGTTGTTTTCAATCTCTCCTACGTTCTTTCCAAATCTGACGATCTCCTATTCTAATTTTGACGATCTCTGATTTTCATCGATGATTCTATCTTTTACGGGAGTCGGTCTCCAAGATCAGATCTCCCTCCTCTCTTCGTGGCCCCTTCTCTACTGCACAATCTGTAATTCTTTGGCGCTAATCAATCTGTGTTTAATTTCTCTTATTCCTGTGACCTTGATCGTACGGATGAAGAATTAGACTAGTACCGTGAGGCATTGGCCAGGATGAGACACAAGATGAGATGAGGCACAAGATGGAAATACAAGCTCTCAAGGATGGGGCACGAGATGTAGTATAAAAGGTGCAGAGATGAGGCACGAGATGGAGATAGAAATACAAGCTCTCAAGGATCAGGTAATCTGTATAATTGAGAGTGAAAGGACATAATTTGAGTTGAACGGATTGTCAATTGCAAAATTCATGGTTGAATAATTAACTGACGAAAATTCAGGTTATTTTAGGTAAATTTGCAAGTAGGCATCCCATGAGTCCAAATCTGATGCAGGTATGGTCGACATAACAACAAGCAGAACGAATTTGTGATGATTCGACACGAAGGAAAAGGAGCAGTGAGTTATTTTGTTTCATTTTCATTGATTAATGAGAGGATTTTTGCATTTACTTGTTCATTTCCTTTGACTGTATGTGAATCTTTAGGTGAGTGAATTTCAGACAGATTATGTGTAATTTGGGGTTTTTGGGTGTGCACGTAAGTTGCTTGATAAAATGTCTCAAAGAGACATTACAGTATGGATATCAATGATTTCAATCTCTCTTTTTTATCTTAATACAACCCTGCTACTTGTGTGTACTGGCATGTTAATTGGCTTGTACACTCCAATGCTGCAACTACGGTTACCGGTATGGTACCACCAATACTGCAACTTACCGACTAGTACAGTACCACCAATGCTCCTACTTAGAATACAGTACCACCAATGCTCCTTTTTTTTATTAGACGGGGGATTATTAGTCCGG
Organism: Carex rostrata; assembly: GCF_964058835.1. Lineage (NCBI taxonomy): Eukaryota > Viridiplantae > Streptophyta > Magnoliopsida > Poales > Cyperaceae > Carex > Carex rostrata. The sequence continues at coordinate 4,883,797 of NC_135925.1, forward strand.
GGATTTCCAGGGGATTTCCGGGGGATTATTAGATCGGATTTTTGTATATGTTTCCTTGCGGGAGATTATCAGAAATCTTATCCAAACCATGAGGTGATATTTATATTTTATAGGATTGAAACTATCAGTGTACAGGATTCTTTAGTTAGATTTATAGGATTCATGGAGAGTAAGTTTATGATTTAAATTTTATATTTCAGAACTAATATTCTACTAATAGGTTGTTAAGGAACAGCTTAAAGTACATAAGGTTAAAATGCGTATGGGGTTAAAATGCGTTATTGGTTGTCAGGAAGAAGTTGATGAAGCCACACCATTAGTATTTTGTGGACTCCGATATCAAATCCTCCTTTTTACAAAATTACAGTTCATCTATGACCTGCCATCCCGTCTGTACAAATGCATCAGGGCCAAAACATGTGCTGCTGCAGTGAGGTTTTTCACTAGAGCAAAGCTAAATTTCAATCTGAAGATGGTTTCTTGTACAACTGTTTAGATTTTGAATCTGAAGATGAAATAGGGCGTCTTAGCATATCCATTGATTTCTGGTCTTGTATCCAGACTTATTGTTTTGCTATTAGAACCTTAATTATAAATCGTTACATGTTATTCCCTTACTGGTCTTAATGTGAACTTGCTAATCCTGCATTGGTTTCTAGGAAATCATGACCTTGTCAATGCTTCTTCTGGTACGAAAATAACTTGTCTTGATGTCCATTTGGTAAGTTCACACACACACACACACACACACACACACACATATATATATATATATATTCACGTGCCATCCTTGTCTGTATCCTTCTTTTTTATCTATAATGTACCAGTGGATGTCATGATCAGTTTTGATTCTAAGTTGCTGCCAGTAAATAATACCATCAGTTCGCTGACGGTATGTCTTAACTGGTATACACTGGCCTTGTTATGAATGTTGATATTAAAATGTTTAGTGTAGACAGTAGATGACTAGCGTAACATTAATTGAACTAAACAAAGCACACGAGACACACACAAGAAGCAGCCTGTTTTGGCTGTATATTTTCCCTTTTAAAACCACGATTTGTCCTTCCTTATGGTAGGTTACCGTCTTCCTTATGGTAACACTGTAAGTGCATTCATTATGGCAATGCATGCTGTAAGTTAATTTAGTGAACAGATGAATCTTTTCTTAATCATTATTTTATTTACAAGGATGAATGCCATTTTTTTTTTCTTTATTTACTGTCAGGCCAAATTCAAATTATATTTCTGAGAGATCCATTGAACCAACTTTTTAGTTCTTTTTGTGGAAATGTAGAGGAAAGTCAAAGCTATATGGGTGTTAATTTTTAGATTTTTTATAATTTTTTAGCTATGTTTAACGGATGCTTGAATGTAGGGACATATATGGTAATTTGTGCAGAAAAATAATAGTAGTTTTTGTATTTTGAAATTTTGAATTATAAAAAATAGCTAATAAATTATAGAAAAATACTACAAATGTAAATTTTAATCCTAACTTGCTTGTTTTTTAGTCATTTATTTAACTGCAGAGTTAGATTTTTGATTTGATTTTTTGTATCAGTCTGTCATGTTCTGGTTTCCAAAGAATGTCTTTTGAGTTTTTTCTTATATGAGCATTGTGCCTAATGTACCTGTATTTGAGTTGGGTGCTGGCTCAGTGTTTCATTCGAGTTATAGGGGGGCTATTTAGGACTGAACAGATCGTGCACATGCTATTTAGGGGGGCTATTTTTTGTGCCTAATGTACCTGTATTTTATGTTTTAGTACCGCATGCACCATGAGGTGAGATTTATATTTTACAGGATGGAAACTACCAGTGTACATAATTCTTTAATTAGGTTTATAGGATTCATAGAGAGTAACTCTATGATTTAAATATTATGAAGGTCTTCTCGACTTTTGAGCCATGGATTTGATGAAGGTCTTCGATTAGACAGTTTGTCAGATGTAAGCTTGTTACATTGATATTTTCTATTGATTTGAATCAGTTTATGTCAAATTGAAGTACTTAGTTGAATTTGCCGCTTTAATTTGCTCTTGCTTTTATTGTCAAATAGGAATGGCTGCCACTACATCTCATGGTACCCTTGGGTCTTTACAGTCTTGTTACCTCAGCAAATGTTCCCCATTTCAAAAGAGAAGTGCCATTGGTACACTGTCGGGTATGAACTTATAAATTGGGGTTGAAGCATGTTGAGCATGCCTCATCTTAGGTTGTCTTATTTGAAGTTTATAGAATTCATATATTAGGTTTACTGTATTGGTGACTTAGGTTTACATAATTCTTGACCTGTTATTTTGGGTTTTAAAAACTTGAGATTATCTTAGGTTTATAGAATTCGTGTATTATGTTTACAGAATTTCTTGATGGCTATCTGGAGGTGATGGTGTTGATGCCAGAGGGCCGAAAGTGTATCACCTTCATCGGTCACTCTATCTTAGAATCAAAGAGGGAGAAAATTTGAAAACATTTATGTTTTATAAGTAGTGTTATATTATACTTCTTCATGTTTGCTTTGATTTGTATGAAATGTTATGTTTGGTGGAAAACATTTATGTTATTTATAGGTAATTTATTTTGTTTAGTGATAAGAATGATGTCTCATTGGTAGATGTAATAGCATGTGTGTTTTGAGATTAGTTGTTATGTTTTCAGTATTTAACAACACTTTATATAAGTGATATGATAAGATGTACATAATTCAAAACAATTAAAAGTAGTATCTAGATGCAAATTTAAAAAAAAAATTGAAAAAAAATTAAAATTTGAATTTTTTTACTGGTTTATAGTATTCAACGAAATTGTCTAAGAGTCATGTGATAAGGTTTAGAGAATTCAAAACATTTGAAAGTAGTATTTAGATGCAAATTTAAAAAAAATTAAAATTTGAATTTTTTTTGTCATTTACAGGATTCAATGAACTTATCTACAGAGTTATGTGATAAGGTTTATAGAATTCAAAATAATTGAAAGTAGCATTTAGATGCAAATTTAAAAAAAAAATTGAAATTTTTTTACCGGTTTACAGTATTCAACAAAATTGTCTGCAGAGTTATGTGATCATGTTTACAGAATTCAAAATAATTAAAAGTAGTATCTAGAATGAGATTTGAAAAAAAAAATTGGAGAAAAATTTTGAAAAAAAAAATTCGAATTTTTTTTTTTTACATTTTTAAAAAATAAAATTTTGAAAAAAATTAAAATTAAAATTTTTTGTTTACCGGTTTACAGGATTAAATGAAACTATTTACATAGTCATGTGATAAGGTTTATAGAATTCAAAATAATTAAAAGTAGTATCTAGAAGGAGACAAAAAAATTTTGAAGAAAAATTTCAAAAAAGAATTTTGAAAAAAGTTTTGAAAAAGAATTTTGAAAAAAGTTTTGAAAAAAAATTTTGAAAAAAAATTCGGAATAAAAATTTCGAAAATAAATTTTGGAAAATAAAAATTCCGAATAAAAATTTCGAAAATAAAGTTTTGAAAAAAAATTTGAAAAAAAAATTTGAAAAAAAATTTGAAAAAAAAAATTTGAAAAAAAAATTCGAATATTTTTTACATATTTCCGTTTACAAAGTTTTAATGTAGTCATGGTTAGTTTTTAGTTTTGAAAAGCTGTTAGAGATCTTTTAGATGTGGTCCTGGTCAAAGGTCTAAAAGTGGTCCCAGTCAAAGTAGTTAAAGTGGTGGTTAAAGTGAAAGTTAAAGTGGAAGTTATTGGGGACCAGACAAAATTGAAAGTTTTATGTTGACAGAATTTGTTGAATTAGTTTACAGGATTTAGTATTGATGTTTACAGGATTTAGTATTGATGTTTACAGGATTTAGTATTGATGTTTACAGAATTAGTTGAAAATATCCGGGGATTTTTGGGGGACTGGAGTTGGGGGACTGTTAACTGAATTTTTTCTAGTGGTTTACAGTATTCAATGAAACTGTCTACAGAGTTATGTGATAAGGTTTATAGAATTCAAAATAATTGAAAGTAGCGTCTAGATGCAAATTTAAACAAAAAAAATTTGAATTTCTTTTACTAATTTACAGTATTCAACGAAATT